>NC_060149.1:480385004-481010004 GCF_021461385.2 Schistocerca piceifrons | reverse complement strand
TATTCTTACCACATAAGTCATATTCTATAACCAATGCCTAGTGTAACAACAGAATGAGAAAAGACATGTCAGTAATCCGCACGGAAAGCTCATAATTTTGTGAAAAAAAAGGGGGCGGGTGGGAGATTTGAACACGGATCTCCCGCTTCGCTGTCCATCACCGTGACCAAACAAACACGACGCTTCTGTTTTAGACATTTGCTCGGTGTTGCATATGTTGAGCTTGGACCGTTACTATTCTGCTTCTTTTTTTCACAGTTTAGTACGCCTTTTTCCTGTTTTCATGCTTGATCTGAGTTCAGTCTTTGACAGGCTATCCACTGAACTATTTTACTACTAAATCTAAAGGGGGTGCGATGGGGAGTTTCCTTTGTCAGTTGTAGCACTAATAATCTAAGACAACAGCGAAATCGTTTGTCAGTCAGGACTTGCAGTTCGTCGACGAAGTCTGAAGTGCGCATATAGTGCCCTTTCTGTGTCTATCACTGATTTGATTCTGCTGAGAAAGGTTTCAATGAGTAAACCTCTGTGTGTGCCAAACAAACCGGCAAATGAACAAGCCAGAGACAGAGAGGTGATCGCTTCTACCCGCGGCTCTTGGTCACATCCTATGTATCCTTTATTGTATAATTAGACGTGTCTGTTGGCTTTTTTAAGATAATATCAGATCATGTAATAGTCTTTCTGTGAAGAAAGCCTTCAAACAGAATGTGCCTTGCAATTAATTCTTAGTAAAGCATATCACTACTGCACACTCCTAGTTGTATGGGTAATTCTTGGAAAAAAGACAGTCGCTTTGTAAATGGTAGGTCTCTATTTCTGCCCCAAAACTACGTATATTTCAGTCAAAGTGTCACATATAAACTACACATTTTAGATGATTCCTTGCAAAGAACACTCGAAATACGTTATGAAATTTGTTTTATGTCTTTCTTAGGAATTCCATACATGCCATGTATTATCGTTCTGTTTTATTTTTATATTGTTAGGTTACCAAGAACGAAATTCTCAACAGGACTCTTGAACATTTTCCTGTTGAAAAATATGAGATAGTTATGAACTTGGTCTTCATTCATTTATCCAGTTCATGTCCGAATTCAAATAAATTGTCTTTATTGTTTGTGTTACGTTGCAGCATTTGAAGATAAATCTAGGAGAAAGTATACTGTATTTGATAATGTTACAATTCTAGAAGTTGAAAGGTGTTCCTCGAATCGTTCTCCAATTTTCCATACTTCTTTTCGTAGAGCTTACACAATTATTTGATATGTGACACAAGCGTGTCCTTTCCTCTCCCACAAGATCGGTTTAAAATGGCCTTATAACAAGTAACTGCTTGGTAAGTCCTCAACGTCTTTGACCAATGTAGTTTTTTCTAAGTAAACTGAAAATACATACAGATCAGTTCTCAAACCGAGCTGCTCGGTAACAGTAGTAGTCAAGAATAGATTGCACCAGCGTCCTATATGGTGTCTCCTTCATAGGTGAACCACTCTTTCCCACATTTCTCCCAATAAACTGAAGTCGACAATTCGCATTCCCTACCATAGTTCTCACATGCTCGTTCCATCTCATACCGCTTTGCAACGTTATGCCCAGATATTTAAACGATTTTTCTGTTTGAAGCAGGACGATAATAATACTGTATCCGAACATTACAGGTTTGAAATTTTTCGAGTTTCATTGTTAAATCACGGTGAGTCTTTTCCGTCCTTAATCCACTTACTCAGCACACACTTCTCCAGTGTATGATTTACTATCCATAATTCCTCTATGTCCATCGTACTCTATCTAATTGATGACCTTAGGAAAAAGTCTTTTTTAAGCCTTTCAGACCTGAATTTTTTCTGGAGGAAGGAAAATTGTTCTTTGTACTGTAATGCTCTTAGGCGTTTTTTAATGATTTTCAGGTGAAAGATTTATACAAAAATGTGTATCAGTTTCAAAATATGCTTTTCACACTTGGCTTCTTTTTATGGACTAAAATAACTAATTTCGAAGTATTGACTGTTATAATAAATAAACTAATCATTCAATAATTAGCATGCAAAATAACAGTACTAATAATAATGCTCATTTATACAGTGGAATATAACTAATCAACCACTTCTATGCATTCTGGCGGTCACGAGCTGCTGCGGTCTGCTATGTTGACTTGTTGATATTTTTATACTGTAGCCCAACAGTTGGCAGCACTTGTAGACAATGAAAAAAATGGAACATTCACAAATGTGTACATGAGGTTTCACTGTGGAAAAATATTTCTGTTGGAACTAAAAGACAGTGGAATTTAATGTACACAATTGTAGCCACAGGATCTGAAAGGGTTATGAATACAGAGTATCCCAAATTACCACAAATTAGCAGCATAATGCTCATCTTCGGCTTCGAAACGGTTTGTCTTTATGTTGAGTCCAGAGTCATACTGTAGTAGCGTTACAGGACTACTATGAAAGTAAGCAAACGTAGTAGTAAGGGTATATACTTAACAAAATCCAGTTACTAAATCATTTAGTGCCACAGTTATGCTAATACAATTGACAGAAGCAGAAAAATCATGTGGTACCAAGTGTGCAATTCGGGAAGTTTTTCATCTTTATATCTACAGGGTATGGGGAGAAGTTATGGGGAGAAGTTATGGGGAGAAGTTATCTCAGGATTTTTCACTGACTGTCGATCTGCCTGCTAGTGACTCTTTCGCAGAAGAGATAAAAATCTGGCCTCCAGGGAGATTAGGACCGAAAACTAACACACTCGTCCGCTTGAAAGGCGAATACTTTATCGCTAAGCTCATGTACAAATACGTCAAACGGCAGCTGCCATGTCCCAGTGATGGCCGAGATACGGAACTCGTAACGTAAATTGCGAAGTAAGCTGCAGCTTCTGTTGTAACGAACTTCCCAATCTCAAAATCATAAATTTACAACCTCTGTGTCATCCCTTACGTGAGGATAATTCAGAATATTTAATCTAAATGACAATAAAATATCGACTGAATTGACCAGGGTAATTCTGAACCGAACCAGGAAGTAAACTGACGGTCACATACTTCACAAACGTATTCCACAGTGTTGCCAATTCTCCATTACATTACCATAAAGACCAATGAATTTTATTCGCATTTCTGTAACTATAATTTGGGTTTACAGCGTAGTTACGAGTAATATCCAGATGCACCAACAGCATCTCAAAAAATCGTAAATAAAGGACTTTTTTACCATCACTGCTTTTAACATTATGAGAAAATAACATTCATTTTAATATTATGTACTTGAAAACAGTTTTCCTTGCAAAACTGTCATTCATGCCTATAAGAACAAAAGAGACGCAAAGTATCGTCTAATCATAACGATTTCAATACAATTACTGGTGATGCTTTGTCAGTAACAGCTAAGAGCGCCTGATGAATGAGCTTTGAAACTGTCAGAAAGCTTAAGACAAAGGAGAACCAAAATAACAAGATGATGTTACCCTACGTGAGCGTGGGACGGAATTTCTACGCAGTCTCTCGCATTGGCGCATTTTGCACGTACTGTGTTTCTCGGCTGTTTCACATTAACGACCCCTAAAGGCTATTACATTTATTAGTAAATTACCGAGATTTAATTGGTTAAAACAAACTTCTATTTTAAATATTATTGCACTTGTCCCCTGATCTGACTCAGTGGACAATCGTAATTTAAATTTCATTTCGTCTTGCAAACTATTGGAAAGGCTTAACAACGCTTTCAAGATACTCACTGCGCACATCCACTTGTCTCCTGAGACAATTGCTCATCGGTTCTTCCTTAGCTAAGAAGTTGAGTGTCACATAAATAGGGTGAAACCAAGAGGACAAATAGGTATGGAGACTAGACAGCTCACCCTTTACATCACCGTGGAATAGATAGAAAAAGTTAAGCATCGGTAGGGCACCGAATTTAGGTAAAGTGATGATGATGAAATAAATGAAACATATCGAGATTGAACCTTACTCATTTCTTCCATAAGTATTTCCGGTATTAAATCTCCCCTACACAGCCAACAAATGCAAAATATGTGTATCCGAAGACCTCTTCAAGTTGTTTTGAACATTCTGTTAATCGTCGTTATCCCGGTACCGGTGTGGTGCAATTCCCAACAAGCGTTCTACCATTTCATCGAAAATCTGAGCAACGACACAGTTTTAGAAAGAGAGCAAAAAAGAGTGAATAAGGAAGTCCACAAATTGCAGGAAATGAAGAAAGTTTTGACGTAATCTATACAGTTTAATTTTACTTTAACAAGCGTAATTAAGACGTAGTAGTCCTAAGAGTTGCAGAGTATGGCGATTAATTCCGATAGTATATTAGTTTCTGAAGACTGACATTTGGGGCCCGTACGGGTTGGCTGACGGCTCTTTCTCCTGTGGCTATATCTGTACTACAAGAACTCCGTTCCATGCCCGGACGTGGACTTAAACACCAGCAGTTTCCTGAAGCTACATCTGACAGGAAAGAGCTGCAATAGGTCACACAGTCGAAATTTCGCTTGGTGAAAATAAATGGACACTTCTTTTGTTTTAGGCTGCAACACTCAATAGTTTTCGAGAAAGTGACAGTCAAAGTTTTGATGCTACTGAGTCAATTCGCACGGATGATGTTACACCAAGCGAGTTGTATAGTGGCTAACAACACAAGTTCGAGTTTTTGCACTCTGTGTTCAAATCTAGTCTTACGAGGTTAATTTCTTCCTATTGTTGTCACATAAGTATGCGAGATCAATGACGTCAATATTTTTATGACAAATAGAAATGCAGTGGACTTACTTACAAAATAAATAAGAATTTCAAATATTATTAAAATTATATTTTATTATAGCAGATCTTATATTTTTATGTAACTAACAGTTGGGTTTATACAGGAAACAAATAGCGAATAAAATAAATCAAATCTGAAACAAAACTACCGTAAAACTAGCTTTTCGAACGAACAACAATCTAAAAATGAGAATTCCATCTTCAAAAACCAAACTCCTGGTTTTTGTCAACTCAGGCATATATATACTTCTGATCTGTCAAACGGGGCGAAATTGTCACTGAAAAATTAACCCGCATCTCAAAAACTAAAACTATAAAGCTGAACATATCTAACATGCATTACAAGTTCTACACAGAATATCATAAGGACGTGCCATGAACATCTTGCAGCATGAGAAGTATATACGTGCACAAAAAACATCAAAACGATATCCTTCATGAACAAATCGACCTCAAACATAAAAATTATGTAGATGATTTTATTGAAATTTTGGAAAACGTGAACGGCTGAAAAATCACGCTAGACAAAAAACAAAGATGACCATAGATAGAAATCATAACAAAATTGTAATTTCAATGAAACACAACTAACATTACTGACTAGCAGAGATTAAAATGTAAACAAAAGGCATCAAAGAATAAATTGTCAAACTAGTTGTCAAAAGTACTTCACGAAAATATTCTATACAAATAGAACTTATGTGATTTGCCAATCTAGCAACAAATAGATAGTCGACAGTCTACTCGCTGATGCAATATGGGCGTCTGTTCCAACTAGACGCAAGTAATACGTAAAGTGACCGTTATGTATAACTTTTATAAACGTAAGTAGACTCACCAAGTATAACATCTACACGTTTACTTGAGAATGGCACTGTAGCCGAAACAAGCTTGTAGCAGAGAAGAAATAATACTGATTAAACTATTAACAGCTTACCTGGAATTATTCATAATAAAACTTAAACAAGTTTCATCAAAAGTCAAATCATCTAGAAGTTCTTTTTCACCTAACGAATTACATCATCTAATTCCCATTGCTCTTTCGTCTCGAGAGCACACAGTTAAACGTTATAGAAATTTTAGGAACTTTAATTAATAACTATTTCTCTATACGAAATACAACAATTCTGTTTAAATGACCTTTAATTTTAGTTATATAATAACATTAAAATTGCCACCACTTTGTGTGTCAAACCAAAACAGCCTCAGCGAAGAGACTCCCAGATCTGCGAAGGAAGCTGTGTTGCACATTCTGTTTCATTTCTTTTCCTCCAGGGAAAGGCCATTCGTTTGTTTTGTGTGATTGAACCTAAACACATACATAGAAATTATACTCTACATTTAACTGAGGTCGCGCAGAGTGCCGCGTGGTTTGAGGCGCCATATCATGGATTGCGGAGCCCCTCCCGCCGGAGATTCGAGTCCTCCCTCGGTCATGGGTGTGTGTGTTGTTCTTAGCATAAGTTAGTTTAACTTAGTTTAAGTAGTTTGCAAGTCTAGGGACGATGACCTGAGCAGTTTGGTCCCTTAAGAATTCACACACATTTGAACATTTTTTGTTTAATTGTGGGGTGTGGGATTTCAGGGGATATAATCGTCGTCATTAATAAGAACATAACATTGCAAATTACTCGCAGTCATTAATAAGAACATAATATTCCAAATTACTCGCAGTCATCAGTCACCCACACGAAACAGTTACACGTAAGACTCAACTCAGTCCGCAAAGGAACGATGTCAAATGAGAAACCATTCTGAATCAGAATGAACCGCTAGGGGTCATACCAGCCAACAGTACCCTACCATTTTGCTTTGTATAATCATGTCCTCCATGATTTTTTTGTTATCATCTACCAAACGAAGTAGCATAACTCGTATTCCGGAGGACAGATGTTCAAACTTCCGTTCGGTCATCCAGGTTTAGACGTTCCGTTATTTCCCTAAATTGCTTAAGGCAAATGCCGGAATTTTTCCTTCTAAAGTGCACAGTCAGTTTTCTTCCCCATTTCGACTTTGTGCTTCGTCTCTAACGAGCTCGTCGTCGACGGGATGCTAAACTCTAACCTTCCTTCTTTCATTCGTTTTTCTTGTCCTTTACATACGTGAGTAGCATGATCCTTAAGACAAACATTTACTGAGTGAAAGGTTCAAATTCATGCTTGGCTATGCTGGTTTTAGTTTTCGGTTGTTTCCTTATCACTGGAGGATAATCCCAAAGACGTTTCTTAAACAACGCCAGGTCATATTCCCTTTGCAGTCATTTTCTAATAGTGGTAGTGCGCCATCTCTAATGACCTCCACGTCGGTGTGATATTAAGCCCTATCCGTCGTCTTCCCTTTTAACTTTTTCATGGCTAAAATGTATTATACTACCTACTGAAAGACATATTTAAGCAATCGTATCTCGCTTTATACGCAGCTTTCTCATTGTGTTAACTCTGATTACTCAACGTTGATTTAGCATCCATTTTGCGAAATTTTGTTTGTCACACGCGTCTTGCCCTGTGTCCCTCCTGTTGTTTCGCCGGTATGAAGAGCTAATCGTATCCCTGATTTTTCAGTAATGTTACTTTTGTGCACATTAGCTATGAGCGTTCGCCTTTGATTGCACGTTGGCTTTGAGAACTATCGGAGGGAAATATCCGTGAAATTTGTCACTCCATAAATAATTGTACCCCTTGAAAGGAATCAAATAAGTATAGTCAATCATAAGTTTGAGAAGGCAGGTAGCCTTATTCGAGAGAAGACTGCTAAAAAATAAAGAAAAAATTCATTTTACAGACTGTCTCTGTCTAACAGACTCACCTGTTCAAATAGTTCCAAGGTAAAACGCAGGTTGTTGTTGTTGTTGTTGTTGTTGTTGTTGTTGTGGTCTTCAGTCCTGGGACTGGTTTGATGAAGCTCTCCATGCTACCCTATCCTGTGCAAGCTTCTTCATCTCCCAGTACTTACTGCAACCCACGTCCTTCTGAATCTGCTTAGTGTATTCATCTCTTGATCTCCCTCTACGATTTTTACCCTCCACGCTGCCCTCCACTGCTAAATTTGTGATCCCTTGATGCCTCAGAACATGTCCTACTAACCGGTCCCTTCTTTTTGTCAAAACCTGAAAAGACATTAATGAAAGCCTAACCCTGTTTGTTAACTGCAAACGTGTCTTTTAATTTTGTGCGGAGGCTTTAACTATCTTACATTTAACCTACAATTTATCTTCGCAAAAATTAGAAATGTCCAGCTGTGTTCTTATTCTCTAGCGGTGTCAGGTCTACAGTGAATACCGACGTTAATAAGAAGGAATTTTCAGTATGCTAGATGAATGTTAATATCAATCGCTTTACAGCTGTTCTGATACACGTCACGACGAACATGTTTTAAGGTTCTTTTTTAATCTCTGTGTCTCTCGTAGCATCCGTTTTAATCCACTGTTTCAGTTAGACCTACTTGATCCTCCATCATTGTCAGTTAGTACACATGAAAAATATCAAAACAGCTACAATTTACAATGGAAATATTTTTAGTGCTTTGGAGTATTTTTAGTGAACCTGTGGGTATATTTAATTCTATGTAACATTAGGTAATCGTTGGTGTCCGTGTAGACTTCTAGTTCAATTGAGCTAGGGTAATCCGGCTAATTTTATTCAATTTGGAAAGTTACGTAGCTTATGTAGAAATATCTCTATGAACCTTATAAGAAACAAACAATACCATAAAATGGTGACTATTTCGTACCTTCTCTTCCCCTCTCAATCCCACATCCTCCAGCTATACAATTGATATAGCTTAACATCGCTTCATGGCTTCTCTCCGACTGAGTAGTAATGTTGCATCACCCTTATAGTCAGAGGTTTCCTTGAAACTCTGCACCTATCACCACTCAGCTTGAGGAAGGTTCTTAAGTCTACTTGCGATTAAGCTTAATATTCTGACAGCGTTAGATGTAGCAAAACTATTTCCATGTGATACCTCTGATTTTCTTCACACATCGACACGAAGCAACGTTGTATGTTTCATCAGTTAAAGTTATTGACAGCGAAGCAAAGCAAATAGGATTCAATTTTCGTTGAATTTTCCTGTTGCAGATAAGAGTGTGTTACACGTCGTCAGTATATTGTCATACTTTAATTCTTATAGACTCTGTACGAATCCAGATGGTGACTAGACCAAAGTTCAGCCTCATAAGATGAACTGAGATACTCCTTTAATAGAAAATAAAGATTCACGAAAAATATAGTGATCATAAAACCCAAAACGAGGCACTCCCCGCACTACCTGACATATTAAACGGCAACTAGCAAAGATGTAATGTGCTAATCATTTATGTAAAGCTGAAGGTTGTTTGTTCCCCAGCAATAACCGAAATGTACCACGAACAAAACGAGAAAACAAACTGCGATCTTACAGCAGTGAAGTATCAACAAAAATTTCAACTGACAGAGTATGTGTGTAAAAAATACGGGATTTAACATTGTTCTATCCAGTGTCACTCCTAGCCGGCCTAAGTACGATGTGCCAGGTATAAATTTCTGAAATAGTTAACATATGATGAGAATGAATCCCTGCCCTTATGAATCCGGAGAAGTGCAGCTAGCGTCGATTGGAAACTATGTGTCGGTTCCTTGAAGCGTCCTTCCTTGACGCATTCCATTTATTGGAAGAACTCTTTCGAAATTCGGCAGATCTAACAAGGGCTAGAGCGAAAACATCATCTTTAGACATGTTCTTTAGTATCTACCTGACTATAAGAGTTTTAAGTAACTCAGTCTAGAAAGAGAAATTGAAGGAATTCATACAGGTGCTGCTAGGGCTATGAGCGATAAATTTCGATAATATGACACTGTAGCGAATATTCTCATGAACAAATTATAATCGTTGAAAACACGAGAAAATATTTGTCTTGAGATCCGATTTGCTGTTTTCAGAGTACTACTACTTACTGCAGACTGTAAAATGATTACTGCTACCACCGTTTTTTTCGAGTAAGGACCCCAAAGACAATATAAGAGAACCATAGGAGGCATAAACACACTAATATTCTCTCTCTTCATATGCGAGCGGAGCAAGAAAGAAAGCGACTAAATACAGTATGCATACCCTCCACCATGCATTGCACATTGCCTTCGAGATTATTTACGTTAGTGGACGTAGAGGTAGCATGTACACATTATCGCAACTACCAAATACAGAATATCACCCCTGAATATTATCGTAGATCCAGAAAACGTCATAGGCATTTAATATGACCATTTTGTAACCATAACGCGAGTAAAATTCCGTATGTCTTTCACAATTTTATATACAAATTCGTACATTTGTTACTTAGACGTCAGGAATTTCAAAGGGTCTCCCCGTTCAGAAATGTACTGCGGTCCCTATACAGCAATTAGCAAATGTCAGATTAGTACTAACGAGTGATGTTTCTGTACACACGTTAGTGTTTTCTTAAGCATTATTCGATGGGTGTGACGGTTTACTGAGAATCATTGATGCTGTCGGTTCGTTAGAGCATTAACTTCGCTCATCCTGATATAATAACAACTTAGATAATGTATTTCACTCTGTATTTCAACCGCTAATAAGGCAATCAAACTACATGTCTTTCTGTATCATCACTTCGAAAAAAAAATCATACTCAATAGTTTGATCCAGTTAGGTTTCTGTTCAACTAATGAAACATATGCTTTTTTTGTTCTCTCATCTTCTGGAGTAAAAAGCAAGTTCACTGATTTAGAGATTATGAAGGATTGTGTAATTTCTTCTATTTTGTCTGCTGACAAGTGATTACCTAACTAAGCGAAGATAGTATTAACTCATATCTTAGTATTGGCCTGTAATAACATTCATGCCTTTAATTACACGATACTAGCAGTCCAGCTAAACGCTACGAACAGATTAAAAAGAGACAACCTAAAACTCTCGGCCAAGCGTAGAGATAAGTTAGGTAACACCGAATTCCCTGCATATAGTAATTATACGAGACTTTTCTTTGAGAAGCGTGTCAGACATCATTTAGAGCAATTAACTTCAATGAGATCGAATTGCTCAGTAAAACTAGCAGGAGAGCATGGTTGGCCTACTTGACATTTATTAAGGAAGCCGCCCAACCGACCACGCTAAACAGTGGCGACCTTTTCACAAACAACAGACTCTAATTCTTGGAGAGATTTAATCGGCTACCACAAGTAACAACATTTGCAGCGTGGCTTGCTGGCTAGGAACATGTCATATTTCTATGCAAATCTTTTGAAACATCAGGTGTTAATACAGGACATAAGTCAATCTACTGTTTCTTGTGGTCTCAAGTAACTTTAATTGAGTTCTAAAACTATTCCCCTGTTTATGCATGTCGACATACAGTGTCGTTAGCGCTTACTTTGCGACTTTCTAGCGACATAATTATGGATTACATTTTTTTCCTTGATATAATTATGGGTTATATTTTCTCCTTTATTTACTTTGCCCTTGATGTCCCATCAAGAGCGATCTCAGCAGAGAGAGAGAGAGAGAGAGAGAGAGAGAGAGTAAAAGTTCGCTAATGGCAAATGTAGAAGAAACAATAAACCGTAGCGTTATTGAAGGAACGACCCCAGTGTTAGCCTGAAGCAATACAAAGCAATGCCAGGAGAGTGAACCTTTATATCAGCACCGGATTACGACTCGCCAGCTGACAAGCAGGAGACCAGTGCTGTACCTCTACATCTGTTTATTTTTCGCCGAAGCGTAAGCGGGAGTAGAAAACCAGAGATATCTTGTTTTCAGACTGAAAATAAAGCCATACGTAAGTTTCATCAAATTTATGTCTGTCCCTGTAACCTTTTTCATTCTCGTGTCATAAACATACACAGGTCCACAGTTAACATCCATATAGTCTGACCAAAATTTGACCACTTCCACTCCATTTACTGGCGCTTGATGGAAGTCTTCTGCAGTACAGGAGGCTGGACAGAGTCGACAAAGAAGCATATGCTGGACAGTTTAGACTTCTCCACAAGCACACTTAATATTATCTTCTGTACTATACCCCATCTTGCCATATTAATCCTTGATCTACCCACTCCTGTTCTCAGCCTATTTGAACATTTCCAGGTCGTCCAGTTCTCGTCATGACCTGGTGGCAGAGCTTCAGAATTCTTTTCCAGCCGTAGGGAAGGGGAGTTGTATTCCTCCAAAGTTGCACCCTGGCATTTTCAGCAATGGTAGTAAGAAGTACCTTTGATGTTCTAAGGAAACTCTTCCTTGACTTCAGTCGTTGCAAATGCGGCTTACGCCCATTCACGGGATGGGTTTGTTCTTTTTACAGTTCCTTTCGTTCCTTATAAGTCGCAATTTCTCTTCGAATGGAAGGCGCTGGTATTCCTGCAAGGTGGTAAATCCTTTCGACAGAAGTGGATTTCAAACAATCTGTTATAATTCTGCAGGTGTCGTTGAGCGCTACGTCTACGTGTTTGGCATGTGATGAATTATACCAAACAGGACAAGCATACTCTGCTGCACAATAGGCTAATAAAGTGGAGAGTTTCGGATGCCCCACTGTGATCTAGCCAATTTTTTTAACAGATGGTTCCTGATGGAAAGTTGCAGTGTCTCTTGAAAGTAAAAGATCTGTACAGCGTCACTCCTAGGTATTTTAGAGTTAGCAATGTTGCAACTCAACTCCTGACCATACTATCATCAATTTACGAGTAGCTTCCCTAATTCTCAAGTGAAAAGCACACACTTGAGTCTTTGAGGGGTTTGGTTTAAACTGATTTGTGCTACAGTATCTTGATAGATCTTCAAGGGCATTCGTGAGGGTGTTCTCCGCTGATTCAAAGCCTGAGCTCTGAGTCGCAAGAGCAAAGTCATCAACATAAGAGAAACTCCTGGTGTTGGAGGCTACAGGTTGGTCGTTTGTATAGATGTTGAATAGGATTGGAGCCAAGACGCTTCCTTGGGGAAGACCCCTTTTCTGTCGTCTCCATCGGCTGCGCTGCCCTTGAACGTCAACGGAGAACCTGCGGTTTTGCGGAACTGATGCGAAGAACATAGTTAGGCTAAAACCCTTTGTCATGTTGTACACCTTGAGTATTAGTAGCTGGTGGTTGACAGCGTTACAGGCCGCTGGTAAGTCGATAGATACCACCCATGTCACCTTACGAGCTTCAAACCCATCTTCTATGAATTGCGTAAGATTCTGCAGTCGTCCAGTGCAGCCTTTTTACCAGGACGAAATCCAGCTTGTTGGGATATTAGCAGAGGGTCAACTACAGGTAGGAGGCAATTTAAGATCATACTTTCCAGCAGTTTGTATAGACGATAGAATAATGAAATTGGTCTAAAATTCTTTGGATCGTTCCCTTCTGTACCAGGTTTCAGCAAAGCAATCACTCGGCTCTTCCACCATATCTTTGGGATGTGATATCTGCTCACACAGTTGTTAAAGAGCTCCAGACTATTTCTTTGTTGTTATCCCAAAGTCCTTAATTTGCTCTGTTCGTACATCATCTAGGCCAGTTGATTTTCCGTTCTTACTTTGTTTAATAGCCTTATCTAATTCTTCCATGCTGGATGATGATGTAGGCAGATTGTTCTCCTCTTGCTCTTCTCTTTGCAATTTTGGCTTTTTGGATTTGTGGGTTGCCTTCCCTTTCAGCAGTAACTGATTTGCCATTTTATTGGCTGTAATGTTATGGTGTACAGCTGTCGTAGATGGATAATGACTTAGATGTTTCAGGACTTTCCAAGCTTTATGACTATCTCTTTTTGCATCCAAGTTTTCGATGGTTTCAGTCCATTGATCCCCTTTTATCTTTCTCATAGAAGTAATGAGTTTGTGTCCTGCTTCCACAGTTGATTCACTCTGTATTCTGTGAGTAGGGTGGCTTCAGGAATGTAAGATGTTCGACAACCACGAGGAATTGACATTCTGGAGCAGCTCATTACAGCAGTGGTGTTGGTTCTATAGAAGTTACTTCGACGTCGATCAACTCTGCAAATCTCGACCAGTCAGCTTTTCTAAAATAAAAAGTTCTCCAAAAAGGTACTTTGCGAGATCTAATAGCAAAAAATATTTCACAGATTATTGGTCTACGCTGTGAGCTGGGAAATGGGGGACCGACAGATTTTACGCATTGTTGGCTAATACTGTAACTAATAAATATGAGGTCAGGATTATAGCCTCGCTTCCACCTGCCGCTGTTGAATGATGCTAGTAATTTTTCCATCATGGATTCAATGCAACTGATTCAGTTCTGTCCATTCTTGTACTGCCGCCCCATTCTCATCTTCATGATCAGAGCCCCAAACATTACTATGGCTGTCGAAATCACCAATCACATTGTGCACTCTTTTATTATGAAAATTGGACGGTTTATTAACCATAAATTCTTGGGTGATTTGTAAAGGGATGAAATGGCACAATCTCCTGTTTCTAGTGTGAGAATTTCGATATCATTTTTCACGGTAAATGCTGTGGATAGGATCTGAATGTCCGAATGAATAAAATTAGCACTTCCATATTTATTATGCTGTCTTTAAATGGTGAGGCACATTCCGTTTATTTTTGGTCTGCTCAAAAAAAAAAATGGCTCTGAGCACTATGGGACTTAACTTCTAAGGTCATCAGTCCCCTAGAACTTAGAACTACTTAAACCTAACTAACCTAACACACATCCATGCCCGAGGCAAGATTCGAACCTGCGACCGTAGCGCTCGCGCAGTTCCAGACTGTAGCGCCTAGAACCACTCGGCCACTCCGGCCGGCGGTCTGCTCATGTCGCAGCTTCTGTGTGTCTTCTGTATGCACTGTACCTGGCTCTAGTGTTGACTGCGTAGATCTGGTAGCAGCTCTTCTTTGTCTGCAATTATTCCTTCTGTGTTACCAGATACAACGGTTAACTATGGCCCTGAAACGGGCTAAGATTTTGATGTTTCTGGCATGAAAGGAAATGCCATCAGATTTTTCATTTTCTGACTTTGCCCAGGGTACGCACGATTGCTTTTCTTTATACACACATCAAAAAAAGTTTTGCATCACCTCGGTTCCGAGAGTTCCGGAACCTGTACAGAAAATTGGAATACAGCTCAACATAAACATGATTTCCGCCTTTTTTATTGCTCATGAAAACGACATATTGCATGTTGTACCACAATACAGCGAGACCTTCAGAGATGGTGGTCAAGACTGCTGTAAACACCAATACCTTCAAAATGGTTCAAATGGCTCTGAGCACTATGGGACTTAACATCTGAGGTCATCAGTCCCCTAGAACTTAGAACTACTTAAACCTAAGGACATCACACACATCCATGCCCGAGGCAGGATTCGAGCCTGCGACCGTAGTGGTCGCGCGGTTCCAGACTGACGCGCCTAGAACCGCTCAGCCACACCGGCCGGCTAATACCTCTAATACCCAGTAGCACATCCTCTTGCATTGATGCATACCTGTATTCGTCGTGGCATAGTATCCACAAATTCATCAAGGCACTGTTGGTCCACATTGTCCCACTCCTCAATGGCGATTCGGCGTAGATCAGTCAGAGTGGTTGGTGGGTTACGTCGTTATCCTGAAGGAAGTCATTCACAAGATGTGCACGATGGGAGCGCGAATTGTCGTCCATGAAGACCAATGCCTCGCCAATATGCTGCCGATATGGCTGCACTATCGGTCGGAGGATGGCATTCACGTATCGTACGGTCTTTATGGCGCCTTCCATGATCACCAGCGGCGTACGTCGGCTCCACATAATCCACCCAAAGCATCAGGGAACCATGCTGCACTCGCTGAACAGTGTGTTCAAATGGTTCAAATGGCTCTGAGCACTAATGGGACTTAACATCAGAGGTCATCAGTCCTCTAGAACTTAGAACTACTTAAACCTAACTAACCTAAGGACATCACACACATCCATGCCCGAGGCAGGATTCGAACCTGCGACCGTAGCGGTCGCGCGGTTCCAGACTGGACAGTGTGTCTAAGACGTTCAGCCTGATAGGTGTTGCCTCCAAAAACGTCTCCGACGATTTTCTGGTTGAAGGCATATGCGAGACTCATCGGTGAAGAGAACGTGATGCCAATCCTGAGCAGTCCATTCAGCATGTTGTTGGGCCCATCTATACCGCGCTGCTTGGTGTCGTGGTTGCAAAGATGGACCTCGCCATGGACGTCGAGAGTGAAGCTGCGCATCATGCAGACTATTGCGCACAGTTTGAGTCGTAACACTACGTCCTGTGACTGCACGAAAAGCATTATTCAACATGGTGGCGTTGCTGTCAGGGTACCTCCAAGCCGTAATCGGTAGGTGGTGGTCATCCACTGCAGTAGTAGCCCTTGGGCGGCCTGACCGAGGCGTGTCATTTACAGTTCCTTTCTCTCTGTATCTCCTCCATGTCCGAACAAAATCGCTTTGGTTCCCTCCGAGACGCCTGGACACTCCCTTTTTGAGAGCACTTCCTGGCACAAAGTAACAATGCGTACGTAACCGAACCGCGGCATGGTTGAACTACAGACAACACGAGCCGTGTACCTCCTTCCTGGTCGTATGACTGAACTGATCGGCTGTAGGATCCCCTCCGTCCAATAAGCGCTGCTCATGCATGGTTTTTACGTCTTTGGGCGGGTTTAGTGACATCTCTGCACAGTGAACGGGAGCGTCTCTATGATACAATATTCACAGTCAATGTCTATCTTCAGGAGTTCTGGGAACCGGAGTGATGCAAAACTTTTTTTGATGCGTGTATCTTCTTTAGCCTGATCATATACCACCGCATTCTCGATGGAGCTCCTTTCTTGTACCCCGTTACTATAACGATTTGTGTGTCTGAGAGTGTGCTTTAGAGTATTTGGGATCCGTACCAGGTCATATTGAAGAAATACATCGACGCAATTCATATGCGGGCTGCTAGATTTGTTACCGTTCGAATAACACGCAAGTATTACGGAGATGCTTCTGGAACTCAAAAAGGAATTACTGGATGGAAGGCGACGTTCTTTTCGATGAGCACTATTTAGATAATTTAGAGAACCAGCATTTGAGGCTGACTGCAGAACGATTCTACTGCAGCCAACGCACATTTCGCGTAAGGACCATGAAGATAAAATTAGAGGGATTGCGGCTCATACGGCGGTATACTGACAGTCGTTTCTCCCTCGCTTCATTTGCGAGTGGAACAGGAAACAAAATGACTAGTAGTGGTACAGGTTACACTCAGCCACGGACCATACGGTGGCTTGTGGAGTGTTTATGTAGATGTAGATAAGATGCGATTCATTTTTGTTCTGGCGTAAACACAAGCGCCGGAACGAAGATGCGGAGCGCAAGAACAGAAAAGGCGGTAAGGAAACGCCGGCCGATGGTGCATGGAATTAGACCGCGCCGCGCCAAGAGCGACACCTGGAAGAAGTAAATATAAGCGCCGGTCCTGCTAGCCTCGGGGCGCAGACCGGCACCGGATCGCGGACGTTAGCTATAAGTGATGTGTGTCAACTTACTTGAACATTTCACACATCAAGGACTCTAAATTATATTGCAAGTTGCTCCTCGTTTGCGACTGCTACTTGTGAATCTCAAAGTTAAGTATTGTCAACTGCTTTCTAGAAATAAAACTACTAATGTTATTTGTTTGAATTGTTGTATAGCATTCCGAGAATGCAACATCCTTTAGGCAATGCAACATCCTTTAGGCACCCTATAAGCAACGAGTGGCAAGACCCCGCAATTTTTATTAATACAATGCACACTAAATGGCGTTTATGCTTTAGTTTGTTGAGTACAGCAGATAAAAATAAGAGACAAATAATCCATGACACCCAGATAATATTGGGAATTTAAAGTGGGGTCGGTGGGATTTTCTTTTTTTTTTCTTTTGGTAGTGCCATAAGCATCAGAAAAGGCAATGAGCATTGTCTTCACTTTCGATTTCGTCATTCGCACCTTCTTCGCTCTCGGTGAACCGTCAGAAACCCATTCTGCTTTTGTCGTTTTGTGTTAGGTTTATGTTGATAACACCAAGTCTAGTCACCTGTGAACATTATTTTCAGAAGAGAACTGTCTGTGTTTTCAGTTCAGTCAAGTAGCGACAGGCATCCTCGCGACGTTTTTGTTGGGGAGTCAAGGTATGCGGAACAATCTTTGCACACGCTTTTCTCGTCTTCAAAACACTCCAGAGACTGTCTTGAACACTTTATTTAGATATATTTGGTTATTCCGCGGTAGCTCTGCATGTGCGATACCGGTCAGCTTCCAAAAGATCGTGAATTTTCTCAATGTTCCCCTCGGATGAACTTTAGGTGTGCAGCCCTGATCTCTCGTTGCCCTCGAGCGACACCTGGTCTCCTTTAACATGTTTCAACCACTGAAGATTTAAATAAATATCGCCGTAAGCCTTTTCTCATGTACTCAGATGTATCCGTGGTCGTTTTACCGATTAAAACGTGAAATCGAATCACTGCTCGTTGCTCTACTGCGATTTGTGAAAATACAATGTTGACACACGCTTTAACACTGGCTGCTAACAACTGACTGGTCGAATAAACAACACATCATGTTGCTGGCAGTTGTTAGTTAAAGCTGACACCATAGTAACTGCGCTGACGTCGCTTATACTCCAGGAATAAAACCAGTCTCCGAACTTTCTGGATAGATGGTGCACAAATCTTCTTTAGTGAATTAACATTTGAAGACGGAGGTAATTATTTCTTGTCTTCATTTTTTACCCTCAGTTTTAGTTCCATGATTTTCTGGATACTAACTTTGCTGCCACAGACAGCCTTTACATATGACCAGAATTTCTTTTGGTTTCGTAACATACCTTTCGGTAAGTGTCTGCTACTATAGTAATTTGGGCTTTACGCATTGCTCTCAAGATAGCCAAATGAATTTCATTCGTCATTTCTCTACCAATTATTTGTTTCGCACCTGTTATACGGTAGTCATCGTTTCTCAAGAAGTTTTTTTTTCTTTTTACAGCGACTGTATTTCTAGGAGGGTTCCTTCCATCACGAATCTTTCAAACTTGAGGGCCAATTCTTCCACATGATCCTGCCTAGACGTAACAATTCTGAGTTTCAGTTTGAGGTAGAGTACGATTACGTCTTTATCTACCTTTCTGAACATATAAATATTCTCGTTATGTTAGCTGCCCTTAGAACTTTGGTTATCATTGTTACTAAAACTGTCGCATGGTCACTGATACCAGTTTCAGTGAGGACAGTCTCAAAGAGGTCAGGTGTATTTGTTGACACCAGGTTTAATATACAAGGTGCGTCTGGAAAAATTACGTGAATGGTCTCAGAAAATAGAGGGAACACGAGATGGAAACAAAATACTTTACTGGCCTTCAAAGCAATTGCGATTAGCTACGACACACTTCTCCCATCGGTTGTAAAGCTGTAGGGAACAGTCAGCAAGCGTTTCTTGCGGAATTGTTCGAAGCACCGTGGTCAAACGTTGTTGGCTATCTGCATCATTACAGGGAATGATACCAGGTGCTGCCAAAACGATCCGCAGACCAAGCGACAGTCAGTGGCTACGTGTTGATAGCCTTCCCCGTCTCCCTCGGTAGAAATACATGATGGATCAAGCCCTTTCTGTCGAAAGAGGCGCTCAAACTCGTATCAATCTTTAATTTTACCAGTCGACATTTTTGGGAGGCAGGGAAGACGATGAATACTGTGCCATTGGCTGTCGCTTGGCCTCCGGATGGTATTGGTAGAAGCACTTCTCATTTCCTGTAATGATACTGATATCCAACAAGGCGTGATCAGGGTGCTTCGAGCGATTCCATGTGAATCGTTTACTGACGGTTTCCAACAGCTTTACATGCCATGGCAGAGGTGTGATGTACCTAATGGTTAAGGTACACTAATGAGCCAAAACATTATGACCACCTGCTTAATAGCCTGTTTGTCCGTATTTTGAACGAAATACATTACTTATTCTGCGTATCTGGTGTCTGACAGTTGTGGAGCCGCACGGACCGTGACAAGGCGCCCCTTAGACCGTGCGGCTGGTCTGACAGTTGGTGGTAGGTTTGTGGAGGTGTGGGGCATTAGATGTCTACGCACAGCTCATGTAATTCGCGTAAATAACGGGCCGCTAAATTGCGTGCGCGGTGATAGCGCCCTATAGTGATCCACATGCGTTCATAAGATTTATATCTGGCGAATTTAGTAGCAGAGACATAAACGTGAGTTCACCATAATGTTCCTCAAACCACTGTAGCGCAGTTCTGGCTCCGAGATATGGACAATTATACTGCTTAATGATGACATCGCCGTCGGGGAGACATCAAGCACGAAGGGATCCAGGTGGTTACCAGCTGTCTGCGTGTCTTCGATTACTACCACAGGTCCCACGTAAGCGCAGGAGCATGTCTCCCATAGCATAATACTGTTTCCACCAGCCTGCGTCCGTGGCGCGGTGCACGTTTCGAGCCGCCGGTCACCTCGATGACGTCGTTTGTGGAGACAACCATCGACCGAGTGTAGCAAAAATGTGAGTTACCCGGAGAGCCGACACGTTTCCATTGATCGACGGTCAAATCCCCATGATCCCGTGTCCACTGCAATCGTAACTGACGATGTCGTTGGGTCAACATGTGAACACGTAGGGATGGTCTACTGCGGAGCTCTACCTTCAAGAATGTACGACGAACGGTGTGGTCCGAAACACTTGTGCGTGCACCAGCATTGTTCTCTTTCGGCAAAGATGCCACAGATCACCATCTATTCAACTTTACAGAGCAAACAAGCCTCCGAACCCCACCTTCTGTGAAGATTCGTGGACATCCAACCATAGTGCCTAATGGTAGTTTCACTGTGCTGCTCTCTCTTTCCATAGGTGCTCAAGACGAACATAGAACCAGCTTCGCCGTTTTCTAGATATTCGTTCTCAGGCTCTGGGTAATCATAATCTGTCCTCTGTCAAAGTCGCTTATCTCAGTGGATTTCCCGATTTTCAGCCCATATCTTCGCTAGGGTGATCCCCCGTCTGTGTCTGCTACGCTTTCATATTTTTGTTACCGCGTCACATGCCCGCAACGCCACCTGGCAGCATCCAACGTCGTGGTGGGCAGTGGACGTAATGTTTTGGCTTATCAGTGTATTTTCTTTGTAGTTCTTGTTTTATTTATTTATTTTTTGAGACCATTCACCGAACTTTCAAGACGCACGTTGCATTTGCATTGAGTAAGTTTCCGGACTATATGTTCTAGTTATTTTTAGAGATGTATTGTAATAATATTGCGTAGGATGTCTTGCCATGCCCATCTCTTACAAAACTGAAACTATCCAGATCGATTATTGTATGATTTTTGCCTCCTCCAATTATGGAAGTATGGTTGGAGATCATACGTAGGGGCGAACTGATATTTTTTCCGAAGTTTTCGGTTACATCTAGAGGTGAGTCTGGCGGTCGATAAAAAGATACAATTTTAAGTTTTCGTCCTCCATTGATAGTGAATCTTCCAGTTTCTTTCTTGGTGAATTTTAGTTTGTTGTCTACTTTGACAAATACACCACATTCATTTCTCACTAGTCTGTTCTTTCGACACACACTTATGGTTAACGCAAGAATCACATTGCTGTCAATTTCCGGTGTTAGCCAGCATTCTTAACTACTAAATAGTACTGCATCAGTTTCACTGTTTTTCAGGTGCACTTCCTTGCAAGTGTTTCGGCAGCTGATCCACTGACGCTTGTTATTCATTACTAGCAATTCTCTCTCTCTCTCTCTCTCTCTCTGTCTCTTTCTCTAGGGCATCTCGACACACATTTGTTCTTGCTAAACGCCAAAAGACATTAATTTACTGACCTTCGATTTCTTTGTTAACCCGTGAAACTTGATTAGAAATGCTAGTTAACCTATTCCACTGTTTTCAGTGCATGACATTTATTTGTTAAGTAAATGTAAATCTTCAGCGTATGATATACTTCAGCTATCGAATAAAATTTTAGCTTTTCTATGTTCCCTCACGCCTCCATGATCAACCTAAGTTAACCAGTTTACCAATTCACAGCTTGATCCACCCATGTGGGTAGGATCGAATACGATGCTTTCTAGGTTACAAGAAACTTATCTTTCTTCTTGGGTTCTTGTTAGAGGAACGGATGTGCAGGTTAGCTGTATCAACGCATCTTCACTTTCCTTGTCTGTCGAATATTTATGAAAGTTCTTTCAGTCTCGTGTATTCGAAAGACATATCGCCTGGTGAATGCTATCACACTGGTATGAATTACCCATACAGCTGCGAATTTACATATTTCATTACACAGGTGATGACCCACTAGATTCAACTGATTGTGAAGCTGCCAGACTTAAGCATGATGGCTGAAACGAGGGGTACGAAATTTTAAATACAGGGTGAACATTAATAAAACCGACAAATTTCAGGTATCGTTTCTTAAGTGGAAATCGAGGAAAAAAGGTCCAATGAGCATGTGTCCAAAAACGCATTATTGCCACAGTAAATGGCGCTGACGAATGAAAGTTTCTCTGACCACTTTTGTGTGTTCCTTGTGTGTTGCAGGTTGTGTGATTGGCGCATCGTACTGTAAGCAGCAGAATGGTCCGATATTCATGTCAGGAACAAGCCGTGGTGGTGGTTGTGCTCGCTCAAACAGATGGGAACGGTCGACAGGCAGCACGGCTATATCAAAACAGTTACCCACACAGACCCCAACTACATCACACAATGTTTCAAGCCATTTTTGCTGTGTCTGATCATTGATCCTCTCAGAAAGACGAACTTGCAGGGAGGCGGCGGATTGTGTGTGTACCAGATTTGGAGGACTGGGTTCTACAGGTTATTGCGACGAACCCTAGTACAAGCTACAGGTAAGTGGTCACAAACGCGGTGTAAGCCAAAGTACTATTATGTGTATCCAGTATGATAACCGCTACTAGCCCTATCACTTACAATGTGTGCAAGGATTATCAACAACGGATTTCCCACTACAAGAAGGATTTTGTCGGTGGTTTTTGCACTAACTATCAAAATTATGGGATTCTGTGATCAGTCCTGTGTACCGTCGAAGCAGCCCTTACCAGAAATGGCCTCATCAATCTGCATAATCGTCGTCTATGGCCTACAGACAATCCCCGGGTAATGGTTGAGTGGTTTCATCAGTATCGGTTTAGCATCAATGAGTGGGCGGGGATTCTTGGCGACCACAAACCTCGACCGGTTATTATTCCACAACACCTCACTGGAGAAACCTACCTAGACTTCATGCGTGGGCTGCTTGAGAAAGTGCCTTTGGCAATACGACAGGTAATGCTGGTTTTGCATGACGGAGAACCGCCCCACTTCCGGATTACATTTCGACGAAGCCTCATCATCCTCTCCCACGTTGGATAGGACACGGAGGTTCTGTAGCGTGGGCTGCTAGATCACCGGACATAAACCCCACTGATTTTTACCTCTGGGAGCATCTGGAAAGCATTTTGTATGCTAAACAAGTTCCTGATGTGCAGACTCTTCAACAGTGTGTTCACGACGCCAGTGGTGCTATTCGGATAGAAGCCGGAATGTGATAGAGTGCGGCAATCCATGATTCGACGTGCGAGCGCGTGCACTGCATCCCATGGAGACCACTTTGAACATCTGTTGCGACGTCGATACGCTGCAGCTCTGTTTTGTGTTCCGGGATGACTTCTTGTCACTGCATGCACATATGTTCATACGACCATTTTTCCTCCATTTCCAGTCAGAAATTTGCCCCAGCAGTTTGTCGGTTTTATTAATGTTCACTCTGTATAACATCCAGAATATGCTATAACATACTTTTATCCATGAAGACAGATGAGTGTTCTATTTGGACCGAATATAGAAGATAAAAGACATGAAGTTATATGAGTACGTACAGAATGAGATGAGCCACTTATTTAAAAACTAGACAAGAGCGAAGGGCCGGGCGAGGTGACGGAGAGGGTAAGGTTATCCACCGTTATTTCGAAGCAAATCTCACTCCAGCTATGCGGGTGAATTCTTTCCACGGCTTATCTAAATCACTACAGGTAAATGAAGGAACGATTCCTAAACCGAGCTACGGCTATTTATTCCAACTAGTGCTCCATGCTTTTCTTAAATCAGCGTCGACGAACTGCCGAAATCTATTCTTCCTTGGACTGCTACAAGAAACCGAGTACTTCTTTTCGAGTGGTTGTGTCAATCCAAAAGAACTGAAACGTTAGAGACCCTCTAGAGAGCCATGGAACCTGTCCATAAGGGTGTTCAGAGAGCATTACACGTCATCTTGTAGAATGGAACTTTCTTACCTATCTCACTTATTGAGACAAGAGTACTGACCTTGAAGCTGTTGATGATCATGTCGAGGCTGTGCAGACGAAGTTCGTCAGTAGGCTCTAGCACATCCAACTTGACGATGACCTGGCCATCGAAAGTGGCGAAATTGTCACCGTCGAGAACTGGGTCGAAATACGGCCTCAGGCGAATCTCGTAGTGGCTAGGTTTCACGTTTGTGGGTAGCCGATACTCATAATCCAGTTCTCCGTCCTCTTGAGCGAACGCCACCATCAGCTGCACCAGCAGCAGCAACAGAGCCCTGCACACGACAAGAAGGATAATTGATTAACATTCTCTTTCACACAAGAGTGTTATTCGAGAGCTGTCTGCTTATTCTATACGTTACATTTTTGTTTGCAAAACCATTTTCCGATGCAGCTGTTAAAATTAATTATTGTTCGTTTCTCCTTCTTAAGATTAAATAAAGAGAATTTTTCACCAACCGTTCTTCGCCTTATTTACATAGCACCTTCTGTGGTCGTTCTGAAAATATTGATACATATGTTTGTACATTTTGATGGTTATAGATTAAAAAAGTATTTCTTTATAAAGTTGGCGTCCAATTTACTTACGGCGTTTCCGTATTTTTGTTATGCTTTTTGGGCGCAAAACTGCTACGGTCATAAGCGCGCGTTCTGTGGCTTAGGAAAGGGTAAAAAACCGAATGGGAAATCAGCAGCAATTGGTTCGAAACTCAAAAAGGAGGGACACTAAAAACAGAAGGAAATCTAAAATACTACCATTGAAGGGGGCTTCAAATGACCGATGTCATCTCACTGACGCTGATCAATTCGAGGACGCGATCGGCTGAGCGCGTGCCATCTGCTAAAAGGGAAGTTATATCAGGTGACAGTTGTAAACGGGTGCGTAGCGGATTAAAATAGGGGCACTGAAGTAAAAGGTGTCTCACCGTTCACGGTTGAGAGCAGTGGAGACAAAGCGGGGAAGGATCGCCACCTAAAATATTGTCGATGGCTAAAGACAGAGCGCCCTATGCGGAGTCTAGTTAACATTACATCCTCCCGACGACGAGATTGGGAGGAAGAGGTCCAAGCACAGGAAAGGGGGTGTCACCTTCCGTGATTTACTATCGGAAAATGTAGACCAATGTGCGTGCCATAAAAGAGCAACACGACGACGTAAAACGCTCTGTAGATTGGCTAAGGGAACCATGCGAACAGCGGGCCGAGGACAAGAGACTGCAGCCTTTGCCGCTATATCGGCTGCCTCGTTTCCGCGGATCCAAACGTGCCCTGGGATCCAGAGGAATGCCACAGAGACGCCCCCCAAGTGGAGCAAGTGTAGGCAGTCCTGAATCCGGTGGACCAGAGGGTGGACAGGATAAAGAGCTTGGACGCTGAGGAGAGAGCTTAGCGAATCCAAGCATATAATATACTGTAGCCTCTTATGGCGACGGATGTATTGTACAACCTGGAAAACAGCGTAAAGCGCCGCAGTAAAAACCGAACACTGGTCGGGAAGCCGAAATCTATTAGTAGTGTCGCCAACAATATAGGCACTCCCAACACCAAATATTGATTTTGAGCCGTCAGTGCAAATAAATGTGGCATGCTCCATTTGTGCGCATAGAGCATTAAATAAACGAGGGTAAACTAGAGGGGGGGGGGGGGTTACCATCCTTGGGAAACTGATAAAGGTCACGGAGCAGGCAGGTCCGGGGGAGAAGCCAAGGTGGCGCGGTATTCCCAGTCGTCAAGAAAGTTTTAGGAAAGTGGAAGGAAGAGAACGTAGCAGTTGACGGAAGCGGACTCCCGGTGGTAATAGAGTGGAAGGGCGGCCTGCATATCCTAAATCCAAGGAGACGTCGAAAAAAGGGCATGGCCCGGATGAGCAGGCATGGAAGACAGATGACCAACGTAACGACTCAGAAGGACAGCTCGCCGATTGGACAGCGGAGGTTCAGCAGTCTCAGCATAAAAGCTCTCCACGGGGCTGGTGTAAAAAGCTCCAGACGCTAGACGCAATTCACGGAGGTAGACATAGTTGAGACGCCGAAGAATAGACGGCCGTGCAGAGGAGTAAACTATGCTCCCATAGTCCAATTTCGAACGCACTAAGGCGCGATATAGGTGGAGGAGGACCATTCGGTTCGCTCCCTAGGAGGTACCACTCAGAACACGGAGGGAGTTGAGGCACATGAAGCGTGGGAGACCAGCACAGTTTTCTGTCAAACATAACTCCCAAGAATTTAGCGACGTCCGCGAACGGAAGGTCGACAGGGCCTAGATGTAGGGAAGACGGAGGAAGCTCCGTATGACGCCAAAAATTTACACAGACGGTCTTACTGGAAGAAAAGCGGAAGCCGGTTTCGATGCTCCGTGAGTGGAGGCGATCGAGACATCCTTGAAGAGGTCGTTCAAGAAGGCTGGTCCGTTGAGAGCTATAATAGATCGCAAAATCGTCGACAAAGGGGGAGACCGAGACATCGGGAAGGAGACAATCCATAATCGGATTTATGGCGACGCAAACAGTACAACACTAGCACGGAGCCCTGAGGCACCCCGTTTTCTTGGAAGAGAGTAGTGTTAACCCGCACCTTAAATGTGCGCTCTGTGATAAATTCACGAATAAAAAGGGGTAGCCGACCTCGAAAGCCCCAAGAAAAGTGTGCGGAGGATGCCAGTCCTGCAACAGGTATCGTATGCTCTCTCCAAACCAAAAAATATCGCTACCATCTGGCGTTTCCTGAGAAAATTGTTCATAATATAAGTGGAGAGAGCAAAAAGATGGTCAACTGCAGAACGATGCTTTCACAAACCTTGGGCAACCTTTTGGTTGAGGGACTCCAGCTACCAAACTAAACGGCAATTCACAATACGCTCCAAAATCTTACATCCACTACTCGTGAGAGAGACTGGGCGATAGCTAGAGGGAAGATGTTTGTCCTTTTCAGATTTCGGAACAGGAATGACGATACCTTCCCGCCATCTTCTGGGAAAAGTACTGTCTGTCCAAATTCGATTATAAAGGCGAATGAAGTAACGCAGACTACGGTATGATAAATGCAGCAACATTTGGACGTGGATGTCACGCGGTCCTGGGGCAGAAGAGCGAGAGGAAGAGAGTGCGTGTTGGAGTTCCCGCATGGAGAAAACAGTATTATAGCTTTCGCTATCTTGAGAGGAGAAAGCAAGTGGTCGTACTTCCGCTGCTCGTTTCTTCGGGAGAAAAGGTGGCGGGTAATTTGAAGAGCTCGAAATCTCGGTAAAGTGTTGACCCAATAAGTTAGAAATTGCGTCTGGGTCCACTAAGGTATCATACGCGACAGTGAGCCCAGAGATCGGGGAGAAATTAGACATGGCGGATAACTGTCGAATTCTGCTTCAAACTACCGATGAGGGAGTGAAGGTGTTAAAGGATCTGGTGCAGAAGTCCCAGCTTGCCTTCTTGCTATCGCGGATGATGCGACAGTATTACGCGCATAACTGCTTATAGCGGATACAGTTGACCAACGTAGGATGGTGGCGAAAAACGCGAAGAGCATGTCTCCGCTCACGTATTGTGTCACGGCACGCCTCGTTCCACCAAGGAACTGGGGTGCGCCAGGGCAAAGGGGAGGTATGAGGTAATGAGGTATTGAACGTTCCGCTGCTGTAAGAATAACTTCCGTAACATGAGTGGCCTGATCGTCGATACTAGGAAAGCGACGGTCGTCGAATGTCGCTAGAAAGGAGAAAAGTGTCCAGTCGGCTTGGGACATAGATGACAGTTGTGGCTGTAATCGAAGCACTCGAGTGTATATCAGCAAGAGCGAACCATTCAAAGCGCCGTGCTAGCTGAACAGTACCGAACGAATGGTCTAAATGAGAGAAATTTGACGTGGAGCCAGACAAAAATGTAGGTTCCCCAGTGTTGAGGCAAACAAGATCCGCTTGGTAGAAGAGGTCAATCAATAGAGAGCCTCGTGGAAAAGGACGCGGAGATCCCCAAACCGGGTGGTGGACATTGAAGCCCCCACCCAGAAAATAGAGGGGGGGGGGGGGCAGGAGCTGACCAAGGAGATGAAGGAGATCAGCTCTTGCCATCGGTGTGGACGTTGGAATGTATACGGTACAAAGAGAGAAGACGGATCCAGAAAGGGAAAGACGGACAACAGCAGCTTGGAAGGGACTGATTAAGGGGATTGGGTGATAATAGACAGTATTATGGAGAAGAATCATAAGTACCCGTGTGTTGGAGTGACATCAACACAGGGGAGATCAAACCGGACTGATTGGAAATGGAGGAAAACAAAGCGATCGTGAAGACGTAGCTTTGTTTCCTGAAGACAGAAGACGACCGGGGAGTAGGATCGTAAAAGGATCGACATTCTATCCCGATTGGCTCGAATTCGGCGGATATTCCAATGGATAAGTGACATAGGGTGGACAGAAAAGGGAAGAATCTCACCGCAGTTGCTGTCAACTCCGACAGCGTGGAATGGCATTCTGCCTGTTGTGGTTGGCAGGAGAGCCAACACCATGTTACTAGAGGAAGCCGAAAGGCACGCGTTTTACCTCACGCAGGCTGGCGTGAGGTCTAGAACAGGACAAGGAAATTAGAATTTAGAAAAAACGGACGTAGTTGGTGGAATACTTAACTTTAATCCATTAATGGTGAACGTCGCTCTTGACGGTACATGATTCAGTATCAATAGCAACTGGTAATGGCGCCTTGCTAGGTCGTAGCAATTGACGTAGCTGAAGGCTATGCTAACTATCGTCTCGGTAAATGAGAGCGTATTTGTCAGTGAACCATCGCTAGCAAAGTAGGTTGTACAACTGGGGCGAGTGCTAGGAAGTCTCTCTAGACCTGCCGTGTGGCGGCGCTCGGTCTGCAATCACTGATAGTGGTGACACGCGGGTCCGACGTATACTAACGGACCGCGGCCGATTTAAAAGCTACCACCTAGTAAGTGTGGTGTCTGGCGGTGACACCACACTGCCAAAGGCAGAAGACCCTGATCCATAGGCTGGTCGGGGGCAGCTCCTGCCGCCAGCGGTCGGCCGGTGAATGGGCCGGCAGCGAAGCGTCTCGGCGACACGGAAGATGGCCAAGGGCGGTTACCGCCAGGTGGCGCTGTAGATGAGACACGCCGTGGCGGAGGAGGAGAGGAACTTTGTTTCTTATGAGCCTTCTTCGAAGCAGGACGTTGAGATGGAGGATTCGATGGTTGTGAAGTCGGTGTATCTAAAAAAATCTTCGCCAGTAGGCTCTTTTTTTGGAAGTCCGGGCGTCCGATTTTGGGACCCGAGATTTAGCAGGAGCTGACGAAGGGTGAGCCTTAGAGCGAACAGGTGACAGTAGGGAGGCTGAACGGGCGATCTTTGGGCTGGCCGATCTGACGACCGTGGCACTGAAGGTGAGATCGCAAGTCTGCGTGGCTACCTCCTTAGTAGGACGAGGAGATGCAAGTACAGAGCTATATTTACCCTCTGGGGGCACAGTGGGCTTTCGACTGGCGAATAACTTACAAGCAGCAAATGTAGACGCATTTTCCTTCACTCGGATTTCCTGAATAATTCGTTCATCCTTGAAAATAGGGCAATCTCTAGAGGAAGCAGCATGGCCGCCCATACAGTTGATGCAACGAGGGGATGGAGATGGACAATCACCCTCGTGGGCATCCCTTCCACATGTAACGCATTTGGCCGGATTGGAACACGACTGGCTTGTATGATTAAACCACTGACACCGATAGCAACGTGTAGGGTTGGGGATGTAAGGGCGAAATGAAATTATCTCATATCCCGCTTTAATGTTCGATGGAAGTTGAACTCTGTCAAACAGAGTCGATACCAAGCCCTTGTCAACCCTTTTCACGTCTCGATGTACAGCCGTTACCCCTGGTCTGACAGGTAGTTTTGAATGTCCTCGTTGGACATTCTTTGTAAACATTTTCTCTTACGCTACATTGGCACACTTCAGCTCACTTTAGAAATATAACGGCAGTTGCATCTGTCCGCACTCAGCACAGTATTCCAGTGTTTATGTTTGTTCAAATGGATCTAAGCACTATGGGACTTAACATCTGAGGTCATCAGTCTCCTAGACTTAGAACTACTTAAACCCGACTAACCTAAGGATGTCACACACATCCATGCCCGAGGCAGAATTGGAACCTGCGACCGTAGGAACAGCGCGGTTTCAGACTGAAGCGTCTAGAATCACTCGGTCACATCGGCCGGCAGTTTATATTTGTTCATTTGTTTGTCGTGTAGGTTGTCAAACTGTGATTAAAAAAAAAATGTAATTTGTGTGTGTGTGTGTGTGTGTGTGTGTGTGTGTGTGTGTGTGTGTGTGTGTGAGAGAGAGAGAGAGAGAGAGAGAGAGAGAGAGAGAGAGAGTGTTAGTGCAAATTAGTGAACATGTCTTATACGTTCAGCAGGGATGTGAGTGATGGAAATTAGAGCTGCGTGAGAGTTGTGGCTCGAATTTTGGGAGGATAATGATAACAAGCAACTGGAAGGAGATGGTAATGGTAAATGGGGCTTCTGGTTATATGCATATATTTAATGATATATTAAGTGGGCTGTTAGTTTAAAGAGTGTGTGGTTTGCCAGGTTTATGTGATCATTTATGAGCTGTTTCTTTTCTGTTATGGTTTTTTGAATGTGGTATTTTTCTTTTAGGGTGAGAAGTCTTTTTTGTAGTTGTTTCTCCTTACGGTTTCAGTGTTTGTCTCTCTGGTAGTAATTTTATGTTTTTGGTGTTGTAAATATTCCGCAGCAGTTGAATAACTTGTCCTCCTCTTACATGTTCTTTGTATCTGGTGTCACGTGTCCTCTTGGTTTGACCTATGTATCATCTACCAAATTCATACATTTCAGCTGATATGTTCCTGATTTCTGATAAAGATTAGTTTTTCCTGTTGTTTTAGCAAAGTACTTTGATGTTGAACTGTTAGTTTGTGAGGGATTCTGTCACTGTGTAGGTGATAGCTAGGTATTTGCTCTTTTCTCTTTCTTGATTGTATCGTGCAGCTTTGTTACTAAGTTTTCTTTGCATCGATCGTTTGTGGATATTTGCACAATGGTATTCTTTTCTTTTTGGTAGATATCAGTGTCTAATGGTACCGTGTTCAGTCTGTGGAGTATATGCCCAAATGCTACCTGCTTTTGAGAGCTCGTGTGCTGCGATGTCTGGTGAATAATAATTGTATCTGTTGTCAGTTTTTGACATGTGTTAAACGTGTGTTGGTTGTTCTGAATATTCATGATAATGTCCAAGAAATTTAAATATCTATTGTGCTGCTCTTTTTCGATTGTAAAATGTATATTATCGTGAACAGAGTTTATGTCTGTATGTAGCTAGTCAGTGTGAGTGCTTGGATCATCTATTAGACAAAAATGTCATCCATATATCCAATCCAGTATAGGATGCTGTACCTATTTTTCACTATTTTGTTAAATATGATCTGTTCTACAAGGGTTACTAGTGGGATCCCTAGTGTCTGGAACCATAGCAATCATATTTATGAACACACACACACACACACACACACACACACACACACACACACACACACACACACAACAAATGAAAAACACAAACACTGCAATACTGTGCAGAGTGCGAACACATATACCTGCAGTTCTCTTTCTAGAATGAGGTGAAGTGGAAGTAACGCCAATGTAGCGTAGAGAAAGTCCTCCAAAGAAGGCAAAAACAGCCTAGTGGATCTCTACAGCTAAGTTTCTTTAGATCTGAACAACGAAAGAAAAAGCTATGGATTGCCGAATATGTGACAAGGGGAGGAAACATTAAGTACATTTGACGCCAACTTCACAAAGAAATACTGTTTTTAATCTGTAACGACCAAAATGTACGAACGTATGTGTCCGTCCGCCGCTCGTGGTCGTGCGGTAGCGTTCTCGCTTCCCACGCCCGGGTTCCCGGGTTCGATTCCCGGCGGGGTCAGGGATTTTCTCTGCCTCGTGATGACTGGGTGTTGCGTGATGTCCTTAGGTTAGTTAGGTTTAAGTAGTTCTAAGTTCTAGGGGACTGATGACCATAGATGTTAAGTCCCATAGTGCTCAGAGCCATTTGAACCATTTGAACGTATGTGTCCATACTTCCGAAATGACCACAGAAGATTACTTTGCAAATAACAGCGAAATGCGTCTAGTGTAAAATTCTTTTTAATTAATTGCAGTAAGCTAGGGTAGAAAAACAAATAAAAATTGGTTATATTTTTGTTTTCAAATTTCATTTCCTTTGTACTGTCCAAATTCTATGTGCATGGGAAGTGTAAAGTTAGCATTTTGAGAAAAATGTGTTCTAGTGGCATTGAAACTAATCGAAAACTGACGTTTTACATAGTAGAGCCTTCTTATGTTTATCTTTTTACCACTGGAAGACTCTCAAAAGTTCCAGACACGAGCAACTATGATAATTCAATCCCAGCAGGAATGTCACACAAGTTGGCCATCAAGCTTCTTGGAAGATATTGCTCCAAACCTTCATGGCCTCAACATCTCTAGGTATATCACACTGCACCCTTCTGTACAGTTTGTTATTTATTACAATTGGAATTCGTTATTTCAGCATAACGAGAGGAATTTACATCTTAATTTCTAACTGAATTCTAATTGGTCGTGATACATCTGTGTTTATATGACGCAAGCCACCTTGCGATGAGTAACGGGCGACGTATAACTCTGTAGTTTCTAAGGCACACAGTTATTCCGATTATAGAGAGTGAACTTTCTTCGCGTTGCATTCATAGTGACAAAGGAACATTCTCAGGTGGAAATAAATGATTTTGATGAAACTTGGTGTGATGTAAAGGGGTCAAAAAATGCAATAGGTATTTTTCCATTTTTGCCAATTTTCACTTTTAAGGGGTAACACACTCCCCGAAAGGTAATGTTTAGAGGGAATATCTTCAAAACTATTAATTATAGGAAATGTGTTTCAGATTAAAGTTGAAATTAATTAACCTTCTTAAAAACTGTATATACAATTTAAATGATAACTTTTGTTAAAACATAAATCAAAGAAATTTTCACAACATATCCCTCTATATGTAATAAAGATTGTTTCACAAATGCCATTTTTCAAAAATAAGTCGTACGCAGTGTGCTGTCGGAGTATTTTCAACATAAGAGTTTAAAACATCTAAACGATCATTATTATTCTAATTACTTGTTTTACTTACTTCTGATTTATATTTTAAATTGACATTTTTAGGTTTTAAAATCATGTTTTTTAATCATTTCACATACATGTATTTTGATAATTGGAAAAATAAGTAACTCATCGTTATTGTGATGATTTCGTATCATAACAATGATCAGTATAGTAATCATTAAAACATAACTTACACATACAGTGAACGAAATTTTTCGCATGATACACACGACGGACAACTCAGTATAAAACAGAGTTCAGTAAGAGTCTCAAATTGCGGCGGGCGATCCTCTAAATTCGCAGGAACTGTAACTGAAGGACACCATTTTAGCATTGATTTGTGACACCATGGATGGACAACCGACTATTATGGAACAAGATAATGGGCAATGGTTTCATGAAGCAAAGCTCTATGATATGGCAACGATTGAAAATGATCGCGAATCTAGAGTTCATGAGGCGTCCTTTATGCCTGGCAGAATTCTTTCTTCAGAAACCGGATTAGATTTCGAATACAAGATATCTGTCAATGCATTTTGGAAAAGTGGATAGCAGGGGAAAAATCGCTTTCATACGTGAAGCCTAAATATCGCAAAGTTACTTCAGTGGCACAGCTGGGAAAAGTATGTTCTTCACTACGGCTCGAAACGTCACAAGATGAAGGTAATCCACTGCTGGACTTTACAAAAATTATCAGAAGTTGTGGCCCATCAACTGTTTATCCATTACACTAATCTTCAAAAGTCCGCCTAGCATATGATCAGGAAAGTAAAATTAAATAATTTCAAGGCAAACCCAAAATGAGTATTGAGTTTTAAAAAAGAGCACAGAATTGTATGTCGTGAAGTGACAAAGTGTATAAGAAGGCACTAGATAAACATAAAAATTATCTCTACGACGTCGTTTTACGACTTTTAATGAAGGTAAGGAGCACATCAGACTTTTGGGGGCTGAAAATGTGTACAACTCTGATCAAAGCGGATTCAGCTCGCAGTTGCGCTCTGGATGCACTTTGTCCCAAAAGGGTACAAAGAAAATTGAACTGAATCCGTTGTCGTCATCAATTACTCAGTGTTACACGATTCATCCTACAGTCTCTGCAAATGGCAAATTGTTTACCCCCTCCTCCCATTTTAACAGTTAAAAAAACTTAATGGACAGTTTTGAGTGAGAATTAGAGAATCTCTTTTGCAGCTCCAAACGTTTTTGTGACGGCATCGAAATCTGGTAAACTAACGTCCGATCACGTCAAAAGATATTCTATCCGAGTAAGTTAGAAAATTTCTATTATTGTTAGATTCTTGGGATGGTCAGTGTGAAAGAACCGTTTTGAGTGTCATATCAGATGACAAGGGACTGGGTCATGTGGTGAGAGCAAATGACCAGACGGGACAGGTACAGTCGCTGGAGGTATACGACTTTCGATGTTGGAATAACTTAGTAAGGATATTTTCAGATGTAGTTTTGCTGAATGATTATGATATCAGTCTTCACATGATAAACAATATGATCAAGCTGCAGTCACTAGTAAATAGTCAATTCCCTTCGCTGAAATTTTCCAGTGTGCTGAAAATGCCTAGCACAAATCAAGATATTTAAGGAAACGCCCGCCACAATTTGAGAATCCTGCTGAATTTTGTTTTATATTGTGTTGTCCGTCGTGTGTCTTATGTGACGAAATATCGTTCACTTTATATTCATGGTATAAAAAGACGTTATATTTTAAGTATTTTTTGAGACATTATAATTATTGTAACGATTTTGTATCATAATTTATTATTATTTATTTTCAATTAACAAACTATAAGTATCTGAAACGCTAAGCTAAAATAACAAACAACATGAACATGGATTTAGAACGTGGTCAATTTAAAACATAAAAAAGTAAAACAAATAAACTGAATAACAGTGAACGTTCAGTCCTTAGAAAATGTAGTCCATCAACAAAGGAGGTGGCTTACAAAACACTCGTTCGACCTATACTTGAGTATTGCTCATCAGTGTGGGATCCGTACCAGATCGGGTTGGCGGAAGAGATAGAGAAGATCCAAAGAAGAGCGGCGCGTTTCGTCACAGGGTTATTTGGTAACCGTGATAGCGTTACGGAGATGTTTAACAAACTTAAGTGGCAGACTCTGCAAGAGAGGCGCTCTGCATCGCGGTGTAGCTTGCTCGCCAGGTTTCGAGAGGGTGCGTTTCTGGATGAGGTATCGAATATATTGCTTCCCCCCCCACTTATACCTCCCGAGGAGATCACTAATGTAAAATTAGAGAGATTAGAGCGCGCACGGAGGCTTTCAGACAGTCGTTCTTCCCGCGAACCATAGGCGACTGGAGCAGGAAAGGGAGGTAATGACAGTGGCACGTAAAGTGCCCTCCGCCACACACCGTTGGGTGGCTTGCGGAGTATAAATGTAGATGTAGATGTTCTAATCAGGTATATTGAAGCTACTCCGACAGCACATTATGTGCAGCTTACGTTCCAAAAATGGCATCTCAGAAGCCAACATTATTAGACATGGATGGAAATGGCGTGAAAGCTTCTTTCATTTATGTTGTAACAAAAGTTTTCACTTTTGCAAAATTAATTAGTGGTTGTGGGATATTTTGCAAAATTTTAAATTATTACGAAAGGTGTTTATACAGTAACTACATCTGGACCTTCACTCTAAACACATTTTTATATTTAATGGTTTCGAAAATATTCCTTCTAAACCTAATATGTCACATTACTTTTTGAGGTGTTTCACCCCTTAAAAGTGAAATTGGGAAAAAAATAAAAAATACTTATTACATTTTTTTGATCCCTCTACATACCTGTCAAGTTTCATCAAGATCTTTTATTGACACCCGTCAATGTTCGCTTCTCAGTTCAAAATTTTTAAAGTTCTCGCACACCCCATGCGTCGTTCCATAAAGCAGAAAAATGTGCCCTTCGCCTTAAGGATTTCCGTTTGGTTACACTGAGAATCTCCAAAGACACTAGCGTTGATCGAACGTACAGGTAACAAATCTAGCAGGATGCCTCTGAACTGCTTCAATGTATTCGTTTAATTCGACCTGATGAGTATCCCAAAAATTTGAGCATTACTCAAGAATGTGTTGCACAAGAGTTCTATTCGTGGTATCCTTTACAGACCAGCTGTATTTCGACGACAGTTTCCTGTACACTATGGGATAATAAGCAAAGAGTCGCATATCCGTGAGGACGTTTATGCATATAGAGGATAAAAACGGTCCTATTACGCTTTACTGACACATTCTTGACGATACCTTTGTCTCTGATGAATACTCGCCGTCCGAGACAACGTACTGAGTTCCATTACTTAAGGTGTTCGAGCCACTCACAAATGTGAGTACCTATTCTGTCTGCTCGAAACTTCGTTAACAGTCTGCAGTGGGGCAATGCGTGAAACGCTTCTCGGGGATACAGGAATATGGAATTTGCCTGTTGCCCTTCATACACGGTTCACAAGATATCGTTTCAGAAAAAGGTAAGCTGAATCTCGTATAGCGGTTTGTTTCCTAAATCCATTGTGATTTTTGAACAGAAGTTTTTCTGTATCAAGAAAATTTACTATATTTGAACTTATAGTATGCTCAAGAATTCTGCAGAAAATCTATGTTAAGAATATTGCCCGTAACTTTGCGTGTCCGTTATTTTGCCCTGCTTATAAACAGGAGTCACTTGCGCTTTTTCCGGTCGCTTGGGGCTTTTCACTGAGCGAGAGTTACGTAATAAATGCTAAGTAGCGCGCCAATGCTATAGAGTACTGTCTGTAATACCGAATTGAGATTCCATCCGCACCTGGAGAATTGCTTGACTAGTGATGCCTATTTCTATGGCCGTCATTCGGCGGTCTGTGCGACATTCGAACGATGGTGTGTTTGTGCAATACTACTGCGTGAAAGCTTTTGAAACACGGAATTTGAAGCTTCACCTTTCCTTTTACTGTCTTCTATTGTCACACCAGACTAGTCGACATGTGACTGAATAGGAGCCTTTCACCAGCTTAGTGACTTACGCGTTCTACCAGAATTTTCTAGGGTTCTAGGTAAGGTCTTTCGCTGACGTATGACGGTAGAAGCATCTATCACTTTATGGAAGCACCAATTTCCACTAACTTTTTGTGTCGTCATTTCTGTATTCTTTTTTGGATTTAAAGTGCTACAATCTGTTTTCTCAGCATTTTGCGAACTTTGTTATTAATCCACTTATTCGGCACTTACTGCTGCAGAATGCGATTTAAAATCACTTAAAGTGAATGTTAAAATTTTCCTTGCGTATTTCATGTTCAAACATGGCTTGCATCTGACCTTCGTTCAATACAGTCCACGATATTTCAGCTGGGTGCTTGGCAGTCATCCTTAGGTGAGCCATCGAAGACTGTGGAAGATGTCCTCCGTTCCGCAATACATAGCGCGCTGTGAGTATTCCGCACATGCATCAAAATTAATTGACAGACGTACCACACTACCCGGCAGAAGCGCCATCGCCACTGGAACAGGGGGACTCAGCTGTCCGCTGGGTTGCCGCTATAGCGAATATGGAGACGATAGGGTTCCACACAATTTCCAGCTGGTAGCCACTGTCACGGTTCAACAGATTTTACACCAGACGTATTTCCACGGATTCTTTAGAGTGCCAAAAAGATGTTGTTGTGGTCAGAGTCATTGTTTTATCATACCCCATTGAACGTGCGGTGGAAATACAATGTTCGGCAATAGCAGTCTCCCGCAATAACAAATCGTCCTTCACTGATTGTAGATGGTTTGCAATCTTAGACGGTGGGCGGAAAACCATTTACACTTGAAATGTACGGAGAATTCTTGCTATCTTAAACGAAATGTTGACAACAAAAGAAAGAAAAGCTTAAAATTTTGCCGGCGTGTTCTCCTCTTTACCCATTTCCCGGTTCATGGCTTTAATTAATAATTATTAGTGCCCCGTTAATCTGCCGGGTAGAAAGTTAATTTTCCCTGAACACTGTCCTTAGGTGGGCGAGCTCTTTAGGCAAAATTTATAAATGTCACCAGAGGAACTCGCCATAGGTCGCTTTCTCATACAATCTTAACTTGACAGGGTGAAAAAGGGGTGAAAATAAAGGGGCACCTATTTTGGTGTACGTACCATCGTAGAATATTTGCCGAGAAATTGACAAAGTTTTGACGTTACTTCATAGTCCGTCCGCGCATTTCGTACCCACGTGAGTTGGAAGCACAGTGGATAGATGAACCCGTCGTCTTCGGATAGCGTCTTTGACTAATGACTGATCAAAATATTCTGATTGCCGGTTTCGAATCCAGCTCCTGCCTAAACTTTGGGAGAATTGGGGCCCTTTAAGAAAAAAATAAATAAGTGGCTAGGAGCACTGCATCGAATTTTATCGCCCCTTGTTCGAATCCAATCGTATGTTACATTTTCTCTCTTTTGCTGTAGCAGAAGTATGTGATGTCGATATGTTTTGCGACAGTGTGAAAATTAGCATTCCAAATCCCATTGAAAGTGAATTTTATCATCACTAATTTTATGTAATCTAATATAATTACCGTAACAGAAAATTCAAAATATATGAATTCAAGTATTTCATTTGCTGCTTTTAGTTTTACTTTTATGCACCAAGAAACCACTGCGTTTCCCAGGGTGACACCTATCACAAAAACATTCAGTGCTTAATAATTCGGAGCACCACGGGCAACATCCTAGGTCACATGTGCCACAGTCACAATCGTTAATGTGAATTACGAAAACATCCTGGTTAACATAGCTAAATACCTCGCTCTCTGGTGATAATTTCGCGACGTTTTTTCGAAAGCTGGAGCCTACAACAAATTGTGGATCACGCCCTGTATTTTAATTGCCTCACTTCTACTTGTGATATCCCTTTACTGCGCAATGAAAATAGGGTGCTTCTGTAATTGGCGAATGCCGTTCTTCACCTGACAGTGAAAGGATACGTCGGAGGGTGAACGTAAAGGAACACACTTGGGCGAAATTACTTTTAGTGAAAACGTCTGTATTCCGAAAATTTTGGAAATTTGTGGTAAGTTCTATGGGACCAAACTGTTAAGGTCATCGGTCCCTAGGATTATACACTACTTAATGTAACTTAAACTAACTTACGCTAACGACAACACACACACACACCCATGCCCAAGAGAGGACTCCAACCTCCGACGGGGGAAGCCGCGCGAACCGTTGCAAGGCGCCCTAAACCGCACGGTTACCCCGCGCGGCCCTGGATTCCGATTTCATCGACAACTAGCCCATCATATAAAGAGTAATCGCTTTGCCCATGCAACGAGACAATGATTTGGAGAAACGACTTCATTTTTACGTAAGGTAGCAATACTTTCTACAAAAACTGATACTGGTTTCTTTGTGAGCTCCCTCGATTCTTTTTCTATTGCGCACACGTTCTGTTGTTCGATTAACTGATTTAAGCCTTGTTGGACTCGGGGACCAAATTTGCCACTGACTTATTAGAGACAAACAAATACTGTTGGTACCAGTTTTCTGGAGAGTATTAATAAGTGTCAACTGTGACTATAAAAGTTATTTTAACAATATCTGAAATGCTTACTTTTATCAATAATTTCATTATATTTCACCATGTCACAAAAACATTGATGTCACAAGAGAGAAAAAAAAGGAACAACATAAGACTGGTTTTGAACCTGGGGCGCAAAAGCTCTAAGCTGCGGTCTAGCCGTCATGTTATCAACTCACCTAGATATATGTTGCGCAAGAGGACTGATTAAGTGACATCCAAACTTTGACCGTCATTTTCTCGGAAACTACTGACTCAAAATAGATGTCCCTTTGTTTTCGCACTTCTTTCACATTGCCAAGTTCCGACAATATCAGAGAGCGACCTATGGCAAGTTCCACCTTTTGAGACTGTGTGAGCTGTGTGTGCAAGTTTGCATACCATGGGATGTATTGAACGACGACCGTCCGCAAGTTCGTAATTTGTGTGAACAGTAAGTTTAAAATTTGCGCCTAATTTCTCTACATCCATCACACTGGACGTACTGATGTCCATTCACTGTCTATGTAGGATGCTAACTGCATATCCGCTCTTCCCAACATACAAACTCTTTTAGCCTTCTTGATGGATTTATTAACTTTAATATATTTATTTTTATAGTGACATCATGAGCACTAATCCTTGTCTCTATCCTTAAACTGTTTCTAGCTAACACTTCTTAACATACACTGATGGAAAATAAAATCCCAAAACCAAAAATAATAATTAATGTACAGGTTGATTATAATTAAAGTTAAACTTTCAAACTGCTGTAGAAATAACACCACTGGTCAGAATGGCGTCAATTGCAACGGAATGTTATCGGAGAAGGGGGAAAACGTATGGCAGAAGAAAAATAAATAGTTGCAAAATTTAGCAATAGATGGCGCTGGAAGCATAATTTAATATTGGTCGACTACAAATGACAAATGAATCATAAAACAATGCCTAAGGTGTACGTTTGACTTAAACAAACTGGACTACGCAGTGTGCATGGGTGTACATGTGTGATACTGTTAGTTACGTAAGCCCATCCGCCAGGGCAAGGTCATATCACATCGGATGGGCAAAATCGATTTTTTTATTGTCCTAAGGCCAAAAACCGCATAAAAAGCATCAATGAAAATGAAATCGGATTATTAATTTCCGTGTGACTGGCACAAAGCATGTTCAATATGCTGACTACCGTTTTCTGCAACAAGTTGAAATCGAGAAACACAACTGATCGAAGTGTTTCCGGGGTCACGTTCAGAATGCATTCCGCAATGCGTGCCTGCAGTGCAGCTAAGTTTGCAAACGGAACACTGAACACAACATGTTTCAGATAGCCCCACAGCCAGAAATCACACGGATTAAGATCAGGTGATCAGGACGGCCAGGCTGTAGGGATATGGCGGCTGATAATTCTAGCATTTCCGAAATGGCGCTTCAGCAGCTGGTTAATTGGATTTGCTACGTGCGGAGGTGCGCCATCTTGCATAAAAATGATCCCATCCACACGCCGTTGGAGAGCTGGAATGACGTGGTTGTGCAAAAGACACCCATAGCGCTTACTAGTGACAGTACAGGTAACAGGACCAGACGCACCTGTCTCTTCGAAAAAAATATGGCCATATGATAAATTATGCCGTAAACCTGCACCACACAGTGAGCTTTTCTCGATGAGGTTGCACTGGTGGATTTTCGTGTGGATTTTCCGTTGGCCTTATTCGACTATTCTGTGTATTGACATATCCTGTCAGATGGAAGTGGGCTTCGTCTGTTCACAAAATCTTCCACGGCCAATCATTGTCCACTTCCATGCAAGCAAGAAATTATAAAGCAAACGTCTCTCTTGCTGGCAGATCAACAGGAAGCAACTCGTGCACATGGGTAATTTTGAATGGATAGCAAAGAAGTGCTCACAGATATGTGCAGTGTTGGGCAGTTCTCGGTGCACCACACGTTCGCACAGCACCACTCGTCTCCTCCTTCATTGCTCTGGCCACTGCTTCCATTGACGTCGAATCAATTCGTTTCCTCCCTCTACCTGGTTGCACACCAAAATAACCCGTCTCTTCGAATTTCGGAATCATTTTCTCCAGAACCACGGCAGTCATCGGACCTAGGACTTTTTCAAACGCTTCAGTGACCGGAACTTCTGCAGAGCGACGTGTGCACAGTCATCATTCTTGTAATACAGCTTTATAAGCACAGTGCTGGCCTGCATTGAGACGGTCATGGTGAACGAAGCTGACTTTAAAGGAGGAAAAGCCGTGTACCAGGCGCATTTATACCAAATTCAAGGGGTCGTGCGCATGCCGGGTGCTTTCATTTACATATTCTGACACACACAGCGCCATCTATTGATCAATTTTTACCTTTTTTTTCTTCTTCCATACGTTTTCCCCCTTCTCCGATAATATTCGGTTGCAATTTGACGTCATTCTGGTCAGTGGTGGTATTTCTACAGCCTTTTGAAAGTTTAACTTTAATTATAATCACCCTGGATATTGTCACGTAGATGATGGTGTAAGTAGATGAATGACGAACACTAACTTCACTTAACGAAGGTTTATTCAGCACTTGCACATACAAGAGTGCGGAGCGAACTGCCTCCGGCCAGAACACATACGGTATATAGGGTGTTACAAAAAGTTACGGCCAAACTTTCAGGAAACATTCCTCACACACAAAGAAAGAAAATATGTTATGTGGACATGTGTCCGGAAACGCTTATTTTCCATGTTAGAGCTCATTTTATTACTTCTCTTCAAATCACATTAATCGTGGAACGGAAACACACAGCAACAGAACGTACCAGCGCGACAAGAGGTTTCAAATGCCCCCATAAATGAAAGTCAAGAGGGTTGAGGCCAAGAGTGCGTGGAGGCCATGGAATTGGTCCGCCTCTACCAATCCATCGGTTACCAAATCTGTTGTTGAGAAGCGTACGAACACTTCGACTGAAATGTGCAGGAGCTCCATCGTGCATGAACCACATGTTGTGTCGTACTTGTAAAGGCACATGTTCTAGCAGCACAGGTAGAGTATCCCGTATGAAATCTTGGCGGTGAATCGAGGAAATACAGTACATACTGACGAAACTAAAATGAGCTCTAACATGGGAATTAAGCGTTTCCGGACACATGTCCACATAAAATCTTTTCTTTAGTTGTGTGTGAGGAATGTTTCCTGAAAGTTTGGCCGTACCTTTTTGTAACACCCTGTATATACCGTTACAGAACATTCCAGTACAATGATTCTTGCCATTTGTGGATACTTCTAGAACGTACTCGAACCGAATATTGAAATTAAAATCTGCGAGTTCAGGTGAGTTTTGAACTCACGATCCTCTATGCAATAATTTAACATCGTAATCACTACACTGCGGCTACTGCAGTACTCGGCTTCTTGTGCGACATTGTTCCCTCCTTAAGACAACAGCGTCTCGGTGTTACGTCCTCCTAGTCCGGGACCGAGTCATCAGTCCTGCATACTCAGACTGCCGATGACTGATGTTCGCCCTGGAGGTGACCTTCTTAGCACTTCCCTTGCCGCTACGTTCTTCAGTACCTTTCCGCTTGTTGCCTGTCGCTGGAGCTTCGAATTTACCCTAGGTGGCAGGATCCTTATAGGGTTTCATTCGAAGGACGTGAACCGTATCTCTGATCTTTCGTCGTCTTCAACTTCATAAGTAACATCAGACAACTGTCTTACAACCTTATAAGGTCCAAAGTAGCGCCTGAGGAGCTTCTCAGAGAGATCAACCTTCCGAACAGGAATGAAGATCCAGACAAGGTCAGCAGGATGGTAGACAACAGGGCCGTGTCTCGCGTCATACCTTCGGCGATCGTTTTCTTGAGCCTGCAACGTGCGGGGTCGAGCTTCCTCAGCTTTGGTTACTGCCACCGTGTTACTTTCGGACGTTTCACACCATACACGCCAACGGCCATGTGTTCGATGAAGTAAAAAAGTGATTTATCTGAAAAGGCCACCTGTCGCCACTCTGTGGACGTCCAATTGTGGTCCTTGCGGGCGAATTCCAGCCTTCGTAGCCGATGGACAGCAGTCAGTATGGGTGCAGGGACGAGGCGCCTACTGCAGATGCCCATGCCCAGCAACGTTCACTGAACGGTCGTTGAGGAGACAGTGTTGATAGACCATCGGTTCATCTGGAGGCCAGTTGCTCAACAGTTGTACGTCTACGGTTCGTACAGATCTCCTTAGCCGCAGCTCTCCTCTGTCATCCATGGCCCGTGCTGCACCACAGTTGCGTCTGTGCCGATATTGGATAGTGCTATTTTACCATACATGGTATATTTTAACCACGATGATGCGCGAAGTGTTCACACACTTTTCTATTTCTGAAATGTTTCCCCCTTTGGCCCGAAATCTAATGATCATACCCTTTTAGACAGATAAATCGCTCCGTTTCCGCTGTACGATAACGACTGCACTGTTTTCTTCGTCCCTACTACACGCTTTGTATACCCTCCACTGCTACTACTGCCACCTGCGTCTGCGAGTGGTTATTGACAGACTGTGGTCGCGTTAATGTGACTGGACAGTGTACGTTGTTTGAAGCAAATGTTTAGCTTTCCTCAGCGACTTGTGCTTCTGTTTTCTCTAAATTCGGTAACTTACAAACATGGAGTGTACACAACTGCTGAATTTTACTGATAAATGTCACTGATTGCAATTGGTTCAATTGGCTCTGAGCACTATGGGACTTAACTGCTGAGGTCATCAGTCCCCTAGAACTTAGAACTACTTAAACCTAACTAACCTAGGGACATCACACACATCCATGCCCGAAGCAGGATTCGAACCGGCGACCGTAGCGGTCGCGCGGTTCCAGACTGTAGCGCCCAGAACCGCTCGGAATAGACGCATCTTCGTATTTTGAAATCATTTTAATTCGGTTATAGTCGTTACAGCTGGGGTACTTGTGTTATAAGAAGCAGGGTCATACTTACCAGACAACCAGGTTAGAATCGAGAGCAAAATATGTACTGGATAGCGGTTCAGTAACAAATTTTCAAAAAATAGTCAGAAGCCCGATGTATCTAAAGCACTTCACGCTTGTTCGTGGTATTTGGACGTACATCACTATTAAGGGTTCCGTAGACGACAGTAACATGGTCACGCTAAATCCATTCCAGAAATAGATGCCGTGCTAGATTAGCCGAGCGGTCTAAGGCGCTGTAGTCGTGGACTGTGTGGCTGGTCCCGGCGGAGGTTCGAGTCCTCCCTCGGGCATGGGTGTGTGTGTTTGTCCTTAGGATAATTTAGGTTATGTAGTGTGTAAGCTTAGGGACTGATGACCTTAGCAGTTAAGTCCCATAAGATTTCTCACACACACACACACACACACACACACACACACACACACACACACAGAAACAGATCTCCCATTCTGTATCAACATCCTACCGGCCCCACTAAAAAGCTGTATAGGAGCACCAACCTCATTACTCAGTTCTACCACAGACTGGAACAATTTAACCACCTCCGTTAACAGGGCTCTGACGAACTGTCGCCATGCTTGGAAATGAGGAAGACCCTCCCTAACATCCTGCGTACCTTTCCCCGCCCATTCAATCTACGGAATATCCTGGGCCATCCTTATGCCACATCTACTTTGCCTCAATGATTATACCACTATAGTAGACACAGGTGCAACAGCGGTTAGCACACTGGACTTGCTTTCGGGAGGACGACGGTGCAAACTTGTGTCCGGCCACCCAGATTTAGTTTTTCCGTGATTTCCCTAAATAGCTCCAGGCAAATGCCGTGATGGTTCCTTTGAATGGGTATGGCCGATTTCCTGCCCTATCCTTGACAAAATCCGAGCTTGTACTCCGTCTCTAATGACCTCTACGGGATGTTAAACGTAATCTTCCTTTCCCTGTCTTAGTCATTCATCCTGCACATTCTGTTCAAGTCCCATCACAGACACATTCTACCGTATCAGCGGCAAGGCCACCTGTAAAAATGTCATGTCACATACCAACTCAGCTGTGACTTCTGTGGAGCCTTTTATTGGAACATAACCATCTATTCGAATGAACGACACCACCAAACTGGTAAAGAGCAAAATTGACACAGAGCGGCAGACCATGGTGCTCAGCATAACTTGCTCAACTTTAATGAGTGCTTCATAATAAATTACACAAGTATATCGCAAACAGCCTGATTGTGGAACCTATTTGCTGGACGTCAATTCTTCTATTATGATACACTTTCACCTTGTTTTTGCTATTAATTACGATACACACTATATGTAGCAAAACAGACCTATGAGGATATAGAATTTTCAGAATAATTTAACGATACCGTAAATGGGTAAGTTTTTGAATCAGCACTAGAAAAGAAAACTGCACCAAATTCTAAGACACACCACGTTTCTTTGATGGGACTTCTTATCCCGCGGAAAAGTCTTGTTGCTTCCTGTGTGTGAGTGACGTGTGAGTGAGAGCGACGTTGTTTTATGTTTCTGCGGAAATCCGCACGTCAGTCTGTCCTAATGAAGGCACTCGGCTCATACCAGAGAAATGATCTCCACTATTGCACATCCGCTATCACTGTCACCTATCGACGTGTGTCTTTTGTGGAAAACGACATTGTTTTTTTCCCCACTGTGTGATCGCCTTGCCAGTGTAAGCATACTGAACTCGTATACATCGGGTCATAAAACTTTTGCATTTATCAGTGACCCTGTTTCTATTACCCCTGAAAAAAAAGGACTGTAACATGACATCTTAAATAAGTCGTTGCGTGGAGTAGATCATTCGTGCTTACGTTCGATGAATGAAGTCTTTTGACACGCTATATTGGGTGCTGACGTAACCCGATATCAGCTGTGAGCTTGTGCCCTCCTTTCTTATCGGTGTATTCCGACTGAGTTGCCTAGGATGCTATTAGCCGTAAAAATGAATCATTGGAATAGCGCTCCAGAGTATATTAGTTTCAGTTTGACCATTATACTGAGGTGTGGCTAGTGTGTCCTAATGGTGAAAGATTGAAATGGTTTCTCTGGGACAGCCACTGATTTCCTCCGCATCTTTTCTACTGGTGTAAACACGAACCTCGACAAGCATAGCACCTTCATTACGGAGACGGCGATATTTGCATACTCATGGTGCTCAAGTTAACAAAGGATCACGCCTTTTGTCATGCCCGACAAACAGGCAGTCTCAGTTCGGCTATTTGGCTTCACATTCTGCCAAAATTGCTTCAGGAGAACTTTTTATGAATCTACTTTGTATGTAAAAGGTATGTCGTATCATTTCATACGCCCTTGTCAAAATGCTGACTACATGTTCTGTTCTTAGCTATCATTATTCTGAGGAGAAGTGAATAATTATATGAAATGCTTACGGCTTATGTGCCCTGTAGTTTACCTTCATTTTCATCCGGAAAGTTTCTGCCTACTCTATAATGCGAACGTCCAGTTCATTGTATTATGTACAGTGTAATGCATTAGCTGGTTCAGCGCACATGGAGGATTACCGATCGCTCATGTGACGTTAGAGCTGCGCTTATCACTAGAACACTAGAGAGATGAAATGTCGCATTGCCACTAAATCTTCGTAAATTGTACCACTCCAAATTTATTCAAAGGAAGTCTTAATGGATAGGTTATGCATTAGTTAATTACAATTATTAGATCTACAGTGGTATGTTATACACTAAGTGAATTAATAAATGTCCTGTTTTATACCTTACTCTAATCGTAAATTTTACGAGGGTTTAGTAATCTAAGATTAAGGAAGAATCTTATAACTGTTTTTCGTTGTTATCGCACTTGCTCATTCTACATCTAATGCATGTTACAGTTTGTCTGATCGTTTACCAAATAGCGCGTTTCGAACTTTTCATTCGTAAATTTTTCGAGTTTCGGTTAAACCGGATCTCAGCGTCCTGTGCCAAAGTCCCATTGACGACGAAGTCATGAACACGTTGACTGCCGCGAGGCCGCAGGCGGGCACTGAAGAGGTAGCCACACACTCCATTCTGTTTAGTACAGTACCTCTGTGGATGGTGTGTAAAGTTGCAAAAATCGAAGTTCCAAATGTTGAACAAGATATTGTACCTGATTACCTGCATCAGCTGAATCAAGAAATACAAATGTGTGCACAGTATTGCACTATACGCTGTACTAAGAACAATGTGGCTGCCGGCGAGCACACGGCGTTAAGCGTGAACCTCTGTTGTGTACGCCGGCGGCCTGGTGGTAGTGTGTGAAAAACGGAGCACAAAGTTCACAAAACAAGACTGGGGAAAAACAAATCGGCCGTATTCCATTTCAGGAGGTATCATCCCTCGGCACAAGGTGCCAGGCGACTTGGAACTGGGCATGGAACAGATATCGGAACTTTCGTTTTCTCCAGTTATAGGAGCAGTCACTTATTTGAATGACTCACCTCTTTATCCTCACTCAAGGCTTTCACTTCACCGAAACTGATATTATCTTATTTCCCCAAGTTGGAAGCTTTAAAGAGAATTTACGTTGTTAAGTGTCAAGAAACTATTTTTGCCCATTTTCCATTATTTTATTATTTTTCAAAGAAAAAGTGAATGTAGTGGTCGCTGCCATTATAACTTAGGTCTTTGGACTTCGGTTTTTATGTCGTTTAGTCCCAATTAGAAATAAGAATGAAAAGGGAATGCTGTTACTTCGGTTGTTTCTGCTTATATACGAGAAGGATCAATCATCGTTATTTTTGTCTTTTCATCGCGTTTTTATCTTGCCTTAAAGTCACTTTTTGCAGTCATGCAGATACCCACCCTCGCCACTCTCCGTGGCGACTCCTACTACTTGGCTCGAATACGTTCCGCAGCCACAAGCGGGGCCAACCTGCTAAAAAGTATCCTGCACTGAACACGGCTTTTAATTTTTTGGATGCCATTGTCATTTACGAGACTCTTAGTTTTTGTGTGATGTATTCTGAAAAAGTTGGCTGAAGACTTTGACTATTGGTAAACGTAAAACGTCAGTGCTTTTGGTGTTTTTTTATGTTTTTTGCGAGGTAGGAGATGAGGAATGACGGCAGTGACCCCCACCCCCTCCCAAACCCCACCACCCTACTCCCCTCCGTGTTCCTTTTGTTGTACTCACCAAATAACACTGACAAACATCAAAATGCTCCTCGCAGATAGTGTCAATACATGCCTTTGTAATTATTATATATTCACTGTATATGGCTCTGAGCACTATGGGACTTAACATCTATGGTCATCAGTCCCCTAGAACTTAGAACTACTTAAACCTAACTAACCTAAAGACAGCACACAACACCCAGCCATCACGAGGCAGAGAAAATCCCTGACCCCGCCGGGAATCGAACCCGGGATATTCACTGTATACTACACTCGAAACATTCTACGCATTTGCAAAGATGTATGCGTAGTATTATGTTGAATTAGACAATATTCTTATGGATGTGACTATTTGCGATACCATTAGACGTACATTGTTCCATTCGATGAAAAAATGACAGACTCACAAGCAAAACATGGATTTGACACATTATATAAATAAATCACTAACGGATACCGTTATAGTATATTTCACAGTCTGTGAGTGTTTGTGATAAAAGCGAGCTTCATAATTTGTTCTACCACCATAGATGTACACTGTATCACTTTATTTAGTTCGATTTCAGTATAACAATGACGGTTTTCACAATAAAATATTTACTCCCACTTCTAAAGGTATAATTCGCTTGTTGTTATGAACAACGACGGCAGCGATTTTAAATATGTACACTGTTTATGTATTTGATTTGAGTGAACTTTGCCTCGTCAAAGCACTCTTAAAATTGGCATGTTGTCCCCATTGTACGGTAGTGCGTGATGTCGGTCTGGACAAACAAATTAAACAAATTTCCGTAAGAATTCTTGAACTGATACGGTCGCCAGATTAATACATTGAGAGGAGGTTTGATTCCCTCTGGCTATCAAATATGCTTCCTCTACATGATGTGCGAAGTTACGATTAAGCAGGCAGGAAAGGTACCAACGTAATGAATAAAATTATAACCATTGCAATAGGCAATTTCGGCTTCCCTTGAAGACATTCGGAGTAAACCACCAATCTATATTAGCATCAGACGTAGGATATGGTGCGAGAGTCTGGGCTCATAGACTGCAGTCAGTGAAGCCAGGATCAATAGTGAAAATGAGACCGATGATGCGTGCTGCTAAGATTAACGGACACCTACCTTACTACCCCGAATGTTGCTTTGTTAGTAATCCTAGGAATACGTCCTCTGGACTTGGAAATTAGGAAAAAGGGGACCTTTTACTGGTTGAAGAAAGGCAATCAAATGGAAGTACGAAGGGTGTTTGGAACTGAGGCCAATTAGAAAAAGGCAATAAAATATCACATATTACGACTGTGGCAAAATGAATGAGACACTTCTGGCACTGGCAGTAGAACGTACGAATTTCTCTCTAACATTAGGACGTGATTAAGAATGAGATTTCTTAACCCACAAAGTGGATAGATACATTACTTGACTAGCCATGGCCCTTATGCCACGTATCTATACAAAATCAGAAGACAGATGAACGATAGCTGCGCCTGCGGCAATGTGGGCACACAACAATACACATTGTGGGACTGTACGCTCTATGAACATGCAGTGGATAATAGATGTCAGGTATTAAGGATATGAAATCCCAAAGCAGCACTAAGGAGCGAGTTGATCTGGCGCATCTTGGACGATACTGCGGCTGCAGTTTCCAGGAAGGCCAAGGAAGACTTCACGAGGCATTCAACCGTACGTCATCATGCTTCCGTCCAGGCTAGACAACATATTCTGCAGATGGAGACAAAATAACGTAGGTCGGAAACCACATAGTAAAAACTGTCCCAAGAATCTACATTTCGTTGGCGCAAGTGATGAGGGAAGTGTGGACTTTAAGAAGTAACAGTGATGGGTGGAATTAATTCCTACATTGTACATGCTGCTGACGTACTGCCCGACGCTCAAGGAATCCAGCAGATTATGGCTGTTGACCGGGCTATCATGAAGACGAAGACAGACCCAGTAGCGGAAACAACCACCAAAAAGTTGAGCGCATCAAAATAAATGAACGAACAGAGAACAAATTACGTAGTCAGATAGACTGTCAGTGACAGACCACCTCATGTTCCTGCTGCTAAGAAGGCGAGTACACCGTTCGTTTGTTGTATATTTTTACGAGCTTCAAACGGGAGCGACTGCAGTAATGGATAGGAACTGTGATTGCTGTGTACAGATGCAAGCTGAGTTGGCGACCCTTTACTCACAGCACCAGGCTGCATTGGCTTCCGTTACACAGCTTGAGGCTGCTGCCAAGGGTCATCACTGTGGGGGGTCGGACGCGGGGATGCGAGAGATGTCAAGCACGTCCCACGTGTCCCTCGTTCAGTCCACTGCTGTGGCCGCCCCAGGTACTGTCTGCACTGAGGTTGATCCCTAACCTGGGTTGAGTGGGAGATCATTCCAAAGCCTGGCAGGCAGTGAAAAACTTTGAGGGGTTGATTGTAGGGCCTCCCCCATTCGTTTGACGAACAGGTTTCGGGCGTTATCTCTGGCTGACGATGTCTCTGAGCCAGATGCAGTCGTCCACCCTGTTCCAGAGGAAGCTTCTCGGCCCACAAAATCTGCGCGTTCACAGAGAGTGGGGTTGTTGGTAGCTGGGAGCTCCAACGTTAGGCGCGTAATGGAGCCCCCTAAGGAACATGGCTGCCAAGGAGGGGAAGGAAGCCAGTGTGCACTCCGTGTGCATACCGGGGGGAGTCATTCCAGATGTGGAAAGGCTGCTTCCGGATGCCATCATGAAGAGTACAGGGTGCAGCCAACTGCAGGTGGTGGGTCATGCCGGTATCAATGATGTACGTCGCTTTGGATTGGAGGAGATTCTCTCTGGTTTTGGGCTGCTAGCGGAAATGGTAAAGACTGCCAGTCTTACCTGCGAGATTAAGGCGGAGCTCACCATCTGCAGCATCGTCGATAGAACCGACTGTGGTCCTTTGGTGCAGAGCCACGTGGAGGGTCTGAATCAGAGACTCATGCAGTTCTGTAACTGTGTAGGCTGCAGATTCCTTGACTTGCGCCATCGGGTGGTGAGTTTCCGGGTTCCGCTTGGTAGGTCAGGAGTCCACTACACACAGGAAGTGGCTACACGGGTATCGGGGCTGTGTGGAAGGGACTGTGAGGTTTTTTAGGTTACAGGCCCCTGGGAACCACAGAAAGGGTGTCCGTCTAAAACGGGGCAGGTAAAACACAGTAAGTTAGTTGTAGAAACGAGCGGTATTGTTGTAAATTGTCGTAGCTGTATTGGGAAAGAACCAGAACTTCAAGCCCTAATAGAAAGCACAGAAGCTCAAATAGTTATAGGTACAGAAAGCTGGCTAAAGTCGGAAATAAGCTCAGCAGAAATTTTTCCTAACGATAGTGTTCAGAAAGGATAGATTAAATACAATTGGTGGTGGAGTATTTATTACTGTTAGAATTAGTTTGCCTTCTAGTGAAATTGAAGTAGATAGTTCCTGCGAAATAGGATGGGTAGATCAAAATATCCACATGTGTACTGCCGGTCTACAGTGTCCAACGAGCACAATATTTCGGCGATCATACATGTTGCCATCATCAGGTGAGCTGACGGACTGACTCCTGTGAACGTGCCGGCACGGAGATCCGTACGCTATGGCTGCTCAGGGGGAACTGCATTCGGTCGCGGCGGCGGTCGATTTAAATACCCTCCGCCCGCGGCGCGCTCCCTGCGCTGTCCGCGCCCCGCGCCACGGTCGCGCGGTGGAACAGATTGCGACGGCGTCTGAGATGACGTCGGTGTGATGGCTCTGTCCGCCGTGGTCGTCACAACTATACGTTTGCTCGATTTACTCTTGATTAACCCAATCGCTGGTTCCCAAGCCTTGCTAAGATTATAGCCACAGTCACGACTTATGAGGTCGTCATTGGTGCGAATTTCGATGGCCTCTCTAACAACGCTGTCCCAGTATCTCGACGTCTGTACCAGAACCCTCGTGCGTTCATACACCATAGCGTGATTTTCCGACAAACAATGTTCAGCGACCGCCGACTTGCTCGGATACATCAGTCGAGTGTGCCTCTGGTGTTCACGGCATCGATCCTCGACGGTACGCGTCGTCTGACCAATGTACGACTTGCCACATTGACACGGAATCTGGTACACGCCGGCCTTCCTCAAACCGAGGTCATCTTTGGCGCTCCCCACCAGTGCACGAGTTTTATTCGGAGGACAAAACACGGTTCCGACCCGGTGTTTCTTCAAAATGCGGGCGATTTTCCCCGAGAGTGCGCCTGTATATGGAATAAACGCAGTGTCTACCTCCTCCCTCGTGATTTCATCCATCTCCACAGGTTGTGCTGTAGTGGTTGGGCGGAGAGCACGTTGAATCTGCCACTCTGAGTACCCATTTTTTCGAAATACAGTTCTCAGATGTTCCAATTCCTGGGGTAGACTTTCTGCGTCAGAGATAGTGCGCGCCCTATGTACTAGAGTTTTAAGTACCCCATTCCTCTGTGAAGGGTGGTGGCAGCTTTCTGCGTGCAAATACAGATCAGTGTGCGTTGTCTTCCGATACACCCCTTGACCTAGGGTGACGTCAGCCCTTCTCTTGACCAAGACGTCAAGGAAATGTAATTTACCCTCCGTTTCAGTCTCCATAGTGAATTTGATGTTGGGGTGTATGGAATTTAGATGTGCAAGGAAGTCAAGGAGTTTATCCATGCCATGTGGCCAGATGACGAACGTGTCGTCCACGTAACGGAAAAAGCAAGTAGGTTTCCATTCGGATGACGACAGGGCTTCCTCCTCGAAGTTCTCCATGTACAAATTCGCTACTACCGGTGATAGAGGGCTACCCATGGCGACTCCCTCCGTTTGTTCGTAGTATTCTCCATTAAAAAGAAAATACGTGGAAGTCAAGACATGCCTAAAAAGTTCAGTGGTCTTCTCGTCAAACTTCTGACTCTCGCCGGGGTACCCTCGTAAACAATGCAACGACGTCAAAACTCACCGTGATATCTGACTCATCCAACCTGAAGCTATCAAGGCGTTTATCAAAATCCAGGGAATTAAGGATGTGATGAGGGCCTTTACCCACATAAGGACTTAATATTCCCGTCAGGTATTTGGTCAACAAATATGTAGGTGCCCTGATGTTGCTGACAATGGGGCGTAATGGTACCCCCTCTTTGTGAACCTTCGGGAGTCCATATAGTCTGGGCGGTACCGGACCTTGGGGTAACAATTTCTTAGCGTCACCCTCCGGTAAATCTGCGTCCTTGAGAAGCGACCTCGTCTTGTTCTCCACCTTCTTTGTAGGGTCAACGCTGATCTTCCGGTAGGAATCGTCATTTAGCAGGCTCTGCATCTTATTAGTGTAGTCCTTATGGGAGACAACAACTGCAGCATTGCCTTTGTCAGCCGGTAAGACAACAATTTCACAGCGCTCCTTCAGATCACGAATGGCCGCCCTCTCTTTACTGGTGATATTTGACTTCATCGGCTTGGGTTTCGTCAACGCACGACAAGTTTCACGACGTGTTTCCTCAGCTGATTCAGGCGGAAGTCGAGCTGCAACCTGTTCAACAGCACTAACAATTTCTGCGACCGGAGTGAACTTGGGGGTGGGAGCGAAGTTGAGACCTTTCTGCAAAACCGAGACCGCATCATCACTCAACACCATGCCACTCAAATTGATGACAGTCTTGCACGGAACCTGCAGAGATGGTTTGTCAAGGAGACGTGAGAACTTAGCTGTTTGACGTCCCGTTGCCTACTTATGGGCGGAATCAGCTGCAACCCAGGTGACACAATCAATCCAATCCCAGAAAAAAAAGTGAAATTACTAGCCAGTTGCAAATGTAGTTTGAGTAATTCCTGTGAGATAAACTCAAGGCTCCTGCGGGTGAATTGCACTCTCTCACGTACCAATGCGAGGCTGACTCGTTTCTTGATTCTCTTAGCTGCTGCAGAATCGATGTGATGCATAACCTTAGCAAAATTTGGAGCAACATTCTCGGAACGACATCTCTTTAGAAAGGCAAGAGTACTTAGCAAACGCCGGCCGCGGTGGTCTAGCGGTTCTAGGCGCGCAGTCCGGAACCGCGCGATTGCTACGGTCGCAGGTTCGAATCCTGCCTCGGGCATGGATGTGTGTGATGTCCTTAGGTTAGTTAGGTTTAAGTAGTTATAAGTTCTAGGGGACTGATGACCACAGATGTTAAGTCCCATAGTGCTCAGAGCCATTTGAACCATTTTGAACTAAGCAAACGACATCTACGGTGGCGCAACTTTTCAAATTTCTTCATGCTGCGGTACATCTCCTCCCCGTAAAGGCGTATGATGCGATTCTTGAGTTTCGTCCGGCGTATTTGATAATCAACCCAGTTCCCTCTGAGTAGCCATAGCGTACGGATCTCCGTGCCGGCACGTTCACAGGAGCTCAGTCCGTCAGTTCACCTGATGATGGCGACATGTATGATCGCCGAAATATTGTGCCCGTTGGACACTGTAGACCGGCAGTACACCCGTGGATATTTTGATTATCAAATACGCCGGGAGAAACTCAAGAATCACAGTATGGGTAGAGTTTATACTTGACAATCGGACTAAACTACTAATTGGGTCTAATATTTACTATCAAAAACAGTCTTGATCACAATTTATTTATTACGGTGACCGGTTTCGACCACTACTGTGGTCATCTTCAGACCAATGAGTAAGAACCTCCTTCTGGTGGTAAATCCCTACTAGCTAGAAGCGATTTACCACCAGAAGGAGGTTCTTGCTCATTGGTCTGAAGATGACCACAGTAGTGGTCGAAACCGGCTAGTAGCGATTTACCACCATAAGGAGGTTCTTACTCATTGGTCTGAAGATGACCACAGTAGTGGTCGAAACCGGCCACCGTAATAAATAAATTGTGATCAAGACTGTTTTTGATAGTAAATATTTGTAACACATTAGTCACTGTTCACTCCCGTAATCTATTCAAAAGTTATTAATTGGGTCGTTTTACCGATCCCCGACTCAGAAGATATACAGGGCTATTACAAATGATTGAAGCGATTTCATAAATTCACTGTAGCTCCATTCATTGACATATGGTCACGACACACTACAGATACGTAGAAAAACTCATAATGTTTTGTTCAGCTGAAGCCGCACTTCAGGTTTCTGCCGCCAGAGCGCTCGAGAGCGCAGTGAGACAAAATGGCGATAGGAGCTGACAAAGCGTATGTCGTGCTTAAAATGCACTCACATCAGTCAGTCATAACAGTGCAACGACACTTCAGGACGAAGTTCAACAAAGATCCACCAACTGCTAACTCCATTCAGCGATGGTATGCGCAGTTTAAAGCATCTGGATGCCTCTGTAAGGGGAAATCAACGGGTCGGCCTGCAGTGAGCGAAGAAACGGTTGAACGCGTGCGGGCAAGTTACACGCGTAGCCAGCGGAAGTCGACGAATAAAGCAAGCAGGGAGCTAAACGTACCACAGCCGACGGTTTGGAAAATCTTACGGAAAAGGATAAAGCAGAAGCCTTACCGTTTACAATTGCTACAAGCCCTGACACCCGATGACAAAGTCAAACGCTTTGAATTTTCGGCGCGGTTGCAACTGCTCATGGAAGAGGATGCGTTCAGTGCGAAACTTGTTTTCAGTGATGAAGCAACATTTTTTCTTAATGGTGAAGTGAACAGAGACAATGTGCGAATCTGGGCGGTAGAGAATCCTCACGCATTCGTGCAGCAAATTCGCAATTCACCAAAAGTTAACGTGTTTTGTGCAATCTCATGGTTTAAAGTTTACGGTCCCTTTTTCTTCTGCGAAAAAAATGTTACAGGACACATGTATCTGGACATGCTGGAAAATTGGCTCATGCCACAACTGGAGACCGACTGCGCCGACTTCATCTTTCAACAGGATGATGCTCCACAGCACTTCCATAATTATGTTCGGCATTTCTTAAACAGGAGATTGGAAAACCGATGGATCGATCGTGGTGGAGATCATGATCAGCAATTCATGTCACTTTCCTCCACGCTCTCCCGACTTAACCCCATGCGATTTCTTTCTGTGGGGTTATGTGAAAGAGTCAGTGTTTAAACCTCCTCTACCAAGAAACGTGCCAGAACTGCGAGCTCGCATCAACGATGCTTTCGAACTCATTGATGGGGACATGCTGCGCCGAGTGTGGCAGGAACTTGATTATCGGCTTGATGTCTGCCGAATCACTAAAGGGGCACATATCGAACATTTGTGAATGCCTAAAAATACTTTTTGAGTTTTTGTATGCGTGTGCAAAGCATTGTGAAAATATCTCAAATAATAAAGTTATTGTAGAGCTGTGAAATCGCTTCAATCATTTGTAATAACCCTGTAGTTGCTGAACAGTTCAAAGAAAACTTGAGTCTCATGTCAAATAGGTACCTCACTCACACTATTATTGTCGGTGGTGACTTTAATCTACCCTCTATACGCTGGAAAAATTATACGTTTAAAGCCGGCGGCAGGCATAAAACGTCATCCGAAATTGTAGAGAACGCTTTCTCAGAAAATTATTTTGAACATTTAGTTCACGAGCCCACTCGAAGCGTAAATGGTTGCGAAAGCATACTTGACCTCTTAGTAACAAATAGTCCATGGTGAATGGCGGACAGTGGTGGGCTCGCGCGTGCCTGGCCGAAAGGCGAAGGTGGGATCTGGCCGCGTGGCAGCTGCCTTACCCCTTTCCAACAGGTACGGGGTGCTTCCTACTGGTGATGACATCGTTTCCGAGCCACCACAGGATGCCTCGCCTGTTGGGCCAGTGGCCGATTCTCCGGCAAGGTCCCGACAGTCACAGAGGGCGGGCCTATTAGTTATAGGGAGCTCCAACGTTAGGCGGGTTATGGAGCCCCTTAGGAAAATAGCGGGTAGGTCGGGGAAGAATGCCAGTGTGCACTCGGTGTGCTTGCCGGGGGGTCTCGTCCGTAATGTGGAGGAGGCCCTTCCGGCAGCTATTGAACGCACTGGGTGTGACCGGCTGCAGATAGTAGCACATGTCGGAACGAATGACGCCTGCCGCTTGGGTTCTGAGGCCATCCTTGGTTCCTTCCGGCGGCTGGCTGATTTGGTGAAGACAACCAGCATCGCACGCGGAGTGCAAGCTGAGCTTAATATCTGCAGCATAGTGCCCAGAGTCGACCGCGGTCCTCTGGTTTGGAGCCGTGTGGAGGGTCTAAACCAGAGGCTCAGACGACTCTGCGACTATAATGGTTGCAAATTCATCGACCTCCGTTATTGGGTGGAGAACTGTAGGGCCCCCCTAGACAGGTCAGGCGTGCACTACACACCGGAAGCAGCTACTAGGGTAGCAGAGTACGTGTGGCGTGCACACGGGGGTTTTTTAGGTTAGAGGGACCCCCCCTTGGGCGAAACGATAAAATACCTGACGGCTTACCAGAGAGGACATTATCATCGTTGATAAAGAACGTCCGTCCTCAGAGACCAAAAACAGGAAAAGTTAACGTAATATTGGTAAACTGCAGGAGTATCCAGGGCAAGGTTCCTGAATTAGTATCTCTTATTGAAGGAAATAGTGCGCATATAGTATTAGGAACGGAAAGTTGGTTAAAACCGGAAGTGAACAGTAACGAAATCCTAGACACAGAATGGAATATATACCGCAAGGATAGGATAAACGCCAATGGTGGAGGAGTATTTATAGCAGTAAAGAATTCAATAATATCCAGTGAAGTTATTAGCGAATGCGAATGTGAAATAATCTGGGTTAAGTATCAAAGGTGGGTCAGATATGATAGTCGGATGCTTCTATAGACCACCTGCATCAGCAACCGTAGTAGTTGAGCGCCTCAGAGAGAACCTGCAGAACGTCGTGAAGAAGTTTCGTGATCATACTATTGTAATAGGGGGAGACTTCAATCTACCAGGTATAGAATGGGATAGTCACACAATCAGAACTGGAGCCAGGGACAGAGACTCTTGTGACATTATCCTGACTGCCTTGTCCGAGAATTACTTCGAGCAGATAGTTAGAGAACCAACTCGTGAAGCTAACGTTTTAGACCTCATAGCAACAAATAGACCGGAACTTTTCGACTCCGTGAATGTAGAAGAGGGTATCAGTGATCATAAGTCAGTGGTTGCATCAATGACTACAAGTGTAATAAGAAATGCCAAGAAAGGAAGGAAAATATATTTGCTTAACAAGAGTGATAGGGCACAAATCGCAGAATATCTGAGTGACCACCATCAAACGTTCATTTCTGAGGAAGAGGATGTGGAACAAAAATGGAAAAAATTCAGAAACATCGTCCAGTACGCCTTAGATAAGTTCGTACCGACTAAGGTCCAAAGCGAGGGGAAAGATCCGCCGTGGTATAACAATCATGTACGAAAGGTACTACGGAAACAAAGAAAGCTTCATCATAGGTTTAAGAGTAGTCGAATCATAGCTGATAAGGAAAAGCTGAACGAAGCGAAAAAGAGCGTAAAGAGAGCAATGAGAGAAGCATTCAACGAATTCGAACATAAAACATTGGCAAACAATCTAAACAAGAACCCTAAAAAGTTTTGGTCATATGTAAAATCGGTAAGCGGATCTAAATCCCCTATTCAGTCACTCGTTGACCACGATGGCACCGAAACAGAGGACGACCGAAGAAAGGCAGAAATACTGAATTCAGTGTTCCGAAACTGTTTCACTGCGGAAAATCGTAACACGGTCCCTGACTTCAGCCGTCGCACGGACGCCAAAATGGAAAATATTGAAATAAACGATATCGGAATTGAAAAACAACTGCTATCACTTAGTAGCGGAAAAGCATCCGGACCAGACGAGATACCCTTAAGATTCTACAGTGATTATGCTAAAGAACTTGCCCCCTTTCTATCAGCAATTTATCGTAGATCGCTGGAAGAACGTAAAGTACCTAGCGACTGGAAGAAAGCGCAGGTCGTTCCCATTTTCAAGAAGGGTCATAAATCAGATGCGAATAATTATAGGCCTATTTCGCTTACGTCAATCTGTTGTAGAATAATGGAACATGTTTTGTGTTCTCGTATTATGACGTTCTTAGATAATACAAATCTCCTTCATCATAACCAACATGGATTCCGCAAACAGAGATCATGTGAAACTCAGCTCGCCCTATTTGCCCAAGAAATTCACAGTGCCGTAGACACTGGCGAGCAGATTGATGCCGTATTCCTGGACTTCAGGAAGGCATTTGATACGGTTCCGCACTTACGTTTAGTGAAAAAAATACGAGCTTACGGAATATCGGACCAGGTTTGTGATTGGATTCAGGATTTCCTAGAAGAAAGAACACAACATGTCATTCTTAACGGTTCAAAATCTGCAGATGTAGAGGTAATTTCGGGAGTACCGCAAGGAAGCGTGATAGGACCTTTATTGTTTACAATATACATAAATGACTTAGTTGACAACATCGGTAGCTCCGTGAGGCTATTTGCAGATGACGCGGACGCGGTTGTCTACAAGAAAGTAGCAACATCAGAAGACTCGTACGTACTCCAGGAAGACCTGCAGAGGATTAATGCATGGTGCGACAGCTGGCAGCTTTCCCTAAACGTAGATAAATGTAATATAATGCGCATACATAGGGGCAGAAATCCATTCCAGTACGATTATGCCATAGGTGGTAAATCATTGGAAGCGGTAACGACCGTAAAATACTTAGGAGTTACTATCCGGAGCGATCTGAAGTGGAATGATCACATAAAACAAATAGTGGGAAAAGCAGGCGCCAGGTTGAGATTCATAGGAAGAATTCTAAGAAAATGTGACTCATCGACGAAAGAAGTAGCTTACAAAACGCTTGTTCGTCCGATTCTTGAGTATTGCTCATCAGTATGGGACCCTTACCAGGTTGGATTAATAGAAGAGATAGACATGATCCAGCGAAAAGCAGCGCGATTCGTCATGGGGACATTTAGTCAGCGCGAGAGCGTTACGGAGATGCTGAACAAGCTCCAGTGGCGGACACTTCAAGAAAGGCGTTACGCAATACGGAGAGGTTTATTATCGAAATTACGAGAGAGCACATTCCGGGAAGAGATGGGCAACATATTACTACCGCCCACATATATCTCGCGTAATGATCACAACGAAAAGATCCGAGAAATTAGAGCAAATACGGAGACTTACAAGCAGTCGTTCTTCCCACGCACAATTCGTGAATGGAACAGGGAAGGGGGGATCAGATAGTGGTACAATAAGTACCCTCCGCCACACACCGTAAGGTGGCTCGCGGAGTATAGATGTAGATGTAGAAATAGTATCGTGACGAATACAGGGATCAGCGACCACAAGGCAGTAGCTGCTAGGCTGAGTACCGTAACTCCTACAACCATCAAAAAGAAACGTAAGGTATATCTATTTAAAAAAGCTGATAAAAATGCTCGTAACGCCTTTTTAAGAGACGGTCAGCACTCCTTCCGATCTGATCATGTAGGTGTAGAAAAGTTGTGGAATGATTTCAAAAAGATAGTATTGAGAGCAATTGAGAGATACATACCACATAAATTAATAAGTGATGGTACTGATCCCCCATGGTACACAAAACTGGTCAGATCGCTGTAGCAGAAGCAACGAAAAAAGCATGCCAAATTTAAAAGAACACAAAATCTCCAAGACTGGCAAAGTTTTGCATAAGTTCGAAATATAGTGCGTACTTCAATGCGAGATCCTTTCGAAAATTTCCACAACGAAACTCTGTCTCGAAATCTGGCAGAAAACCCAAGAAAATTCTGGTCATATATAAAGCACAACAGTGGCAAGACGCAGTCAATACCTTGACTGCGCGATAACAACGGTGAAGTCACTGATGAGAGTGCCACTAAAGTAGAGTTATTAAACACAATTTTGCGAAACTCCTTCACCAAAGAAGACGAAGTAAATATTCCTTAATTCCAATCAAGAACAATTGCCAAAATAAGAAACACAGAAATAGATATCCTCGGTGTCGCAAAGCAGCTTAAATCACTTAATAAATGTAAGGCTTCCGGTTCAGATAGTATACCAGTCAGGTTCCTCTCAGAGTATGCTGATACAGTAGATCCACATTTAGCAATTATATACAACCGCTCGCTCTCTTAGGAAGATCCGTACCTAAAGACTGGAAAATTGCTCAAGTCACACCAATACCCAAAAAGGGAAGTAGGAGTAATCCGCTGAATTACAGGCCTATATCACTAACGTCGATTTGCAGTAGGGTTTCGGATCATATACTGTATTCGAACATTATGAAGTACCTCGAAGAAAACGATTTATTGACGCGTAGTCCGCACGTATTCATAAAATATCGTTCTTGCGAAACAACTAGTTCTTTATACACACGAAATATTGAGTGCTATCGACAGGGGATGCCAAATTGATTCCATATTTTTAGATTTCCAGAAGGCTTTCGACACCGTTCCTCACAAGCGTCTTCTAACTAAACTGCGTGCCTATGGAATATCGCCTCAGTTGTGCGACTGGATTCGTGATTTCCTGTTAAAAAGGTCACAGTTCGTAGTAATAGATGAAAAGTCATCGAGTAAGACAGAAAAAATATCCGTTGTTCCCCAAGGAAGTGTTATAGGCCCTCTATTGTTCCTGATCTATATTGACGACATAGGAGACAATCTCAGTAGCCGTCTTACGTAGATTGCTTGCAGATGATGCTGTCATTTATAGTCTTGTAAAGTCATCAGATGACCAAAACGAATTGCAAAATGATTTAGATAAGATATCTGTATGGTGCGAAAAGTGGCAATTGACCCTGAATAAAGAAAAGTGTGAAGTTATTCACATGAGTACTGAAAGAAATACGCTAAATTTCGATAACGCGATAAGTCACACAAATCTGAAGGCTGTAAATTCAACTAAATATTTAGGGATTACAATTACAAATAACCTAAATTGTAACGATCACATAGATAATGTTGTGGGTAGAGCAAACCAAAGACTGCGATTCATTGCCAGAACGCTTAGAAGTTGCAACAGGTCTACTAAAGAGACTGTTTACACCACGCTTGTCCGCCCTGTTCTGGAGTATTGCTGTGTGGTGTGGGAAACGCATCAGATGGGACTGACAGATGGCATGGAAAAAGCACAAAGAAGGGCAGCTCGTTTTGTATTATAGCAAATTAGGGGAGATAGTGCCACTGACATGATATGTCAATTGGAGTGTCAATCTTTACAACAAAGGCGTTTTTAGTTGTGACGGGATCTTCTCATGAAATTTCAATCACCAGTTTTCTCCTCCGATTGCGAATACATTCTGTTGGAACCCACCTACATAGCGAGAAATGATCATCACGGTAAAATAAGAGAAGTCAGGGCTCGCACAGTAAAATTTAAGTGCTCGTTTTCCCCGCGCGCCGTTCGAGAGTGGGACGGTAGTGAGACAGCTTGAAGGTGGTTCATTGAACCCTCTGCCAGGCACTTTATTGTGAATAGCAGTGTAATCACGTAGATGTACTGTTTGTAGTAGATTAGTAGCTGGGTAAATTAAGTAGCAGAAATAAATAATTAATAAGAAAGAAAGAGAGAGAGAGAGAGAGAGAGAGAGAGAGAGAGAGAGAGAGAGAGAGAGAGAGAGAGGAAGGGTTGCAATTACAAACACGGTCAGAATAGAGTTCATGCAAGTAGTCTGATATATGATTCAGATTATTGCTCAGGACACAAGCATTTGACGCTTAAAAAATTCAGATCCTCGTTTCTTCCAAGAGTTAGTACGAACTAAGCTGCCAATTCCTTCAAGAGTAAGTACGAACTGAACTACCAACGTGAAAACTCAATATTTTTCTGCGCGTCAATTTAGCAACTCCCGCCATTTGGTACATCGGCTCTGACACACAAATGTACCGGAGTATCCTTAAAATAGCCATGGAACACATTGTTAGTAATGGCACCAGAACACGACGGCGTCCTGTCTGCAAGTTAGAAGCAAAAAAACAAAGGTACGGTTAATTTCATAGTCGCTCAGTTCGAAGAGCTCGAGAAAGATTGAGGAACATGGAATCAGAGTTTTACTCCTCAGGAAGTTATACCTGTAGACCGTTGTGTTTTGTTCCTGGTATGTCGCAGAGATGCAGCGCGGTGCGGTTTGTCCCAGGGCTACATTTCAATTGAAAAAGTTTGTGAATGAAGTTACAGCGAGTCGAATGGAAGAGGACGGCCGCCAGCCAATCGTAGTTGTCTCTCGAGAGGTACGTGCTCACCTTGTTGCCTGTTTTTGGTTATTTGCATGCAGAGCCTTGTCAAGCGTGGCCGGCTGGACCCCAGCAACACCGTCCCCAGCGACGCTAGTACGTCAACCAAAAAGTTATTTTAACAGAACTATAAACTCCACGCGATTGCACCTGTGAGTACTGACAAAACAACAGTAGGTGCGTAATAGCCGAGATAACGGAAACACATGGTAGCGAATAATCATTTATTCGTTCCGCAAACGTATTTTCATCTCAGCGTGTTACTGGGAATGAAACAGGGCTGCCAATGGCAGCACATCTGATTTCCAGTTTTCCACACAAAGAAATGGGCTTTTTTTTTCTCCACTGCCAAAGTTTTTGCCACAGGAAAATCTCTCCTCCTACATTGCAGGATGACAGTCACAAGAAATCTTTGATATGAGAAGTTATTTCTGTCTGACGGACGGCCCCATTGGTTTAGGGGAGTGTGTACTTCCTTCGGCTCCTTTCCCAGATTCAAACTAATGGATATGACTTTGCAGCCATGTGGAAAAACTACCATATTTTCAAAAATTATAGTTTATGACTTCGGAATATCCCAAAATATTCCTTTAAACTAGCATAAGTTTCCTGACCTGTTCCTCCCCCCCCCCCCCTTTCACTAGCGCTCACTACATATCAAAATCAGCCGAGAATTACTTGATTATTTATAACGATTGATATACATAAACAATAAAAATTATCATCACGTAGAATTGAATTCTAATAACTTTACTTTTCGTTGTCGCAATAGTCCTGCTTTCACTATGAATGACACAGCAAGGCCATCGTATTACATATTATGTAACAAATATACTCACACTTCATTCTACAGTCTTTACAGATTTACAATAGAGTAATATTTAAATAAAAATATTGGTGTATCATACATACCGATATCATGATAACTAATAATACCTACAACTAGCTGAATGATGATGATACGTGCTTAACACGTAAAAGTGATACTGAAATATGTGTCCAGCCATGTAGTTCATCATCCTCGTCGGACAGGGAACAACAAATCCCGTCTCAAGTGAAACCCAATGAAGGAAAATCTTTGACCAAGAACCGGGTACTGAACATAATTACCTACATAGAAGATCACCTGTAGCATAGTAAAAGAATAGTTATGAACAGATTTCGAATAGATCCGCCGCAATATGACGCTGTAGTGCATAAGAAAAACTACGGATATTCACGGGAGGACAAGGCCCACTTGTTACAAAAACTGGTGTTCGGGCGTTTCAAGCATGCTCGATACAATTTACAGGATGTGCATGATAGTGGTGGTGGTGGTTAGTGTTTAACGTCCCGTCGACAACGAGGTCATTAGAGACGGAGCGCAAGCTCTGGTGAGGGAAGGATTGGGAAGGAAATCGGCCGTGCCCTTTCAAAGGAACCATCCCGGCATTTGCCTGAAACGATTTAGGGAAATCACGGAAAACCTAAATCAGGATGGCCGGAGACGGGATTGAACCGTCGTCCTCCCGAATGCGAGTCCAGTGTGCTAACCACTGCGCCATCTCGCTCGGTCGCATGATAGTGATCTACTAGTTTATGCACATCAAATTGCGCACGACATATATCACAGCGATTTCAAGGGAAGCAGTGGATGGTTGCATAACTTCAAACAGTGCTACAGAATTAGAAGACTTAAGATAATGAAATTTCAAAGAAAACGTCTACCAGACGATGCACAGAAAACTACGGATTCGGCCTCAAAATTTTTAAAGGAGATAAACAACCTATCCCATCGTTAAGAAAGGAAATTGTTTTCAGCTCCGAGCAATCGGGATTTTAAGAGGAAATGCACATGGAAGGAACCCTGGAAACTAGAAGTACCAAGAGACTTGTATGAAGATCAACTAACATCAATTGCTTATCGCTGCCTCCTACAATTCATTCTCATGTGCGTTATCTTGCAGGGGCAGCGCAGAATATTAACGTCACAGCAAGCAAGAGTGGGAAAATTGGCGTAAGGGAACCACAACTACGGTATGAGCACTGCTTTGGCCAATAGCTCGTCAAAATAACTTGCTTTGGCTTTATTCCAGGTCTGCATATAAAAATCATACTCCTTTAGAGCAAAATATCCCTCCTGAAAAGGATGTGACGTTGCAGTTCATATCACCTGGAATCGCTGGACAGATTCAGCCTCTTGATGTTTGCTTTTTCCGTGCCTGTAAAACATATTATCGCACTGTCTGCAGCTACACCTTAAAGGGTAGCCAGTTTCACGATAAACTCTACGACAGACTGTTTCACAGTCGATTGCATGCCATCGCATTCCGTCAGTTCTCATTGTCCCGTTACACCATTCTGATTCCATATTAATTCTGTATGAGTGGATGCTTAGCTGAGCTTCCTTCGCAGTTTGTAATTCCCAAGGAGTTCCCCTTCGATCTTGGTCGTGCAAACCTTTGTGATCGCACCTAATTTTTCATTCGGTGTTCATGGTGCAAATGAATCGTTCAGTTTGAACATTTCTTGAGTGCCGACGATGTCCATTTTTTGAAGTATAATACATACATACCATAGAAGGTTGATTTCTGCGCCTTCCTGACACTCATTTTCTATCACCCTCTTGGTGCACATGACATGTCATTAGCAGCTAAGTTACACCTGTTAATAAAACACTTTCAAACGAGTTTTCCTAAAGATTGAACCTGCGACCTCGCATTCAGGGGGTTCCTTGTGAGACAGGATTGAAAAGAATAAGTTTGAACAGTGAACTGAGTGAAGCAGAGAAAGATCCAAGAGCGCAAAGAACGTAATAACGCAATGACTGAGTGACAATACCTTGTGACCTGCCCGCCATGCTAGCATCCTGATCGGAAAGGCGTGCCGGTCCCCGGCACGAATCCGCCTGGTGGATTAATGTCGAAGTCCGACGTGCCGCCAAGCCTGTAGATGGTTTTTAAGGCGGTTTTCTATCTGCCTCGGCGAATGTGGACTGGTTCTCCTTATTACGCCTCAGTTACACCATGTCGGCGATTGCTGTGCAAACACTGTCTCCACGTACGCGTACAGCATAATTACTCTACCACGCAAACATTTGGGGTTACACTCGTTTGGTAAGAGACGTTCCAGAGGGGGAGGTGGAGGGGTCCACTGGGGGCCGAACCGCACAATAACCCTGGGTTCGGTGTGAGGCGGTGGTGGGGTGAGTGGACTGCTGTAGCCTGTTGTGCGGGTGTGAATCACTGAGGGCTACGGCGGGGAAGAAGCCTCTCCGTCGTTTCTAGGTCCCCAGTACAATACACACACACACACACACACACACACACACACACACACACACACACACCTCGTGACCTATTCTGGAGGAGCAAAAAAGAGCTTTGATCGCTCTTATTGGGATCAGCTGACACGATAATTAGCTTTCGCAACTCATGAATAACTACACTGCGGACGATCTACCCACTCCTGAGTCAATTTGCTGCGAGTGAAGAACTGTTCTTTTTTTCCAGATCCACAATCGCGTGTTCCATGATGTGAGCTCTGAATCACTCAGATCAACTTTCGCATAGAACTGAAGCGAAGCAAAACTGGAGACACGGTATGCAAACCCAATATCGTTTGTCAGGCAACTTTAATGGAAATCTACCATGGGTGGTGAAATGCTTGTGATACTGTTCATTCACTGAGTTCTCGGTAGAAAATTTTCCTCGATATTTTCTAGCTTGGCCCAGTAACAACTAAATGAAGTAATTAAAGTTATCAACAGGTCCCAATCAATATAAGAAATGAGAAACAGTTATTTCACAAGAGTGGCCGAAGTCATACCATAGTTAAACCAATGGTGCTGGTGTCAGTTGCATTGTGTAAAGATATTGGCGTCTCAGACTAGGTCATAGTCGGTCCCCATAGGTCAGATACTTTAGGTAATGATTTCTTTTATGTAATGCCACAATAACTGAACACAAACAGAACGATTATTGTTTTCTTTTCTAGTATTTCCTTATCTTGATCCAGATTCTTAAGAGAATAGTTTTACGAAGGACTTCATAATCGAATTTTAGGGTCTTTTCCGTGATGAGTGTGCTTTAACGCTGTTACATCCCGCACTGTGGAAATAACACACAACAGTTTTACTGCTGGAACGACTACCAGCGACTACCGTAACAATAGATTAAATACCGCTCGGGTGCTCCAAAGTTGAGTTAAACCATTGTAGTTATTTGGTGACTTACGACACACAAATTACAAGGGAAACTAAAGAATTTATCGAAGTACGACATTTCTCCAATATTAGTAACTCCTGTCGACAGCTGTCTTTCAAAATTTTAAAGTGTTTTACCATAGCTTCTTGAAAGTTCTCGCTTATTTTCTATTGATACCGAGGATACGGATAGTCACTTACATTTCGGCGAGGAAAACTTTATCGTCTTCAGAAGCAGCCCGATAAGCAGAGGAGACCAGGTTACCCTCAGAGCAAGACGATCAGATCACATACACCATTTTTCTCGTTGATTCAAGCTCTTAGCAGTGTCTAAAGGAGCAGCAGAATGTTACGTCCTTTCAAATGGCTCTGAGCACAATGGGACTTAACATCTGTGGTCATCAGTCCCCTAGAACTTAGAACTACTTAAACCTAACTAACCTAAGGACATCACACACATCCATGCCCGAGACAGGATTCGAACCTGCGACCGTAGCAGTCACGCGGTTCCAGACTGAGCGCCGAGAACCGCTAGACCACCGCGGCCGGCTACGTGATTTCAATATTAACAGTAGTTTCTCGGTTATTACTCTCACAGGAATAGATAAGTTGTATATGGGTAATGGCTTGGTTCTGTTTAAGAAGCCATACTGATTGTAGCCTGAAGCGAATTAGGGAAACCGCAGTAAACATGAACCAGAATGACTGGCAGGAAATTTGAAACCCCCTAGTGACGAGTACGAGTCTAACTGTACGAAGAAAGACGACACAGAGTTTCACGCTATTTGTCCACATCATTACCATAATGAGACAGCACAATGGTTCAGTTTTGATACTTCTATCATAATCCTCTAGCGAAGTCGCATAATATACACATCGCTGGATTAATTTTCAGGAGAGACGGATTCAGATACGCAGCAGATCACACAAATTTAGATTTTTCCTAGATATCACCGTGAAAAATTCGTTAACTTTACGTAAACAAGGCCAGGAAAGGTCCGCCCCTCGCCTCTCCCAGTCCTTCTCCAACTGAAATACTGTTCTGTCTGACGACATCGATATCGACAAGACGTTTAACCATAAGCTTTCATTCTCCCACTACACTTACCTGCACTATTCAATTACACAAATGAATATCGTGTAATCCGATCGGAAGACGATAATATGAAGCAACGGCAGGAATTTCGCTCGAAAGCTACACTTTCTTGAGGACATTTAAGATTTACTGTGTCAGAAATGCTTCATAGATGTACCGAAACTGAGTATTTTCAACGATATTATTGTTCGCTGAGCTGTCGTGACAGGCATGAATAGTCTACTTTGGCTAAACTCCCCATCGCACCCACCCTCCTCCCCCCCTCAGATTTAGTGGTAAAATTTCCCAGTGGACAGCCCGTCAAAAACTGAACACAGATCAAGCATGAATACAAGAATATGGTGTACTGAAGTGCAAAAAAAGAAGCAAAATAGAATCAGTGAACGGTCCAAGCTCAAGATGTGCAACATCGAACGACTCGCAAGAACAAAGGCGTCGTTGTTGTGTGGTCACTGTGTTGGAATGCAAAGCGTCTGGTCCATGTTCAAACTTCCCTCGTGCCTTTTTTTTCACAAATTTTTGAACTGCCCGTCCGGTCATTGACGTGTCCGTTCTCCTTCCGTAATTTTGACAACTGTCATATTATAAATAATTACTATTAAAAACAGTCTTGATCACGATTTATTTAACAAGGTGACCGGTTTCGACCACTACTGTGGTCATCTTCAGACCATTGAGTAGGAACCTCTTTCTGTTGGAGAATCACTAGTAGTGATTCTCCAACAGAAAGAGGTTCCTACTCAATGGTCTGAAGATGACCACAGTAGTGGTCGAAACCGGTCACCTTGTTAAATAAATCGTGATCAAGACTGTTTTTAATAGTAATTATTTATAAGACATTGATCACTGCTGTTCCCGTAATGCATTCAAAAGTAATGTCACATTATATACTGATTATAGAAAATGAGTCATGTGGTACGAATACATTACCGTCACAAGTAAATGTGCTGAATAGTGAGAGCAACGATATGCCTGGTAGACCTCTCACGGAAAAGAAAACAACAAAAAACAGGTGTTAAACATGTTACAAAGAAGAAATTCAAGAGTTAAAACTTCCAAAACTGAACGCAAGAGGCATAACATGTGGCACTTGTGTAGAACAAATACGAGATACGTACGTCTGGGGGTCCCTTCGTTACACGTCGCTGTTGCAAACGGACGTTACACCACGATGCAGACACACATTTGAATACAGCGAGCAGACAAGTCAATGACCTGACGAACAGTTCATAAATTTGTAGAAAAAAAATAAGCGTGAGGGGGATTTGAACCCGGGTCTCGCCCATTGCAGTCCAACGCTATGAGCACGACACCACAGTCATTCTAAGTCGCTCGATGTTGCACATCATGTGCTTGGACAGTTCATTGTTTCTATTTTGCTTCCTTTTTCACAGTTAAGTACACGTTCTTCCTGCTTTCATGTTTGATCTCTGTTCAGGTTTTGACGGGCTATCATACAACTAAATCTTAGGGGCGGGCGATGGGGAGTTTCCCTTGTTAGGACAAGCGCTATGTTTCTTTTATCAGTGGATAAAGTTTTGAGTAGCACTATCCTCGAGGTACCCTGTCTTTTAATTTCCTATTGTTCTAAATATAGTATTTTTGATTAAAACGTTTTAATTAAAAAACTCTTAAAGTACGTAATTTACACTACAAACTGATCTCTTCACGCAAACTATGTCTACATTACTATTTCAATATTTTTAAATAATATAAAGAACAGATTTGAGTTTATTACAAGATTACAGTTTATTTCCTGGTGCACATGTGAAGTGCTCATAGGCCCATGATTTCCACTTCGAAACTGTCTATGTGCATTGGAAATTGTGTTTTCAATAAAAATTAAGATAGGTCGTGTGGGTAGGGACCCTGCTGCGATTTGACGTCTCTTCGGCAGCCTGCGCGTTAGCTTCGCCACTTGTTTTCTCGAGCAGATTTTTAAATATTGTTTCACGAAGCTGGGTGAACTCCATACCAGACTTTCCGTAGCTAAAAACATTCAAGGGCAGTACTTGTAGTCGAGCCTTTGGCTTCTAAACAGCAGTGCTAACCACTATCCTACGGATACGACCACTGTAATCTCTACAGATCTTTCATATTCACACCACTCTAATAATATTCCTGAAAAAAAGACAATTTTTGTCTCGTAAATTATATGGTGTAGATCTACCAACATTCACGTACACGATTCAGTTTCGAAGAAAAGGCAAAGCACCAATTTCGACTAAACCTGTTGCCATATTTTGCGAGAAATTAAAGACTTTCGTTCGCGGTGAGCTACATAACAGTGTCGTAGGAAGAAGTTTAATACTTTTAGTGCCCTGTGTAACATGCTTTGTGAAATAACCGTTCACAATTTCTCTGCCCAAAATAAGTTTACTAGTATTAAAAAAGTAGGTCCTAATCTGAGAAAGGAATTTCAGAGAATGTACGTTTGGAACACAGTACTGATGGCAGTGAATCACGGACCGTGAGAAAATCGGAAAAAAAGAGAAACGAAGTGTTCGAGATGGGTGCTATAGAAGGATGTTGAAAATTAGCCGACCGGAGTGGCCGAGCGGTTCTAGGCGCTGCAGTCTCGAACCGCGCTACCGCTACGGTCGCAGGTTCGAATCTTGCCTCGGGAATGGATGTGTGTGATGTCCTTAGGTTAGTTAGGTTTAAGTAGTTCTAAATTCTAGAGGACTGATGACCACAGCAGTTAAGTCCCATAGTGCTCAGAGCCATCTGAACCATTTTTGTTGAAAATTAGGTGGATTGGTAACATAAAGAATGAGGAGGTTCTCCGCAGAATCTGCGAAGAAAGGAACATTTGGATTCCAGTGAAAAGAAGAATGGACAGTATGATAGGACATTTGTTATGATTTTAGGGAATAACTGCCATGGTAGCTACTAGACAGAGCAGTAGCTGGAAAAAACTACAAGGGAAGACCGAATTGGAATACATTCAACAAATTATTGAGGACTTGGGTGTAAGTGGTACTCTGTGATGAAGAGTTTGGTTCAAATCGCTCTCAGCACTATGGGACTTAGCTTCTGTGGTCATCAGTCCCCTAGAACTTAGAACTACTTAAACCTAACTAACCTAAGGACATCACACACATCCATGCCCGAGGCAGGATTCGAACCTGCGACCGTAGCGGTCGCGCGGTTCTAGACTGTAGCGCCTAGAACCGCTCGGCCACTGTACCCGGCGAAGAGTTTGGCACAAGAGGGGAATTCATGGTGGACAGTACCGAACCAGTTAGAAGACTGGTAACGCTAAGAAAAAAACTTGAGTGTCTCGAGACATACGCTACGATTTAGCATCCATTAGAGTAAATCAAATGTGCAAGGACCCTGTCAAGAAAACAGCGCAAAGTTTCCCCGTTGCGATGCTCAGTAATGAATGCGACCCTCAACAGCATTCTTCATTTCTTGAGTTATTGTGGATGGGAAAGGAATGCCTGGCCCCATTGCACGAGACTGAGTAGCAGATTATTGATTTATTTCTTAACGTATGACCCATAATTACGAGTCAAGCCGTTGACATGCGTCTCTGCAGACGGTCGCGGAATCAGGACGTGTCTCATTTGTGTTGGCAGTTGAATGGGGAGTGCCGAGAAAGTCGTCCGGCGATTAATTCGCGGCGTCTGACGACAGAGCCGTTTCTGGCACGGAATTGGCGCTGCTTGTAAACAGAGTGCGGCCCGCGTTCACTTGACACCGCGCCCCCGATAGCGCGCCGGGCGCCGCCGAACTCTGATGTCATCACCCGCCAGCTCTGACGTCATTCGCGGCCGGTACAAGGGCCTCTTTTTCACCCGATGGCGGGCTTCCTCGTGAGCCTGCTGCAACATCACGCGACTTTGTGCCAAAATCGCTGATGCTGCTAGTGCTTTTCACAGCTATCAGGAGTAAGGAACACATCCTAAAATAAGGCTTCATTCCAGTGTATTACCTGTATACCAGCCCACTTAACCTGTTCTTGCAGCCGGCCGAAGTGGCCGTGCGGTTCTAGGCGCTGCAATCTGGAACCGCGAGACCGCTACGGCTGCAGGTTCGAATCCTGCCTCGGGCATGGATGTGTGTGATGTCCTTAGGTTAGTTAGGTTTAACTAGTTCTAAGTTCTAGGGGACTAATGACCTCAGAAATTGAGTCCCATAGTGCTCAGAGCCATTTGAACCATTTGAACCTGTTCTTGCAAGTGCAAGGAAAATCACTCTCCAAAAATACCTAAAGGAATTTTACCAATTCTCCCAATCGATAAACTCCTACACGAAAAAACTCCCTACGTCCCGCCTCATAACTGAAGAAACAATCCGGTTTCCGTCGACTGTCCTCCAAAATATCCACATTTTTTTAGGGATCTTGTATCCTCCAACGTTGACCTCGGTAGCTGCGCGGTCAGCGTGGCGAATTGCTAACTGAAGGGGCCCCGGTTCGATTCCCGGCCGGGTCGGAGATTTTCTCCGCTGGGGGACTGGGTGTTGTGTTGTCACTACGTTCGTATCGTCATAATTCACATTTCCACTATCGAGATCGCTGTATGGGCAAGTCCCGGAAAAAAAACTTTCAAACAAGTTTACATGAATGGTCGAGTGGCCATCATCATTGCCGCGTGCATCCAGTACTACCCCCATTTCAATTGTCCCACCTAAATAACTTCATATAACCGCACTCCCACCATACCCTGTGCAGAATCTCCAATTATGTTGCATTCGGTTCCCACTAAAATCACAGCCAGTTCCTGTTCCATTTCCTCTACCCACTCAACACTTAACTGGCAAGTACCTCCTCATCTGCTCCCCACCTACAGACTAGTTCTACTTTCCTCACGTGAATGCCATGTCATCAAATTGTTTATGAGAAGCCGCTCATGAAGCCGGTAAAGATCCCTATTAGTAGAACCACAGAATCTTAAATATCACCATCCTCGGCAGTAGGACAACGCCTCGTAATCACCAATCACTTATCACCGTCGAATCTAGATAATCTAGTTAAATAATGTAATTTGGATTTTTCGTATGTACAGTTTATGATCGGTTTTCCTGGAGAGTAGCGATATTGCTGCTGACAGCGCATCCCTCCTAGGGGAATGAAAAAAGGATAAAGCTAGATGAGCTACATCTCTTCATTTTGGTAGTCATATAAAGGTCTCCTATATCTGAAAAATCAAGATGATCCACCTGTAATGGCCTACATATCAGAGCACAGAAATCAGAAGAACAAAGAGAAAAGTATATTCCTGACTTTTCAACGTGCCAGCCAGACGAGAAGCTTAGCCAGCCACCCAGATACGATACCTGCCTGACACTGGGGTCGGCACTTCGGAGTCACAAGCCGAGGAACGCCTCAGGGCATTCACCCTGCCACTATTTTTTGTATGTCCGAACAGGTACCTGAGCGGTCGCGGACTCAGACACGTATTGTCTAGCTGGAGCAGAAGCAGACGTTCGAAATTATAAAGATAGAGATGACGAATAAACACGTCCTCAGGTCATGAGACCTCAATTATTAATGTACGAAATGCAGTTTACAAGTGATGGAATGCCGGCAGCTGTGACCGAGCGGTTCTACGCGCCTCAGTCCGGAACCACGCTGCTGCTACGGTCGCGGGTTCGAATCCTGCCTCGGGCATGGATGTGTGTGATGCCCTTAGGTTAGTTAGGTAGTTCTAAGTCTAGGGGACTGATGACCTCAGATGTTAAGTCCTATAGTGCTTAGAGCCGTTTGAACCATTTAAGTGGTGGAATGCCTTATAAGAAAACTCCTTTGGCGGTTGTGTGTCATCTTCCCGCTGTGACAATTGTGGGCGGTACAGAGTAAACACAGAAGTTGCAAAATAGTTTCATTGACCAAGAGAAGAACATGAGCTCACCAATCAGTTGTATGGTTTCGTCGATGGAGAGGGCAGAACGCTAAGAGATCGTTCTTAGGTGGGAGACTTGACTTCGAGACTGCAAAGGAGACTTGCTGATGAGACTCGATTGAAGGAACTTCGCTTGGAAACGCCAGAGCAGGGACGGTGTATGACAGGCTGGCTGAGAAATGGCTTCTGAGCATCATTGCCGCTAATGACGGACATCCAGTTCTGGCCGCTGCCGAACACACTCCCGGCCTGTCACGTCCAGACCTCCGCCGCAAGGGGCTAGCAGCCGACTCTAGCGTGTGCACAACCAGGCCGCCGGCAGCCCGACCATCGCCGACCAGTACTCCCGTCAAAGTCCGCTTGCCAGTTCCATTTGTCTCTTAGCGAACATGATTTAAATCACTGGTAACGAAATTGGAATCTTTTGCTACTGATAGTGCTCGTATTATTTTATTCCATTATTAACAATAATTAGTGAAATATGTAGGTATAACTGTGGTTTATAAAACTTTTGTTTGTCAAAACAAATGTTTGTAATAAATATAATTACATTCTTGCAGATGGCGCTCCCAGTCAGTATGTTTGCTACTAGCTGAGTAGCAGGCTAATGGATTTATTCCAGTCTTTTATTAATTCAAATCCTCATTACCCTTCCGTCTGTCCGTCTCCTCCTCTTTTCTTTCTCTGTTCATCTCCTCCCTCGCCCTTTCTGTCCATTTTCCTCTCACCTTCCCCATGTCGATCTCCTTCTCCTCCCTATCTGTGTCCATCTCCTCCATATACTTCTCTGCTTATAACTCTCTTCCTCCCCCCTTCTCTCTCCACATTATCACCCCACACACCAATAGGAGGTTCATGATTCTTACCCGCACAGTATTTCTTTCTAAATAGTGAGCAAGTTGGGTAGAAATCGATCGAGAAGTTTAGGAGGAGCTTTTCACCCCTGGCTTTGCCCTCGTACACATGTCACCCATATTTCACATATATTTAACATGTTTCGCGTATATTTGTACACATATGTATCTCTAGCTAATTTTGCTCTGCAGTTTCGTTTTAACGCAACTCAATGTTTATGACGTCATATTTCCTGTATTATTTGTCATACAATGATATAATTTTGCAGGTACCAAACGTGTGAATTTCTAAGGGTCCAAACTGCTGAGGTCATCGGTCCTTAGATTTACACACTACTTATACTAACTTATGCTAAGAACAAAACACACACACACACACACACACACACACACACACACACACACACACACACACATATATATATATATATATATATATATATATATATATATATATACACGGGGCGCATTCCAGTGAGTGGAGATGGAGATCCCGACAGAGGAAAGTGAGACACATTCTAACCGGCAAACGCACCTGTGGGCGGTTATGAGGAGGGAGACATCTCTCGTTTGCAAAGAAGACAGGGTACACGGGATGATCAGGGAATTGGCGACTGACGATTGCATAAAAAACGAGGAGTTGGCTCCGTTGTATTTGTAGAGGGGGAATCCTCGCTTCTGCGAGGAGACTGTCAACAGGACTAGTGCAAAAGGCGCCAATAACCAGATGCACCCCACAGTGGCAAACAGGATCAAGTATTTTCAGGGTGGGAGGAGACGCTGAGCTATAAACCTGACTACCATAATCTAGTCTGGACAAGACCAGAGCATGGTGAAAATGGAAAGAAGTAACACGGTCTGCACCCAAAGATGTGTGAGCCAGGAGGCGGAGAGTATTAAGCTTCCACATGCATGTAGTCTTTAGGTGGCGAATATAGGGCAGCCATGTCAGCTTTTTATCTAAAATAAAACCCAAGAAATGGGACTGTGTTACAACATCTAGGAGCTGGTCACCTAAATAAAGTTCTGGCTCGGAGTGTAATAAAAATGCATAACCCGCGTTTTTGAGCGAGAAAACTGGAAACCATGGGGGACGGTCAAGGCAGAGGCCTGTTGGATGGCGCCTTGGAGCTGGCGCTAAGCAGATATTATCGAGTGAGAGGTACACCAGATGCAAAAATCATCGACATACAACGGTCTGGTAACCGGAGGTCCAAGAGAAGTTACAAGCTCATTGATGACTATGAGGAAGGGTATGACACTTAACACCGAACCATGTGGGATACCATTCTCCTGAATCCGAGGGGTGCTGCATGAAGTGCCATCTCGAACCCGGAAGAGCCTGTGGGACAAAAATTCACGAATAAAAATCGAAGGGTAACTAAAGTGTGATGGCACCAAGCCGTATACGTCAAAGAGGACTGCGGCGAGGTGCCGAGGGTTAGTAAGCTTCTAGCTCTACGGTGTATCGTAGGAGGTGACCTCAATTTGCCAACAATAGCTTCTTCGTCACTCATTTCGTTATTTAAACGCCACACAACAACAGGATTATTCTTCATCACGCAACTATAGTGCCGCAACTGTTGAATCGTTGTCGTTAGCAGCAGTGAGACAAACAGCACAGTAGCGAAGTAACGTTCCGAATGACGCAGACATGATACGACCAGTACTTCTCGCACGCCGCCGATAGTCTCTGTTGGCTGAGGAAATTCCGCGATTCCAAGGTTATTTTGTTTATGTAAGAGGTGCGTTAATAGAGTTTTTTGTTATTGTTTTCAAAACGAACCATAAGAATCAATCATCTGTGTGCAATTTTTTCAAGAATGTGGAGGACATAGTGTGTCACCTGCATGAAAGATTATAGACATGATCAGGGAATAGAACTAATTTAAGAGACCACTAAAAAGAAAGCATGGTGAAAAACTAGGAACCACGAATTAGTAGTAGAATTGAAAGGTGAGGGATCAACTTGTGAGTTAGATCAAGTACAAGAGGTGCAACCAAAAGAATCGAGAAGCTCTATAAAAAAATTATTTTAACAGAAGTCAGTTGTACGATGTCAGTTCAAAAGTAAAAAAAAGAACTTGATTCTCTTTATGCAAAAATGATTGCTATCGATATGCTACCGTACAGGACTTCCGACCATGAATGTTTGAAAAAAATTGTTTATGCTTTGTACAGCAGATATGAGTTGCCAGATAAAACCACACTTAAATGTTTACTGATCTCAAAACGATAGGAAGAGATAATAAATAAATTAGAGGAAACCCTTACAAAATGTAATTTTTTCAGCGAGTGAAGCCATACTGCCATTGACTTGCCACTTTATTATAGACGAAAAATTAGTTTCACATATATTAAAAATGACAAAAACTGCAGGTCATCACTACGCAGAATCTATGCACATGTAACTAACATTTTTTAAAACGTTTCTTTCTTTAACTCGTCAATGCCATGCTGAGTTTCGTTTCATTCTTGTGATCAGTACATGTCTGTGCAAGTCACGTCGGCGTAATTTATAAGATATTTCTTGGCAGTTTCACCCACGCCCTTCGCGACCCCACTCCCCCTCACCACTCTTGTCGATAGAAATCTGAAGCCGTCGTATTTGTGTTCTGTTTACGGACACTGCCGACCGTAACAAATCATTGAATAATTGACTTACAACAGGTTTAATATATTTTCTTATTCATTACTACAAATAAGCAACACATTTGAACATAAATGTCTCTATAATGCGCTTTCTCAAAACTTTGTTACTTCCGCGACCATAGTTTTCACTAGAGAGTTTTGCGATAGCAGACTAACAAGTGAGAAACGAACGCGAACCCGAACACCGTCTGAACCAAAATTAATATAGCATAGCAAAATCAGCTGTCAGTGGTGTTACAATTACTGTCTTCCGAGTATATAAACAACTTGCTATTGTGGCGATTTATGCGGAAGTGCTTCCATTGTGTTAGCGAATCGGAGCGGAATTAAAACTTTCGGTGTTTATAAAACAGCGTCAATATTAATGCATATATTTGCCAAAAAAAGAGTAACCGTAGCAAGTTGTAAATATAGACCTTACTAACCGAATCGGAATTTCCCAGTGGTAATGGAAAACTCTCAGATATTGTGTAATGGAAGCTGTTGTATTTCCGCTACAGTAAAACCGACGAAACGCTATCTATCAGGTTCTGTCAAGTATAAACTTTGAGCGACAAAGTATATTATAGGAATAAATCGTCATGATGGGCGAAGGTGCCAGCACTGCTGTCTCTCGCCGCAGCTTCTCTTATCCTTCGTTAATACCGTATTATGCTCTTTATACCGCTCCGTGCGCTTCCCCCGATGAAAGGCGAAACACCCAACAAAACTTCTATAAACTACGCACCTTATGTCGACTACACTAAGATCACAAGTGCTGCCGATCTCAACGGTGTAGTACCTGTAGCACTGCAGTTGAGTGATGTCCAGTCGCCGAGTGGTTCTAGGCGCTTCAGTCTGGAACCGCGCGACCGCTACGGGACCGATGACCTCAGATGTTAAGTCCCATAGTGCTCAGAGCCATTTGAACCATTTTGTACTGAGTGTCAACGCAGCTGAGAAAAAACATAATGAGTGAAGAAGCAACCCTTCATCCCTTCAACGCAGTTTCAATCTTTCTATTCCCATGTGCAGTTTATACCGTATCTACTGCAGTTCATCAGCAAGCATGCAAACCTAAGGTTGCAGTATTGCGTGGCAGACCAGTAAACACTTCCCCTCTCGCATCACTACTGCTTAAGGTGACCTTCCTCTTCTTCTACTTCCTCTTCCTCCTTTCCCCTTGCTTCTAAGACGCTGAAACGCAATGTAACATCGACAAGTAATATATATTGGCCCAAATTTTATGAGAATCTTTTTACATAAGTAAGTAATTTTTCAGATAACAAGGCGTTGAAAAAATTTTTTCAGAATGTTATGCAAAATTTCGGAGATACTCGCAGGCTACTTTAACATCACATTTTTTTCAAGTCATCAGTCATTACTAGAATATAATGTCCGTGATAAGACAGTGGTAGTGGTTACAGGCAACGCCGCAGTTACGTAAAGCTGCCTAAATCTTAAGGATTCGACAATCACCCTCACCTTATTTTACCCACAGCATCAACTTAACAGTAAAAGATTGTTTCAAAGCAGAAACATTTTCCAAAATTTTATTGAAAACAAAGGCTATTTTGACTTTCTTTCATAACTCTACACTAGCCAGTGACAAACCGCGGCATGTTCAAAAAACGGGGAAAAAACTGAGACTGATACAAGACATGCCGACTCGATGGAACAGCTCATGCTACATGCTCAAAAGATTTTTGGGAGCACCAAGTGAGCTTGAGGTTGCGATCAATGAAAGTTCAAATGTACTGCCTACCCTCACAGCAGAAAATTACTTAGCTATGCAAGAGATAATAGATCTTCTCGAACCTTTTGAAGTAGCAACAACACCACTCTCAGTGGAGTCATACATCACTGATTCCGTAATTGTACCTCTTATAAAAGGTATTTCTGCAAAGTTCTCAGACTTGTAAAGTACCTTAACAACTAATGCAGGACGAAGTGTTCTGGAGTCCTTGATTAAAACAGTGAATGAAAAAGTGAAACCATTTAACACACTGACTGTTAATACGCTTGTGACTTTATTAGAACCTAGGTTTAAGAAACTTGTTTGAGGACATTTCATGAGGCAGAGAACGCTGCACAAGTACTTCAGAAAGAGTACGCTGTTATCATCGCATCAACTACAAGAATAATACCTGAAGCAGAAGCATCAATGCTAATACATCTACTGATACATCTAACAGTTTGAAATCAAATGATCTACATTTTTTGCCCAATTAGCAACAGCGTAACGTCAATGTCGTTACACCAGTCAGTGATTCCATAAGTGACCAACTTCAGTATTTTGAAAAACCTGCAATAGACAAGCATGCCTGTGTATTAGAACATTGTGCAGAATCTAATGTTTCTTATAATGGCCAGTAAATTTTTGTGATGTCCATTGGCTTCAGTTTCTGCAGACAGGCTTTTCTCTAAGGCAAGATAAATAATTACTTAAGAACGCAACAGACTAAAGGAGAAGAATTTAAACACCTTGTGTATATCTTTTAATGTTGTATTTTAAACAACATACAAAAGGATAAGAATTTAAATATCGTACTTTTTATAAAAAAAAATTTCTATAGCTTGTAGTGTTGTATTTTAAGCAATAAAAATTGTTAGAAAGCTGCTTTTCATTTGAAATACCTGCTCAAAACAGTCGATAGTGAATATATCGATAGCTTTTAAAAATACTATCGATAATATCGTATGTGTCAATTATCGATGTTTAAGTAACACCAACCTCCAGGCGCACTGGGGAGAGAGGGGGGGGGGGTTTGTTCTGGGACTTATGTTCCTTCTTCTTCTTCTTCTTCTTCTCTTTCCGAGGTGAAGGAGGGCAGGTCGTAGAGGGGATTCAGGCTTCTGCAAGATCCGGAACCGAAAGAGAGCGGGCGATCTTGGGGCACACAGATAGTGCGTCTCGTGGCCGAGTTGTTGTTGTAGTAGGCTTCCAGCCTGAGAGACGCTGGGGGGAGGGGTCTCGAGGATTAGCCCCATCACCAGCAGGAGCCGAAGAAGGAGGGCACTTCTTCGCCAGTGAGGGGGAGTAGCTCCTGGAGTGGAGAGCGTGAGTACTGCAGTGACGGGCACTGGAGGGAGTGTGTCATATATTTGGCGAGCCTCAGCATAAGATAGGCGAACCAGTGACTTGTACTCTTGGATCTTCGTTTTCCTCTTGTAAGCTCGGCAATCTGGTGAGCAAGGAGAGTGGCGAGCATGAAAATTGACACACATAGGTGGCGGAACACAAAGGCTTCTCTCAAGGAGTGGGTATTCACAGTCACCACACAGAGGGTCCACCGTACAGTGGGAAGACATGTGTCCTAAACGCAAGCACCAAAAGTACCTCATTGGTGGTGGAACGTACAGCTTCACTTCACAACTGTAGCACACAACATTGACCTTCTCTGGGAGGGTATCTCCCTCGAAAGCCAGAATGAAGGCGCTGGTATCGGTGCTGTTGTCTTTATGACCCTTCTGCATATGTAGAACTAAATGAACGCCACATCTTTCCAGATTAGCCCGTTGTTCCTCACCAGTCTGCAGGATGAGGTCCCTATGAAAAATCACTCCATCGACCATATTCAGAGACTCGTGAGGTGCAATAGACACTGTGACAAAGACGACCACAAGCACGAAGAGTGGCAGATTGGACGGCACAAGCAGCTTTGATCAACAGGGAGCCTGATCGCATGTTACTGAGAAACCACAATTCACCAAATTTGTCTTCAATATTCTCCACAAAAAACAATCCCTTTGTGGCGGTGAATATGTCCCCACCCGTCCTAGTACAGATGAGGTAACGGGGAACGTGTTTCATCCCAAGACGGTGAGTTTGGCCCTCCTCCCAGAGTGTAGCCACAGAAGGGAAGGCTGCTGGGTCGTACAAAGCAGCGTCCAATGCTCCTTTACCATTCAAAGAGACGGCCGATTGAGAACGGCTAGATTTTTGCAGCTTGATACGCTTCATGCTCCAAGCATCCGACCTGATACCACCCCGTGGTACCGAGCGAGGTGGCGCAGTGGCTAGAACACTGGACTCGCATTCGGGAGGACGACGGTTCAATCCCGCGTCCGGCCATCCTGATTTAGGTTTTCCGTGATTTCCCTAAATCACTCCAGGCAAATGCCGGGATGGTTCCTTTGAAAGGGCACGGCCGACTTCCTTCTCCGTCCTTCCCTAATCCGATGAGAACGATGACCTCGCTGTTTGGTCTCTTCCCCCAAACCAACCAACCAACCAACCACCCCGTGGGCACAGCTAGGGCCGTCTGGCATTGCGACCGTTACTGGGAGTTTTGATGCTCCAGGAAAACAAGCAACCATTCCTTGACATACACGGGGAGTGAACAGCTCAGGAATCAGTAGTGTGATCCCTGCGTTGTCAGGGGGCTCAGCCAGATGGGTACATAACAACCACACCAAACCTACTGGCTACAAGTGCTGGTCACCTAGCATGGTGGAGGGGTGCTACAGTTGGGAAGGAAGCGGGGAAGGAAGGGGTGAGAGGAATCCACGCCGTAGACAATAGGGAGGAAGTTCTTCCCCAAATGGCTCACGCTAAACACAGAAAATTTAGAAGTGTGGGTTTAACTTCAAGTGGGGACCTAAACGCCAAAAAGCATCAAAGAGAACAGGTAGGAGGAACAAAATTGCAAGCAATATAGAAAACTAGGTGGACAGCCAGGTCGACATAAATCAGAACACCAAGAGAGGGGATGGATGGGACAGCGGGGAAGGAGCGAGGATAGGAAGGGAGGGGCACAGTAAAGGAAATGCAGCCATGGAAGGAAGAAAGGGCTGCAATAGCTTGGGAACCCGTGTGCGCCACGCATAAACTCACGAAAGAAACATGAGCCCCTTGGGGGAACTGATGGTAGTATTCGAGCGTCGGAGGCTTGAGTCCTCCCACGGGCATGGGTGTGTGTATTGTTCTTAGCATAAGTTAGTTTAAGTTATTTTAAGTAGTGTGTAAGTCTAGGGACCGTTGACCTCAGCAATTTGGTCCCTTAGAAATTCACACGCATTTGAACATTTCTTGCAGACCGCAAGAAGCCATGGACCCAAGGTGTCAACAACGCACTGTTCGTGCTGGTGGTGGCTCCATAATGGTATGAGCTGCATTAACATGGGCCGGACTGGGTCTTCTGGTGCAGCTGAACTGATCATGGTTATGTTTGGTTATTTGGAGACTATTTGCAGCCATTCATGGACATCATGATCCCAAACAACGATGGAATTTTTATGGATGACAATGCGCCATGTTACCGGGCTACAATTGTCTGCGATTGGTTTGAGGAACATTCTGGATAGATCGAACAAATTTTTTGGCCATCCAGATCATCCGACATTAAACCCATGGAACGTTTATGGGACATAATCGAGAGGTCAGTTTGTGCACAAAGTCCTGCACTAGCAACACTTTCGCAGTGATGTGTGGCTATAGAGGCAGCATGGCTCTTTATTTCTGCAGCGGACGTCCAACGACTTGAGTCCATGTTACGTCGAGTTGCTGCACTACGCCGGGCAGGAGGAGGTCCGACACGATATTGAGAGGTACCTCATGACTGTTGGCACCTCAGTGTATGTGAATATTGACTGCAAAATATGTGGTACATACACTTAGTAGTAAAGAAGCAATAGTTAAAAGGTAATTCCTGATGCGACAGTTTTACTGCATGAACAGCAAAATTTACTGAGCGATAAAAAGTTTTCCCTTCATCATTTTGCGGGGGTGGCAGTGAGAGAAAGTCTCTTTAAAGTTTTAAATGATATGTAAAGTTAGTTTCAAGACGCTAAGTGCTCTCATTCTCACTCCAACCCATTTGAGGGGTAGGTGGTTTTTACCCCTACAGCGGTTCTTTGCGGAGGGTAAACGATGTGCGTACTAAGTTTGGCTGGAATCGATCCAGTGGTTTAGAGGAAATGTGGAATATACATATATATATACACCTACATACACCCAATTTTGTACAATGTCTGGATGTAAAATGCTGCAGTCAAGTACAAATTAAGTTAAAATATTATAATTAGTATATGCCAAATCGACCATAACAATATAGAGATCATTGGGGATGGGTTGCTAGCTCAGCTGAGCAAAGAAAAGAAGGTAATTCGTTAAAACTCGCTCGACTAAGGTGATCTAGGGAAACAAAGGAAAACCTAATTCGCGATGGTTGTAAGAAAATTCGAACCCCGTTCCTCTGAAATACGTAGGAACGAAGAAATCTTAATGTCTGGTGTCTCGTCAGGGTCGTTACAGATAAAGAGCAAGGTCGGATTGCACAAGATTGGTAGACGGATTTAGTCGTGTTCTTGTTGAAGAAACTTCCGCAGCAGTAACCTGAAGTGATTTAGAGAAGTCAGAAAGGACTTTAACCATAATTACCGAAGAGCGTAATGAAGTATGTTCCTTTAGAATACTAGACAAGTATATAAACCGACACTCTACTTCACTCAGGTCGTGGTTCTAACCGATTTATCTTTTCCGTAGTTTCTCAGCACTAGCACACGGTAATACCGAAAGTAGTTCGTATGAAAGGCCAAGGTTGATTTCTTTCTGTGTTCCAGTTAAGGTAAAGCGATTTACAGGCCTCTAATATTCATTTTTCAAATCTTTCTTAAGAACTGTTGCTACATTACGTAGATAAAGCGATACGTGGGACTCGTAAATTTGTCTATACTGAAATAAAAACCTGTATTAATTTTCTCCAGTCTCATATTTTCTGCTCGACGTTAAATTTAATTCACTGAACAAGGAACTGATATATTTGCTTTACTTACGAAAAAGTTCAAAATTTTCTGCTTTAAATGTTATAGTATAAGTACATCGTCGAAAAACATGCACAGAAATTCTTTTTTCTTCGGTTTCATGTTCCTCAAAGAATTACAAAGTAAAAAATCTCGTATAAGGGGTTGCTCACACGCAATACACGTAGGTTTCACATGAAGCTGTGGTGAATGACTCTGTACCGTACTGTAAAAATCTCAAATATTTTTTCATTAGAACGTTTAAATATATCAGTCCTTTCTGAAAAAACATTAAACTTGGCTTAAATGACCACTCCGCAGATTTAGAGAGTGTTGCTCACGTTATTCAGACAGCAATGCGCTAGAAACTGAATATTAACTTACATAGTCGACGGAAGGGGATGAATCGACCGTTGCGTTCCTATAGAAATCCTAAAGAACGAGGTAGCGCAGTGGTAAGCTCACTGGTCTCGCACTTGGGAGAACGGCGCTTCAGTTTCCCATCCAGCCATCCAAATGTAGGTTTTCCGTGATCTGCCTGAGTCGCTTTACGCAAACGCTGGGATGGTTCTCCTGGAAGGACACGACCGATTTCCTTCCCCGTCCTGCCATAATCCGAGCTATCGATCCGTCTGTAATGACCTCTTAGTCGACCGAACGTTAAACACTAATCATCCTTCCATCTCGAAGAACTCCTGTGAATTACAAAAATCACAGATAACCTTAACTAGTGCTGTTGGACTGCGATGTGAAATCTACAGAATAAGTGTCCATTGCCTTACTTTATAAGGCGTCAAAGCAATATTTATAGGTTGGTAATGTGTTTTTGACTTCAAGTAGACTAACTACGCTCCAACATAACGGAACTGTTGCACTGTGAAGGGGTCATACGAATTGCACAATATGGGGGCAGTAAAAGAAAGAGAGGAAGATGGAAAAAAAGTAAGTGAACTGTTCATTATTTTGAAAGTCATCACCATAACTATTATTGCATTTACCCCCTTGAACAGGAGGCGAATGCCTTCATGGAGAAGTATTTCCAGTGGTCTACGGAACCATGATTATACCCAGAAGTGCACCTCTTTGTCCAAAGCCAATCGACGGCCACGAAAGTCTTTCATCTGAGTTCCATAAATATGGGAACAGGTGCGGTTGGTTAGTTGGTTGGTTGGTAAGAAGGTTTAAAAGGGGGGCAGAGTGACCAAACTACGAGGTCATCAGTCCCTTGTTCCTAATACAACAATGCCACAAACGTGATAATAAAACAGACGAGACGTACAACACAGAACGGAAAGAACGGAAAAACCACAAGAACGACTTAAAGGCAACGAACACTAAAATGAACAAAAGAGGACAAGAAATCAACAGAGAGTTGTGAGGTAACGGGCGAATTGTGGCGCCCTGAAAATATTCTAAGTTCGGGGTTGGCATGGCCGCACGGGCCGCTCGGCGGGAGCGGACCGCTCAGAAGGCCGACCACGTTGTGCCAGACATTGACCGAAGCAGGAGGGGTCCAGCCCGATCGCGTGGCTGGGAATTCCGTGTTGGTGCTGTGACGAGGATGGTGCTTTGTGTTGATGATGAAGAAGTCTATGCCGGGAGTGCCAAAGATGGCGGACTTTGTGAAACCATAATAGCAGACATTTCACAGTTTGTATAGAAATTAATAGTAGCCAGATGAATGATGATACCTCAAAAAGAAACGTACATTAGTATTATTTGCACGATAATTCTGATGGTGTAATCGGTTTTCAATATCTTTATTAGTTTAAAGTTTAGTATCTGATTGTAAATTATACAAGTAACACCCAGCAACGAATTTCCAAAGTCTAAACCCTTCATCCGATTTTCTTGATCGACGTGTCTTTAGCAAGCTATTAGTGTCAACCTAAATTGGTATAAATTACAGGCGTTTAACTTTAATACACTCCTGGAAATTGAAATAAGAACACCGTGAATTCATTGTCCCAGGAAGAGGAAACTTTATTGACACATTCCTGGGGTCAGATACATCACATGATCACACTGACAGAACCACAGGCACATAGACACAGGCAACAGAGCATGCACAATGTCGGCACTAGTACAGTGTAAATCCACCTTTCGCAGCAATGCAGGCTGCTATTCTCCCATGGAGACGATCGTAGAGATGCTGGATGTAGTCCTGTGGAACGGCTTGCCATGCCATTTCCACCTGGCGCCTCAGTTGGACCAGCGTTCGTGCTGGACGTGCAGACCGCGTGAGACGACGCTTCATCCAGTCCCAAACATGCTCAATGGGGGACAGATCCGGAGATCTTGCTGGCCAGGGTAGTTGACGTACACCTTCTAGAGCACGTTGGGTGGCACGGGATACATGCGGACGTGCATTGTCCTGTTGGAACAGCAAGTTCCCTTGCCGGTCTAGGAATGGTAGAACGATGGGTTCGATGACGGTTTGGATGTACCGTGCACTATTCAGTGTCCCCTCGACGATCACCAGTGGTGTGCGGCCAGTGTAGGAGATCGCTCCCCACACCATGATGCCGGGTGTTGGCCCTGTGTGCCTCGGTCGTATGCAGTCCTGATTGTGGCGCTCACCTGCACGGCGCCAAACACGCATACGACCATCATTGGCACCAAGGCAGAAGCGACTCTCATCGCTGAAGACGACACGTCTCCATTCGTCCCTCCATTCACGCCTGTCGCGACACCACTGCACGATGTTGGGGCGTGAGCGGAAGACGGCCTAACGGTGTGCGGGACCGTAGCCCAGCTTCATGGAGACGGTTGCGAATGGTCCTCGCCGATACCCCAGGAGCAACAGTGTCCCTAATTTGCTGGGAAGTGGCGGTGCGGTCCCCTACGGCACTGCGTAGGATCCTACGGTCTTGGCGTGCATCCGTGCGTCGCTGCGGTCCGGTCCCAGGTCGACGGGCACGTGCACCTTCCGCCGACCACTGGCGACAACATCGATGTACTGTGGAGACCTCACGCCCCACGTGTTGAGCAATTCGGCGGTACGTCCACCCGGCCTCCCGCATGCTCACTATACGCCCTCGCTCAAAGTCCGTCAACTGCACATACGGTTCACGTCCACGCTGTCGCGGCATTCTACCAGTGTTAAAGACTGCGATGGAGCTCCGTATGCCACGGCAAACTGGCTGACACTGACGGCGGCGGTGCACAAATGCTGCGCAGCTAGCGCCATTCGACGGCCAACACCGCGGTTCCTGGTGTGCCCGCCGTGCCGTGCGTGTGATCATTGCTTGTACAGCCCTCTCGCAGTGTCCGGAGCAAGTATGGTGGGTCTGACACACCGGTGTCAATGTGTTCTTTTTTCCATTTCCAGGAGTGTAGTACATGAGCTATTGGAGGTCAAAGTGGCCGACTACTATTGATTGCGTCAGGACACAAGTACTCCACAGTTAGACGAAAAAACGGCAGCAGCATGCTTGTAAATATGTTTATTCGACTATGTCTTTGTTTATATCCGATATAAACTATTCATGAAGAAATTGGTTTAATATTTACTGTGTTTCAGAAAGCACAGAGACTTTAGGCTACTGGCCTACCTTTTGTTTCTATTCCTTTGATATATGTTTATTTAATTTTAAAAAAATGGTTCAAATGGCTCTGAGCACTATGCGACTTAACTTCTGAGGTCATCAGTCGCCTGGAACTTAGAACTAATTAAACCTAACTAACCTAAGGACATCACACACATCCATGCCCGAGGCAGGATTCGAACCTGCGACCGTAGCGGTCATGCGGTTCCAGACTGAAGCGCCTTTAACCGCACGGCCACACCGGCCGGCTTATTTAATTTGTTTATGTATTTAATTATGTGTGTTAGAGCGTGTTTATGGTCCAGTTTTTGGAATATTTATTTAATTTCAAGTTATTTAAATGTAAATCCAGCATTTCGAAATGGTTTCAAAATGTTTGAGTATGCGTTGGCTTGGAGATATGAGAGGAGCGCTATCACCAATCACAGCGCTCGTTACTAAGGGAGGCGACTACTGAAGTGAATGGAGGGGGAGTTCTGGAGGGTACGGCACAGGACATGGGAAGTCCGAGACGGTACGGCCCAACGGACACACAGTCGGCGGAAAGACATGGACAGTGGAGGAGCTTGCGCGTGGTCTCGGAGGATAGAAATATTTCTGAGTGCCGACCTGTGCTCGTGTGAAATTTCCATCGCTTCTGCAGTGAAGACGTAGTATGCGTTCGGTAGTGAATATCTTGCGAGCTATTATGTTGTTCGTAACTAATTACGTGAAGTAGTAATCTATTGTTTCCCTGTTATTTAACTTATATTTTATTTAAATGCTGAATCATCGACACCAATAATTGTTTTGCAGTAATATAACGCATTCGCAAAAGTACTTCTACTATCGTACTCATCATTTAAAGTCGTTAAGATAGTACCTGCAGATTTTATTTATTTGCAATCTTTCATTTATAAATTTTTGTGTTACATTCATAACTCGCAATTGCCGAGTGATAAAAACCTTCAACCAGTCGGTTTATGTGTAGATTCTTATCGTATACTGTAGACTCAGCAGTATTTGGCCTGTAATGCGGCAACTACGTATCACAGCCCCTAGACAACGAAACCAGCCAAAACATTTAATATTGCAACTCTGAGTCAGAGGGTACGTAGTTGAGGGCTATCTACACCATATCATCATCTTTTTTTATTTGAATGGTCTCCGAGTACAACAAGAAACCTGATTACAATGGCTGGCCAACCACGAGCATAAAAAGGAGAAGCCAGCCATAATGCAACACATTCAAACTTCCACCCTAAAAGCACTAGGGTAGAGGACACAGAGGGACAGACATGTGCTAAAACTTAGTTCAAATGATAAAACCCACTCTCACGAATAAAACGTGAAACTAAATCAGCCAATGAGGCGTTGTCAGATAAAATGAGCGGCCAAGAGTCCGGTAACCCTAGATTTAGTCGCTGGGCCGTCAAAGTGGAACAGTACACCAGAATATGGGCCAATTTCCACCGCGTGCCACACCGACACTGAGGTGGGTCTTCTCGGCGCAAGAGGTAACTGTGGGTCGCCCAAGCGTGGCCAATGCGGAGCCAGCAGAGAACAACGGATTCCCTGCGAGAGGACCGCATGGACAACTTCCACACATTCGTAGTCTCCTTAATGACACGCAGTTTTGTGTCGACTGCTATGCCATTCCGTCTCCCAAAGCTGGAAAACCTTGCGGCGTAAGAAGGGACGCAGGTCAGGTTCAGAGATGCCCATCTCCAGAAGCTGTTTCTGCGTAGCCCATTTGGCCAGCCTGTCGACAAGTTCGTTGCCTGCGATGCCGACATTTCCTGGGGTCCACACAAACACCACTGAACGATGGGGCCTGTCCAGGGCATAGATGGACTCCTGGATGGACGCCACCAAAGGATGGTGAGGGTAGCACTGGTCTGTAGCTTGTAATATGCTCAAGGAGTCAGTACACAGAAGAAACGATTCCTCAGGGCATGAATGGATATACTGAAGTGCACGAGATACGGCCACCAGCTCTCCAGTGAATACATTGCAGCCATCTGGCAGTGAGTGCTGTTCAATATGGCCTCTGTGGACAAAGGCGAAGCCAACATTACCATTTGCCATCGAGCGTCGGTGTAAACCACTTCATGGCCCTGGAACACTTCAAGAATCGAGAAGAAGTGACAGCGGAGAGCCGCAGCGTTAATGGAGTCCTTAGGGCCACGCAAATGGTCCAGGCGAAGCTTCGGCCTACAGCTACACCCCGGAGGTGTACGTGAATAGACCTCGAGGAGAGGTGGAGAAGGGAAGGACTCCAGTTCAGACAGAAGCGATCACTCGCGAACCGCAATCGTTAGCCCTGAACTGGGCGGCGTATGCGGGAGGTGAACCGCCATGGTTGAAAAAAAAAAACAGTAATAAGGATATTCAGGAGAGCTATGAATGTGTGCAACGTAATTGGCGAGCAGTTGTGCACGTCTGATCTTCAATGGAGGGACTCCAGCCTCAACCAGTACGCTTGTCACCGGACTGTCGCCACTCGAACTTCACAATGGTGCAGTGGGTCAAGCAAACACAGTACTGAGGGCGCCGTCGAACCATAAATCACACTCCTGTAGTCAAGGCGGGATTGAACAAGGGCTCTAAAGAGCTGAAGCAGCGTGGAGCGATCTGCACCCCAGTTGGTGTTGCTCAGGCAGCAGAGGGCATTGAGTTGCTGCCAACACTTCCGTTTAAGCTGACGACGATGAGGAAGCCAAGTCAAAAGATCGTCGAAAACCAGACCTAAGAATCGATATGTCTCCACTACAGTGAGTGAACGATACGACGCTGAAAAAAAATGCATGACACTCGTCTTCATGGCGGACAACTGGAAGACATGGGCTAGAGCCCATGACTGCGCATTGTGGATGGCTGGCTGTAGGCGACGCTCAGAAACACCAGTACTGGAGCAGCAGTACGAAATGCAGAATAAGTCTGCATAGAGAGAAGGTGAGACAGAGGGCCCGACATTTGCTGCTAGACCGTTAATTGCCACAAAAAATAGACACTCAATACACGGCCATGAGGGCACTCTCCTGGATATGGATGGAACTATAGGAGGCACCAACGTGGACATGGAAAGTACGGAACGAAAGGAAATTTTGGATAAAAATCGAGAGCGGGCCCCAGAGACCACACTCATACAATGTGGCAAGGATATTATGTCGTCAGGTCGTGTAGTACGCTTTACAAAAGGCAAAAAAGACGGGAACCAGGTGTTGGCGTCTGGAAAAGCCTGTTCGGATGACAGAGACACAATATTATCAGTGGTATAGCGACCCTGGCGGAAGCCACCCTGACGTGGAGCCAGTAGGCCACGTGACTCCAGGACCCAACCCAACCGCTGACACACCGTACGTTCCAGCAGCTTACAAAGAACGTTGGTGAGGCTGATGGGCCGATAGCTATCCACATCAAGCGGATTTTTACCGTGTTTGAGCACCAGAATGATGGCGACCTCCCACCATTGCGATGGAAAGACGCCATCGCAGAGGATCCAGTTGAAGATGATGAGGATATGTCGCTTGTTGTCAGATAGAGATGTTTAATTATCTGGCTGTGGATCCGATCAGGCCCAGGAGCTGTGTCGGGGCAATGTGCAAGGGCACTGAGGAGCTCCCACTCTGTAAATGGGGCGTTATAGGATTCACCGTGACGTGTAGTGAATGAGAGGACTCTCCCTTCTAGCCGCCGTTTGAGAGTGCAAAAGACTGGGGGTAATTCTCCAATGCAGAGGCTCAAGCAAAGTGCTCGCCAGAGTGCTCGGCAATCAAGTTTGCGTCGGTAGATAACACGCCATTTATGGTAACATCGGGAACACCTGTTGGAGTCTGGTACCCGAAAAGACGTTTGATCTTTGCCGAGACTTGGGAAGGTGACGTATGGCACCCAATGGTCGAGATGTATCTCTCCCAACACTCCTGCTTCCGTCATTTCATAAGTTGGCGAACGCGAGCACGGAACTGTTTAAAGGCTATGAGGTGCTCCAGGGAAGGGTACCGCTTATGTCGCTGTAGAGCTCGCCGACGCTCCTTAATTGCTTCAGTGACTTCCGGCGACCACCAAGGGACTGCCTTACGGCAGGGGCACCGTAAAGAGCGAAGGATCGCGTTCCCTGCCACAGAAACGATTGTTGTAGTCACTTGCTCAACCATGACATCGTGACAACGATGTTACCGTGTGGGGGAGACTCAATGGCGACAGCAGAGGTGAAAGTTCCCATTTCGCCTTGTTTAAAACACATCTGGGCAGGCGTCATTGGGCCTGACGCTGGAGCGGTGACGCGAAGATGGGGAAATAGTCACTAGCACACAGGTCGTCATGTGCTCTCCAGTGGATAGATGGGAGAAGTCCTGAGCTGCAAATTGATAAATCAATGGATGAGAAAGTACCATAAGCCACACTGAAATGTGTGGCGGCCCAGGTATTTAAGAGACAGAGGTCTAACTGAGACAGTAAAGTTTCGACATCTCTGCCTCGGCCAGTAAGCACGGTGCCACCCCACAAGGGGCTACAGGCGTTAAAATCTCCCAAAAATAGGAAAGGTTTAGGGAGTTGATCAATCAGTGCAGCTAATACATTCAAGGGTACTGCACCATTTGGAGGAAGATCTACCAGGTGATCAAAAAGTTAGTATAAATTTGAAAACTTATTGAACCACGGAATAATGTAGATAGAGAGGTAAAAATTGACACAGATTCTTGGAATGACATGGGGTTTTATTAGAAAAAAACACCCCATATTGCTAGACGCGTGAAAGACCTCTTGCGCGTGTCGTTTGGTGATGATCGTGTGCTCAGCCGCCACTTTCGTCATGCTTGGCCTCCCAGGTCCCCAGACCTCAGTCCATACGATTATTGGATTTGGGGTTGCCTGAAGTCGCAAGTGTATCGTGATCGACCGACATCTCTAGGGATGCTGAAAGACAACATCAGATGCCAATGCCTCACCATAACTCCGGACATGCTTTACAGTGCTGTTCACAACATTATTCGACTACAGCTATTGTTGAGGAATGATGGTGGCCATATTGAGCATTTCCTGTAAAGAACATCATCTTTGCTTTGTCTTACTTTGTTATGCTAATTATTGCTATTCTGATCAGATGAAGCGCCATCTGTCGGACAATTTGTGAACTTTTGTATTTTTTTGTTCTAATAAAACCTCATGTCATTCCAAGCATGTGTGTCAATTTGTACCTTTCTATCTACATTTTCCGGTAAACCTTCCGGGATGTAAGGTCGTGGTCCATGAAACTCTTCAGCTCCTAACGTTTCGTCCAGAGCTGCGCTGGAGATCTCCAGAGGGGTGTTTCTCCTCCGGTGAGTCTTGCCGACTGACGGGTCGGACGTCTGAGAGCGACTTATATATCGTAGAAAGTGGGCGTGACCAGAGTTACACGAGATATGCAGAGATAATCTTTGTCAGAGATAAAACTTAACTATCGATCGTAATCTCGTCACGGATAAAACTGTCTAGCAATTCTGTAGTGCTACTGTCCAAATATCACTAAGTTTCATGGTCTCTTCTTTCCGATTAAAATTATCCCTTTGTTTATATATTTCAATTGCTTCTCTACAAAGCCGTGGGTAATAGTTCGTCGTCGTAGATAAAAGTTTCGTTTCGGAAAACTTCACTTGATTTCCTGACTGAAAAGCGTGTTCTGCTATAGCCGATTTATCTGTTTTTCCTAATCGGCAAAGACTTCTGTGTCTAGGACACACAGCTTCAGTCTTCAATAAAGCTCTTTTTTCTTCTTTTTGGATAGAAGTGGCCGATTTTATCAGATTATTTGTTTTCCGTAGTACGCTGGTTGTGGGATCTTTCTTAAGTTTTTTGTATTGTCCTTCCGTGTACATGTGGTAAAGTTTATATTGGAACAACAAAAAGAAGCGTAAATACACGGTTAAATGAACACAGAAGTCTTTGCCGATTAGGAAAAACAGATAAATCGGCTGTAGCAGAACACGCTTTTCAGTCAGGAAATCATCAAGTGAAGTTTTCCGAAACGAAACTTTTATCTACGACGACGAACTATTACCCACGGCTTTGTAGAGAAGCAATTGAAACATATAAACATAGGGATAATTTTAATCGGAAAGAAGAGACCATGAAACTTAGTGATATTTGGACAGTAGCACTACAGAATTGCTAGACAGTTTTATACGTGAAGAGATTACGATCGATAGTTAAGTTTTATCTCTGACAAACATTATCTCGGCATATCACGTGTAACTCTGGTCACGCCCACTTTCTACGATATTTAAGTCGCTCTCAGACGTCCGACCCGTCAGTCGGCAAGACTCACCGGAGGAGAAACACCCCTCTGGAGATGTCCAGCGCAGCTCTGGACGAAACGTTAGGAGCTGAAGAGTTTCATGGTCCAAGACCTTACATCCCGGAAGGTTTACCGGAAGATATGACATTCGGTCGTGAAAGCCTTCATACTATGATCTATCTACATTATTCCGTGATTTATTCAGTTTTCTAATTTATACTGACTTTTTGATCACCCGGTACATTGCAGACAGTTATTTCCTGTGTCAACCTTATTCTGACAGCCACAGCTTCAAGAGGGGTTCGAAGGGGCACGGGTTCAATACATACTGCGTTTAGGACATAAACGCAAACTCCACCTAACACTCGATTATAGTCGCTACGGTTCTTGTAATATCCCTTGTAGCCACGGAGGGCAGGGGCCCGCATTGCTGGGAACCAGGTTTCCTGGAGGGCAATGCAGATAGCAGGTATAAAGCTCAACAGTTGCCATAGCTCAGCCAACGGTGGAAATAGCCACCGCAATTCCACCGGAGGATGACGTCATCGTGAGACTGGGAAGGCATGGAATATTCAATGAGGCAGTTGACGCCTCAGAGTCACTTGCAGCCACTGACTCTTTGCCTGGGCAGTCTGTATCCATTGTGTCTGAGCGACTGGCGAGATCTACGTCCTCAGCGGACGCCAGAATCTCCACCCCATCCTCCTGAAGCAGAGCTTGTAGGTAGCGGTGGTGTGAGTGCCACCGCAATTTCCTTGGTCTTTGGGGTCTTCTTTTTGGATTTCTGCTTCGGTTTCCCTGGCTGGGAGGACATCACTGGCTAAGTCTCTGGGGCTGAGGAGGACCGTGAAGCCCTGACACTAGCTGCTTTTCAGCTACTGGTTGGTGTCATCTTTCCCACTAGCAGAAACCTGGGAAGGCACCCAAGGGACCCCTTCCCAGCGAGAGAAGCCGAAGAAGTTGTACACTTCTCTTGCGTCCCTTCTCGGGCGTCCCCGATGGTTGGTTGGGGGGGGAGGGGGTGTTGCTTCTGAAGAAGGTGGTGCGTAGTGCGGGAGCAACAGGGAGTGAAATGCTCCCCACCATCAAGGGGACAGGTGTAGTCTTCCGGCTCTGAGAGGTGACTGGGGTTGGCAGAGCTGATGGCGCCAGAACTGTTGTAACGGCAGTGTAAGACGATGTCCTACGTACAGGATGCAAGCGTTCAAATTTTCTCTTAGCCTCAGTGTAGGTCAGTCGGTCCAGGGTCTTGTACTCCATGATTTTCCTTTCTTTCTGGAGAATCCTGCAGACTGGCCAGCAAGGCGAATGGTGCTCTCTGCAGTTGACACAGATGGGAGGTGGGGAACAGGGAGTATTGGGATGTGAAGGACGTCCACAATCCCGACATGTGATGCTGGAGGTACAGTGGGAACACATATGGCCAAACTTCCAGCACTTAAAGCACCACATTGCGGGAAGGATATAGGGCTTTACATCACAGCGGCAGTCCATCACCTTGACATTCTCGGGCAATGTATCACCCTCGAAGGCGAAGATGAAGGCACCATTGGCAACCTGATTATCCCCTGGACCCTGGTGGACACGCCGGACAAAATATACACCTCGCCCTCTAAATTGGGGCGCAGCTAATCGTCAGACTGCAAAAGAAGGTCTCTGGACGATATTTAAGCTCTTATGGGGCGTGATGGTTACAGAAAATGATACCCTGGACCATATTTAAACTCTTATGGGGCGTGATGGTTACAGAAACATCCCTCAGATTGTCACAAGCGATTAACGTCCGCGAGTGGGCAGAGGATGCTGTTTTGATCAAGACTAACCCAGATCTCAGTTTGGAAAATACCTCCACGTCCCCAAACTTGTCCTCTAAATGCTCAAAAAAAAAAAAAAAAAAAAACCTGAGGCTACATCGTCATGAAAGATTCCCCACCAGCTTTCGAACATACAAGGTACCGGGGTGACAAAGATCCGCTGCCATCCTTAGCCTGACGTTCCCCCCATGGTGTGGCCAGGGAAGGGAACGGTTTGGATTCATACTTCTGTGTGGTGAATTGAGCTCGTGAACGCTTAGAGACTGCTGGTGTTTCACCACCAGCAAGAGATGATGGGCTACGCTGCATCACGTGTCATCCGCCCTGATGCCACCCACTACAACGAGGGGCCCTTCCCACTGGCGCCACCCAGCCGCAGCAAAGGCCACCTGGCAGGATGGCTATTACCGGGAGTCCCGGTGCCCGAGGGGGATGAGCATGTACCCCTTGGCATACATGGGGAGTTAACGGCGCAGGTATCAGCAGAAGGTTCCCTGTGTAACTGGGGGCTACAATCAACAGGGTACATACGGCCCCACCACGAAGGACTGGCTACCGTCCTGGATATCAGGTGTGAAGAAGTCCATGGTCATCGTCGACGCAGAAAGCGACACTGCTTTGTGCATGGTGGAAAACGCACCCAGGAAGGTGTCCTCACCAAGAGATGTAGAATGAGCGAGACTGAAATGCGACGACGAGAAAGTGGGCTAAAGATCTCAATGCACGATGGATACGATGCACCAAATAAGGTGCCCTTCCCCAACTGGCTCGCTATTTGGGAAAATTTTGAAGAATGGAGGTCAAACCCTACAGAGGACCATCACATAAAGGCCAAAACGTGTGAAACTCCTTTTACTCGCCTCTTACGACCGGCAGAAATACCTATCTTACCCTTGGACCCACAGGGGGTAAAGGGGGAGAGATCAGGATTGTACGGAGGATGTGTAACGGCTTCCCAGAGGAACATCTGCAGCGTAGTCGAAACAACTTGCCAACAAAATTCCCACCCGCATCTTCCCAAGGTTGTTTCGACAATGGTGGAGAAGCTTTGCTGGGAAGCCCTTACACATCCTCCATACATTTGCCATGAAGAAATAAATTCGTGGCCTTCCTTTTGCTTCAATCGAAGAGAAACCCTGCAAACATTTTTCCATGAAGGCGTTGTGTGTCTTGTCTCACGGCGGGATAAATGTATTAACAATTATGGCGACTACTTTTGAAATAATATACCGTTTTACTTTTTTCTACCTGTTTCGTTTTCATTTGACTGTCATTTAAACATAGTCCACATGATACTTATAATAATACCAATAAAAACACGAAATTCGAAAACAGTACAAACACAGTAATAGCAATTTTAACAATTCTCTTCTCCTTGTGTAAATTAGAGGAGGAGGGGGTGGAATGGAAAGGAAATGGAAGGAATTAATGATATCAGATGTATCTGGACTTTGTGCGGAATCAGCTGCGACGAGTGAAAATGTGTGCCAGATCAGGACTCGAACCCAGGATCTCACGCTTACTAGGCAGCTGCTTTAACTACTGCGCCATCTTGACAGTGTTTATCGCAAATGTGCGGAATATTTCGGCACGCTCCCCCATCTACTCACATTCCCACCTAGCGCTACGTATTCGCGGTCCCTGTCCATGTCCTCCATGAATCCACAACCTTCAGAGCGGATGCACATTTACATTCGACCTCCAGTGGGAATCTAAAATTAGCGAGCATGGAGGACATGCACAAGGACTGGCGCTAGGTGGGAATGTGGGTGGGCCGGGTAGCGTGCTGAGATAGACCGCGAATTTCCGATAAACACTGTGCCTCAGTGGTTAAACTAAGTGCCTAGTAAGCAGGAGATCCTGGATTCGAGTCCCAGTCCTGCACATTTTCACTCGTCCCCTCTGATTGCGCACAAATTCTCGATGCGGGTGGTATCATAAAATCCTTCCCTTTCCTTTCTCCTCCCTTCCCCTTCAGTTGACATAATATTTATCACAGCTGCGGCTCCCGCGTGGTTTCTGTTCTTTCGGGAATGTCCGAAAGAACGGACGCCACGCATTCATACAATTATATTCTCTTTTTCTCACTAGCGCGAAGTTGCGAAAGCTCGTCCATTTTGCGACCCATGGGCTACAGTCCTTTGTGACGCACGTGATTCCGTTAAGTGACGTAACCGTAACCCAGGAGGTGAAGGAATAGTTAATCAGCGCACCCGGATCAACGCTCTGCACTACTGTATCAGAGAAAAAGTTTTCGATTAGGGTTGCCAGTCTCGCTTTGACCCGAGAGAGTAGGTTAACACATCACAACCCTGACACTACTAATCACCACCTTGTAGCAATCCAATTGAAAGTTTGTTTTGACCTTCAATTGGCCCCTTGATACGTCCTTGGCGATCTCAGGAAAGGAATATCACGGGATAACACTTGGAAAATATGAAGGTCAGTAAGTAACACCGAAAACAAACACTTCAGTTTCCGCAGATACACTACTGTTAATTTTCACTTTAATAAATAAATTTAAGAAGTTTGTCGTATTCTGCGAAAGCTCCAAATTCCATTCTAAATGAGAAATTCAAACTGAAAAACAAAAAGATGCATTGAAAATTTTCGTGATATATTGTTAAGAAGGTCGTGAATTCCGGCTGATTAGAACTAATTTTACATCATTCCAATGTTTTAGCCAATCAGCACTACTGTCACAGAACGATTATTTGCCGTTTTATTTAGTGTATCCCTAGGATAGTTGTCTGCAATTGGCACTCCATGCATCTACCTCTGCAAAACAGAATTATTTATAAATGTTATACTTTTGACATTGTGTTTTTGTTGTATATGTGAAACATTTGTTTGTAACAAAAATCGGTAAATTACAGCTTTTATTTTTACTACCATTTTCAAACATTCTTTTCACCTGGAGTTTTCCTGTATCCATGACATGTGTTCAAAAGGTGCTGGATAATGGCCTTTCACGGAAACCGGCCGCACAATAAAAAATAAATTAAACAACAGTTTAAGGTGTTACAATATTTAATTTCTACAACTCAGCAAGTCAGTTTTTCGATCAGTAATGCCTCCAGCTAATAGTTAATTTCCTATCGAACACAATGCAACAGCCGAACAATAGCAGCTTGGGCTAAATCAAGATACAGTTGACTTTCGCAACTATTGGTCAGTTATCGCTGCTGGATAACTGTAATCGAAGTACCACACATGTTAGCTCTATAATGAAAACGTTCGCCTACGAAAGTATGGACTGACGATTAGATTCGGAATCATGGCAATGCCACACCTCTTCCCCAAGTGTCCATGATGGACGGCCCGGTGTTTTAAGTACACATAACTCTCGTAATCTGTTGAACATTTAAGGCCATTTAGCCAATCGGCACTACTGTCACAGAACGACTGGCTTGTTTTTTTTACCCCCGAGTATTCTCACTGATTCAGCACCTTTGCAGATAAAGTCAACGTTTAATTCAGTTCTGACTCTCGACAGAATTACACCCAACTGGCAGTTTTATTCAGTAGTGTAGAAATGCAGTATCACCAGGATGTTTCGTCTCTGACGTCCATGTGTATATGTGTTGTCTACGCTAACGTTGTCATGTAAAATCGATCTCTTTTTGGTAAAATACACTGCTCCTGTTTCATGTACGTACGATTGGAGGCGGTGCATATATTGTTAGCGGTAGCGTCCCGGTGTTGGGTACAGATCGGTCATCCACAAACTGAACTAATTGCATTACGGCTCAAGTGATAGGTAATTAATGTCGATGCTAAATGAAGTGGATTTTTTACCCGGTTTGGTAACAAAGTCTAGGAGGTATCTATCTTCTATTTTCGTGTTATTTTGCGTATTTCAATTTGTTCCCATGTCTTGTTTAAGTTTTCTGTAGGTTTAGGAAATCTGCTGCAGTTGAAATCGTGAGGTTGAAATTTCTTGTTGCGTCTTCCATTACGCGGGAAACTTGTGGTTCACCTAAGAGGTGAATTGTGAAATTAAACGTTTCTGCCCAGATGCTTCCTTTTTGTTCCGAAAGTACTATAATTCTCCTGAGAACGAGTATTTCCTACACCTTGGGTATTGTGTTGCGTAGGCTGATTTATGGATGGTTGCTTAAGTTTATTGCGTCTTTTGATGTTTTCGGCAGTAATTGTTATCGTCTTAGACTTTTCCATTGAGTCGGGAAGGTGCCACTAAGGAGGCATTAGTTCAAAAGTCTGGTGAATTTTTGGTGATGTCATCCAAGCCCAGTGAAGATCATTCTTTCTTTGTCTTGATTAGTTTCTAATTTCGGACGTAGTGGTGAATTCTGTTTATAAACTATGTGACTGATTTTTTGTTTGACATTTATCTTGTTCGTCTGGTACAAGAACCTGAATCACGTTTATGTTGGGTTTCAAATGTTTCGGCCAGGATTTCTACAATATCTGTGGTTTCGAATGTTAAGCCAGTGCTTGTGCATAGGGTGCTGTAGAAGCGATTTTTATTTCTCAGTGACTTTACGATGTTCCATTTCGATTTTGTTTGTGATAGAGAGCGGTCTATTTTCTCGCCAGACTGATCCAGTTAATGACTCGTTGCTATGATCCTCTTTACAGTTTGTGCATTGCTAGAACAGTTTCTATGCGGTCACAGTAAATCTTCTGAAAACTTCTCAATCGAAGGGCTAGCACAAAACTCTAGCAAGGGATGGGCTGGAAATTTTCCCAAGGTTCTGATTTGCGAAAAATCCTCTGCTTCACTCCAATTCTGCCAAGAAATAAAGTATCCCAGCTCCCACTCGGCTCGGAACGTCTTCTGAACATCTCACACTCGTGTCAGTTACTACGGAATCATTTGGCTCTGTACTTAACTCATGTGAATTACTCTCCGGACTGAAAGCGAGATCGAATTTGCTACTATTCCGATAAGCTATCGATTCAGGTTAGTAGAAGTTTCGTCACTCACCGTATGGGTACTTTACAAAGCCACAATGAATTCACGAGAGCCGGCCGGGGTGGCCGAGCGGTTCTAGGCGCTTCAGTTTGGAACCGCGCGAACGCTACAGTCGCAGGTTCGAATCCTGCCTCGGGCATGGATGTTTGTGATGTCCTTAGCTTAGTGAGGTTTAAGTAGTTCTAAGTTGTAGGGGACTGATGACCTCAGATGTTAAGTCCCATAGTGGTCAGAGCCATTTGAGCCAGTTCACAAGAAGCACCGTATGTCACGATATAGACGACAGTCGCTGAATTTGTTTCTGTAATATCTGCTGCTCATTTCCATTCCAGTGGTCACTGGCTTTCACTATTGGTGGACATTGACAGGGCAGTTGTTAAGTGGCCGTACTATCGCATCCATTTTCAGCCGACGACCTCTCTAATAGGCAGGTAGCTGGCTTAACGGCATCGGATGTGCTACGAAGAAGGTTTACCCACAGCAGGAGCTGCAAGAATGCGAGGTGGAGCCACAGTGGCAGGAGTATGCTGCCGGCGGGATAAGTCGTCGCGCTCTTCTCGCGTCCCTGGGACTGGATTGGATTGTTTTGGGGAAGAGACCAAACTGCGAGGTCATCGGTCTCATCGGATTAGGGAAGGACGGAGAAGGGAGTCGGCCGTGCCCTTTCAAAGAAACCATCCCGGAATTTGCTTGGAGCGATTTAGGGCATCACGGAAAATCTAAATCAGGATTGCCGGACGCGGGATTGAACCGCCGTCCTCCCGAATGCGAGTCCAGTGTGCTAACCACTGCGCCACCTCGCTCGGTGCGTCCCTGGGACAGCTGTTACTACTGAGAGTAGCCGAGATTGTTGATAAAACCAGTGGGGTCCTATGTCGTTAAGCCAGCTGATTTTACACTGTGAAGTTGTAGGAGTCGTAGTAGAATTAGTAGTAATAGTAGTAGTTACTTTTACAAAGATAATGAACATGTCTTTGTATTAAAATTTAAGAACAACAGAAATAACTTTTTCATATACAGGGTGTCCAATTTATCTTGCTCACCCAAAATAACTTTTGTTTTGATGCATTAAATGAAAAATTGTATCATGTTTCTTAACATCATTGGGTAGTTCTTTCTGAGGGTACACGTTTTATGTATCCCACGGATGTAGGAGATACGGGGTAGAGGTTAAATTTTTTAGTTGGAACCATGTAAATTTTATTCAAGAATACTCTGTCCAACAGCTATTCAAAAATGTATCACATTGTACCATTTTATGCATGAAACTAGTAGCTATGGAAATGATAAATAGTACGTAACTCCTAAGTTAAATATCACTTCAGTGCACTTCATTACCTAAATCATTTAACCTATTCAAGGCCCATTTAAACATTTTACAGATTACCAATAAACACGGAATGCAACAGTACTGGATCTAGTTATAGCAAAGTACCGTATTACAGTACTTATGACAATGCAGAAGTAACATGGTTCTTTGTGGTAACTTTTACTGCGATACTGCCACTGCATGAAAACCAGTGGGTTAACATCGCACGCTCAAAATAATGAGCATTGGCGTTCACACAGAGTCACTTTGTGGATGAAGGACGCCCTACATCGTGCTACTGCTTCCTTTTTGATGTCTGTACAAGCTGCAGGTCCTCTGGTGGTGGTGGTGGAAAATTTTGGTAGACAGCCTCCTTGAATGCTCCCCACAGAAAACAATCCAGCGGTGTAAGGTTGGAGATCGGGCAGGACAACTAACTGGCCCACCACGTCCAATCCACCTACCAACCTACCAGGATATTTACGGTCCAGAATTCGTCGTGCTCGTAAGGCATTATCTGCAGGGCATCATGCTGATACCACATGGCCATCCTTTGATTCAGAAATACGGCGTTTAAGAGAATTTCTTAAAAATCGGGCATACTGTGTCATTTTGGTTTCCATTTACAAAGAAAGTTCCGATAATTGTATCTTCAATAATTCCGCACCAAACAATAATGTTCCACAGACGCTGATGCTCTACCTGCCGGAGCCATCGTGGGTTGTTGATGGACCAATGATGAATATTTCTCATATTGACAATTTCTTTGTTGGAGAACGACGCCTCGTCGGTAAAAAGAACACCTGAGAAGAAATTAGGATTAGTCAGAAGTTGTTGCTGAGCCCACTGACAAAATTGAACCCTATAGCTGGAGTCATTTCCCCGAAGTTCTTGGTGTAAATGAACATGGTCAGGATGGAATTTGTGATGTTGCAGAATGGTATGTGCACTTGGTTTCGAGACAGAAACTTCATGTTGAATTCGTCGTGTGCTGATTTGGGGATTCACGGCTACAGCAGCAAGCACAGCGACCTCAGCAGCTTCGTCTGTTCGTGTTATGCGACGATTTCGACGTCTTGCATTTAAACTTCTTATTTCACGTGAACGAGGAATGAGACAACCAAATTTCCAGCGAGAAAGGGATGGCTTGTCAGGGAAATGTCTGCTGTACAGTAGTTGTGCTTCAACAGAATTTCGCCCGCCTACAGTAAATTACAGTACAGGAATGTGCAGTAGAGTAGAAGATAGACATAATAACATAAGAATCATAATGTTCTCTAGCAGTACTGAAAGTAAAAGTGCAAGTTACTAAATTATTACCTGTGAACGTAGTTTCTTCGTAGATCAGCAGCATTTCTACCTTATCGTCATGCGTGGACCTCTTACATCTTTACACAACAAAAATTGTATTCATAATCTGTACTACCACCATGCAGTTATTAAGTTACTCTGATGCACGACTGTACTGGTATGCAGTCTCAGTCTACGCTAAAGCAACAACAAATGAGGTGCGCGGGGTGGCGGGGGGGGGGGGGGGGAGGGGAAGACCTGTGTTTAGATGAGTCGGAAATCATAAACAAACCCCCACACCTCTACTGCAGCAATGCATTGGATACGTAATGTGTTCAACCAAGTCAGTAAACAGCTCGGTTTCTTCACAACCTGTGTACTTTTTATCGTTTGCACATCTACGTTTTGTTGACAAAAATTGTACAGTGTGATACATTTTTGAATAGGTCTTAGAGAGGGTGTGTTCTTGAATAAAACGTACCTGGTTCCATATAAAAATTTAGCCTCTACCCCGTATCTGCTACATCTGTGGGGTACATAAAACGTATACCCTCAGCAACAACTACTCATATATGTTAAAAACATTTGTTAAACAACTTTTCATTCAGTGGAACAGAAAAAAAGTTATTTTGGGTGAACAAGATAAACGGGACACCCTGTATACAGACATTTACATACATAAAGGTTTAGTTTGACAAGGATGGGACAGATAGTAGGAATGGCCGAATGTGAACTGGAGCCTCCACGCTCCTGAACATAAGATTAGTCGGTTTAAAACAGTGCTACCTCACTCAGTTTATCTCTAGCGTACGATACTGTTTAACAAACAAGTTATTTAATAATGTAAAGAGCTAGTGTTACTCTATTCATTCATTTCTCACTCCCAGTCGCCGCACACAGCATAAACACTATGCACATATTTCTCATATCGTACCACTACACACACCATCAGCTGATGTCAAGGCCATAGGGACGACGTCTGTTTCCACATTGCGTACCGCAACTTCAGATTTGCTAGAGTGAGAAACTGAGTTAGCATCCCTCTATAAAGAGTGAGACGGTGAGCTCAGAAACAGTATAAAAGGTTAGTATAATGCACTGCATAGCTTTCTATATTTGCTATATCCACTGGTGAAGCAAAACGTTATGACCACTGCCACCGCGAGGTTGAATGCCTTCTGGTCGTGTTGCGGGCACATCGCGCAGTAAGGAAAGAATGTAAGCGGAAAAGAGACGAATGGGCAGTCATTATAGAGATGATGCAGGCCGCAAATGCAGAAATGCACTGATATAAGCGGTTTTGACAAATGGCGCTGTGACTGGAAACAATCTCTGAAACGGTGAATCTGGTCGCCTTTTAGCGTACTACTATCGTGAGTACCTATGGAAAGTGGTTGAAGGATGTTGGAATAGGCCGTATGCCGTATGGTATTTGACGAATAGTGTCACCACAAAACGTAGAAGTCTGAGGATCCCCCACTGTGTAATCGAGGATAGGCTGCGATCTGTGGCAGATATGACGACAGAACACAATGCTGGTGCAGATAGAAGGGTTTCTGAGCACGCCTGTTAAAGATCATTGTTAAACATGGAGCTCCACATCACACGACCACTACGTGTTCTTATGTTGACCCATCGACGTCGTCAGTTATGATTGCAGTGGGCATAACATCAATGAGTTTTCACAATGGATCAATAGAAACGTATCGCCTGTCGAATCAACAGCATTGTTTGTTACACCAGGTTGATGGCTAGGTCCTTACACGTCATTATCCAGGTGAATGGCTGCAGATGCAGGTCGGTGAGGGCAGAACTATGCTATGGGGTGCACTGAGTTTCTGTGGTGGTAAACGAAGGCATCACGACAGCAGCGAACTACGTGGATATTATTGCGGACCACCTGCATCGCTTCATGTTTGAAGTCTCTTCCTACGTCGATGACATCTTCCAGCAGGATAACTGTCGGTGTCGTAAGGCCATAATCGTGCTACAGTGGTTTGAGGGGCATTATAGTGAACTCACAATGATGTCTTCGCCAGCAAATGTGCCTGATATGTACCCACTGGAACACATAGCGGGTGCCAGCTGCGTGCCCGTAACCCACCATCTCGTAATTTGTGGTAATTGCTTGACTGTGTTTAAACACTTGGTGCCATATACTTGTGGTGTCCTGTGAAGGACTTGTAGAATCCATGCCAAGCAGAATCTCCGTTGTACAGTGTTTGAAAAGTGGGACAAAACGCTATTAAGCAGGCGGTCATTATGTTTGGCCCATCGATGTGCATGTACATCACTACTCTGCAATTCACACGTAAGTGATACCGAGCGAGGTCGCGCAGTGGTTATCACACTGGACTCGAATTCGGGAGGACGACGGTTCAGTCCCGCGTCCGGCCAACCTGATTTAGGTTTTCCGTGATTTCCCTAGATCACTTCTGGCAAATGCCGGGATGGTTCCTTTGAAAGGGCACGGCCGATTTCCTTCCCCATCCTTCCCTAATCCGAGCTTGTGCTCCGTCTCTAATGACCTCGTTGTCGACGGGAGGTTAAACACTAATCTCCTCCTCCTCCTCCTCCTCCTCCTCCTCATGTGACAGGCAGAGGGATCTAAACCATCTTCTGACTATTTCTCTACTGTTCCACTCCATAACAGGGCATGGTAAAAAGGAATACTTAAATCTTTCTGTCCTAGCTCTGATTTCTCTTATTTTATTATGAAGGTCATTTCTTCCTATGTACGTTGGCATTAATAAATTATTTTCTAATTCAGAGGAGAAAGTTGGTGATCAAAGTTTCGTGAAAAATCTCGCTGCAACGAAAATCGCCTTTGTTTGAATGACTGCCACTCCAACTTGCTTATCATATCCATTATACTCTCTCGCCTGTTTCGCGGCAATACAAAAACGCTGACCTTCTTTGAACTTTTTCGATGTCCCACGTCAATCATATCTGGAAAGATTCCCATAGCGCACAACAGTACTCCAGCAGAGGACGGCCAAGCGTAGTAGAGGCAGCCTCTTTAGTGGATCTGTTGGATCTTCCAAGTGTTCTGCTGATAAATCCCAATCTTTGGTTTGCTTTCCCCAAAAACTCTATGTGATCGTTCCAGTTTAAGTTGTTGGTCATTGTAATTCCTAGGTATAAAGTTGAATTGATAGCCTTTAGTTTTATGTGATTTATCGTGCAACCGAAATTTAAAGGATTCCTTTTAGTACTCTTGTGGATTACCATACACTTCTTATTTATAGTCAATCTCCACTTTTCGCACCATACAGATATAGTGTCTAAGTCTTTTACAACTGGTTTAGCTCTTCTAATAACTTTATTACAGCATAATCTACAAACAGTCTAAGAGGGTTGCTCAGATTGTCTCCTAAATCGTTTATACAATTAGGAAAGCAGAGGGCCTGCAACGCTTCCTTGAGAAAACACCAGATATCAAATCTGTTTTACTTGGTAGCTTCCCATCGATTGCTACGAACTGTGACTTTTCCGACAGGAAATCACAAATAGAGTCGCATGACTGAGACGATACCCCATAGACACCCATTTGGATTCGAATTCTCATGTGAGGAACGGTGAAAAATGCTTTCTGGAAATCTAGAAGTATGGGATCAATTTGAGAATCGATAGTACCCATTACATCACGCGAATAGAGAGTTAGCTGCGTTTCACAAGAGCGATATTTGCCGAATCCGTGATAACTGTGTCAATAGGCCGTTTTCTCAAAGGTAATTCATTGTGTTCAAACACAGTATGTGCAAAATGCTACTGCAAAGCGAGGTTAGTAATATACACACATCAAAAAATGTTTTGCATCACCTCGGTTCAGAGAGTTCTGAATCCTGTACGTATCCGACAATTGTCTGGTTGAAGATATATGCGACACTCACGTGATGCCAATCCTGAGCGGTCCATTCGGCATGTTGTTGGGCCCATCTGTACCGCGCTGCATGGTGTCGTGGTTGCAAAGATGGACATCCTCATGGACGTCGGGAGTGAAGTTGCGCATCATGCAGCCCATTGCTCACAATTTGAGTTGTAACACGGCGTCCTGTGGCTGCACGAAAAACATTATTCAACATGGTGGCGTCGCTGCCAGGGTTCCGCCGAGTCATAATCCGTAGGTAGCTGTCATCCACTGCAGTAGTAGCACTTGGGCTGCCCGAGTGAAGAATGTTAGTTCCTGTCTCTCTGTATCTCCTCCATATCCGAACAACATCGCTTTGGTTCACTCCGAGACGCCTGGACACTTCCCTTGTTGAGAGCTCTTCCTGGCACAAAGTAGCAATGCGGACGCGATCGAACCGCAGTATTGACCGTCTAGGCATAGTGGAACTACAGACAGCACGAGCCGTGTGCCTCCTTTCTGGTGGAATGACTGCAGCTGATCGTCTATCTGACCCCCTCCTTCTAATAGGCGCTGCTCATGCATGGTTGTTTACATCTTTGGGCGATTTTAGTGACATCTCTGAACAGTCAAAGGGACTGTGTCTGTGATACAATATCCACAGTTAACGTCTATCGTCAGGAGTTCTGGAAACCGGGGTGATGCAAAACTTCTTTTGATGTGTGTAGATCTGTGATTCATGGGATTACTCAAATTTCCTTTCTTGCTTGTTGGTGTGACTTGTGCAATTTTACAGTCTTCAGGGACGGATCTTTCGCCGGGCGTGCAGCTGTATATGATTGCTAAGTATGGTGCCATTGTGGGAAAATACTGTGACAGTAACTTAACTGATATACAATTTTGACCGGAGGACTTGCCTGTAAGTGATTTAAGCTACTACGCTACATCCAGCATATCTACTTCTAAGTTACTCATCTCGGCAGATGTTCTTGATTCGAGTTCTGGAATATTAACTTCGCCTTCTATGGTGAAGGTGTTACGGAAAACTATGTTTATGAATTCAGCTTTAGTGGCACTGTTATCGGTAATATTGCCACTAGTATCACGCAGTGAAGGTACTGACTGTGTGTTGCCGCTTGTGTACACTACATATGACCAGAATCTCTGGATTTTGAGCCAGATTTCGAAACAGAGATTCTTTGTGGAAGCTACTAAAACCATCTCGCATTGAAGTCTGGGCTAAGTTAAGAACTTCATTAGAACGTCGCCGATATTGAAGATTTTACGTGCTTTTGAATTTGGCATAACTTCAGTGTCGCTTCTGCAGCAGTGTTCTGACCTGCTTTGTGTATCATGGGGGATGAAGTACAATCTTTTGTTAATTTATTTGGTATAAATCACCCATTAATTGCCAATACTATTTCTTTGATTTTGAGCTACACCTGGTCTTCGCTTACATAATTAATTTGGTAGATGAGATTGTCTCTTAGAAAGGCTTCAGTCGAATTTTTATCTGTTTTTTTTTAATAGGTACATTTTGTTTTTATTGTTGGTGTATTTGGATGTTATGGTGTTCAGTATCGCTACAACGACCTTTTGGTCACTAATCCCTGTATCCGTCATTATGCTCCCTGTTTGCTCAGGATTATTTGTTGCTAAAAGGCCAAATATGTTATCGCAGCCATTCACACTTGGAATGGTCTCCTGAACTACTAGTTCAAAAGAATTTCAGGAGAAGCCATTTTGTACGATTTCTGACGATGTTTATACCAACCACCGACTGAAAACATGTGTTTTCGCCAACATATCGAGGCTAAATTGAAGTCACTACCAAGTATAATTGTATGAGTGGGGTACCTACTTGAAATGAGAATTTAGTATTCCTTGGACTGTTCAGAAACTGAACCATCTGAGTCGGCGGACCGGTAAAAGCAACCGATTATTAATTTGTTCCGTTTTTCTAGTATAACCTCTACCCATACAACTCAAAGGAACTATCTTCTTCAATTTCACTACAAGATAACTACTTCTAACAGCAACAAACACTCCACCGTCAACAGTATTTAACCTATCGATTCTGAGCACCTATAGGTCCTTTGTAAAGCTTTCGGCTGAGTTTATCTCTGGCTTTAACCATCTTTCGGTACCTATATAGATTTGAGCTTCAGCGCTTTCTATAGGCGCTTGGAGCTCTGGTTCTTTCCCAAAACAGCTACGACAAGTTACAACTACGACTCTAATTGTTTCTTTGTCTATCCTGGTCCTGTGTTTGTCCTCCACTCCTGGAGATTGTAGCCCTTTATGTACTTTCCCGAGACCCTCTAACATAAAAAACGCCCGGTCCATTCCACACAAGCCCGCTACCCGTGTAGCCGCCTCCTGTGTCTCGTGGACCCCTGACCTGTTAAGCAGAACCCGAAACTTCACTACCCTATGGCGCAAGTCGAGGAATCTGCAGCCTACATGGTCGAAGAACCGTCTGAGCCTCTAACTCAGGCCCTCCACTCGGTTCTGTACCAAAGGTCCTTAACCGGTCCTGTCGACGATGCTATAGATGATGAGCTCTGCCCTGGTCTCGCAAGCAAGACTGGCGATCTTTAATAATTCAGATAGCTTCCTGAAACCAAAGGGAATCTCTTCTGATCCAAATCCACACACATAATTACTTCCATCATGATTCACCACCTGCAGGTTGCTGCACCCTGTGCTCTTCATAGCATCCGGAAGAACCTCTGCAATGACTCCTTCCAGTAATGAGAGAGAGTGCACAATGGATTTCTTCCCCGCCTTTGCAGCCATATCCCTAAGGGACCCCTTACACGCCAAACACTGGAGTTCCCAACTACCAATAATACCACCCTCTGTAAACACTTAGATCTTGCTGGACGAGACGATTCCTCTGGAACAGGGCAAGCGACTGCCTCTTATTATGTATTTGTGTTACATTTTTTACCAAACCTAACTCTGTGCTATCTAAGTAATCCTAAACATTAACAGGTATTTTTTAACTGCCTTTTAAATAAGTTTGTATTAGTAACTGCTTAAATCTCCTTGGCAGTTTTTTTGTTCAGTTTTGTTCCTTGGTAGGAGTTACTGATTTGAGCTTTATGTTTATTCTTTCTTGGTTCATGGAAGTTTAGTCTATCTTTTGTTCCATGGTCGTGGGCAGAGCTGTTTGTGCAGTAATTACCGATTTCACCTTTGATGTGTACAACTGACTGAAAAATATACTCACATTGTACAGTTAAAATCTCCAGTGATTTGGACAGAACTTTACAATGAACTCGAATAATATTTTTGGTTTTTATTCTTATGGTCCTTTTCTGTAGTCTGAAAACAGTGTTCATATTTCGTGCATTTGTTCCCTCACAAAAGAATTCATAACTAAGAAATGAGTGCGTATATGATAGTATGTAAGTAAGAGAAGCCGACTGTTACACACTGATGGCAGGATTTAAGGGTATTGTATTGTATGTTAATCGGGGACCTAGAAACGACGGAGAGGCTCTGTCCCCGCAGCAGCCGCAGTGCTCCACAACCCCACGACTACAGCAGTCCACTTCACCCCTCCGCCGCCCCACACCGAACCCAGAGTTATTGTGCGGTTCGGCCCCCGGTGGACCCCCCAGAGAACGTCTAACTCCAGACGAGTGTAAGCCCTATGTTTGCGTGGTAGAGTAATGGTGGTGTACGCGTACGTGGATAACTTGTTTGCGCAGCAGTCGCCGACATAGTGTAACTGAGGCGGAATAAGGGGAACCGGCCCGCATTCGCCGAGGCAGATGGAAAACCGCCTAAAAACCATCCACAGACTGGCCGGTTCACCGGACCTCGACGCAAATCCGCCGGGCGGATTCGTGCCGGGGACCAGGCGCTCCTTCCCGCCCGGAAAGCCGTGCGTCAGACCGCACGGCCAACCGGGCGGGCTTCTAAAGGCATAATATGCTGATGACATTCTGCTTGAAATTTCTCTGTGTGTTTACAACACTAACTCAGAATCAATTTTCACTTCGAGAAATTTTGTGTTTGTCACGCAATCTATAGAGGTGCCATCTACATTTAATTTGACAGTATAATTTTCCCTCTTCGAACTGAAATTCATGTTTTTTATTCAGTGAGAACGTAATTTCGATTTGTAAGCCGTGTTTGGAAAGCAAGCATACTCAAAGCACTAATGCAGGACTGCTTGCCTCTAAGCCCGTGGGAAAGGTATGGGATAAGATGCATATTAATTCTGCGGGACCACTACCAAAGTCCAAAGAAAGTAATACCTATATTTCAGTTTGCGTATATACCTTCTCGCGATTTACGTAGTTCCTCCCGACTACGGCAGCTACCACCAAGGCGGTGATTCATCAATTGAAAAGTTTGTTTGCTAAGTGCGGCCCATCGCGTTCCTTAATGACGGTCAATACTACAGGTTTTACATCGTATGTGTTAAAGAGCTTTTTGTGTGGACCTAGTGATACGCCGTAAGACAACCCCTCCGTCCTTCCTTACGACACGAATCCATCCTATGCGAAACTAGTCAATAGGAATTTGCGTTCAGCCTTAATCGTTTATCAAAGTCGCGGCTAAACCTTATGGAACCGATCTCTATCATGGTTAATGGTAGCCTTAAATATGGCTAGGCACGAGTGTCATCGGGCCACGCTCACCGACCTGTCTTTCACGTTTAAAGTTACCACTCCACTGAGCAACCTATGGTCAATTTAGGAATTGTTGCCTCATAAAGTTTCCCAAGAGCAGTCGTTGCCCAGTGGAGGAAAGCACGCAATAATATCATAAATACTCAAAGCGTGAAGCACTAAAATATAATAAGCACCGGTGGCCTAACACTTACCAGATTTGAGATAAAGTTATGATGCAGAATCTGGGTGTGGCCAGTTAGGCTATTAATAAGGCCACCGAAAAACTACTACCGTGATATCGCAGGCCTTGGGAAATTGTGGAGTTTATTACACCTGTCACCTTGTTTCTCTTCGATGCTGAAAGTAAACGGACCCTAAGAGCTCATCTGTCCCAAGTAAAGTCGGTAGTTAAAGGGGTAGGATCCTTACATAAGGACCCTAAATGGTAGTGGGTCGTTGCGGGCGGGGGCGCGCTCTAGAATTGCGGGGTCGGAAGCGGGGGAGGGGGGGGGGGAGGAGGAGTATGATGGCAAGCGCTTAGGGGTGGCGCCATCCTGGGCCGGAAACCTGATACAGAGGCGCAGAGCGGCAGCTGGTGTAAGTTGTGCACTAGCAGACGGCAGGTACCTCCTGGGCACGCTTGCTACGGATTGTGTGTGAACTGCCTGCCTAAAGCCACTCTCTGGATCTTGGAAGAGAGCGGTGTTTATCCAAATTTCAAGGTGGTGTTGGTAAGTTCCTATGGGACCAAACTGCTGAGGTCATCGGTTCCTAGGCTTACACACTGCTTAATCTAACTTACGCTAAGGACTACACACATACCCGTGCCCGACGGAGGACTCGAATCTCCGACGGGGTGAGCCGCGCGAGTCGTGGCAAGGCGCCCGAGACCCCGCGGCTACCCCGCGCGGCTTTTAAGGTCGGGTGTGCATATGGAAATGTCGTGGAAATGTGGGCTGAGGAGGAGGGTGGTGCTGGGTGACCTACCGAAAGCAAAGGATTATGGCGGTACGTTCACTCGTCTGTTCTGCGCCTATATTACTACTATATAACATGTGCCTACATTTCGAGTTACGCAGCCAGTGTGGACACTAGTGCTGACAAATCAATATTCTGTAATCATTTTGCTGCTAACGGTTGAGCTTACATCACAAAATTGTCTCTTTTAGGAACAGTTGTAACTGATATGTTAGATCGACCTGTTTCTCACATCGCAATAACCCTTCTAGATTATATGCATGGCATATGCTGTGCCTGAGGAGACGGATGTGGAAGAAGTGTTTCTGTATGATACAAGTAAATCTACATTTACATCGATACTCTGCAAATCACATTTAAATGCCTGGCAAAGGGTTCATCGAACCACCTTCACAGCTCTCTGTTATTCCAAACTCGTATAGCGCGCGGAGAGGACGAACACCTATATCTTTCCGTACGAGCTCTGATTTCCCTTATTTTATAGTGGTGATCGTTTCTCCCTGTGTAGGCCGGTCTCAACAAAATATTTTCGCATTCGGACGAGAAAGTCGGTGATTGCAATTTCGTGAGAAGATTCCGTCGCAACGAAAAACGTCTTTCTTTTAATGATGTCCTGCCCAAAAACTGTATCATTTCAATGACGCTATCTCCCTTATTTCGCGATAATACAAAACTTGCTGCCCTTCTTTGAACTTTTTCGATGTACTCCGCCAGTCCTATCTGGTAAGGATCCCACACCGCGCAGCAGTATTCTAAAAGAGGACGGACAAGCGTACTGTATGCAGTTTCCTTAGTAGATCTGTTACATTTTCTAAGTGTTCCGCCAATAAAATGCAGTCTTGGGTTAGCCTTCCCCACGACATTTTCTATGTGTTCCTTCCAATTTAAGTTGATCGTAATTCTAATTCCTAAGTATTTCACTGATTTTTCGTGTAAACGAAGTTTAACGAATTCCTTTTAACACTCATGTGAATGACCTCACACTTTTCGTTACTTAAGGTCAACTGCCGATTGAGATATCTTTTCTAAATCGTTTTGCAAATTGTTTCGATCTTCTGATGACTTTATTAGTCGATAAACAACAGCGTCATCAGCAAAAAACCTAAGACGGCTGTTCCAATTGTCTCCTAAATTGTTTATATAGTTCAGGAACAGCAAAGGGCCTGCAACACTACCTTGGGGAACGCCAGGAATAACTTCTGTTTTGCTCGATGACTTTCCGTCAGTTACTACGAACTGTGACCTCTCTGACAGGAAATCACAAATTCAGTCAGATAACTAAAACAATATTCCATAAGCGCACAATTTCACTACAAGCCGCTTGCGTGGTACAGTGTCAAAAGCCTTCCGGAAATCCATAAATACAGAATCGATCTGAAATCCCATGTCAATAGCACTCAACAAAAAAAATGTTCAAATGTCTGTGAATTCTTATGAGACTTAACTGCTAAGGTCATCAGTCCCTGAGCTTACACACTACTTAACCTAAATTATCCTAAGGACAAACACACACACCCATGCCCGTGGGAGGACTCGAACCTCCGCCGGGACCAGCCGCACAGTCCATGACTGCAGCGCCTTAGACCGCTCGAGCACTCAACACTTCATGTGAATAAAGACCTCGTTGTGTTTCACACGAACGATGTTTTACAAATCCATTTTTTCTTTGAGGTAATTCATAATGTTCCAACACAACATATGTTCCAAAATCCTGCTGCATATCGACGTTAATGATATGGGCCCGTAATGTAGTGGATTACTCCTAGTATCTTTGATGAATATTGGTGTGACCTGTGCAACTTTCCAGTCTTTGGTTACGGATCTTTCTTCGAGCGAACGGTTGTATATGATTGTTAAGTATGGAGCTAATGCATCGGCATACTCTGAAAGGAACCCAATTGGTATACAGTCTGGACCAGAGCACTTGCTTTTATTAAGTGATTTAAGTTGCTTCACTATTCCGAGGATATCTACTTCTACGTTACTCATGTTGGCAGCTGCTCTTGGTTCGAATTCTGGAATGTTTACTTCTTCTTTTGTGAAGGCATTTCGGAAGGCTGTGTTTAATAACACTGCTTTTGCAGCACTGTCTTCGATAGTATCTCCATTGCTATCGCGCAGAGATGACATTGGTTGTTTCTTGCCGCTAACATACTTCCAATAGGACCAGAATATCTTTGGAATTTCTGGCAGGTTTCAAGACAAAGTCTCGTTGTGGAAACTATTATAAGCATCTCGCAATTAAGTCCGTGCCAAATTTCGAGCTTCTGTGAGAGATCGCCAGTCTTGGCGATTTTGCATCTGTTTAAAGCAGAGTGATTTTAAAGGTTCACGTTACAGTGAAAAACATTCAAATATAGATGTATATATAATTCTGTATTTAAGTATGCTGAAAATATATTATTCTATTTAAAAAGACTCGTTGGTTGTTTTATTCACGCTGTTAGCAACCATGTTTGACCTAATTGTGTGTCAGGGGTATCTGAAACTTATGTAAAGTTCTAGTGCTATATGGCTGACAAAGTTATAGCATGTGACCACGGTGTTATTGTGAAATAAATAAATAAATCTTGAGCAGACTAGTATGTCCGTGCTCTCTCTGTAAATTGCTTGCAGCTTGGTAAAATCCTGTGGTTATCTAACCTTAGGGATATTGGTTTCCAGGAGTTAATTATGGTTTATTTCAGATTACCAAGTGAATTGTGTTACAGTCCAACGTTCGAGGCCTCTAGTGAATACTGTGAGCAGCACAAGTCCGGCGCCAGTTGCCGCTGTATGCTGCGTTGCGATTGTGTGCGTAGCGGGCCTGAAGCTAATGGGTGCCTGGTTTGTCAACCAAGCTGCGGTAAAAAGATATTTACTAATCCTTCTCAAGTGTTGATAATTAATGTAACCTTAAATGTTGGTAAAGTCTATCTGATTTTGAAAGTACAAGAGATGGTTTCATTGCCTGGTGTGCGAGAGGTGAACATAAATTTGGAAAAAAATAGTTTTCTTATTTACTATTTCATGCCTGTTGTACTGAGGTGCGTAAATAATTATAGTGTTACGGATTTTTGTTGTCAAGCAGTTCCAAGCAATTATGTAAATGGTCATTATGCTTTTACAGTGTTTTGGTTAAGTAATTTAAGTATATGAAAATTTGAAAGGAAAGTAGTTCTATTTAGCTGCAAGTTTCCATGAATTATTTAATTAAAAGTTGTCTGTTAAACATCCACTGGGACATATAAATCTACAGAAGGTGAACCCAAAAAGGGAGATTGCGATTAATGATTTAATAATTTGTATGAATGTTTAATTTTAATAAAAGTTTAAAAGTATCAGTCCGCATTTCTACCGAGCGAGGTGGCGCAGTGGTTAGACACTGGACTCGCATTCGGGAGGACGACGGTTCAATCCCGCGTCCGGCCATCCTGATTTAGGTTTTCCGTGATTTCCCTAAATCGCTCCAGGCAAATGCCGGGATGGTTCCTTTCAAAGGGCACGGCCGACTTCCTTCCCCGTCCTTCCCTAATCCGATGAGACCGATGACCTCGCTGTCTGGTCTCCTTCCCCCAAAACCAACCAACCAACCGCCTTTCTAACTCTCAGTCCTCGCTCCATATTACCTCCTGGTACAAAGTTTATCCTACTCTGTTAGAGCATTCTGGTTCTTCTTGTTTCTCATAATTTCTGCAGTGCCTCGTTCGAGATATAAGTTATTACTCTAAACGGCTACTGACGATGGTTATCGACACTTTCAGTGCTCTATGTATTGCATAACCTCTGTCGGTTCTCGCGCTTTCAAATCTATATCGTCATACAGCAACAGATATTTCTCCCAGTTTGCATTCTTCATGTTGTCTTTTGCTCTTTCACGCACGTTTTCTGTGAAGTATTGCGCTTGCCTCTAGTGATAATATAGTGTGTGACTTTATGTTTTTTCAATGTCATTCCTGTCACAAGCTTCTAGCCTTTCGTACTGCTGCCCGCCGTTGCCATATTTGAAGTTGTTCCTGTTCTCTCTTTTTAAGTTGGTAGATTACGAGGTATATTAATTAACTGTAGGTTGTGTTCTATGATGGTTTCTCCAAGCTGCTTTCCACGGTTCTGTGAAGCAAATTTAACAACACAGATTAAGCGTTTACACCCGTGACAAGAATGTCACTAATATACTGTACTTTAGCCTCACAAGATAATCGTCAGCATGAAAATAAATGGAAATCAGCATGCACCGCCATGTAATATAGTCATAGAGAAGATGGTTCAAATGGCTCTGAGCACTATGCGACTCAACTTCTGAGGTCATCAGTCCCCTATAACTTAGAACTACTTAAACCTAACTAACCTAAGGACATCACACACATCCATGCCCGAGGCAGGATTCGAACCAGCGACCGTAGCGGTCGCGCGGTTCCAGACTGTAGCGCCTAGAACCGCTCGGCCACTCCGGCCGATCACCAAAACCGCTGTCCACCCTGCATCGAGATGAAGGGATGCTAATCCATTTCTCTCCTGAACGTCCTCAGGAACACGTGATAAAATGTATAATTCAGAACATTGCAAGAACTTTGGCTGCTACTTGGAATGAACCCTCACGAGTACCGATTTAGGAGAGGCAATTCAACAGCACATGCAATAAATAAGGCGTTCTCATTTAGGACGGTCGCTTATTCTACATCGAGTCTAGCAATGGTGACAAGTATTACCGGCGCTTTGGGCAACCGATGGCGGCCGTCTTTCTTTGATCGCAGGGCGGAGTTGTGGAGTCCAGATACACTTTATGATCAAAAGTATTCCGACACCACTACGCGATGCGGAATTGACCACTAAATGTCACGAGGTGTGGACCCGCCAGTATAAAAGGAGATGGAAAGCATTGTGTTATCAGTAGGGAAGCAGTAACAGTAGAATGAGTCAGTCAAGAGGACTCAGTTAGTTCGAACGTGGACTAGTTGTTGGATTTCAAATAAACAGGTCCGTCATGGACATCTGAAGTCTTCTGAAAGTGCCCAAGTCGACTGTTGATGTGACTGTGACACGAAAATGCGATCAAACAGCCACAGCTAAGCCTAGACCAGGCAGACCTCATGTACTGACGGACAAGGACCGTCGAGTATCGAGGAGAGAGACTGGAAATGATCGAATGAAATCCTCCCGTTGAAGGAATTACTGTTGAGATGCAACGAGGTACCAACAGTCCAGCTAGCATAACGACTGTGCGTAGTGATTTAAAAAGAATGGGGTACGATGGTCGAGCAACTCCTCATGTGCCCTACATTTCTCTATTAAACGCTGAGTGACGCTTGCGGTGGTGTGAAGAGTGACACCACTGGGCAGCAGATGATTGGAAACAGGTGATTTGGAGTGATGAATCAGGTAGCCAATAGAAGGGCTTTGATTTGCCGGATGCCTGGAGAATGTTACCTGCCTTCGTATGTGGTGCCAGCAATGAAGTACAGAGGTTGTGTTAGAGCATAAGTTTTTTGTGGTTAGGGTGCGCTTAAGGGGAGACGGAAGGCAAGTGGGCTTCAAAAACTCGGTTTTTAGATTTCAGCATATTTGAAATGCTTGGTCTTTCCTGCGTGAAACAGTTTTTGTTTTATATAAATACGACAATTTTTTGGTGAGATATGATGGTTTTTCTGACGCACGGTCTTTGCCCGAATGATCCTGACACTTGGTGCAAGTACAGGAGAAGTGCCAGATATGACCACAAACATTCTTTACCTGCATCAGTAATGAATGAAATTAAACCCATATTTAGAGATCGTTGTAAAGATAACTTGCTGAAGAAATGTATTCATGGGAAAACCCAAAATTTAAATGAATGTGTGAATTCTGTCATTTGGAACCCTTTACCGGAAACTGTATTTGTTCAGCTTACAACCCTCAAATTTGGTGTTTATGATGCTATTTTATGCTTCAATGATGGCGTAATTAGGAAACTGGATGTTTTGGAATTAGTGGGCATCAAATCTAGTGGAAATACTGCAAAATCCTCGGTGCAAATAGATAAAGATATAATCCTCAAAGCAGATATTTCTAATTTAAAATGCACAAAAGAAGCTAGACAGAAAAGAAGAGGGACCAACAGAAGAATAGAAAATCTGTATGATCCAGATGATCCTCCGTATGGTCCAGGAAAATTTTAATGGTAAGTAATTCTCATCAATAACTATACTAGAATTGCAATAGTAAACTTTAAATGTATTCTTCTAAAAACTAAATTTTGTTTACTTTCAGGTTCCATTATTTGATAAACTAATGGGGTAAGAAACATGAAATTTGGTCAATTTGTACTTCAGATGTTAATAAGTTATTACAAGTAAATTGAGAACCACCAAAGAATCAGAAACAGTTTTATAATAATTAATGTACAAAAAATTAAATTTTATTAGTGAAAGAATAAAATGTTTTTCTTCAAAACCATAAGAGGTATTATGTTCATTTTACTTGTAAATCAAGGCATATATTTTATACATATGCAGTAAAAATTTCATTGTTTTATTACTCATAGTTCTTTTGAAAAGAGTACCTATTCAAAGGGTAAAATAGCATTGGTAGAACAGGAATAAAAATTGCCTTCCGTCTCCTCTTAGGAAAATGATAAATGCAAAAGGATATGAACACATTTTACAGCATTGGAGCGACAGTTCGGAGATGATAACTTACTGTATCAGCATACAGTGCAGCTTTTCATAAAGCAGCAGCTGTGAGACAACGGTCTGTGGACAAGAATATACTTGAAATGGACTGGCCTACCACGAGTCCTGACCTGAATTCTGTGGAACACTTTTGGGATGCGTTAGATTGTTGGCATCACTTCTGACCTGATCGTCCAACATCACTACATTCTCTGGTTTCAGCTCTTGAGGAAGAATGGCTAGTCATTCCTCCACAGACATTCAGACACCTCACTAAAAGTGTCCCCAGCAGAGTTCAAGTCATCACAAAGGACACACCCTAGTACTGATGTCCACTAATAGGTGTCCGTATACTTCTGAAAAGATAGCGTCTGCTGTACAATAGCCTAAGAAACTATTGCCGCGGAAGACAAGCATCCCAGGACAGGAAATGACGAAAGCAATCACTAAAGGCTGTCTCAGAGGTCAGTTTGTGGTCCAGAGATTTGGGATGTAGCAGTGGAACTCTCACTACAGAAGTTACATGACAGCAGTAACGTAAGCGGACTGGTAGCATTTGTAGCTGAAGCGTCGTTCATTGTGAGGGGAGAGTCGATAATAATAGCAGAATGTAAACATTATGCTGCACTCCAACTTTAAAGATGCTGTCAAACTGCCAGATTTTCACTAGCATTTCTGAAAACCATTGAAAAGGATCCTATCACTAAATTAGAAAACTAAATTGAAGTATGTACCAATTAGAAGTGCAGTAACGAGATATGAGTATGTAGGTATATTGCTAGATGAAAACTTATTTCACATATACAGAAGAGGCAGGCAGAAAAGGGACGAAATTATAGCTATTTAAATAGAAAATTTCGATTTCCTTTGAAAACAGAGTATACCACCAAAATATATTAGTAATAGTTGTGGGACAGGAAGCGAGCCTGTATCCCCGTAGACTGTACAGCTTATCAAGCTAGTTTCAGGACTCTGATAAGGGCGACGAGATGTGCTACTGAGATTACCGGGCGCCTACTGTACGACCGCGAGCGATGGATCGCCGCTGCTTCTGAGAATATGCCCGTTGTATCAAGAAATCAGGAAAAGAGGAGTCCTATATTGGTTATAGAAATGGCTCTGAGCACTATGGGACTTAACATCTGAGACGTCAGTCCCCTAGAACTTAGAACTACTTAAACCGAACTAACCTAAGGACATCACACACGTCCATGCCCGAGGCAGGATTCGAACCTGCGACCCTAGCGGTCGCGCGGTTCCAGACTGTAGCGCCTAGAACCGCTTGGTCACCACGGACGGCCGGTTATAGAAGGATTGCCAAACGGGAGTATGTAGATACTTTGATTTTTAATATAAATTGCATTTGACAACCATGGCAAAATGAATGGGACTCTTCTGATACGGGCAGAATGTCTCCAACATCAGGGAGAGGATAAGTGTGAGATTCCTTAACCCGTCAGAAGGTCCGACATATCACCTGGCTTCACTAATCATGGTCCGTGTGCTGTCTATGTCTATAAAATCAAGAGGCGGGTGAGTGATATTGTGGCATTGTAGGTAATCCAAAACACAGATTACAGGGTCGTGCGTTTCACGAAGATGCAGCGGTCATGGGCAGCAGGAATTAGGGACGCTGGAACGGGTCGATTTGGCACATCTTGGACGATACTGCAGCCGCAGTGCAAGACCAGGAAGACTTCAACCAGAAAATCAAACACACGACTGTCTGCTGCCAGACCTGCCAGCCAACTCTCCGTGTACATGGAGGGAAGGCAACTGAGGTCGCTGACCGCTGCAAGAAATCTTCAACATTGCTACTGCGTTAGTAAGAGCGATTCCAGACAAGTAGATTGTAACAGTGAATTGTGCTATCGATTGCCATAGTGGAATGTCCCCATGGAATCCACCACTCAGCGGCTGTTGACAGGGTAGTTTCAGGTAATAGCCGACATAACCCCAGTAACTTGGGCATTTGAGTTCTGCGAGTTAACTGTGGCCCTAATGAACTAACGATGAGACTGCAGTACCGTTAGTGATCAAAGAAGCAGTAATAACAACTATATTCATTTTTATTGTACACAAATATGTTATGGCCCTTTCAGCAATTCGGATAACAAGGAACAAATATAAAATCTCACCTATCACAATTCAGGATTTACATCATGCATCGGTCGCTAGAATGATTTGGCAAGTTAAGTGTGTCAAATGTTAGGTGAATGTTCATACTATTTTGACCGCTGTCGGTCCGATTAAATTGTCGCCTGCTATTGTAGTCCCCATGTCAGAGGTGAAAAGTAAAATTTGCGTTCAAGCCCAATGATTAGTATTTTGGAAATAAAGGGTTCGTTGGCAAACAAATAAGGATGCGATAGAAACTCAGCTTATAACAGACATTTCCAGAAACCAAATGAAATAGCTGACTACCGGAAGAAAAAAGCTATCTGTAAGCTCTTGCAGTAGTTAAATCATTTGCCGGCCGTTGTGGCCAAGCGGCTCTAGGCGCTACAGTCTGGAACCGCTCGACCGCTACGGTCGTAGGTTCGAATCCTGCCTCGGGCATGGATGTGTGTGATGTCCTTAGGTTAGTTAGGTTTAAGTAGTTCTAAGTTCTAGGGGACTGATGACCTCAGATGTTAAGTCCCATAGAACTCAGAGCCATTTGAACCATTTTTTAGTTGAATCATTTGGGTAAAACTGATACTACTGCACCAGAATTCATCACATCGCCGCCTATAATACGCTCTTTGCTGCAGCTTTACTTCGAACACCAGTGCCCCAAAACCTGCCCTTTGAAACAAACATTGTAAGCGGACGTACAGCGGAAGTTAAAGATGCGTACATGGCCAGCAGCACTTGGCGGACACTGAATACAATGTAGGCGACAGGCAGGCGCCTTCCTCCTTGTTTTTTCTGTCCATTGGCCGGCGTGAGAGCCAGCAACCTCATACCGCTCCCGGAAAAAGTTTAACAGACCCTTTTTTAAAGCATGGGTAGCTACACGCTATTCTAGCGGGAAGACTGCGATTTAGCAAATATTAAAGTCATATACACAGTGAGCGATCTAACTTGACTAGTAACAACACACATACCTAAAGACAGAGGTATAGTTAAGAGAGACATACGTATCAGGCATAAAAAGTTAAATTAACAGTGAGTATAGTATAAGGGAAAGAGGACTGGCATGTGGAGGGGGACCAAGTAGTCTCCCATTGGTTAAATTCGAATGTAACAGTTAGATTGATAGAAACGCCAGGAATACTAAAAAATGGCGAGTGGATACTTCACTCTTTGAGGGGACAAGAGGCTCAATGGATATCCCTCAGGAGGGCCAGCACTGTTACTGAGCACTCGGTTCCATTCAAGTGCGGTGGCTCGCATGGAAACATAGGAAGACTTAACCTAAATATATTTATTTATTATGATGTAGATTTTTTATAACATATATCTGCCTGTCAGTAATTTATATTGTGTTTGAGTGTACATTGTCCTTATTGGAATAAATAGAACATATTTGTCATGCATTGGCAAATTATATTTTAATGTGCCCAACAGCATGTTTATTGAAATATCAAGTGTAGCTTCCCAGTTAACACTGAAATATGAAGGCCACTAAAGGTTTCCTTCAATATTTTCTAGGTGATAGAGCCTATTTACGGCTCTTTTACACAACAGGTAACGTGTCTGTATTATTTGAGCATCACTGATTATCTAGTAACAGGGCCAAAGAAACTCTCACGTTGTAAGGTATGCGGCAGCGAAAACGGACAACATGAATAACCTCACACATGGTGACGCCTTCCAGGATTTGCGATGTGTTTACCCTATAGCAGATGTGAGGGGATGAGAGCCAGGCAAGACGAATGTGCAGCAGATGCAGCTAGGCGACGAGTGTGAGTAGTGAACACGTACAAAACATTATTGCAGTGGCTACTGAGTTAACACGAAACAAAGCAAAAGTAAATTTCGGGATAGGAGTGTGTTTTTCTCTTTTTTTGTGTGAAGTGACAAATGTTTCATGGGAGTAAATACACTGGTGTCCAAAATTAAAGCAACAAACAGAAATTTTGCGAGGGGATAGTAAAGTAGAAACAATGTAAAGAATACAGAACGTAATCAACAGGAACATGCATAACGGTAGACCAAAATGTTCCTCATTTTTTCCAGCTTAACGAACTTTCACACATTCTGACAACTGGTTAATGTGCTCAGTATAGGGTGTGACCACCTCTGGCACCAATAGAGGCCTGACAACGACGGGACGTACTGTTAATGATGTCATAAATCTCATGCTGAGGCAGTAACACCCATCCTCCCTGCAGAGCTGCTCACAAGTCTTGGAGAGTGCTTAGTGGATGCTGACGTGATACAACCTGTTTCCCTTGTGCATCCCAGATGTTCTCTATGGGATCCAAATCGGGAGAGCGAGCAGGACACGCCATGCGTGCAATATCTTCAGTTTCGAAAAAAAAAAAGTCGGCCACCTGTGGTCTATGAGATCGAGCATTATCGTCCATCAATACGAAGCCTGGGCCCACAGCACCTCGCAGCAACCGCGCATGAGATCCCAAGATCTCCTCACGGTACGTGGCAGCAGTTAACTCTTGCTGATTCACCCTACAATTTTGTGTAGAGGTGTTCGAGTGGTCAATATATTCCCTGCCCACACCATTGGGGATCCTCCTCGATATCGGTCTCTTTCCACAATGTTTGGGTCCCGAAATCGTGTTCCACGTGCTCTACAGATGCGAATCCGCCGCAAATCACTCTCCAGACCAAATCGGGACTCATCCGTGAAAAGAACTTTGGACCACCTTTCGACTGTCTAGCTGGCATGTTGACCGATCCACTCCAGACATTCCCTTCTATGAAGACACGCCAGAGGTAAACAGATAGCAGGTCTCCATCAATAAAGGCCACTCTGCCGAAGCCTTCTATACACCGCTGGCCTCGATACACCACGTCCAGGGGATGCTGCGAGGTGAGATGCTAGTTGCAGTGTAGTACTAAGACAAAATCATCGTGCCCTTACAGTCAAATAACGATTCACACTTTCTGATAGCACACGTGGTCGGCCCTGTCCTGGTCTCTGGGATACAGATTCGATCTCTGTTAACTGTCGCCTCGTCCGAGAATCACCAGAAAGATTCACGTTAAGCCATTGGGTCATATCAGTTTGCGACTCTCCTGCTTTCATTCTTCCTAGCCCCCCCCCCCCCCTCCCCGCAGCAGAGTGTGTGGGCGTCTTATCTGTGCCATACTGTACCGTCAGTGACTGTGTGTACAGCGATTGTGAATGTGGGACTACCCTGAAAACACTACCCCACTTGATAGCTGCCCTGACGTCGTGGTTGTCCGTTGATCGCAATGCCATCTTCCGTGCAGAACACGATGGTAACGACATCTGTTGACAGTTTGTATGATTATATCGTGAATTAGAGACAGGACAGGGAAATAGCAGTTTGTTGCTTTAATTTTGGACACCAGTGTATATCGCCACACACTGAATAATTAAAATGTTAGGTTTGCTAAACAAATTTTTGTTTCGTTTTGGGATTTTTCTTGTTCTACGAAAGTTTTGTACTATTTAGTGTACTTGCTAGGTTAAGAACGTGCATGCGACGAATAAGTAGTGAAATGTTTGTTATTTTGGAGGGGTTTCAGCCAAAGCATAGGCATCGCATTTTGTGTAATTATTTTGAGGGTTGTGACAAAACATAGCCAGAGAAAGCATGCTACTGGTAGTATAAACCAATTGCGTTGCATTCAGTCAATTGCTAAGTAGCTAGTCAATATGGAAGATTGTTCAGAAAACGCACAGGAGTGTAGACTAGGAGCAGGTACGTCCTTAGTAGTAGACTTTAATAGCGATTGTCTGCTTCTGGCTGATCTGAGAAGACTAGACTGAATTTTGCGACTGCTTCACGAATGAAATCTATAGCAGAGATTCCAGAGATAAGGTACGTGCAGGAAACTATAGGCGAGGAACAGGTAGCCAGAATTAAAGAAATAGCGAGTAAACAGAAAGGTATGGACAAAAGACACGAAGCACTAACCCAAAATATGCCTACAAATATGCCTTCTACTAATAGGAAGTTTGAAGTGCAAACTAAAGCAGTTGCCGAAATTCAGAGACTTGCAGTAAAACTAAATACTGTAGAAGGAGCGTCAGGAGGAGCGTATGAGCAGCGCCGCGAAAAATGTCGAAGACATTATTGAGGGATTAGCCTTGGAACTGCAACAGGAAGTGTCGGCTGCCCATACTGAAATGTTGGCACAAACGACCGTAGTGCATGAGTGGATAGAGGAACAATCACATAAACTAGCTGCGAACAGAGGTAGTAGAAACAAGAGTGGTAGTTCGAGTCACTAAGATGACGGAGAGAATTGAGTAGTTGTTGGAACAGGTGGTGACTAATAGTATGTGACAGCTGAATATTGTCTCAGTTATGTGACTGGATTCGTGTTTTCCTGTCAGAGAGATCACAGTTCGTAGTAATTGACGGAAAGTCATCGAGTAAAACACAAGTGATTTCTGGCGTTCCCAATGGTAGCGTTATTGGCCCTTTGCTGTTTCTGATCTGTATAAACGATTTAGGAGACAATTGGAGCAGCCGTCTTAGGGTTTTTGGAGATGATGCTGTTCTTTATTGTCTAGAAAAGTCATCGGAAGATTAAAACAAATTGCAAAAGATTTATAAAAGCTATCGGTATGGTGCAAAAATTGGCAATTGACCCTAAATAACGAAAAGTGCGAAGTCATTCATATGAGTGCTAAAAGGAATCCGTTAAGCTTCGATTAAACGATAAGTCAGTCAAATCTGAAGGCCGTAAATCCAACTACATACCTAGAAATTACATTTACGAACAACTTAAATTGGAAGAAACACATAGAAAATGTTGTGCGAAAGGCTAACCAAAGACTGCGTTTTATTGGCAGGACACTTAGAAAATGTAACAGATTTACTAAAGAGATTGCCTACACTACGCTTGTCCGTCCTCTTTTATAATACTACTGAGCGGTGTGGGATTCTTACCGCATAAGACTGACGAAGTACATCTTGATAGTTCAAAGAAGGGCAGCACGTTTTGTATTATCGCGAAATAGAATATTTGGGATGGGCATCATTAAAACAAAAGCGTTTTTCGTTACTATGGAATCTTCTCATGAAATTTCAATCACCAGTTTTCTCATCCGAATGCGAAAATAGTTTGTTGACGCCCTCCTATATAGGGAGAAACGATCATCATGATAACATCAGGGAAATCAGAGCTCGCACGGAAAGATATAGGTGTCCGTTTTTTCCGCGCGCTGTACAAGATTGGAATAATAGAGAATTATTGTGAAGGTGTTTCGATGAACCCTCTGCCAGGCATTTAAATGTGATTTGCAGAGTATCCATGTAGATGTAGCTGCAGGAATAGATGACCAACGTTGTGGAGCGGGTGAAACTACTCACGTCTGTGGGTAGTTCTGTTTTATCTGATCAATCTGAAAATATAAACCGGGCAAGACGGGATGATAGCGAAATAGGAATGAAGTAAGGGAATGATGACGAGATTAGCGAGGGTTTTTTATCTATCTGCGCACCTCATCCTTTCCACCCAACTGGGAAAGTCCATCCTGTTGCATTTATGAAGCAAAAGAAATGGAGCGAGTGGCGACAGACTGGCTATGCTATGAGTCGGTGACAGTATGGAGCTTTAACGTGGATTCTAAGAATGACGGAGTTCTACCAGACTTTCGGAGAATTTGGAGCTACGTTCCTGGCAAAATTTTGGTAAAATGCTATGCAAAGGAGCCTGAGGAACATAATTTACCAAGGCAAACCGTCTGAATGAGGCTGTAGAATGAGCCTTCACGGCTTTTACAACAAATACATTGAACAGACCTCGTATTTATCTGGGCCATTTCGACCCGAAGAATGGGCAATATTAATTATTGTGAAGTTAACTGAAGAACGTGCAGGAGCGGCTTATAGCAATACCTAGAGGTTATATGGTAAGTCTAGACAATCTCGATGCTCTTGGTGTAGGAAATCTATCACCACGTCCCAGTGATGGGACAGGGCATAGGCTGCCGACAAAAGACGTCGACGGAGTCGAGAGCGACGGTGGAGGCCACTTAGACGGTCCTCACCAAGTCAAAATAAGCATGTTTGACCACGCAGCAAAAACGAGAAGGATTACGAGCGTGGAAGAGTTAGATGTAAGACCCGGAGCGAGCTAGCAGAACAGGGGGTCAGGAGTAGTGCAAGAACCTGCACAACAGTTTAAGGGAAACAAGGATTAGTTTCTGAAAGAGTCCGTTCAGAGACGACGGGACAAAATGGGCCTACCATATTCAGATGCTACGTTACGACGAGCAGGCGCACGAAGTATGCGCGAAATATTGTTGTCGGGAGACGAGGCAGAAACAACTGAAAAGTACTAACCAGACATTTACGATAGGAAAGTGCTTGCTATTCTAGATTATGGAAGAAGTCTGTCCACTTTGTCGAAAGGGTCTTAAGCCTTACTTATAAAAAAGGGTTTGCCTCCCACGTTGCCGCTATCACGAGTCAGATTCGTGGATGCTGTGGGAAAGAGAAGCCAATCTTTAAGAAAGCAAGTGTGGCTGGAGTTAACGTTGCAGAATTCAACCCCTTCATGATTGTCATTCCACATTTATGCATTCCACTTCTCCTGGGATGGGATTGGCTAAGAGACGCACAAGGCAGTTTAGATGTTGATAAGGGGCTATATCGGACGGAAAATAGGTGGCCGTAGCACTTAAGGAATGGGAAAGTAGAAAGCCTCAAGTTGAATGGATTCTGGATTCGTCACAGATAGCAAGAGGAGAACCACAACGGTAATGACCACGGAAAAGCCCTTGGACACTCGCGATCCTGTTCATACAATCGGCGGCTTCCAGCTCGATTCTAGTCCACCGCCAGCAATGAATGGGGAAGCCTTGACAATGTCAGCCACTTGTGCTGGCGAAACATCAGAAAAATCATCAAACAAATGTCGGACGAACAACCCGAGACGAAAGCCAATAGGCAATTTGTCGAAGTGGGCATTGCCAGACAGTGCATAGGCTCCCAAAGGGCCGTATTTGTATTCAACAGACACAGCCCACTAACTGAGACTTCAGTGGCAGAATCGACAGCAGAACGGGCAGTAACTCGTGACAGTCTTAGCAATGAAACAGTCGTGCAAATAGATGAAAACATCGCCGAACTAGTGGAAATACCACTCCTCCTGGAAATATGAGGAGCTATGTGAGCAAGAATTTAATAGGATCAAGGACGAGTTACTGTGTCATTACGGACTTGTGTTCTCGTCACATCCGAGTGAAATTATGCAGTATATGAGTTCAAAGTGAAATTTCACGCACTCTTCTACACTAAGCAAAGGTAGAGGCGGGGGACTAAGAATTCCAATACATGCAATATGGAAGTATTATAGTGTAGCCAGTAAGCTGTTACAACAACTCGATGGAGAGGGATCAGTGCGGTTCTCTCTTGACACTCGCAAGTTTAATCACATTTTGGCAGAGGAAGGGAATGATTAAGATTAATTGATGAATTGTTGTGGAGATTTCATGGGCTTCAGATGCTTATTAGCCTCGATCTTCCACATGGATATAGACAAATTAAGGTAGCACCAGGTTGTTGACAATTCACAGCCTTTCTGTATAGGTGTAAGACCTACCAATTTATAGGGTTACATTTTGGTCTTAGTATCTCAAATGCCACGTTTATGAGCGACGTGTTTGATCGCAGCCTGAGAAGTAATGTCTCAATGTAAATACATGATCTACTAATTGCAGCCAAAATGTGGCAGGAACGCCACCAGATCTCAGGAAAAATCTTCAGAGCTCTGGGAGATAGAGGAGTGACTGTGGATTTGAAAAGCTCTGTATTGAGAAGAGACAAACCAATTTTCTGAGCCATAAAATTAGTTGTAAAGGAATAATGCCTGATCCTGATAAGCTCAGTGCAATAAGAGACGCAGCAGTACCCACCAATGCAAGGCAAGTACGCACCTTCATGGGCTTCAAAGGAATCTATAGACGGTACGTCAGTTTGCAAGCCCTCGTTCCACCATATACCTTATTTCTTACTGTGAAAAATACATCAACGCCATCACAGACGCCGAGGCTAGCGTCCCGGGGACCGCCGACGCCGACAGCTGACGGAGCGGCTGGCGGCGCAGGGAACGTGAGTCGGCCGTGCGGCCTCAGGAAAGTAGTTCGTCAGCCCACCTGACGTCGGTGGTATATCTGATCGCCGAAATATTGAGCCCGTTGGACACTATCAACCGACAGTACACCCGTGGACTGTTCGATCAACAAATACGCCTGGAGAAACTGAAGAATCACTTGATACTTTCTTATTTAGTAACTTCGTTTTTCCACTTGCACTCAGGCCAGCCGCGGTGGCCGAGCGGCTCTAGGCGCTTCAGTCCGGAACCGCGCGACTACTGCTACGGTCGCAGGTTCGAATCCCGCCTCGGGCACTGATGTGTGTGATGTCCTTAGGTTAGTTAGGTTTAAGTAGTTCTAAGTTCTAGGGGACTGATGACCTCAGATGTTAAGTCCCATAGTGCTCAGAGCCATTTGAACCGTTTGAACTTGCACTCATAATTACACAAACACTAAGTCATTCTGAACTATTTGAGTATCATCATTAATAACATTAACTAATTTTTGCAGATTTTCATCGAAACAGAATGGATACATAGATGAACCAAAACATTATGACTATTGTCCACTGCTAGATTGCATCCCGGAGGCGTTGCGGACACTTGACGCAGTAAGAAATGTAAATAGGCACAGCAGAGACCAAAGGGGAATCATCAAGACCATGATCATTTTCATGCTATCATACACATTATCACAAGTGATTAAATTTTAAGTGTAATATAAAATAATATAAAAATTTCAAAAACAGTGTGTCTTCCCCTCCAACTGGTTTCTTAAATAATTTGTCATACTGTTTTGTGTGTTTTAAAACATCGTTTAAATACGCGTAACCTTTGGCTGAAGAGGTGATAAGGTTTTGGACGTCCACGTCTTTTCACAGAACGTGCATCTCGGAAACTTGCCCGGTCTGTAAAGCAGGGTTGGCTGCGATGTATGACAGATCTAGCGTGATGTTCTGGGGGGAAGGGATTACACTTCTTTGTAGTTTCTCCTCCCAACCCCAATCAGTAAATTTAACTTTTCATCACCCTCACTTGTAATGTGACACAGATTTCTACGATTATTACAATAATGACAATAAAGGATATAAGAGTTTAGTATCTACTTCCTGATAAAAATGATGAAGTATCCAGAAAGTGTGGTCGGAAGTGAATGTACTTCGTACTGCACACACCACTGGCAGGTATGAGAGTTTGAATTCTCTGTGACAGAATGTCACCCGAGTACATTAGTGTTATTTGTGTTTAGCGTTTTTATTTAGCCTGGTAAGGTGTATGAGGTGCGTGGACTCCGTCAGATGTTGTGTGACCACTGTAAAGGACACGCAGAAACCGCGTACTCGTATGAGACTGCATTATCGACACCTGACAGGGTCTGAAAGGAACCTCATTGTGGGTCTCCACTTGGCCAGCTGATAGAATTCTGAAAAATCCAGATTTGTGCGGCATTCGGATGTTACAGTGGCCCAATTTTGGATTCTACGGGAACGTGAGGGTGGGTATACTCGTCGTCAAGATCCGGTGCACGACGTGTGACCACTACAACGGACATAGCTGTATCGTGCACGAAGCAGATCATATCCTTTTCACATCTGCGCCTGCCATCCAGGAAAATGTAATAGACTTCCTAGAACATCCTATGCCATTCCACACTGTTGTTTGGAGATTAACAGCAGTCGAACTAGAAAATTACCGTCCCATGCGTAGGATGCTGTTGACATCATTACACAAACGGCTACGTTTGAGATGGTGCCGTGCCCGGGAACCATGGGCCACTAACGAATGGCATCAGACTGTGTTCGGCAATGAAACGCTGTTATGCAATACCCTGGGTGACCATCGTCGGCGACTATGGCGGTGATCTGGTGAAAAGTCTCATTCTTCCTATATTTTGGAGATCGTCATGAACATCCTGAGTTCTCATCTGTTAACTGCGACGAGACAGTACTGTGGTGCTATTTTTCAGTAGGACAACGCAATTTAACACATGGTACGTGTCTGAATGAACTGTCTACGTGATGCTGAGGTACTCCCATAGCCAGCAAGATCCACAGATTTGTCGCTGATAGAAAATGTGTCGGACGTTAACTCCGTACTAGTGCCAGTAACTAGGATATCAAGTCAGTTACAACAGTTGTTGGTTAGCTTGCCTCAGGAGAAGATACAACGATTCTATAGCACCTTTGCCATTCTAAACTATTGCATGCATCCAGGCCAGAGGGGGTGCTGCTTCATACTGACGAGTGGGCTTATACTGGTAAGTCGTTTGGAAATTTGACTCGCTATTGTAATCACTGATATAACATCACATATCCTTTCACCCCGTGAAGTTTGATTTCGTATCCTCCTCCCTTTCGGGAGCTTAATTTTTTTGTCAGACAGTGTAATAATAATAGTAATAATAATAATATGAATAATGATAATAGTAATAATACATCAGTGGTTAGGACAGGTAGTTATAATTAATTGAGAGGGCCGCCATTAGCAACGAGTGATCGCAGGACAATAAAATTTTGTGGAAACACTTATATGGATATGTGAAAGAGAAATAACGAAAAAACCGTTGAAAGAAACGCCTTTTAATTTCCACATGAGAGGGGAGCATGTGTTAACTTCTTACCATGTTGAAGTTGGAGGTTGCAGATGTTGCTCAATATGACGACCATCTACATCCACGACAGCTTGGAACCGCACCAGAAATTATTCTACTGCTCTCCGACTTCTGGATCGGTGAACCGCGGATTTGCTCAACTCTCGTCACACAGCTCGTGCACTGTTTGAAGGCCGCCCATTGCGCCGAGTATTCTCAGCCATGGCAACCGTAATTTCCTCAACAATTGCTCCCAGGAGCAACTCCAAAATCGCCAGGTAATTCGAACCTGCGAATGATATTCTTCAACCCCAGTGCAGAAAGGAGGTCTCTTTCTATTACTTTAATGCGGAAATACTCACGAGGAGTATCAGCAGGCCGGCCGGGGTGGTCGAGCGGTTCTATGCGCTACAGTCTGGAACCGCGCGACCGCTACGGTCTCAGGTTCGAATCCAGCCTCGGGCATGGATGTGTGTGATGTCCTTAGGTTAGTTAGGTTTAAGCAGTTCTAAGTTCTAGGGGACTGATGACCACAGATGTTAAGTCCCATAGTGCTCAGAGCCATTTGAACCGTTTTTGAACCAGCAGTATTAATTTTTTTGTTTTGTTTTGTTGTTGTTGATAAAACAGCTTTACGAGTAAAGCCCTGCTCACCTTTTCCAGACCCATGTTGACTTTCTGCGACTGTAATTCACACTGATGCTTGTGTTTGAACCTTACTTCGCCGTACCAGTGTACCAGCGCTTAACGGCAAGTCACGACACAAACACCACTAACAACGCAAATCATAGAGCACACAGTCTGAACATTATTCCTATAAAGTTCGATACCCAAACGGTATCTAGTTTTCCATGTACACCGGATCAGGTATCGAAACTTTAATTATAACCATCCTTTACATCCCTTTAGAAAGACACTAAAGAAATGGCAATTCAGAGTAGTATTATATTTAAAAAGCATTCGTCCAAAAATTTGGGAAGTGCGCATGTCTTGTAGTTTCTTTAAGGGTGCTGGGAAAGTTTAAAGTCCGCCGCAGAGCGGCTAAAAGTCGGCAGTCCAGCAAGAGGTGGCCGACTGTCATTTGTGAGCCACAGCGACACCGAATTGGGTCCTCGCGACGGAGGAGGTAACCATACGTTAGCCACGTATGGCCAATGCAGAGCCGGCAGAGGACAACTGGTTCCCTGCGAGAGGACCGCATGGAAGACTTCCACACATTCGTAGTCCCCTTAATGACACGCAGTTGGTTGTGCGTACTGTTATGCCATTCCGTCTCCCAAAGCCGAAAAACCCTGCGGTGTAAGACAGAACGCTGGTCAGTATCGGAGATGCCAATCTCCAGAAGCGGTTTCCGTCCAGCCTGTTTAACCAGCCTGTCGGCCTGGGATTCCGACGTGTCCTGGGGTCCACACAAACACCACTGAACGACGGGAACATTCCAGGGCATTTATGGACTCCTGAATGGACGCTACCAAAGGATGGGGAGGGTAGCCCTGGTCGATAGCTTACAGGCCGCTCAAGCAGTCAGTTCACAGGAGAAATGACTCGCCAGGGCATCAGCGGATGTGCTAAGGAACAGGAGATACGGCCGCCAGCTCTGCAGTGAAAACACTGCAGCCATCTGGCAAGGAGTGCTGCTCATTATGTCCTCCATGAACATACGCAAAGCCTACGTGAACATCAGCCATCGAGCTGTCGGTGTAAACCAGTTCATGGCCCCGGTACGTGTCAAGAATCGAGAGGAAGTGATAGCGGAGAGCCGCAGGATTAACGGAGACCTTAGGGTCATGCGAAAGGTCCAGAAGAATCTGGTGCTTAGGTGTACACCATTGAGGTGTACGTGAATGGACCTCGAGAAGAGGTGGTAACGGGAAGGGGTACAGTTCAGACAGAAGGGACCAGACGCGAACCGCAATAGTAAGCACCGACCCGGGCCGCCGATGGGGGAGCTAAACTGCCGTGGTTGGGAAAAAGAGACGTTAATTCGGATACCCAGGAGAACTACGAACGTGTGCAACATAACTGCCGAGCAGTTGTGCACGCCTAACCTTCAGTGGAGGGACTCAGGCCTCCACCAGACTGGAGGACTCTTTCTAAAAGCTCCTGTCGCTAGGTGAACGCCACAGTGGTGCACTGAGTCGAGTAAACGCAACGCTGAGGACGCCGCCGAACCGTAAACCAGACTCCCATAGTCAAGGTGGGATTGAACAAGGGCTCTGTAGAGCTGCAGCAGGGTAGAGTGATCTGCACACCAGTTGGTGTTGCTCAGGCAGCGGAGGGCATTGAGGTGCTGCCAGCACTTCTGCTACAGCTGATGAAGATGAGGAAGCCAAGTCAATCGGGCGTCGAAAACCAGTCCTAAGAATCGATATGTCTCCACTACAGTAAGTGGATCGTCATTAAGGTAAGGTTCTGGTCCTGGATGAACGGTGCGACGCCGACAGAAATGCATGACACACGACTTCGCGGCTGAAAACTGGAAGCCGTGGGCTAGAGCCCATGACTGCGCCTTTTGGATGGCTCCCTGTAAGCGCTGCTCAGCAACACCAGTACTGAAGCAGCAGTACGAAATGCAGAAGTCATCCGCCTACAGAATAGGTAAGACCGACGGCCCTACAGCTGCTGCCAGACCGTTAATAGCCACTAAAAATAGAGAGACAATACAGAGCCCTGCCGAACGCCATTCTCCTGAATACTGGAGGAACTATGGGAGGCACCAACTTGGACACGGAAAGTACTGAGCGACACGAAGTTTTGGATAAAAATCGGGAGCGAGCGCCAGAGACCCCACTCATACAATGTGGTAAGGACATGATGTCGCCAGGTCGTGTCGTATGTTTTACGTAAGTCAAAAAAGACCAGACGTTGGTGTCTGGAAAAGTCTGTTCGGATAGCAGACTCTAGGGACACAACATTATCAGTAGTAGAGAGACCCTGGTGGAAGCCACCCTGTCATGGAGCCAGTAGGCCCCGTGACTCCAGGACCCAACTCAACAGCCGACACACCATACATTCCAGCAGCTTACAAAGAAAGTTGGTAAGGCTGATGGGGGCGGTAGCTATCCACATCAAGCGGGTTTTGACCGGGTTTGAGCACAGGAATGATGGTACTATCCCACCACTGCCATGGAAAGACGCCATCGCACCAGATCTGGTTGAAGTTGACGAGGATATGTCGCTTGTAGTCAGACGAGAGAGGTTTAATCATCTGACTGTGGATCTAATCCGGCCTAGGAGCTGTGTCAGGGCAATGTGTAAGGGCACTGAGGAGCTCCCACTCTGTAAATATGGCGTTATAGGGTTCACTGTGGCGTGTAGTGAACTAGAGTACTTTGCTTTCCATCCACCGTTTAAGGGTGCTAAAGGATGGGGGGTAGTTCTCCGACGCAGAGGCTCGAACAAAGTGCTCAGAAAAGTGCTCGGCAATCGCGTTTGCGTCGGTAGATAACACGCCATTGACGTTAATGCCAGGGATACCTGTTTGGGTCTGATCTTCGTCCAGACTTGGAAAGGTGACGTATGGCACCCAATGGTCGACACGTACCTTTCCCAACACTCCTGTTTCTGTCGTTTTATAAGCTGGCGAACGCGGACACAGAGTCGCTTTAAGGCTATTAGGTGCTCTAGGGAAGGCTGCCGCTTATGTCGCTGTAGTGCTCGCTGACCCTTTTTAACTGACTGATCGACTTCCGGCGACCACCAAGGGACTGTCTTTCGCTGGGGGCAGCCTGAAGAACGAGGGATCGCGTTTTCCGCCGCAGAAACGATCGCTGCAGTGACCTGCTCAACGACAACATCGATGGCACCAAGTGGGGGAGATTCAGCGGTGATAGCAGAGGTGAAGGCTTCCCAGTTTGCCTTGTTTAAAGCCCATCTGGGAAAGCGTGCATGGGCATGACACCGGGAGAGTAACATGAAGATGGGGAAGTGGTCACCACCACACAGGTTTCCAGTGGATAGATAGGAGACGACCAGGACTGCAAAGCGAGAGATCAATGGCCGAATATGTGCCATGCGCCTCACTGAAGTGTGTGGGGGGCACCTGTATTTAAGAGGCAGAGGTCGAGTTGTGACAGTAAATTTTCGACCTCCCTACCTCGGCCAGTAAGCACGGCGCCACCCCACAAGGGGTTATGCACGTTAAAATCTCCCAGAAGTCGGAAAGGCTTAGGGAGTTGATCAATCAGTGCAGCCAATACGTTCAGCGGTACTGCACCATCTGGAGGAAGATATACATTGCAGACTGTTATTTCCTGCGTCGTCCTTATCCTGATATCCACAGCTTCAAGCGGGGTTTGATGGGGCTCAGGTTCACTACATACTGAGTTCAGCAAACTCCACCTGACACTCGATTATAGTCGTTACAGTTCCTGTAATATCGCTTATAGCCACAGAGGGCAGGGGTCCACATTGCCAGGAACCAGATTTCCTGAAGGGCAATGCAGTAAGCTGGTGTAAGGCTTAACAGTTGCCACAGCTCAGCCAGCTGGTAGAAAAAAACGCCGCAATTCCACTCGAGGATTACGTGATCGTCAGACTGGGAAGGCACGAAACACTCAATGAGGCAGTCTACGCCTCAGGGTCACCTGCTGCCATCAGATGAGTACATGTGCGATCGACATCCATTGTGTCTGAGGGCCTAGCGAGCTCTAAGTCCTCAGCAGACGCCAGAATCTACACCTCATCCTCAGACACAGAGCTTGTAGGTAGTGGTGGTAAGGGTGTCACCGCAGTGCGTTAGTTCTTAGAGGTCTTTTTCTTTTTAGGTTGCTCTCTCTGCTCCTTAGGTTTCTCCAGCTGGGAGGGCTTCACTGATTCAGTCTCAGGGACTGAGGAGGACCATGAAGCCCTACAACCATCTACCTGTTGTTTCTTCAGCTACTGGTGGGTGTCAGTTTTGCCACTGGCAGGAATCTGGGAAGGGAGTGACCCAAGGGATCCCTTCCTGGCGAGAGGAGCCGAAGAAGACTTACGCTTCTGTGGCTGGAAGTGGGGACTGACGTCCCCGATGGTTGGTTTGGGGGTGTTGCTCCTGAAGTAGGTCTGAAGTAGTTTGTGCAGGAGCAACAGGGAGGGAAGTGCCCCCCACCATCAAGGGGGAAGGTGAAGTCTGACGGCTCAGAGAGCCAATTGTACGTGGCAGAACGGAAGGTGGTACAACCATTGTCGTAGCGGTGGTGTAGGCTGACGTCATATACACTGGATGTAGCCTCTCATATTTTCTCTTAGCCTCAGTGTAGGTCAGTCGGTCCAGGGTCTTGTATTCCATTATTTTTCTGTCTTGCTGGAGAATCCTGCAGTCTGGCGAGCAAGGCAAATGGTGCTCTCAGCAGTTGACACAGATGAGAGGTGGGGCACATGAAGTATTGGGATGTGAAGAACGTCCGCAATCCCGACAGGTGACGCAAGTACAGCAGGCCGAACTTCCAGCACTTAAATCACCGCATCGGGGGAGAAATATATGGCTTTACGACACAGCTGTAGACCTTCATCTAGACCTTCTCGGGTAATGTATCACCCTCGAAGGCCAATATGAAGGCACCGGTGGCAACCTGATTATCCCTTGGACCCCAGCGAACGTGCAGCTTATCGTCAGACTGCAGAAGAAGGTCTCTGTGAAATATGATACCCTGGACCATATCTAAGCTCTTATGGGGCGTGATGGAAACAGAAACATCCCCAAGCTTGTCACAGGCGAGTAGTGCCCATGACTGGGCAGAGGATGCTGATTTGATCAAGACCGAATCTGACACCATTTTGGACAAGCCCTCCACCTCCCCAAACTTGTCCTCTAAATGCTCCACAGAAAACTGAGGTTTCATTAACAAGAAAGATTCCCCATCATCTCTCATACATACAAGGTACTGGGGTGAATAAGCATTGCTGCCATACTTAGCCTGGCGTTCCCCTCATGGTGTGGCCAGGGGGGGGGGGGATTTGGGTCCTATTTCTTAGCATCCAAGTTAGACCTTGACCGCTTAGAGACTGCAAGTGTTTGACCACAAGAAAGAGATGACGTGCTACGCTTCATGGCCTGTCTGCTCTGATGCCACCCACTCCGACCAGGGGCCCTCCCCACGGGCGGCACCCGGCCACAGTGAAAGTCACCTAGCAGGATGGCCATTGCTTGGAGTCCCGATGCCCCAAGATCATGGCCATCTACTCCTTGGCATACGCGGGGAGTTAACGACGCAGGCATCAGCAGAGCAATCCCAGTGTGGTCAGGGGGCTACAACCAACAGGGTACATGGCGGCCCCACCACGACGGACTGGCTACTGTGCCGGATATCAGGCGCAAATGAGCTAAGAAGTCCATTATGGTCGACAGTGCAGAGGATGGAGGAAAACGCACCCAGGAGGGTGACGTCGCCTAACAGCTGGAGAATGAGCGGAAGTGCAGATCCACGTCGATGAAGGATGCGTGAGGTCTCAGCACATGATGGACACTATGCACCACGTAAGGCGCCCTTCCCCAGTTCGCTCGCTCTTCGAGAAAATTTTAAAAAATGGACGTCAAACCTTACAGGGGACCATCACATAAAGGCCGAAATGTGTGAGACTCCTTTTAGTCACCTCCTACGTCAGGCAGGAATACCTCGGGCCTATTCTAACCCCTGGACCCACAGGGGGGTGGGTGGCCTGTCCTACCTGTGGACTCTCGAACCTTGTCGGATTTGCTGTCAGCAGCAAGTAGTATGGGTTACCTGCGACTGGGCGCCATTCCTGGCTGGAATGTTTTCCACACGTGGTTAGGACGCAAAGGCCATCCAAGTGGGTAAGAAAATGAAAGTATCCTGTGCTAGGCATAACTTGTAATTTTCATGCTACTTAATTCTCTAACATTTAGTTGAGAAATTTGTTAACTGATGTATGTAAAAATAACCCTCGTAACCCTCCCCCCGCCCCTTTCTGTCCCATCCACTTACCCTCGTATCTTTGCCTTGGCATATCTGAGAACAAAGCGCAATGATGTTCGAGATACAAGTGTTCCAGAATAAACCATTTGGAACACATTATTGAACAAGGTTTTCCGCAACAGACCACACTTACATGTTCTCGTATTGAACAAACATCATCAATTGGGACTGCAATGGGGACGAGATCGCAACTGGGCCGTAGATCAGTGTAAACGTGTCACCTGGTCGGATCTACAACGATCTTCCCATTACCGACAGCGCCTCACAGGTATCTCCTTCGATCTTAAGAGTGTCTCCGACACTTCTTGGAAGCATCACATCATCTGACAGCTTCATAAATGGGGCTTCCGAGGACGACAAACAATATTTATACGGTCCTTCCTTTCCAAACGATTCTTTCGATGCCGAATTGGTGATACTCTTTTCCGAGTGATTCGAGCGAGAGACTTACGTTCTTCAGGCCTCTGTTTTAAATGTGACTCTGTTGTCATTAATGGTATTACGCCCAAGGTAAGGTCTCTCGTTCGATGTTCATTCTCTGCGGACATCTTTTCCGTATTCTGCTCCTCCTCTAACCTTGCAACGAGCACTCGTCAGTTGCATATAACTATACAACGGTTTGAAGAGTGGGCAGATAGCATAGGACTTAAATTTTCCTCAGACAAATGTGTTTGTGTTTGCTTCAATCGTTGTTATCGTGCTTTCAACCTGCCTATCCTTAAAATAAGGGACGTTGTTTTCGATTTTAAATGGTCAGTGAGGCTTCTGCGTCTCACATTTGATGAGCGGCCGACTCGGCTACCACATCTGAGGAATATTAAGATCAGAGGTTTAAAAGAATTGAATATTTTAGAACACTTCAGCTACAGGTCATGGAGAGCAGACCGAATATTTTATATCTGCTCCAGTTTTACAAGATGTTTTTGAGATCTCGTTTTGACTATGGATGCACCGTTTACGGCTCTGCTGGGTCATCTTTTCTTAAGATCATCGATGCTGTCCACCATGATGGAATTCAGTTTTCAACGTGAGCATACAGGACAAATCCGATTCCCAGCCTCTGTGTCGAGGCTGGTAAACACCGGCTCGTCAACCGGCATTCATGATGTATGTAGCCTATACTCTCCACCACACAGCCCCTGCATTCCATGGCAGAACTTACTGGCTCTTAGTGCGGATGATATCTCTGTGCTTCATCGAGGTTTGAGTCGTTCGCCAACCTGGTTGATACGGAGACCCAAGACCCAGAAATATTTTAGATTTATCAGTGTAGAAAAATAATTTTATTCGAGTCTATTTTTTAAATCGATGTTTTACAGAATTTTATCCGACCACCGTGACTGTGAGGCCGTTTTCAGTAATGGGTGTAAGAAGAGAAAATCCATCGGCTATATATGTATCTTTAGGGCGTTGGAGTAGATGCAGTGTCTTTGTGTTACCAAATCCCTTATTTGCATCGACATCGTAAGTGCCCGTGAGGCTATCCACTTCAGGTAACCAGCAGGAAAGTATCTTCAGCTGATCTACGACAACCTTTTCCACAAGCAGAGGCAGGGGAAGAAGGTGTCATTCTGTTGGGTACCAGGGCACATGGGCATTATGAGCAATGATGCAGCGGATGAAGCAGCTAAGGATGCCTATTTAGCTAACAAAATTTCTGCTGCCCCTGTAAATGCTGTTACTTCGCTGTTGAGGCAATAGATCATGTGTCTGTGGGAGAAGGAGTGGTTAGGATTGAGAAAAAACAAGCCGTAGTCGGTGAAACCGAGGACGCGACAGTGGCAGTCCTCCTTCCGGCAGCTGATGCGGGAGGATGTGCTTCTAACGCCCCTCCGGATAGGGCAATGTCCTCTGGCGCATGGATTCTTTCTCCAGGATAAGAATCCACCAGTATGCATTGCTTGTGGCGTACAGGCATCTGTACACCAGATTTTAACGGGGTCATTTTATACCAAGCCATTCGGGCTGCAAAACCAACTTACCAGATGACTTGCCCTGTATTTTAGGATGTGATGCATCGAATGTAATCCATATTTTAAACAGTCTGTGTGATTTCCGATCTTTTAAATAGTATCTCTGGTAGAAGATCTTAATGTGTTTCCAGGATGACTGCTTTCTTTATTATTTTCCCATTGTCCAACCAGGCACAGATCACTGTTACACTATTTCAGATGTGTGTGGGTATGGTCTGTGTATTTTAATCACAGATTGCTTTGAAGCGTACGTCATTTTGTGATCTGTGTGAAAGTTTGAGTGATTCCCAGGATGGCTAAGGATTACATTTTATAATTTACCTGTTGGAACATATTTTTCACAAAACGAAACCAAATTCTATACAGTTAGTGGAGTATTGGTGGTGATGACCTCGCTGTTGAGAGCCCTATGCATATCACTACCATCGGATGAATCAGATTTCTTATTACACCAGGTCGATCGGCGGATGAGCAGTCATCTAGGTGAATGGCTGCTCGAAACACGTTTCACACCACGGACGCAGGCCGGTAGGGGCTGTATTATGCTATGGGGGACATTCACCTGGCCTTTCATGACATTTGCGTTAGTAATCAAAGACATCATGAAAGCTTTGGACTACGTGAACATTACTACGGACCACCTCCATCCCTCAATGCTTGGTGTCTGCCTCGACAGCGATGACCTCTTCCAGCATGATTAAGTGTCGCATGTAACAATGCCAGACTCGTGATACAGTGATTTGAAGAGCTTGGTAGTGAACTTTTAACACCATAGCTCTACTGATTTATTTTGCCTTTTGTTTTATTTAATGTTATATCGTTGACTATCTGTAAATGTTGTTGGATTGAATCAAAAACACAAAATTGTATACTCCTTTCTTTGTAAAAACTTTGATGTCTTTGAGAGTGTTGAAAGTGTAATCTATGAGGAAATTATGTGTTTTGTCTTTGTCATATAATCTCTTTGGTTATCTTTAAAATTAAATAATTTTATTTAAATAATTTTGTGTAGAACTACCAATATGTGCAAATGTTCTGTTTTATTTAATACGTTTGGTTGCTGTTATGTAAACTGCTGACCTTCACTTAGGGTTCTTAGTTATTTTGTATGTAAAAAGTGTTGTGGTTCCCCTAGGGAACGAAATTGTGTAGCGTGCGCAAATTGCGGTTGGCCTAGGTACAAAAGGTGAAACCAAGAGTCTATCGGGGACAAGCTACCAAACTGTGATCTGCCCATGTAAAAGCTTTATATTGTGCTGGTTCCGAAAGAGGCTTTTCCTGATGCCTTTCAATGCCTCGGATGGATGGATAAAGAGATGGAACTATTCTGAAATTGGTATCTGTCATAGTCACCAAGAAATGACAGAGTCCAGCAATTCTACCTGCAAATCCACCTACCAACATGCAATCGCCACCACATTGCGCAATCACTGTAATGGAACACTATAATAATGTACAGTGAAGGATCAGTTTATTGGATGTGTCAGTGGGCTCAAATATAAGGTAATTTATAACTGAATTTATGTAGCTACCTCGATTTTTTTCCTTATCATAACACCTCTCAGGTTCCTCTCCGTTTGAATTAAAGTGATTACCGAGTGTCCTTATTGAAAGAACATTAAAACCTAGTGTTTTAACTAATTAATGCCTCTTGAACATAGTAGAAAGAAAGTTAAAGTTAATGTGGCAAGAGAGTGAACTAAAGTAAATGATGCTTGCTGAAAATAATTTTTCTATTAAAACTGCTTATTAATATGTTGTTGCCAGCTTCAAAATTAAAATTTCTTAAAACTGAGGCTTATAAAGTTTTTCTTAGTAAATGATCACATTGTTGCCTGCGGTAAATCGCAAAAGGTGAATCAGTATCTTACAAATATGTCAATTTAGTGTTTCACTGTACTAAAAGTTGAAAACTGCAATTGTGGAAAGTTATATACTCGTGCTTGCTAGGCACTTGTTTCTCTTGTGTATTGAAAGTGCATATTAACAGTGTAATAGGATCCATAGTTTATCCTTTACGCTCTTGATAAATAACAATTAATAGAAAGACCCCTACCTATGAAAACAGTAACTTCTTTTATTCAAAAGACAGTGAGAAGCAACCTATTAGTGAATTCCATTTAACTTTCATTCTAAATAGAAAAGTATTTAGCTGAGAGAGACTTAACCTGTGACCAGTTCATAATTTTGCAGTGAACTACATTTACAATTTTATGTCAGCTAGGAAAATGTTTGAAAAGTAACACTGAATCTATGTCCAGTTTATGATTCTACAGTGCACTGTAATAGTAATGTTATTGAAACCACTTTGAATGCGTCCTGAAGATGGTAGTTTGTATCGTTATCTGTTATATTTATGCAAATGTTTGTTGTGCTCTAGCTGTCAACTCCAAACTTAACGTTAACATATGCAGGTGTCAGAGTTCATTTCACTCGCGTGTGGCAAAATATAGGTTGTGTGTAGTTCAAATGGCTCTGAGCACTATGGGACTTAACATCTTAGGTCATCAGTCCCCTAGAACTTAGAACTACTTAAACCTAACTAACCTAAGGACATCACACACATCCATGACCGAGGCAGGATTAGAACCTGCGACTGTAGCAGTCGCGCGGATCCGGACTGAGCGCCTAGAACCGCGAGACCACCGCGGCCGGCGAAATATAGGTTGTGTTTGTCCGTTAAAGTTACTCATAACTAATTTCTTAAACAAGGACGTTAATCATTCTCATGCCTAATTAGGTTGGCGACCGTTTTTGGTTTATTCTTGGAACGGTGTGGATAAGTAAATTATTGTTTGTTACTGTTTGAATATTTACGTGATTCTGACTTTCACTTCCTATAAGCCACCTCCGTTAGGTACAACACGGTCAACATAACAAAATTCCTCTCAGAGGGTAACACGGCTCTGCTTTTTCATACTATAATTACTTGAACAAGAATAATTTCATTATACGAACTGCCTTCAGCTTTGAGGTTATGGTATAGTAGTAGAGGACAGTAGTGTTATAAACTCAAGTTGTACTGGCCACCAAATTTGCTTGAAGTACTTGAACAATAAAAATTGAAACCAAGAGCTGTACTGTAAATCAAACGTCGTTTATTCAAAACGCGCTACCTGTTTTGAGGCGAAAAGCGCTATCTTCAGGCCAACCAACGAAGTCTAGTGCAACGGATCCAAAATCAACAGGATTACGTAACTCCAGCTGCACTCGACTTTGTTGGTTGCACATGCTGGCGTAACAAGCTTAATAAGTTTTATTGTTTCCATTTGAAGATTCGGTTGGTCCCTGCCATTGTGGTTCGTACGTTGATGGCAGATAACGCTTGGTGCTTGAAGATAACGCTTTTTCGCTTCGAAACTGGTAGCATGTTGTGAATAAACGACGTTTAAATTATAGTAGAACTGTTGGTTTAAAAAAAAAAAAAAAAAAAAAAAAAAAAAAAGGCGCCTAGAACCGCTCGGCTACAGCGGCCGGCTTCAATTTTCATAATTAAAGTACTTCATGTCCAGCTGCTGTCCCATTGTCGTCAATGGATTGATTACCGGAGACATTCGCTTGATGTGAACCCAGTGGAAATAATTTTCGACGCTGTCCGGCTCCAACTCCGTATCCTCGAACCACCGGAGTGTAATTTACGAGAATTGTGTGATCTGTGCATAGACACCCGGTTCCACATACCTCCAAAACCTACGAAGGACCTGTCGAAACCATACCACGCAGAATCGCTGCTGTATTGAATACCAAACGTGAACCACACGCTGTTAAGCAGTTGGCCACAATGTTTTTACTCATCGATGAATTTGTGTTCTGTTGTACTCGTTTTCTAGTTATCCAACTTTATGCTCTATCTAAGATTGTCGCAAAAACGCTAACTGCCAAACTTTAAGCTCATACATCTTGAAAAACTTGTAACCAGGTTAACTCCTAAGTCATGTTTGTACTTTCTGGGAAGAATATTAACAGAAATAAACACGTAAGTGTTGAAATTGGATCTTTATGGTGTGTAATACATTATGTTTCCTAAATCCATATATATTATAACAGTGTATGTATGTATGTTTGTTTGTTTGTTCCAAATCTCCCACTAAATCACTGGATCGATTTAATCCAAACTTGGCACACATATCACTTTCTGTCTGGAGAGACCCACTTTGAGAGTAATAACTACCTACCGCTCAAAGAGCTGGAAGTGGTGATGAAGAGGTAGTGTACGAACTCATGATGCGCAGATAACCAGACTATATTCATACAGTACTTGAGAACGAGAGTACTTGTGACTGTCAGCCAATTTTACGCATAATTTCAAATATTTACGAGAATTTTTCTCAGTGACACTTTCCACAAAATGATCAAAGAAAAAAGTTTATCTCTTACTAAGTTTTCGCTATTCGTGCAGTAAAACCCTATAAGACGTGACATTTTAATTTATCACTTATTTACTAATAACTCTATTCGCAACGCATTTCGCAGTGTCCACATACACCAGCAGAAGTATATCATCGTATAACACATACTCAGGAGATACTACGTCATAAACTTTGAGCTGCCTGAAAACGAAATTGTAGGCCGAAATTCGCTAGAGATACATGTAAAATATATGTACAAATATGTGTGAAGTATCTTAAATATATGTGACATGTGCGTATGCGGCCAAAGCAAGAGGGAAAGAGCGCCTTCTAAACCCCTGGATCGATTTCAACCAATCTTGCTACACATATTACTTACTATACGGAATGAAATACTGTGGGGGTAAGAACCAGCAGCCTCCTATTGGTGTGGGAGTGATAAAGTGGAGAGAGAAGGGTGGGAGGAGATGGCCAGACAGAGAGAAGGGAAAGGAGGATATGGACAGAGAAAGGAGTGAGGGGGAAATGAACAGTGAGGGCAAAGGAGGAGATGAACATAAAGGAGGCGGAGCAGGAGAAAAACAGAGAGAAGAGAGGAGGAGATGGACAGGGAGAGGGGAGGAGGCGGTGGACAGAGAGGGGAAGGATGAAATGGACAGCCAAAGAGAAGAGGAGATGACAGATGAAGAGAGGTGAGAGGCGGAGATGGACTGAGAGAAGGGAGGAGGGGATTGGCAGCAAGAAGTGGGAGGACGAGATTGGCTGCGAGAGGATGAGGACGAGGAGGAAGGAGAAGAAGGACCGAGAGAGAGAGAGAGAGAGAGAGAGAGAGAGAGAGAGAGAGAGAGAGAGAGAGAGAGGGAGGGAGGACGGCAGACAGACAGATAAGAGGGGCATGAGAACATAGACCCAGAGTGAGATTGGAGGAGGAGATGGAAAGTGAGGGGAGAAAGGAGGAAATAGACTAAAACAAGACTTGAATAAATACATGCCCAGGCAACGCCGGGTATTCAGCTAGTACGATAGAAATACTGATAAACAATGTTTTGTTGTCATAATAAAAATATTACCTGAGATAGTGAAATGAGTAGGACATTCTATTCATCTTCGGGAGGAAGGTTTTCCGTAGTATACAGAATCTCTAAACAAATTTCGGAACGCTAGGCAAAATTGATTACACCACCACCTAATATGTTCCCTAACGATTAGGTGAAATCCCTCCAGGATACGCTACGGTCGCAAGTTCGAATCCTGCCTCGGGCACGGGTGTGTGTGATGTCCTTAGGTTGGTTAGGTTTAAGTAGTTCTAAGTTCTAGGGGACTGATGACCTCAGAAGTTAAGTCCCATTGTGCTCAGAGCCATTTGCACCAACCCTCCAGGATAGTTCCAAGATAATTACTTCCCCTGACCATGTCAGACTGAGCTAATGCTCTGTCGCTAATCACCTCGTGGCTAGCTGAATATGAAACCCTAACAACAAGGTTAATGAATCATACACTCTAGATGGCGTGTGACAATGATGATGAACAGAAATGAGTCACCAAATGGGCAAGGGTTAACAACAAGGAAGTAATCGTATTGGGCAAGACTGCTTCCGTCTTGTTTCTGGACGTCAGTACAGTTTAACAGTAACATAGCAATGTGCGTAGGATTGTTCATCTGTGAAGCATGTTGTTAACGTCGTGATCGAAACGCATTTGCAAACACCTCCACGATTTACATTCCATGACTGCAGACCTAATTAGAAAGGAGGCACTACGCCGTACCTGAACATGGTTGGAGCGCTGATTAAATTTGAAATTTCACTTACGGTCGTATCGGGGAATCACTTGAAAACTTAACAAAAACACAGTACTGGGAATTGATCCGAATAGTCCAGTACGTCAAGGAGGAACCATCTCTCTCGCTGTGTTTCAACGGATAGGATCATTTATTCACGTATCCACCACACTCAGGAACATGTGCACTGTCAGCACAAAAATAACTCTACTTATATATATTTTGCAAGGCATTGTTTTATCGCTCTTAGTTTAATCTCAAATGTGAAAGTTCAAAATTTCGGGACATGTACAGAGCAACGTGGGATGAAGACTGCAAACATTGCTTAGCACTGTGTTGCTTAGCAGGCTATTTGAACTGTGTGAGTGTGTGTGAGACAGAGAGAGAGAGAGAGAGAGAGAGAGAGAGAGAGAGAGAGAGAGAGAGAGAGAGAGCGGGGGGTGGGGGGGTGGGAGGGGGGAAGAGAGGGGTGAGATAGAGAGAGAGAGGGAGGGGGATGGGGAGGAGTGGAAGGTTTTTTGTAACGATTCGACCGCCAGATTATGTCATCGACATGGCGATTACGCTGGTCAGCAGTGGTTTTTGTACAAAAAAAGTAAATACGAGTATTAAACTTAGTTTGAGATCGTAATGTGACATAAAATGTGAAATGAGAAAATGTCCTTCATGTCAGGGTTAAGTATCACAACAGTTGTAAGATTTACTATATACTTATTAATTGCTTTGTGTTCGAAAGCAGTGTGGAAAAAACAAGTTCAGTGTCTTTTTTGTTCTTGAGTGTAATGTGAACCATTGTTTAAATATAGCATTGTAGTGAAGGTGTAGTTTTAATGAAAGAACTAAACGTTCCATGTAGTGCTACAGATTGTTCCTTGTTTACAGACGTTTTCAAGACGAGTCAAAGACGTACTGTTAAATAATGACAATAAGGTCCCATCTGTACCTGTAGGCTACTCTTTGAAGAGAATTACGTTAATTTATCAGAGACACTTGACGCTATTAACTGTAAAGAAGGCAACTCAATAATACATGCTTATCTTACGCTGAGGTGGCAAGTCGTGGGATAGCGATATGCACATACACAGATGGCTGCAGTATTGCGTACACAAGGCATAAAGGGGCAGTGCATTAGCGGATCTGTCATTGGTACTCAGGTGATTCATGAGAAAAGGGTTCCGACGTGATTATGACCGCACGACGGGAATTAACAGGCTCTGAATGCAGAATAGTAGGTGGAGCTACACTTATGGGACATTCTGTTTCGGAAATCGTTAGGGGGTTCAGTATTTCGAGATTCACAGTGTGAAGAGTATGGCGAGAATACCAACTTATAGGCATTACCTCTCACCACGGAAAACGCAGTGCCCGACGTCCTCCATTTGACGACCGAGAGCAGCAGCGCTTGTGTAGAGTTGTCAGTGCTAACATACAAGCAACACTGCGTGAAATGACCCCAGAAATCAATGTGGAACGTATGACGAAGGTTGCGGCGAAATCTGGCGATAATGGGCTATGGCAGCAGACGACTGACGCGAGTGCCTCTGCTAACAGGACAACATCGCCGGAAGCACCTCTCCCGGGCTCGTGATCGTACCAGTTGGACCGTAGGCGACTGGAAGACCGTGGCCTGGTCAGAGGAATCCCGATTTCAGTTGGTAAGAGATGACAGTAGGGTTCCACTGTGCCGCAGATACCACGAAGCCATGAATCCAAGTTGTCAACAAAGCACTGTGAAAACTAGTGTTGACTGTGTTTACATTAAATGGACTGATCCTCTGGTACAACTGAACCGATAATTTATTGGAAATTGTTATGTTCAGCTACTTGGAGACCATTTTCAGCCATTCATGGACTTCATGTTCCTAAACAACGACGTCATGTCACCGAGCCACAATTGTTATAAACTGGTCTGAAGAACATTCTGGACAATTCGACCGAATGATCTGGTCATCCAGATTACCCGACATGAATCCCATCGAACATTCATGGAACATCATCGAGAGGTCCATTCGTGCACAAAATCCTGCAACGGTAGTACTTCCGAAATTATGGTGGACGGCTATAGAGGCAGCATGGCTCAATATTTCTGCAGGGGGCGTCCAACGACTTGTTGAGTCCATGCCATGTTGAGCTGATGGGCTACGCCGGCAAAAAGAACGTCCGACACGATATTAGGAGGTATCCTATGACTTTCGTCACCTCAGTATAAGATAATAAGTTTGCTCACTAGTCTACAGAGTGGTTTCACAAAGTATTGTTTCCTTTGTCTTTGGGACGACCGTGCAAAAGTCAAATATTATACAGTTAAACAGAGGCCACCACGAGAAGAATTGGCTCCGAGGAAAGAATGTATGAAATATGTATCTCTGATGGAGTCTCAAAATGTTCCCCTTCCCCTGCTGCATGTAAAGCTCGGACTTACCAAGAATTTCGCAATTGGGATGTACTAAAGTACTAACGGTTTCATGCATCTACGTTAAGTGTTCCCTGAACTAAGTAATGCAGAATTGAATTAAGGGATTTTTATAGGGCCACATATCAGGGAAAATAATGCCTGATAAGAACTTTGAAGATAATTAATTCAGAGCTTGCAGCATGTTATCTTTTATGGATGTCGTTGAAGGATCCCTAGGGAATAGGAGAGTAGAAATCAGTGACGTATGAGTGGGAAATCTTATGGAGAACTATAAACACCTTGGATGCAGAATATCTCGAAAAACGCACTTCCTTCACTCTCTTTGAGATTTCTTCCCGGGCAATTTGGCAGCAGTTAGTGACTAGCATGGGGAGAGGTTCTATCAGGAAACGTTGCGGAGGGAAAGCTGTTATAGAGGAAGCTGGAACTATACTTTGTTAAGTGGTTACTGCGGTTTTTGAAGCGTGAAGTATCTACATCGCACAGAAGGAAGTTGTCATCAAAGGTCTCAACCACCAACATCATCATAATCCACGAAAAAAGTGTTAAATGTTTGATTGTAAAAATCTACGTCAGGCCTAAGTCAATACAGTAATGTAATTTTATGACAGTAAGTATGTTATAATTAAAGTACCTGCTTCAAATTTTTTCAAAGACCACTGTAGTCTCTGCTTTTACACATAGGTATTTTAAAACCTGCATAACCACAAATTAGAAGGTGATCGCGAAAAATTAACTGGATTTTCAGAATCAGCAGGTCAGTGGCGTTTTATCCCTATACCAGAAAAGATGTTGACCAGTGTCATATTCCACTAAAGTTATTTACTTGTCATTACCTCACTAATGATTATCGTAACAAAAAATTAATCTAAATTAAAAATAAAGTTACAGAACTAGTATCTGTAACCCATTAATCATCTTGCTGTGATAATATTCACCCCCCTTTCATTCCACTGATTCATTTGAAAAACTTCTGTGTTATCTGTGTGTTGCCGTGTCAACTGTCTGCACATGTTGTGATGTCAAACTTCCATTAATGCAAGCAACGTAAAATTGTACGTAGTTACTTGTAGATCTGTTAATCTTCTCTTCAGGCGTCTCAGTACACACTTATAAGTGACGGGCTACGCCACAGAAATGCTGATAAGTAACGAGATTCAAAAAGACGTTTGATATGAGGGAAAAGAAACGAAAAAAAGTCATTGAAAACAAGTATGGCACCCGCCCGCGTTTCGGTCACTGCAAGCAAAGGGACGGATGAAAAGAAGCGAAATGAAGCGTTCATAAGGAACCTTTAAAGCTGTAGTGTTGTCTAATTACGGAGAAAAATTTAGACGCTTGTTTACAGCCTCTCATACTCTTTTTTACTCTCGGAAATATTACAGCTCGCTGAACTGTTTTAAGTAATTACACTAAGGGTGGAAGCGATGTGCACCATTTTGCTACCGGATTTTGCGAACATAGCCGCCATATTATGAGGGGCAGTCAAATGAAAACGAGACAAATACAAAAAAGTAAGTAAACTGTTCATTATTTCAAAAGTAATCACCACAACAATTAATACATTTGACCCACTGTTAGACAAGAGGGTCAACGCCTTCATGGAAAATATTTAGTGCTGCCTACGGAACCATGATTGTGCTCAGGCATGCACCTCTTCGTCCGAAGCACATCTGAGGCTACAAATTTCTTTCTTCAGAGCTCCAAAGATATGGAAATAGCATGGGGAGAGATTGGTACTGTATGGAAGATGTGTAAGGGCTTACCAGCGGAACTTCTACAGCGTAGATGAAACTAGCTGCCAACAAAATTTTGACTACGCAGCAGAGCCCTTACACATGATCGTGTGGCGGGTACTCTTAAAGGGGGATTGTAAGGGAATCTTCTGTACGATCATGGGCATCCGTTTTACCTCAGAAGCATCTATCGGAAAACTTGAATCTTCGGCAACACAATGCAGTACCCCATCGCTCCCGAGTTGTGTAATAATAGTTTGGGGAGCATTTAAAGGGCATGTGGATGGTTGGTTGACCTACGTCAGCTCCCCTCAGTCCTACTGAGAACATTCGACACACCATGGAGTGCGATTTGCGCACAATTCATTTTATTTCGATCTATCTTAGGAAGCTGTAGGCAACTGCTGAGCAGTCGTACATGAAGAAGGTTTCGGTGTCTCGTGGGGCACATAATGACGACCATAGTTGCCGTCATCAGGGCGGGAGGGGGATCTGAACGCTACTGGGTAGGTATCTCTAGTTCGACTACTTACTGGTGTCTGTATCCATGAGTTTACCATGCTGTGTGACTGATTCTCATCCAAACGATTAAATTTTCACACTTAGAAAAGTGTTGCACAGCATTTAGCAAAGTTGTATGTTAATCCGATATATGCCACAGCGTTTCGATGGATCGAGATATTGCGAATGTTTGGATGGAGACAGTGCGTTTCGTTTGCATTTTCTCATCGCTCTTCACGCCAGACACGTCACTTAGTTATTTACAGTTCTCTACATATATGGTTCAAATGGCTCTGAGCACTATGGGACTTAACAGCTGTGGGACTTAACTTCTGTGGTCATCAGTCCCCTAGAACTACTTAAACCTAACTAACCTAAGGACATCACACACATCCATGCCAGAAGCAGGATTCGAACCTGCGATCGCAGCAGCAGCGGTTCCGCACTGAAGCGCCTAGAACCGCTCGCCCACAGCGGCTGGACAACCTACCCTGCAGCATCCTTGCAAGCTTTACAGACTGTCTGCAACCACCCTGTATAATATCAAGGTACAGATATATTTAGTAGCAATATATAACGTTTGTACCTCAAGAACAGAGTACTGAAATAGCTGGAGACGTTTCACTAATTAATTCTGCATAACTTAAAAGACAAATTGTCGACAAGTTTTGACGGATATGATAATTTGATAAAAATGGCATATCGTATGTTTCGTGAAGACAAAATTGACCAAACGGGAAAGTATTTCAGACATGTCCATTTGGAAACCGAAATGCTGACAGTGTAACACCGGAAAAGGAAGTAACGTCCTACGCGCCTACACAGATAAGTCTTAGCGGCAGAATCTCAAAGGCTCTTTGTGTAGCGGAACCATGCAACTAGTCACAGTGTCATTCTTACGAAAAGTTAATTTTATTGTTTAGAAGAACTGTACAACAGTCTCTTCCATGAAATGGAAACAATGTAATAATAACACTTACATCAAAGTTTTTTCATTGATTTGATGTATTCTGAAGGACTTAAGTGCAGATGTAGAGCTTGAAAAACCATAATTACCAAGTCAACGTTGCTAACCACAGAACTGATTAAAATTGGGAATAAAAGCGAAAATGGCATTGGAAACGGAAGCGAGTAAACATGTTGTACAGGGGAGACAAGCTTTCATTGTAGAAAATTAGTTTATCTAAATTCTCATTTTGTCTTAACGTGAGCCCGCATCTCGTGGTCGTGCGGTAGCGTTCTCGCTTCCCACGCCCGGGTTCCCGGGTTCGATTCCCGGCGGGGTCAGGGATTTTCTCTGCCTCCTGATGGCTGGGTGTTGTGTGATGTCCTTAGGTTAGTTAGGTTTAAGTAGTTCTAAGTTCTAGGGGACTGATGACCATAGATGTTAAGTCCCATAGTGCTCAGAGCCATTTCTTAACGCGAATTGAAAATATGCTAAATATATGATTTAATTTCGTGTCACTTAAATTTTGAATTTCGAGAAACGTATTTACTGTTTGCATTATGCTGTGCAGGAGACTTATCAACAAAACGCATTGTACAGCCGTGTCTGGAAACAGGCCTTGTATGTTGCTTGGCGGGATGCTGGCGGCGAAACCAATTCCGAGCTTCTTTAACGGAATACCTGACTATTACCTTTGCGTCTACATCTACGCCCTGTAGGCCATCTTACGCTGTGTAGTGAGTTGCTTCGCGTTGTACTGTCAATGCGCTTTTTCCCTGTTGCATTCATGAATGGTGCACAAGAAGTAAGACTGTGTAACGTCGATTTTCTCTTATTTTACCTTTCTACGAGATATCTGTGGAATACTTAAGACTGGCGTTCACGGAATTTTACCATAAAACTTTTCTGTTGCGCACAACGTCTCTCTTGAATCGTCTAACGCTGGAGTTGGATAAGGTTCGGTAGCGCTCTCGCGCTTATTATGCGAAAGCTTTACGAACTGTGCTGCTCTTATTTTCATCTTCTATATACAGTCTGATCAAAAGTATCCAGACACCCCTACGTAATGCAGAATTGACCAGTGCATGTCACGAGAGAAGAACCCGCCAGTATCAAAGTAGGTAAGGAGTATTATGCTCTCAGTGGAAAAGAAGTAACAGCAGATTGGGACGGTCAGAAGAGCTCAGTCACTTCGAACGAGGGCTAGGCATTGGGTGTTACTGGAGTAACAAATCCATCAGGGACGTTTCAGCCCTTATAAGGCTGCCAAAGCCGATTGCTGGTGATGTATTTTTGGGGTTGAAACTCGAAGGAACAGCCACAGCTAAACCAAGACCAGGTAGACCTCAAGCACTGGAACCGTCGAGCGTTGCGGAGGGTAGCTGGAAAAAATCGAATTAAATCAGCGGAAGGAAGCACTCATGAGTTCAGAATTCCTACCAGTAGTCCCGCTAGCCCAATGAGTTAAAAAAGAATGTGGCACAGTGGTTGGGCAGCTCCTCGTAAGCCACACTCAGTGGTAATGACGTTTGGGGTGGTGTAAACCACGATGGCACTGGACAGTGGATGACTGGAAACGACTGATCAGGAGTGATGAATCACACTGGACTCTGTGGCAATCCGATGCAAAGGTTTGGGTTTGGCGAACACTTTTACAACGTTACCTGCCCTCATGAGTAGTGCTAACATGAAGTATGGAGGAGGTAGTTTTTCGTGGTTAGGATGTGGTCCCTTAATTGCCCTTAATAAAACTCTAAATGCGCAAGAATGTGAAAATATTTTAGAGCATTGTGTTCAATAGTGGAACAGTTCGGAGACTATGACTAATTGTATCAGCATGACAATGCATCCTGTCATAAAGCGTCATCTGTGAGGCAATAATTTGTGGACAACAACGTTCCTGGAACAGACTGGCCTATTCAGAGTCCCGACCTGAACCCAGTGCAGCACCTCTGGGATAAGCTAGAACGGGAATTCCGCTTCACACCCGAGCTTCCAACATCATTACCTCCTCTGGTTTCGGCTCATGTGAAAGATTGGGCTGCCATTCCTCCACAGATATTCTGGTACCTCATTGAAAGTGTCTTTAGCATAGTTCAAGCTGCCATAAAGGCGAATGACAGACACACCCCATATTAATGTCCATTATAGATGTCTGGGTACTTTTTATCAGATAGTGATTCTTGAGCCTTTCTGATATACGGGGTGTTCAAAAAGTCTCTCCGCAGTGCCGTATGATTGTTAGCCGCGTGTGCCGTATGCCGCTGTGAATATACCGAAATAAAACTCAGTGAAATACAAGTCATTAGCTTACTGAATATTCATTTTTACTTACAAATTTTCACATTAAATGTTGAAATTGTCCCCCCCTCCACCCCCTGTTGTTGAATTCACAATTTAATTCGTCTAATCATACGGTACGCGCGGCTAACAATCATACGGCACTGCGGAGAGATTTTTTGAACACCCTGTATATCTCCAGTTGAAAAGTTATCAAGGGTAGGTTGAAGAAGGGTATTGTAATATATATCTTTCGTAGATGATTTACATTCCCAGCAAACATCGGCCTGGCATCTGATTTTGCTACAACTAGTTCTATGTGGTGGTTTCGCTTTGATCACTTGTGCGTGTAATCGTGGACAATTCACGACAGTGAATGTTTCCAGTGTGTGTTCGGCAATCGTGCTGTTGCATAGTAACAAGTATTCCAGCAAGTTTATGGGTACTTAGTTACGTCTGCTTGTGTTGAATACCAGCTGTCAGCCGTTGCTCGAAGCATTGATCCTCTGCAAGTCTTCCTTCGTTTCACGAAACTTTTTCTGGCGTTGTTGCCTCCGTATTTACAAAAGCCTAATCCGAAAATCCGCGATCCATTTCGTGGATATTCAACATTGTTAACCAGATGAATTCTATGTATAGTGAGCAGTAATTGCGTGCAAAACTCCTTGAGGTACGCTGTAAGTTACTTTCAAATCTGACGATGTCTTCCCGTTAAGAAGTACATGCTGAGACCTTTCGTAAGTTATGTTTCATCATAGAAGTTCCAAAAATGTCATTATATAGGATCATAAAGAGTATTCCATAATTATATAACAGATTTGCGTCAGAAATGTAGATCTGCAGTTTTGTGCACTTGTTACGTGGTCCTTCTTGACGACGGGATCGAACTGCGCCGTTCCCCAATCGCTAGAACGCTTAGTTGCTTCAGTGATCTACAATAAGCATGTTCCAGAAAGTCATTCGCATAATCAATTCCGAGCCTGTATTCTTTCTTCTGATTACAGCTTTTATTAGATTTCGCACTAAGTTATCTTCGCGCTCATTTTGGCTTCGGTCAGCTTTGGCTTCGTCAAAAACGCTCTGATTTCTGATGAAGCTCTCTCTGCTTTCGTAGCAACTTTCTAATTCAACTACTGACAACTCCAGGAGTTTTCTATCCCTCACAAGCGTGCGCGGCACATACATGTCTGGAGCATGTTGTAAAACAGTGTTGAATCTTGGGCATTAATATCACACATTTCCGTCTAAGAGATGAACGTTTGCTGATGACTGTTCAGACAACTTACGAGTATAATCCATTTCTTGTCGCCCTTGTTAACCGTAAGTATTTTCCTAATGTTCCTCACATTCGTTCTGGCATCCGAAGTAAATGATAGTGTAACACCCAGTCACGGACTACACGGTACGCACTACTCACACCTTAAAATGACTTGCGGAGTACAGATGTAAATTTAAATTGAAAAGTTCGGGTCTGCTTGTGATCAGGAGATCAAAGGTTGCATTCTCAGGAGTCGCCTCTTTAACTACCTAGGAGAATTTTTAGAAGAGATACCTAGAAAAATTTCACACGAATCCGTATCCCCGGCACCTATTTTAATCACATGAGTCTCAGAGTTTCTAGATTGGAAGCTGATGAGGGACGGTCAATAAATTTATGCAAGATGATTAAATCTTCTGTGAAGCATTCTGTCGCTACAGCTGCTGATTTACGTGGCCGATGAAGCATCTCAATTACGTTGTAGTATCAAATTTTGAGGCTTACTTTCACATAGTTTATTTCACACTCGGGATCTGTAGTATCCCGACGATACACTATCGAGTTCCTGACGGAAATAAATATGCCACTTCCACTTGCATCCAGCCTATTCTTACGACTTTTATACCAACCTGAATTTCCGATTTCGCTACGACTCATTTGTGGTTTTGGCCAGGTTTTTGTCCATAATACCGTTAGTAAGCGAAAGTAACTCTGGATCCATACAGTGGGCGTTCGTGCAATTAACTAAAAAGCCACATCTGAACATCACGCTAATCTGGACGTTTTGGGAACCTTAAACAATACCGTGAAAAAAGATCAAATGTTTCAAGTTAGATACAAGAAGCATTTTAGAATTCGAAAGCGCTCATTTCATGCCAAGACAGGACTAAAGTACACTCTTTATGCATTAGCGTCTTCTAAACGGTGATTTTGACAGTTACAAATATTTCCACCTATAATGCACGACCACTCATCTCAGTGTCTAGGAAATCTTCATTTCAGATATGGATAATGTCCTGTAGGTACAAAAATGTAAAACAACACACGAGTTTTTGTCGTAGCAGCCTGTTTTCAAATGGTTCAAATGGTTCTGAGCACTATGAGACTTAACATCTGTGGTCATCAGTCCCCAAGAACTAACCTAAGGACATCACACACATCCATGCCCGAGGCAGGATTCGAACCTGCGACCGTAGCGGTCACGCGGTTCCAGACTGAAGCGCCAGAACCGCACGGCCACACCACAGCCTGTTTTAAGCAGGCCAGTAGCAACATTGTCGTGTTATACATTGATACGCTAGCTGTCGAGTTTGAAATCTATTTCCATTTTTAGTGTACACCTTCATTTTTCTATTGAGTGCCTGCTTGGGTTTCACGTGTGCACTTCAAAAAATTAACATTTCATTCCTTTGAAAAATATCATTTTCTCAAACACGTCTCAATTCAAAAGATAACGTCAAAGTTTCTTCAGTGGGGAAAAATCGTAGTATACTGTTGTCCTCACAAATAGTGCACTGTGAAAACATAGGCTACTGTGATATTTTTGGTATTAATCGAAAGATATGCAACTTATCAAGAAAACTAAGATTTATTTATTTATTTACGACCAGTCCATATAATTTACGTGTGTGACTTCCTGTTTTCAATATTTTACAATCTAATGAAACCCAGACTTATACATGTTTTTAACATAATTCGCATTTGGTGATTTATATCCTCATTTACACACACAGAAAGCAGTAGTTTGACATTTTTAATTACACACGTTATAACAGAAAAATTTGGTGTAAATGTATATCCGAATGTGAAAAATTTTATTGTGGCAACAGTATCATGACTCTCGATAGAAAAACACAAATATGAATGATTGGTTATTTTATTTACATTTTCGCTAGACATTTTGATCGTTTCATTTAAAATGTATGCAGCATAGGTTAATTTTTTTCTATATGCTGTTCTTGTGTGTAGGTACTGGCTGTGTGCAGAGAGCGAAAACAAAGTAGTTTTACAATGTGGATCTGAACATTTATAATTATTCGTTTGCTTGTATTGAATTACCAATGCATATATAAATTCCTTTCAGTCGTCACTAGATGCTTCCCAACTGCGGGCTTCAATTTTACACGATTACGGATAGAATTCTGAAAAGCAGCCAGAAATTACTGGAAGATGTAGAAAGCTCCCGAGCCTACACAGATAACGGGAAAACCTTGATAATAACCCGAATACACATGTTTTAACCGAAAACTGTTGTTTCCTGTATTTAAAAATCATGTCATATTTGAAAGCCCATTATATGACTCGGTGGAAACTGACATCTTATTACAGTATTACACTTAAAACACAATGATTTCTTCGGTTCAGTTACTTTCAGTTCAATATCGAGAAATAGCATCAATTTTTTTTCCTGTTTCTGTAACTTCATTTACATGTAATAACACAAACATATTTTAGTGCCTCGGTGATCGTGATAACAGGTTCTTCCATCACTTCGTCTTAACTCTCCTCCTCTAAAGAACATTTACTTTTTCCTTTTATTCGCGTTACTTAGCGGCTCAAATTTCGGCTCATAGACATCACTATTTAACCACTCGCGGATTTTTTCGTTATCTACGTCTTCTTAAGCAGAAGTTTGTATTCCATACGAAAATATTCATTATAATAAGAAAACACTTCAGCATTGGTTTTTTTTAATTTTCCCAGATACCTCTGGTCTACGCACGGATAATCCGAAAACCAGATAATAAGCACACGGGCAATCGAGAATTTGTTATGTTTATATTACTTTTTAAGTATTGAAGCACCAGAATAACTGTCAATTTTCCGTTCAGTATACGGAAACTGATTGTTTTCTCTCCTAAAAGTGCCATAGGTTACCATCAAAAATCATAAAACAAAAGCCAACATGTATATTACATTAACTTAATCCAGATGATGGAAATAAAATTCTCGGGAACGCGTAGTGGAGAAATAAAGTGATTCGATAAAGATAGCTGTATTTTTCAATCGCTAAAAGTTTCTTGCGCCGAATTTTCTTTCACGCCAACAAATTCAGAAAATGTGCTTGCAGGTAATACAATACTGCGCCCCCTGCAGACTGATAAGGACTGTACATTAGCAACTGACGCAGCGCCACACTAGCACCTATTATCGAAAGTATGATCCTTTGCGATATCGAGCGCAATTTATGATTGGATTGATGATTTCTCATTAGGCAGGGCGGTATGTTATCTTGGGTGGAGAGTCTCAACGTATGTAGAAATAATTTCAGGTGGGACCCTTGCTGTTAATGTTGTGTATTAAAGACCTAGCTGACAATATTAATAGAAACCTTAGACTATTTACAGATCATGCAATTATCTATAATGAAGTATTGTAAGCTATTCAGGTGTTCAGTCAGATATTGATAAGATTGAGATTTGGTACAAGGATTGGGATCTTGCTTTAGATATTCACAAATGTAAAATTGTGCATTCCACAAATCTCAGAAGCGTTTATCCTATGACTACAATATCAATGAATCACAATTAGAATCAGTCGACACGTATAAATACCTGGGTGCAACAGTTTGTAGGGATATAAAATGAAACGATGAAATGACACAGCTGCAGGTAGGATAATATAAAAATTCAGACTAGAAGATTGTTTACAAAACAATCACGCGTGCCATCACAGGATATTGCTGAAATATGTGGGACTCATATCAAATAGAACTTACAGGGAGTAATAAACGTTTACAAAGGATGGAAGCACGAGTTGTCACAAGCTTGTCCGGCTCGTGGAAAAGGGTCTCGCAGATGCTGAAAAACCAGAACTGGCAGACGTTTGAAAATGGAACCGAACTATCCCGTGAAAGCCTACTAGGAATCTAGGAATATAGTAGCACATCCTACGTGTCGCTCCAGTAGCGTTCGCCACGACAAGGCTAGGCTAACTGCAGCGCTCCGTACGCTAATGGAGCGAGGAACACTGTCCGCCATGCAGTGCGGCACTCACCTCGGCGCCATGGTGTGTGGCTGGCGACGCAGTCCGGCGTGCGCGCCGCCGCCCTGGTATTTATCAGCGCGCAGCCGCGGCGTGACCTTTAACCCGCCGGCAGCGGCGCCCGGCACACACTGAGGGGACGCGGGCAGGCTTATCGGACCAGCTGGCTTCCAGCCGACGACCACGCTTCCTCTGCCGACTGCCGACTCCGCCCCACTGCCTTCTTGCCGAAGCACTCGCGCGAGACTTCGCTCCGATTCCGAGAACACGTGCCGCTCTAGACTGACGGGCTCCCACCGCACAACTGAGCGCTACACTGGTAGGCGTCATTGCCACTGCGCTACGCGAGGGATGGACTTCGTTCATCTGCGCCGACGTCGCAGTAGGGTGACACGTAATTAGCGGAAGACGCATTTGTAGCAATGCGACTGACTCAGCGCGAATCTACTGCGTTGTTTGTGCGTAATTTCGTGCTACCTGACCAGTGCAGACTCAGATTCTCTATCGATAGCGCTAAAGCGCTAATTAACAGCAACCACACTGGTTTCCATCAACCGCAGAGCACTACATCTAGCGCTACGTGTAGATGGCTACTCTGTAAATCAGACATAAGTGCCTGGCACAATACTCGTGTTATTCCACTCTCGAACAGCGCGCGGTAAAAACGAACACCTATATCTTTCCGTGCGAGTTCCGATTCCCCTTATTTTATTATGATGATCGTCTCTCCCTACGTAGGTCGGCGACAGCAAAATATTTTCTCATTCGGAGGAGAAAGTTGCTGATCGAAATTTCGTGAGAAGATCCCGCCGCAGTGAGAATCGCCTTTGTTTTAGTGATGTCCACCCCATATCCTGTGTCATGTCCCTGACACTCTCTCCCCTATTTCTCGATAATACAAAACATGCTGCCCTTGATGAAACGTTCTTGACGTTCTCCGTTAATCCTACCTGGCAAGAATCCCACGCCGCGCAGTAATACTCCAGTAGAGGACGGACAAGCGTAGTGTAAGGGCAGCGTTACATTGCTACTAAACCATCGTAAATTTTACTACACTAAATTTCATTCAATGGAAGTCATAATTAATAGGTTACGCACAAGGTAGTTACATTTGTTAGATCTCCTGTGCTATGTTCCATACAAACTAAGTCGTCGTGTGACTAGGGCCTCCCACCGGGTACACGGTAGACCATTCACCGGGTGCAAGTGTTTCAATTTGACGCTACTTCGGCGACTTGCAAGTAGATGGGTGTGAGATGATGATGATTGGGACAACACAACACCCAGTCCCTGAGCGGAGAAAATCTCCGACCCAGCCGAGAATCGAACCCAGGCCCTTAGGATTGACATTCTGCCGCGCTGACCACTCAGCTACCGGGGTCGGACACAAACTAAGGGTCGCAGGTTCGAATCCTGTCTCGGGCATGGATGTGTGTGATGTCCTTAGGTTAGTTAGGTTTAAGTAGTTCTAAGTTCTAGGGGACTGATGGCCTCAGATGTTAAGTCCTATAGTGCTCAGAGCCATTTGAACCATTTTGAACACAAACTAAGTACAAAACGTCCTGTTTTATGTTTTGTTATGATCATTTTACTGCCCAAAATGTTACTGGAAAAGAAGTCATAATTTATCTTATGAGCGGCGTTCAATAAGTAATGCAACACACTTTTTTTTCTCTGTCAGTTTCAGTTGAAAAAATATGGAATTTGTTGTGGAACACCTTGGAATATTCCCGCTTCAACTCCTACAGTTTCGTGAAGTTCCGATAAGTGGAAGCGCTATACGTAGCTTTCAAAATGGCGCCTGTAACAGAGGTGCGTTCCAAGCAGAGAGCTGTCACTGAGTTAATTTTGGTGGAAAACCAGAGCATCACAAATATTCATAGGCGCTTGCAGAATGTCTACGGAGACTTGGCAATGAATAAAAGCATGGTGAGTCGTGGGACGAGACGTCTGTCATCACCGCAACAAGATCGCGCAGTCTTATCGATCTCCCCCTGCCGGCTGGTCGGACACAGCTGTGACTCCTACAGTGTTGGAACATGCGGACACTCTCATTAGATCGACAGATCACACACCTCGTTGCTCAATTGGATGTCTCTGCTGTTAGTGCTGACACACCCGTCCACCATTTGGGGTCCTCTAAGGTGTATGCCCGCTGGGTTTCTTGCCGCCTAACAGGAGACCATAAAGAGCAGCGGAGGACCATGTGCGTGGAACTGCTTGAGCGTTACGAGGCTGATCGTGACAATCTTTTGTTGAACATCGACGCAGACTATGAAACATGGATTCATCACTTGGAAACGGAAACGAAACGGCAATCCATGGTGTTGCGCCACACCACCTCTCTCCTCCAAAGACAAAGTTCAAAACCGCACACTCAACCCAATGAAGTATATACTCTGCAGGAATCAGTACGGAGATGCTGATGTTATTGATGCAAGACGCTGGCTACAACATTGACCAGTAGAGTGGTACCATGAGGACACATGAGGACATACAGGCTCTCCCAGCAACGTGGCATAAGGCTGTCGTACTGAACGGAGGGTTTTGTAGCCAAAAGAGCGGAAAATAATATGGTGCACTGGAATACTGAACAAAACCAACCTGCTATCAGAAAAAAAGTTACATTAATTATCAAACTCCCCTCGTATGTACAATTTACAAATTATTTTACTTATTAAAACTCGAAGTATTTTACACGTAGAATGAGTAGAGAGTCATCTGCTTTCTTCCACGGTCACTCAAGAATTCTTCTTTCGATTCCTCACCTGGGGCATCAAAGTCTGCGTCTACATCACTGTCATCTGCACAGACCACATTATCCTCTTATTCTTTACTAAATTATTCATTGTCTGTCTCTTTATCAGCTTCTTCAAGCAAATTGCCCATTGTGTTAGTGTCAAAATCAAACTCAGCACCATCCATATTGTGCTAATTTCAGTAGCAAAAGAGAGACTAGCACTGAAGAGAGCCAATGTGACATAAACTAACATACCTCTAATTTATACAGGGTGTTACAAAAAGGTACGGCCAAACTTTCAGGAAACATTCCTCACACACAAATAAAGAAAAGATGTTATGTGGACATGTGTCCGAAAAACGCTTAATTTCCTTGTTAGAGCTCATTTTAGTTTCGTCAGTATGTACTGTACTTCTTCGATTCACCGCCATGATTTCATACGGGATACTCTCCTGTGCTGCTAGAACATGTGCCTTTACAAGTACGACACAACATGTGCTTCATGCACGATGGAGCTCCTGCACATTTCAGTCGAAGTGTTCGTACGCTTCTCAACAACAGATTCGGTGACCCATGGATTGGTAGAGGCGGACCAATTCCATGGCCTCCACGCTCTCCTGACCTCAACCCTCTTGACTTTCATTTATGGGGGCATTTGAAAGCTCTTGTCTACGCAACCCCAGTACCAAATGTAGAGACTCTTCGTGCTCGTACTGTGGAAGTCTGTGATACAATACGCCATTCTCCAGGGCTGCATCAGCGCATCAGGGATTCCATGCGACGGAGGAGGATGCATGTATCCTCGATAACGGAGGATATTTTGAACATTTCCTGTAACAAAGTGTTTGAAGTCACGCTGGTACGTTCTGTTGCTGTGTGTTTCCATTCCGTGATTAATGTGACTTGAAGAGAAGTAATAAAGTGAGCTCTATCATGGAAAGTAAGCGTTTCCGGACACATGTCCTCATAACATATTTTTTTTCTTTGTGTGTGAGGAATGTTTCCTGAAAGTTTGGCCGTACCTTTTTGTAACACCCTATATAAGATGCCACACTAATATAAATTGGAAGCGATAAAACAAATATGTCGACTATCAGAAAACTGGCACACCATTACTAAACATTCGTCTTATTTATGACAAGAGCACCAGTGTCAGCATATCGCTGGAGTAATACAATCAATAATATCGTCATTGTTAACAACAATGTTTTCCATGAAGGTGCTCAAGACCACGTGTCGCTCATGCGTCCAGATTGGGAGGAACAACAAAGAGATACCAACTACATTCACAAATATTACGAGAGTATGGTAATCTAAGCTTAAGAAAGATAAATAAATAAAGAAGGACAAAACGTGTGTGCGCAATTCGCATTCGTACCGTAGGATTTTTGTGAAAACGTAGGCAGAAAATCAGAATAATTGTTTCGTATTAATCTGTAATTTGATTATCAATCTCTTTAATATAGTGGTTACATATACAGGGTGGGCCAAAAAATTTGGCTACAAAGAAACGCAGCACAGGAAAGAAAATACTGTACTAACCTGACTATAGCAGATGCTGAAAGTGATCATCTTTCATCTTTGTACACTTTTAGGTTTGATCAGCAAGTTGATGAAGGCCGATACACTTGAGCGCTCCCCACACAAAGCAATCGCACACTGACTTGGGTGACCAGCTAGGGCAGCGACCAGACGGACCTCTGCTAACAAGTATGTCAGGCGTGAAGACTGTGTAAATGTTCTCCATCCTGTAGGAACTAACTGTAGGTCTTTCCCTCCTCCGTCAATGCTGCCACTGATGGTTTTAAAATGTTGGCTATGTAACGTGCCGATATCCGGGCCACTTTTATTTGCCCCACCCTTAATGGTTACAGAATAGATAAACCACATGGTTATCGCATTTAGCAAGGGTCTTTGGAAACGAATGTAACATAAGTATGCCTCACACTGCATAACTAGACGACATTTGGTCGTCGTGATACATACTCGTTGTCATCTGTGTCTAAATTGTATCTATTTTCAGTATTGCCTTCCAACGACGTCTGCGTAGGGTCAATAGACGTTTCGACTGTCGCTAACCGCTGTGTGCGTGGTGGGCCAGCTACGAGATTGCTTTGGGCCGTTTTCTCATTTCCTCTTCGACGCTTGCCGTAGCAATCACATTGCTTCGGCACAGAACTTTTTAGACGTTTTGGATTCCTTTCGACACCGATTTATAAGGTTCTGAGCATATTTCCATGTCATATGAAACGACATCTCTCATTTTTTGTAAGTTCCAGTTTAATGCCGATTTTCACTTATATTCCGGCTCTCATTTTTATTGGCTCACTTTTGGGTGTAGTAATGCTCCGCGAGCTCTTCACACTGACACGCGAATCGATGTCCTAGCTAAAAGCATTTCCACGCTACAACAATTTATACAGGGTGTTACAAAAAGGTACTTCCAAACTTTCAGGAAACATTCCTCACGGACAAAGAAAGAAAATATGTTATGTGGACATGTGTCCGGAAACGCTTACTTTCCATGTTAGAGCTCATTTTATTACTTCTCTTCAAATCACATTAATCATGGAATGGAAACACACAGCAACAGAACGTACCACCGTAACAAGAGCTTTCTAATGCCCCCATAAATGAAAGTCAAGAGGGTTGAGGTCAGGAGAGCGTGGAGGCCATGGAATTGGTCCGCCTCTACCAATCCATCGGTCACCGAATCTGTTGTTGAGAAGCGTACGAACACTTCGACTGAAATGTGCAGGAGCTCCATCGTGCACGAACCACATGTTGTGTCGTACTTGTAAAGGCACATGTTCTAGCAGCACAGGTAGAGTATCCCGTATGAAATCATGATAACGTGCTCCATTTAGCGTAGGTGGAAGAACATGGGGCCCAATCAAGACATCACCAACAATGCCTGCCCAAACGTTCACAGAAAATCTGCGTTGATGACGTGATTGCACAATTGCGTGCGGATTCTCGTCAGCCCACACATGTTGACTGTGAAAATTTACAATTTGATCACGTTGGAATGAAGCCTCATCCATAAAGAGAACATTCATACTGAAATGGGGATTGACACATTGTTGGATGAACCATTCGCAGAAGTGTACCCGTGGAGGCCAATCAGCTGCTGATAGTGCCTGCACACACTGTACATGGTACGGAAACAACTGGTTCTCCCGTAGCACTCTCCATACAATGACGTGATCAACGGTACCTTGTACAGCAGCAACTTCTCTGACGCTGACATTAGGGTTATCGTCAACTGCACGAAGAATTGCCTCGTCCATTGCAGGTGTCCTCGTCGTTCTAGGTCTTCCCCAGTCACGAGTCATAGGCTGGAATGTTCCGTGCTCCCTAAGACGCCGATCAATTTCTTCGAACGTCTTCCTGTCGGGACACCTTCGTTCTGGAAATCTGTCTCGATACAAACGTACCGCGCCACGGCTATTTCCCCGTGCAAATCCATACATCAAATGGGCGTCTGCCAACTCCGCATTTGTAAGCATTGCACTGACTGCATAACCACGTTCGTGATGAACACTAACCTGTTGATGCTACGTACTGATGTGCTTGATGCTAGTACTGTAGAGCAGTGAGTCACATGTCAACATCAACACAAGCACCGAAGTCAACATTACCTTCCTTCAATTGGGCTAACTGCCGGTGAATAGAGGAAGTACAGTACATACTGACGAAACTAAAATGAGCTCTAACATGGAAATTAAGCGTTTCCGGACACATGTCCACATAACATCTTTTCTTTATTTGTGTGTGAGGAATGTTTCCTGAAAGTTTGGCCGTACCTTTTTGAAACACCCTGTATACTGGAAGCTAATTCGTGCCATTGAAAGAGCAAGTGGAAACACTGGTACGACGATGTCATTGGCAAAACAAATACTGCGCGACAAACGCGTACAGACATTTCGCTTTATTAGCCTCGTAGTTATCAGCGGTTCAGATCTGACGCTTGTTACACAAGAAAGTGCGATGCGACCGATGTGCGAATCGACGTTTTTGCTTATACAGGGTGGTCAGAAACAGTTTGAAAAGCTTATAAGGGCGTTTCAGGGTATGTCCTGCTGAGAAATAATTGTTAAAGAAAAAATTCGATACTTTGCCCCGTTTCAGAGATAATTGGCATTCAAGTTAGTCAATCAGGCCATTGTGTGGCCGGCCAGATAACAAATAGCGTCAGATGCTCTCACAGCGCACGAGACTGTTCAGTCTTTGGCTCGGGTTCGATCCTTACTACCGTCCCATATCCGATTTTTGTATTTCTAGGAAACCAAACGAAGTACACGTCTGGCGACACCTTCTCTGGCAGGCCGCTTGAATTTGCTCGCGCAATGGCCTGGTTGGCTAAATTCAGTGCTAATTAACTCGAAAACAGCGCAACGTATCTACTTCTTTCTTAATAATCATTTCTCAGCACAACTTACCCTGCAATATCCCTACAAGGTTTTCAAGTTAATATGTGCCCCGATGCGCAGTGACCGAGTGGTCCCGCATTGACGAGGAGCGGAGTTCAAATGCTTTTAAACACTTAATTTTTTTTGGTTTCTCTAATGATATGCTGAGAGGGTCTATTTGAAAAGCCACTGGTGGTTTCCCGTCCCGTTATAACCCAATCCGAGCTTATATTCCGACCATAATGGAGAATAGTCGCCGGCACAGAAAATCATACTCTTTCTTTCTTTTCATTTTCATAATGTTGCTCATCGACTGCCACAAGTGTCTGCTAAAAATCGAATACCTTTTTTTTTCTTTGAAAATGAAACGATCAGTTTCTTTACAATGTTCTTGTCTAGTCCCAACTTGACTGACATCTTTAATGATACCGTCATCCACAGGACACTAAACTCTAATCTTTCTGGCTCGCTGAAAAGCGCTATCGGCGAATCAGACCAGCTAGCTAACACCTTGTAAGTAGGCTGTTTAGGTTTTTATGTTGGTAACGCCACGTAGCGCTCTATATGAAAATCACTGACTGTGCTGTGTGAAGGGTGTGGTTGGTTTGCATTGTTGGAGTAATGCTATTGTAGTGTTGGGCAGTTGGCTGTTAACAGCGCGTAGCGTTGCGCAGTTGGAGGTGAGCTGCCAGCAGTGGTGGATGTGGAGAGAGAGATGGCGGAGTTTTGAGAGCGGATGATCTGGACGTGTGTCCATCAGAGACAGTAAATTTGTAGGACTGGATGTCATGAGCTGATATATATATATAATGACTTTTGAACACTATTAAGGTAAATACATTGTTTGTTCTTTATCAGAATCTTTCATTTGCTAACTATACCTATCAGTAGTTAGTGAATTCAGTAGTTAGAATCTTTTATTTAGGTGGCAGTATTGGCGCTCGCTGTATTGCAGTAGTCCGAGTAACGAAGATTTTTGTGAGGTAAGTGATTCATGAAAGGTATTGGTTATTTTTAGCCAGCGCCATTCTTTTGTCGGGATTATTGAAAGTCAGATTGCGTTGCGCTAAAAATATTGTGTGTCAGTTTAGTGTTGATCAGAATAGGTAAAGAGTGAAATGTCTGAGTACGTTCAGTTCTGCTCAGCTGTTTGAAAATCAAATAATGTAAGAGGTTTATCAGCACAGTAATTCATTAATTCTTTTAAGGGGACGTTTCATATGTCGACCCTTAGCCGAGGATACCTCACTGGAATCTTCTGATTTTTTTCTTGTAGTTTCTGTAATTAGTGTAGCTATTGTTTATTACTAGCGCGTAATTATACAGAGAATTTCCTTTGTAGTTGTAGTTTTTCATTGTTGTACAGTAAAACAGTTGTGGCATGCATGTAGATCTGCACCAAGTATTTCGCAGCTGCACTTGCAATTAACGAGATATTATTTTCAGTGCTATGTTAATGTGTTTTCTTATTTTTGCTCTTCAAATTGTGTTTTTCTATGCTATCGTGTGAAATATTGTGACAGTTATGGCGTGTGAAAAACGTAATACTAGGCTCCAAAGTAAACTGAGAAATGACAGTGAAGACAAAAGCAATGTGTTAGCGCCACCGTGTAATGAATTAACTAATGTTCAACATAGTAATTTGGTAACTGTGCATAGGAAAATGGAGCGGGCGGCAAATAATGGTGTAGACAGTGAAACAATTAGTGAACGGGGAAGCATTATCGATCGATCGGTCAGCAACAGCTCGCCTCAGGAATCCGAAATGACAGGACACAATCTTGCAAATACTGCAGATTCAGGTTTTGGGTCGTCACCGTTTTCTCGAATGAGTCAAGACAAATTTTCTGCTTGTCAAAATGTGAATGTTGCTGGTGAAAATGCACTGCCAAAAAGCATAGAGAAACAGATTCCAGATACTAATACATTGTTATTGCAATTAATGCTTCAAATGAAACAAAATCTGAGACAAGCACAGCAAAAGTTAGACAAAATGGAACAAAATCTTCAAAAGTTAGATACAATGGAACAACACCAGAGACAAGCACAGCAACAGCTTCAAAAGTTTGACTCAATGGAACAAACGCTTGAACAAACACATGAAGATTTAACTGCAGAGTTACTTAAAATCGAATATAAATGTCGAAAAGTCTGTAATGACGTGAAAACACAAATTTGTGAGTAATTTCAACCTATTTTTTCTCGGCATGAAAATGCATTACAAAATCACGAAGTAGCCATAAAAGAAATGCAGACTATTGTTCATGAAAATCACGAGACCTTGCAAGCTAAAATTGACTCAGTTACATCTACTGATTCAGTTACGCTACTTGCAAAAACTCAGGAAAACTTAAAGGACACAGTAGATACTCTGAAAATTGGTTCAGAAAGACACATGGAGGAAATTAGTTCATTATCAGAGAAAGTAGTCGAACTTTCGGATCAGCTAAATAATTTATCTACGAAGGTAGATGATAATCTGAATGACACAAGACTGGTAGTCTTTAATGATACAGAAGAGTACGAACAAATTAGGAAATTCAAACAAAATCAGAATCAAATTAATACGCAACACCAAAGAGAAATCTGGGAAGTACAAGATCAGTTGACACAGGTAATACAAGAATTACATATTTCAGAGGACACTCGCGCTCCACTACGGGAAGAGGGACGTAGAAATACGGAACAGCCACAAAATAATAACACAGGGCACTTCGGAAATTATGAAAGAAATTGGCAAGGTACACCGAATTTTGAGATGGAACCGCCGAAACGACGTAACAATGACCGACATGCGACTCGCCGACATGATGATATTGATTATAAGCTGTTTATTACTACACGTAAATTCAAAACATTTAAGAATTCCGGCAACGACATTCATCCACAAGCGTGGCTTCATCAATTCTCTCATTGTTTTCCTCCCAACTGGTGATTAGAGCACAGATTAGAATATATGTGTGGCTATTTAAAGAATGAACCAGCTGTAAGAATGTGATTGGTCATTCACGATTGTCACAGTGAAGGAGAATTTTATCATGCTTTCTTCTCAGCATATTGGTCTCAAGCTACACAAGACCAAGTAAAACATGGCATCATAATGATGAAACATTTCGAACAATCTGAATTTTCCAGTCTTGTGAAATATTTTGAAGACATGTTGCACAAGAATTATTTTGGCAGGACGTTGCAAAGACGACATTGAAGCTTTTCAGGGACTTTTACAAGAATTGGAAATTGACACTGACAATCGCGGGACGCGAAAACAGGAACACAACAATTACAGGTCTCATCCGTCACAATTCCACGATGAAAGAAATAATAACTGGACACGACAAGGCTATTCTTACAACGCAAATCGTGACCAAAACAGACACCACCCGTATGACAACCGTTGGCAGAATAATAGTTACAGAGAAAGATCGCATTTCTGTAGTAATGAATATGACAGATATAACCATAGAAACAGACAATATGGGAACCAAAATAATTATTATCAAGGGAAACAGAATAACTCCAGACGCAACGGTCTACCACGCAGTTACGATTCAGGAAGAAATTCTCCACCACGTGACCGACAAGAAAGAAATTATGGAATCTACCGACATGACGACAGACGATATAATCGTAACGACAGACCTGAATGTCATCAGAACTGGCGGGATTCAAACAGGGCAGGGCCCTGTCGACAAGGTGAATTTGTAGAAGTTAGGTCTCCTAATCCTAATAACGACGCGCGCCAACAAAGAGACTGACAATGCCTCGCACCGCAGGCAGCCACTTGCGCTGGGTCGGCTTGAGGAAAATAACATAAGCTAACCTTGAAAAAAATTCCAGTATTCTTTACCGACGTATACCACACGATTATTGCGTTGCGTACTAGGAAGAGTAAAGGATTGCACCACAGTTCACATCTAAAACCATTTATTGAGCGATAATCTTCTTTTTAACTTAGTCTTTGGTATAAAATTTTTTACTTTACATTACTAATATGTTTTGTCAGACTTAGAATCTGTTAACATGCAACAATGTTTGAAGTTAAATATCCAGTCAAGAACCAAGAGATCTTATTTAAACAGAAATTACGAATGCATTGTTATAGTGAACAGACGGCACAGTGTTATTGTGTGTGTACATTCTTGCTTGTTAGTTGCACAATTACGTAACGACTATCAGGCTTACATACTTAGAACATATACCGGTACTGCTAATGAGATTTTAATGCAACATTTTGGTTTACTTGAAAATACACTCTGGATTTAAAGTACTTTCTGAGAGATACCAGATGACACAGTGGTTAGTTTATGTGACAGCTACACAATTATATCACGACGCTACTAATGAGTGACAATTTGCATTGTTGCTTTTGCGGTGTATCTGTTTTATCTCTGCACAGTTTTTCTGAATTTTTCTGGAAAGGAAAACATGTTTTAGTAGTAACATTGTGGTATAGCTACAATGAGACAGCCTTTTCCATAGCACAACTACAAGTTACAGTACAGTACTTGCTTCACCACGGCAATAAACGTAATACGCATAGCATTTCACTTTTGTTTATTATGAGGCAAGTACATTGACTTCTACAGAACTTCGCTTATGGACGACGATAATTACGACACTTGGCACATTTTTACCATTAAGTAATGACAGAGATTATCTTACAACAAGATGCACAGCTTAGCGCTAAAAGACACGTATTTGAGTGATTAATTTTATTTTTAAATATTTTTGAATCACAAAGATACAAAGGTTTTCCGTGACACATTTCATTCCATTGATGTATCTGTAACACCTGTCGGTACAATTACAATAATCCTCAGGGGGATACACGCTTACTTTGTGTACCATGTGTTTGGCAAGCATTAGAAGCCCTAGTTAATATGGTATTTGCTTATACAACTTTACACATCGGTACCGTATTTCTCTAACACAGAATTACACAGCTGTCTGATTATTTAACATAGAAACAAACATTTTTTTACTACATCAGTGACAGATGTTTACGTAATTACACAGTTGGATAACTTCACACTTATGAAATTGTATTTTGTCTGTACTTTGTGAACTGTTCATATTTTTTCGGAACCATTGCGATGCTATGAGAGCTTTGAATGTCGTATTTGGTAATGGATCATGATTTTTGAAGTATGTTTGAGGTAGATGATTTTATTAAAGGTCTTGAAATTATTGAAAGAAGCTGCGACGATTTTAAGACGTGATTGACCTGTTATGATGTTATTATTACCATGACAATGTGTATTATGCTGTTGAGGTATGTTTACGATCAATACCATATATGAGGAATGTGATTACGGGTTTATATGTATATGAATAATGAATAGAAGTTAGAGACTCTGGTTTGTGAAAAAGATGTTGGAACCAAGAATCGTACTTTAAGAGTTATGAGTTGTTCATCCATGTGTGAATGTATCAGAACACTGCTATTCATGAGATTTCGTTTCTACAGATTTCTACTGTAACTTTTCGAACTGTGAATTTTTTTTTATATGAGACCATCACTGCTGTCGTAAATATTTCGGTAAGAAAGTTAAGTGACCTTCACGTAATGCGTCGTAGGCGCCTAGCTGTGCCACCTGCCTGGAGGAAAAGCCATTAGGTGGAGAAAAAGAGACCATTAACCTCACTGTTGACATTCCTTTGTAGAAAGCATCACAAATACGACACGCTCATTACTTGGAGACATATCATACTTTGTGCAACTTACTGAAATGCTTATGAACTGATGGGAAATATTTTTACATCTGCACACCTGATTATGACAAGAGTCTTTCTATGAGAGTTGAGAGAATTTCTACTAACTTATGAAATAACACATGACTATTGAATGATATTTTCATGCTTCGCTTTAGATAGTTGCTTATTTCATTTGATATCTGGTTTCCAGCTGTGTTGCAGCATTGGTTTTATAAAATTAAATTAAATTCATTTGCTAATGTGAAAACTTTCTGTCAACAGATCTATTAAATAATAGTTTTATGATCTACATTCTTCGAAAAAGGAGCACTTGAAAAGGAAAGAACAATAAGAAGAGACTAATAACAGTAACTGCATACATAATTTTCTTTTCAAGTACTTGGTAATTTCTTTTGTACAATAAGTTGTGGTGCACACATTTAATTACATAGACATTACGATGTGAATAGACATTTCCCTTATCTGCATTGTTGTCTTTAGTATACTATTTTTTTTGCTTGAGCTTTGTCATGTTTAGATATAAGTTACAGTATTTGCTGCTGCTGTTTGCCAGGCATAGTGTTACTGAATTTCACTTTGTATTACTCTGTTAAGCCAGTTTTACTACTGATTTATTTTTCTAGTTTGCTGCACAGTGCCTTATATTAGTTGTAATATTGTAATTGCTTTGCTAATTTAGATTTACTGCTGCTAGCTTTGCCAATTTGTATTTTTTGTCATTGCTGTTTGTGTTAATTTGTTGTGTGCTGCTGCATTGCCTCATCCCTTAGTATATATATGTCTGAGCTCAGTAGATTTAAGTTAGCTTAAGAGGGGGTAGACTATGCAAGAGAATGAGTTTCGATGAATTGGAAGAAATGCATTGAGAAGTTATGCGAAAAAAGTTTGTAAAAAAAGTGTACTGTACAATGAAGAATAATTATTTTGAATGATGATATGAAAAGATTACAGAAAGCAGGTATTGGTAGGACTTTTTGGGAATAATGATGAATGAAGGGAGATCTCCAAGAAGTGAAGAAAGTTTTGTTTGGAAAATACTGCAGTAAAACAAACCCTGTCTTTTCCTTTTGTGTTATTCCGCTATGTGTTTGTGTACCCTTGTGTATTTGTGTTTTTCCTGTCTTTATGTGTTTAGCTGATGAGAGTTATATTGTAGAATTTTTCTAATACAATGTTATTTACTTTGTAAAGATGCTTAGACGTTATTTATTCTGTTCTGTTTTAATGCTCGTGTGTGAAATTAATGTTTCGAAACTATTATCATTATTTTATATATTTACTTATGTCATAATGCCTGTAACACTGATGTATCTGTTTATTTCGATTCTTTTGTAAAGCCTGTACTATTACAAATGTCATCTGTATTGTTATGTTCTTTAATGATGTATTTTGTACCTTTGTTATTGTATTCTCATGTTATAAAATTGTAATTGACACCAGTTCATCAAATTAAGTAACTTGTAAGCATTCATTTCACTGCACATATTTCTGTTGGTCATAGTATATGCACAATATGTGAGAAAAAGAGGACTGTTAGCGTTTGGACGTGTGTTAATAATTCAGCAAGGGCCTGGTTAACAGCATTGCTGGTTCTAAGGACAACTCCAAAAACTTTGTGAGTGCACAAGTGGTGGTTCATGGGCTGGATATACTGTATGCAAGACTCTTCGATGGTGATTGTGCACCTGCACAGTCGCAACAGATGGCTACTGGCCGTCTCTACAAGGACTACAGTGGGTCTGCATCTTTGATGGCCCACCATTACCATTATTTCTACAAGGACTGCAGTGGGTCTGCACTTCTGTTGGCCCACCAATACCGTAATCTCTACCAGGACTACAGTGAGTCTACTCTGTGATGACCTTCCTACCAATATTCATCAAAACTTCGACTGATTCTGCTGTGGGTTTGCTCTGTTGTGGCCCGTTACTTGTCTGCATGTCAAGAGTCAGCGCTGTCTTTGCTTTGGAAGGACAACACTAGTTCTTCAAGACTGCATGGAAATCCAATACTTCCGTGTGCATTTTCTTTTGCTGCTCAGACTTTGTGCATAAAATTGTAATTAATACTGCGAGGAATGGTCAGGACTGTCTTTATGGACTGTGAGAAAATCTTTGCTTTTGACCAACATTGTATCAATAAGTGTGTGCATTTTATTTCTTTGTTATTGTAATTACGAAAATTTTTTTTCAAATCTGTATTGGCCACTACCCAAAACAATTTGTAAAATTTTTTGTGAGGAGCATGGGGGCTAGGTAAGTAGGCTGTTTAGGTTTTTATGTTCGTAACACCACGTAGCGCTCTATATGAAAATCACTGACTGTGCTGTGTGAAGGGTGTGGTTGGTTTGTATTGTTGGAGTATATGCTATTGTAATGTTGGTCAGTTGGCTGTTAACAGCGCGTAGCGTTGTGAACTTGGAGGTGAGCTGCCAGCAGTGGTGGATGTGGAGAGAGAGATGGCGGAGTTTTGAGAGCGGATGATCTGGACATGTGTCCATAAGAGACAGTAAATTTGTAGGACTGGATGTCATGAGCTGAGATATATATATATATATATATATATATATATAATGACTTTTGAACACTATTAAGGTAAATACATTGTTTGTTCTTTATCAGAATCTTTCATTTGCTAACTATGCCTATCAGTAGTTAGTGAATTCAGTAGTTAGAATCTTTTATTTAGCTGGCAGTATTGGCGCTCGCTGTATTCCAGTAGTTCGAGTAACGAAGATTTTTGTGAGTTAAGTGATTCATGAAAGGTATAGGTTATTGTTAGTCAGCGCCATTCTTTTGTAGGAATTATTGAAAGTCAGATTGCGTTGTGCTAAAATTATTGTGTGTCAGTTTAGTGTTGATCAGAATAGGTAAAGAGCGAAATGTCCGAGTACGTTCAGTTCTGCTCAGCTGTTTGAAAATCAAATAATGTAAGAGGTTTATCAGCACAGTAATTCGTTAATTTTTTTTAAGGGGACGTTTCAACCTGACGACCACGTTTCGTCTCCCGTCTGTCGCCCCCACATGCCCCCTTGGTAGTTCTAACGGAAAAATCAGTAGTAGTTATCTTGCAGCTAGTTTTTAGACGAAACAGATGCAGAGGAACGCACACTGCCTTCAAGTAACGAGGTCACTAGTATATATTAGGTACTCTAAGAAATAACAACAAATATGTACTCTAAGAAATAACAACAAATATGTCTATTTTTGTAGAACTTATTTCAAATCGTAATGTTTAAAACTAACGATCTGTTTAGTTGGCTGGGTGATGGACCATCAATAAATTTAAATTGATGTAACAATAACCTTATAAAAGCACTTAAGCATTCATGTGAGAATTCGCTCGGATTCCAGGAAACACGTGCCGCTCTTGACTGGCGGACGGATATTGCAGCGCTACTCAGAACAAGGCTCATTAGTAGTGCACCATGGAAGCGATGGATTTCCACTCATTTGCGACGATGTCGCATTAAGGCGACACGTTAGAAATGACTGACGCACTGGGGGCAATATGGTCGTGACTCAGGTCGAGTCTGCTGTGTTGCATGAGCGTAACTTTCGAGCTGCCTAATACGCGGTGTGTCCGAGAAGTCTCCGTACCCCTAAGTGAAAACAGTTTATTGTATACATATAAAAATCATATATCTAGCAGATCCGTGCCTTATACAGATATCTATAAGTATTCATATCCTCCTCGACGTCTTCCATAGCACCTCAGGAGTTACGCTTCGGATGGCTTCAACAACTTTTCGCAAATCTTCATCAGTTTTAAGAGAAGGAAGATTAGGGTTTGAAGACCCGTCGACATAGAGTCCATTAGAGACGGAGTACAAGTTCCGGTTGTTTCAAGGATGGGGAAGGATATTGGCCTTACCCTTTCAAAGGAACGCTCCCGGCATTTGCCGTGAGTGATTTAGGGAAATCACGGAAAACTCAAATCAGGATGGCCGGACGCTTGTTTGAACGGTCGTCATCCCGAATGCTAGTCCACTGTGATAACCGCGGTGCCACCTAGCTCGGTTTCATTAGGTTTGTACCGAATTTGAGCCACATGGGTCTTGATTATTCCCGATAACAAGTTGTCTAGCGTGGAAAGGTACAGGCTTCGTAGTGGTCACTCCAGTGTGGCTGCAGACGTTGCTGAACCACGACCAGTTCAGCGGCCTTGAATGAACGCACTTGAATGAACAAGGCTTTTGGAAATTGTGTTAACAAACCACGACAGACAGTAACTCGCTGCTCCATGTCGTGGGCAGACAATTAATTCAAAAACAACGGTCAAAACCCTTGCATTTTCAATTTTTTTTATATGACCATGCGTTATTAACGATGTTACCAGAAAGTCAGTTGTTCTTTTGCGAACGCATTTCATTGGAGCCTACTCAGTTGGTTGAGCGACGACAAACACTTTCTTCTAGCGCCTCCATAATCCACTACGATGCCTGTCTTTAGCACTGCCTGAAACAAAAGCACGTTTCTCCCAATCAAGCATGGTTGGTGTAAAAGGTGGAGCCTTGCCAAAGCCCTCTCTAAACACAGTCATGAGCTATGTCATTGACTGTTCTGCCTGCGGACAGTAGCACACCCACACACACGGCACTAAACACTTGCCAACACGCGAACTGTGTCCGCTCACATCAACCATGGCTTCACAACTCAATCACCTACTGAAAAAACACATTGCAATACAGACAAAAATATATTTCGTACATTACAACGCAGGGATACCAATAGAACAACTACAATGAAGTGCCAAAGAAACTGGTATAGGCATGCGTATCGGAAATGAGCGTTTGGCGTCATTGGTTGGGAGGCCCCTTGCCAGGCAGGTCCGGCCACCTTGGTGCAGGTCTTATTACATTCGAAGCCACATTGGGCGACCTGCGCGCCGGGTGGGGATGAAATAATGATGAAGACAAGACAACACCCAGTCCCTGAGCTGGGAAAATCTCCGACCCAGCCGGGAATCGAACCCGAGCATGCTTATTCAAATATAGAGCTATGTAAACAGGCAGGATACGGCGCTGCGGTCGGCAAAGCCTATATAAGACAAGTGTCTGGCGCAGTTGTTAGATCGGTTACTGCCGTTACAATTGCAGGTTATCAAGATTTAAGAGAGTCTGAACGTTGTGTTATAATCGGCGCACGAGCGATGGAACACAGTATCTCCGAGGTAGCGATGAAGTGTGCATATTTTCACGAATGTACCGCGAATGTCAGGAATCCGGTAAAACTTCGAATCTCCGACATCGCTACGATCGGAAAAAGAGCCTGCAAGAACGGGTCCAACGACGACTGAAGATTGTCGTTCAACGTGACAGAAGTGCAACCCTTCTGCAAGCCTGGGCCCGTCAACACCAACATTGGACTGTTGATGACTGGAAACCTGTTGCCTGGTCGGAAGAGTCTCGTTTCAAATTGTATCTAGGGGATGGGCGTGTACGGGTATGGAGACAACCATGGACCCTGCATGTCAGCAGGGGACTGTTGAAGCTTGTGTAGGTTCTGTAATGGTGTGGGGCGTGTGCAGTTGGAGTGATATGGGATCCCAGATACATCTGGATAAGTCTCTGACAGGTGACACGTACGTAAGCATCCTGACTGATCACCTGCATACGTTCATGTCCATTGTGCATTCCGACGAACTTAGGCAATTCTAGCAGGACAATGCGGCGCCCCAAACGTTCAGAATTGCTACAGAATGGCTCCAGGAATACTCTTCTCAGTTTAAACACTTCCGCTGGCCACCAAACTCCCGAGACATGAACGCTGTTGAGCATATCTGGGATGCCTTGCAACGTGTTGATCAGAAGAGATCTCCACCCCCTCGTACTCTCACGGATCTGTGGACAGCCCTGCAGGATTAATGGTGTCAATTCCCTCCAGCACTACTTCAGACATTAGTCGAGTCCTTGCGACGTCGTGTTGCGGCACTTCTACGTGGTTTGTTGGTTGGTTGGTGAGATTGAAGAGAACAGACTGCTACGGCCATCGGTCCCACTTCTGCGTGCTCGCGGTGGTCCTGCATGATATTAGGCAAGTGTATTAGTTTCTTAGGCTCTTCAGCGTATTGTGTATTATGGTGTAAAGTCAGAGCCGGCACGCCGGTCGGGAACGACAAAGAAGAGACGGCTGTGAGAAGAGGTCAGCCAATCGCACGCTGACCGACCTCCCTCCAGGACGACAACTCGACAGCAGCGGCCCCTAGGTTAAGAGGACATAAGCGCCGCGCCCCACTGGTGGCAGCCAACTTCAATAGCAGCTTCAACGTTAGCCACTTCGTTAGCAGATGCATCGAAGCCTCTATCATCAGCTATCTCTACGTAGCACTGACTTCGTCTATTCTGAAGAAGACTGATTATTTTGTATGCCGCCATTTGGCTGCAGCATATCTATCAAAGTTATACCAGCTCTCTCTTTCAATTCCGCTTCGAAAGTTCTCAAGCGCCAGCCAACGCTATCTACACTGATTACATTATGTACAGTAAATCACAAAAGCAGCAATAACTGTGAACAGCCCGAATCCAGGAACGACGTGGTTAAGATGTGTAATTATAGAACTATAGTTCTGATCTGGCCGGAAGCGTAATTCCATTATTATATATTTGAAAGCAGACGCAGACAAAAGTTAGCTTCAGCCACAGGATGCCAGTAGTTAAGATATTGGCCTCATATCCTGGAGGAACTTGTTACGTACAGCTTTCCACACTTTCGTTTTTGTGGTGTCCATAATGAAATGCTGAGATGGCTTCTTCGAAACGCGACGGCTTTTTACCTGCCCATTATAGTCCAGTTCGATCTAGTACTTCGTCCTTCATGCAGCGATGGGTAGCCGCGCGGTATCAGGCGCCTTGTCATGGTCCGCGCGGCTCCCTCGGTCGGAAGTTCGAGTCCTTTCTCGGGCATGTGTGTGTGTGTGTGCGCGCGTGTGTGTGTGTGTGTGTGTGTGTGTGTGTGTGTGTGTGTGTGTGTGTGTGTGTGTGAGTGTGTGTTTTGCCCTTAGCCTAAGTTAGTTTTAGTTAGATTAATCAGTGCGTAAGCTTAGGGACCGATGACCTCAGCAGTCCGGTGCCATAAGATCTTACCACAAATTTCCAATTTTTTTTCCGTCCTCCATGGCCCTACAGTTGGCAGAACATTAAAGTATACTCTTTCCTATCTTCCATTTTCGTAAATGGAAAAGCTACGGATCGAATGCCACTAAAATAAGTAAAGGATGGCCACTTTTTTTTTCTTAGAAGATGAAACAACCGGGCTCCTCCTATCGTCCTTGGCCCCAGCCAAAAATCTGTTCCATCTCTAATGATGCCGTCATCGAGGGTCATGAAACTCTATTCTTCCTTTTTTCTGAGTAATTACAGCAAATTTGAACTCGGCAATTCGAGATATTAAAAATCCAAAAAGCCGATAATCTGTATTATATAATTTCGATTTTGTGTTCCAGTCACCTTGGTTACGATTTTTAGTTACTAAAATAAATCAATAGACTCACAATTGATTAAATAGCCTTTTTTAGTACGGGTCCACAACCGCGGTAAATTTTTTAGAGAAAATCATTTTCCTCCGTAGGTTGCAGTTTAATTTTGAAACAATTTGCAATTAGCTAATTTTAGCCGCTTGTGAATTGTCAAGCTACGTCACAATAAAAATGATTAAGCTTACCGCATGTTATATGCCACACGTCGGTGTAGGGAAAAAGCAACATGTGATGGCATCACAAGTAGAAATTTCACAGAACCATAGTACATACGGGTACAACTTGTATATACAAGAATATCAAATATGTGAAGTCCATATGCAAAAATACACAAGTTTGATTTTGTACATCGACAGTCTTGGCCAGGGTTTTTAGTCGTTTAAATGAATCTGTCGAAACTCACAATAGCTTCAATATTCTCTTTTGCGTATGGGTTCACATCCGCTGTAAATTTCTTAAAGGAAGTAATTTTACCATTTTAAGTACGAACATCACATGTGTGGTATTTATTTATATACAAGTTGTGTCCGTACGTACTATGGATGGATGTGCTGAACTCATATTACAGACGCCATCACATATTCTCCCCTCCAGCGCTAATATGTGTGGAATATAACATGTTTCAAGCATAACAATTTATATTATGATGAAGCTTCCAAGGGGACGAAATTAGTAAATTGTTAAATAATAAAATAAAGTGATTATTCCAAAATAAACGAACAAAAAAAAAGCTGCCGGTATTATATAATTCACAGACGGCAAAATGTGATCTCGTTTAGTACACCTGTTAAAAATTTTTGTGGCTAGAAGGCAACGTAAGTATGCTCATCAACAAAACGCCCAATATTAGCGGAATTAATAGTACAGCTGAGTGGCGCTATAGCAAAATAAAATCACACAAATAACGATTCGGAACTGTTAATTATTGTTGTAGAGGAGGTACTACAGACGCTATACAAATGTTGGACAGAGAACTAGCTCCTTTGACAGCGAGTACATCGGTAACGCGGTTGTGGCCAATTCAAAGGAACCATTCAAATATTGGTATGAAGCGATTTAAGGAAACCCCAGAAGTTTTAAATCTGGATGGTTGAAGGGGAATTTCAATAGTATTCCTCCTGAATGTGTTCCCAGAGCCTTAACTTGCAACTCTTTGAGCTTGATGTTACGCAACGACTGCTCTCAGAATATTGAAATATATTCATAAGGAAATATTTATTGTTGAGACGAAATGAAAACCACAAAACTCTCAAAAATACATCTGTCACGAAGGTCCTCTCAACAACAATAAAAAGTGAAGCTGACATTTCAGAATAACAACAGACGTAACAAAAACGAAACACGTAATTGATGCTAAATAGAATTATTCATTGTCCTAAGATAGCATCCGATATGCCTATTAATGTTCCCTCATTATCTTGTAGTTCACTTTATTGCAATGTGTGCAGACTGGCTTCCAGAAATATATGCCAATGGTGAGCTCCTTTTTCAGAAAATTAAATTCAATTTACCTGGCTAAAATAAAGTTACTCACTCTGAATAAGGGTTTGAACACAATGACAGCCGCCACAGCTTCATTAACTCCCTGCTCCAATTGTTTATTCACGAAAGGAGTAGAGGGGGTGACTCCTGGAGCCAGCAGGCGGCCTTCTCTTCTAGACTAGCGTGAGGGTAACAGTAGAGCTTAACATCCCTACCCGACGGGCGGATTACACTGTTGTGTCTCATGGCTCCCTGATATCTCCATGAGCTATTGTGAAAGGCTTTGGTATTCAGTATAGGACATTAGCGCACAGCCTAGTTATCAGAAGCTGTACATTAGTACCTATAAAAAGTAGTAAATTGAGAACAAGACAGTTGTAAAAAAGTAAGCAAACTGGTTATTATTTCAAAAGTAATCGCCATAACTGTTAATATATTTATCCCACTGTGAGACAATACGGTGAATGCCATCACGGAAAAAGTTTGCGGTTGCCTACGGAACCATGATTTTACTCAGGCTTGCACCTCTTCATACGAAGCAAGTCGACGGCCACGAATGTCTTTCTTCAGGGCTCTAAAAACATTTAAATCGCATAGAAAGAGATCAGAACTGTATGGAGGATGTCTAAGCGCTTTGTTCAAATGTGTATGAAATCTTACGGGACTTAGCTGCTAAGGTCATCAGTCCCTAAGCTTACACACTACTTAACCTAAATTATCCTAAGGACAAACACACACACACCCATGCCCGAGGGAGGACTCGAACCTCCGCCGGGACCAGCCGCACAGTCCATGACTGCAGCGCCTAAGACCGCTCGGATAATCCCGCGCGGCCCTAAGGGCTTTACAGGGAAACGTAGCAACATGTGGGCCCGCCCACGTAATATTCGCTCTGGTCTTAATATGCCATTACAATTAGCTCTGCGATAGTCTAGCTGTCGGACTTTGTCGAACATACGCGCCACGGTTTCTGAAGTAGCCGCCACCTAAGGATACCCACTTCTTCCCTCGTGCGACGCGCTGAAAGACAAGTTTTCTTAAATTTTTGGACAACTTCTATAAGGAACTGGTACACCTGCCTAATATCGTGTAGGGCCACCGCGAGCACGCACAAGAGCCGCAACACGACGTGGCATGGACTCGACCAACGTCTGAAGTAGTGCTGGAGGGAATTGATTAAAATTTATCTCATATTATCGAGAGGTCAGTTCGCGCACATCAACCTGCACCGGCAACTATTTCGCAATTATGGACGGCTATACAGAGATGAAGTAAAACATTATCACTTACGCACAAGGGCAACGTTGGATGCTGCCTGGTGGTGTTGCGGGTACGTGAGGCAGTAACAAAAGTGTGTAAACGGAGAAGACGCAGACGATGGGATCACCTCAGCGAAGATAAGTACTGCAAATGGGGAAATAAATTGAGATAAGCAACTTTGACGGAGGGAATATTATTACTACGCAGAGCTTGTAAACGAGTATCCCGTAAACGGCAAAGGTTGTCGAATGTTCACGTGCTTCTGTCTTGAGCGTCTACGGAAAGAGGTAGGAGGATAATGAAACTAGAACTAGAAGTTAAGTGGGTGGGCGTTCACGACTTTTCACAGAAAATGGAGTTTCGAGGCTTGTCTGCGCTGTAAAGTGGGATATATGGTGATCTGTGGCATCTCTGCTGAAAGAGCACAATGCTGGTGCACGCACAAGTATTTCGAAGCTTACCGTTCAACGTACATCGTTGCAAAAGGAGCTCGGCAGCAGACAACCCCTACGTGTTCACATGTTGACCCAGCGACATTGACAATTACAATTGTAGTGGGCACGGGACCATCGGGATTCGGCCGTCGATCAATGGAAAAGTGCCGGCTCCATAGGGAAATCACATGCTTGCTACATTAGGTAGCTTGTCGTCTCCACAAACGCCGTCATCGAGGTGAATGGCTGCTCGAAACGTGCACCACGCGACGTAAGCAGTCTGGTGGGAGCAGTATTATGCTACGGGAGACATTCTGCGCTTGCATTGGACCTGTGGTAGTATTCGAAGACACTCTGGACAGTTGCGAACCATTTGCACCCTTCATGCTTGATGTCTTCCCCGACGGCGATGTCATCTTTCCGCAGTTGTCCGTGTCTTAGAGCCAAAACCGTGCTGCAGTGGCTTGAGGAGCATTATAATGAACTCACGTTGATGTCTCGGCGACCGAATTCACCTAATGTAAATCCTACGGAGCCTGTTTGGGTCGCTATCGGGCGCCATTACCGCATACGCGAATTAGCGGCCCCTTATTTAAGCGAATTACATGACCTGTGCATAGACATCTAACGCTACGTACTTCCACAAACCGATCAACAAACAGTCGGATCCATGACACGTAGAATCAGTGATGTATTTCGCTGTAAAACTGACAAACAAGCTACTAAGCAGGTTGTCCTATTGATTTGGCTCATCAGTGTTTCCGTAGGGAACTTCCAACGACTTGCTGAGTCCACGCCACATCGAGGTGCTGCACTACGCCGGGTAAAAGGAGGCCCAACACGATATTAGGAGGCATCGCATGACTTCTGTCACCTCTATGTACAGCCTAAAGCGCGTTTTTCAACGATAATGAACAAAGCAGACAATATTATTCTCACGTCAAAAACACATCTGCTATCAAAGTCAGTCAGACATTGTGTTGACCCAATGCTAGGATATTAACATCATCTTACAGTTCAGAACACAGCGGAAAGTTGGGGAAAACTGTATTTCTTTCTGTCTCTGATATTGTAATGCAGCTTCCTGGAAATTTATTGTGGTGTATAAATAAGAGAGATGATTTCAGCAGCCGGGGAAAAGTATAGACCTTTCATTCCCTCTATAATACATTATAAACTTCTTGCTAGGATTTTCAGAGGTGTACACATCAGAAAGATGATATCAATTATTGGGAATGTCAGCTACTAGGTTGAGATATTCCTTTCATTCCATCGGTAATATATCACAACGTTGTTGCCAAGAAATTTACTGCGGTGTACAAAACAGAGATACGCCAGGTACTGGGAACTGCTCAATAGTGGAGGGGTGGTTTACCGTTTACCGATGATACACGAATCGGGAAACATGCTGCTGTGCCACTGACTGGAGTTGAAATTACGGAAAAAACTGGTAAAATTGCTAAAATTGATCGCACTATAAACTGAGGTAGTTATTATAGTACATCGACGGATCTTTTCCATCCCATCCATCCACTGGTACGCTGTTGATTAGCAAATAATGATTGACTAATATCACTTGTTGTAGGTGGAGAGAGAGTCTTAGTGGGAGCAACACCATCTGGGGATGTCCCGCACCGAAACAGGGATCTTGTACATGACTGCAGTGTGAGGGATCAATTGGAATCGGACATCTAGACTGTGAAAGATAGTTTTAAATATAGAGGTCACCAATCACCCTCAGACAGCTGTTTCGAAACTACTCATAAAGACACAGAGCCCAACCATTTTCCATATGTTGCAATGTCTTTCACTTTTATTTATTTATTTTTGTTGATAAGAAACTTCACCGCCTGTCTTCGATTTCAATCACCCAGTGTACTGTGGAAGCAGCAGCAGTATAATTTACACCTTGCAATGTCCAGTTTTCTGCGGGAGCCAATGGATGGAAATGGGTTAATGTTGGTTTATCACCTGACACAGAGCTCGAAATCTTGATGGGAAAACAAAATGATGGTGCTGTATGTAGTTATAGTCACACACTGCTTGGATGTGTTAAAGCAGAAAAAAAAATGTATCAAACAACAACACAGGGACTCACTTTTGTGGCTGATAGTCTGTGGGATATGGTCTTCCTACAGTACAGGCGATGAAACTTTACACTGGTCTGTGGAAGCGAATTCGATCACTGGCCACCTGCTCCAATGAACCAGTACCTGCATATTTAATAGGATCGCCACATATAACGGATGCCAGCATTCAGATTTGTTTTCGATATGCCTGAAGAGATATGATTCAAATGGCTCTGAGCACTATGGGACTTAACATCTATGGTCATCAGTCCCCTAGAACTTAGAACTACTTAAACCTAACTAACCTAAGGACATCACACAACACCCAGTCATCACGGGGCAGAGAAAATCCCTGACCCCGCCGGAAATCGAACCCAGGAACCCGGGCGCGCCTGAAGAGATATCTTATCGAGTTCTCTATAGGATGTCATTAGTGGAGCTTTTATAGTTCATTGTGTGGTGTCACCGCCAGACACCACACTTGCTAAGTGGTAGCTTCTAAATCGGCCGCGGTCCGTTAGTATACGTCGGACCCGCGTGTCGCCACTATCAGTGATTGCAGACCGAGCGCCGCCATACGGCAGGTCTAGAGAGACTTCCTAGCACTCGCCCCAGTTGTACAGCCGACTTTGCTAGCGATGGTTCACTGACAAATGACGCTCTCATTTGCCGAGACGATAGTTAGCATAGCCTTCAGCTACGTCATTTACTACGACCTAGCAAGGCGCCATTACCAGTTACTATTGATGCTGTAAAACATGTACCGTCAAGAGCGATGTTCACCAATTATGAATTAAAGTTAAGTATTCCAGTAGTTACGTACGTTCTTTGCTACTATAAATTCCTTGTCCTGTTCCAGACCTCACGCCAGCCTGCGTGAGCTTAAACGCGTGCCTTTCGGCTTCCTGTCATAGTGGATTGGCTGTCTTGCCAATCCACAACACATTGTTTATCCCTGTTTGATGGTATAAAATAACGATGATAGAGAGAATATTTGGGTGATAAACGTGAATGCACTCTGAGGGATGCAGATCTTCTTCGGACTGTGGTACCTGTATGTAACTTGGAGACGCATCGCAATGCAGTAGCAAAATCCTCATCCTTCTTCCAGTCCCTTTATGATGTGGAGTCTTCCTAATATTCCTGATAAGAAACACCACCATTACTGTTCGTACTGTCTTTTCTACTACCTTGTGTTGCAGGAGAAAGCTTCTCTTGGTGCTGGCCTTACACATCGTACACAGTTGGCGGAGATACGACAACATGCTCCCATTTCGACTGAGTGGTCAAAAAAGACGGTCCTGTGACTCCATCTGTTTCTCAACGGGATGCAGAAGGTGGTAGATACAGCCCTCCTCCACTTATGCTCAGTTCCGACTTTAACTGGGACGATCACATGGACGATCACATGGACGAAGATGCAGCATGGGCAGGGCAGAGTTGAGGAACAGTTACAAGATGTAGAGGGACTGTCTAAAGCCACGTTGAAGCTTTCCTTCAGATAGGTTCGAAAAAGGTGACTCGTTTCGAGATATGAGAGTGGCATGAAAATGATTCACCAGAGGCTGCAATCATTAAAATACATCTCCATAGGATCCAACTCAAGTATGTTTTTGAATGGAGAGACTTGATTCCATATCGCAGACTGCATTTCTACCAGACGGCGAAACGCTGTCAGCGACTCTTGTGTGTGCCTATAAAACCAATACCTCTTTTTATGCAGGGTAATGGTAACATAGCCCGCGTGATCGCGTTTTTAATAGCGCGGTACTTATGCGAAACGTATGATGCCTGAGGTAGAATCCTTCTGTGGTCAGCTTCAAAAATGGTTCAAATGGCTCTGAGCACTATGGGACATAACTTCTGAGGTCATCAGTCCCCTAGAACTTAGAACTACTTAAACCTAACTAACCTAAGGACATCACACACATCCATGCCCTAGGCAGGATTCGAACTTGCGACCGTAACGGTCGCGCGGTTCCAGACTGAAGCGCCTAGAACCGCTCGGCCACACCGGCCGGCTCAGCTTCAAATGCCGGTTCTCGATAGTGTTCCTCGAAAAGAATATCATCTTCCTTTCAGGTATTCCCATTTTATCTACCTGGTCAGTGTAACCCGACTACTGAAAAAGAAAAATTACTCGCCATGCAAAGCGACTCTCATGATCAGTTTAATTAATTAGGGTACCAAATTAATACAGTGACATGCTGCCTGCTGGGAGAAGGCGATTGCTAGCGCACAATGTATATGATTTTTTGGGTTGCAGCGATATATTTTAATGACATTTGATTCTCTCACAAGAGATGACCATCATAAAATCCCATGTATTACCGAATTTAAAATTAATACGATGTATTAATATAACCTCTATGTGCTTTACTTTAAGGGACTTCGTATTTGGCGAGGTATTTGGTTATCTTAACAGAGAGTCCAAAAGTGAGGATGCGTCCTGTGACAGAGGTAGATCTTAGCACTCAATCAGGAGCCAATCCTGTGATGCATGACTTAACAGATAAGGAAAGCTTTTTTCCTACCTGATGAGAAAATATTTAGAGGAAATTTAGCCTATGCTATACTGTAACATAATTTTAATAAAAAGTAACGATACTTCAGCGATTTGAGAAATCTGTGTATGCGTCGATTTCTCCTGTCTTCAGAATGTCTTGCATTAAAGGGAGAAATATACATTTCGTGTGAGAAATTCGAGGTGTATGGTCAACAACGTCGCTGCCTCAGATTGGATGAAGTGGGTTTTTTAAACTGGAGGGTTTATGCTTGGGTGTAATTTGTTGGAACTACTGTATACATCCAGATTGCAGCTGCTTGTTTCACATGGCACTTTGGCTGGCTGCAGTGGCTGTCCGAGGTGTCGGCAACCTGAGGTAACGGGTTAGCTCAGCCTGTGACGGGTACAAAGAATTCACCGACCTTTCTCATCTTGTCCACGGCAGTGAGGGCTGGCAAAGTGATACGTGTGCTGTGTGAGCGTGACTGAGGCGGACAAGTGTGCTGAGTGAGAGAAGATCCAAAATAATGTGTGTTTGCACCGGACTTATTGATAATATCCGAATTCCTACTACTCCAATCATCTCGAGGCGCCCTCCATGGCTGGGGGTGGTGCACTCTGGCATACACGCACATCTAGGATTGTGGCTGTGATAGCGGCGGCAGTTTTCACCAACCTCTGAACGTCGGTGCGAGCGGTATACGAGGTGGTGGGAGCGCTGTGTTGGGAGGCCTGCGAGGTGAGCGCACGGGATGAGCGAGCGTCTCAGCGTTCTCAGGCATCTAGCCTTGCATCTACTGCTACGGACTGAATCGTGGTTTAAATGCGTCATATATAGTGCTTCTCAGTACGTAGCAATGGACTCTGTCTTGCTGGAGAATCTGCTGTTGTTTCTATTCTATCACGCAGTAGAACCTTCCTCACTCGTTCCAAATGTAGCAGAAAGAACCAATGAACTTCGGAATTCTATAGCGCTTTAAAAAAGAAAATACACATCTGTAGTGTTCGGAAACTCTATACCCGTGACGGTATAAATTCACGTCGATATTTGAAATTCCAACTATCATTTCATACATTACCACTTCCAGTCGTAACGCCGAATAATAATAGATTTGGATTATTTAAGAAAATTTCTCGTTAAAAACATAACACTCTTGTTTATGCATGCAAATTATTGTCCAGTGTCGATCTGGTTTTATTTTGAGTAGTTTAAAAATGTGCGAAGCAAATTTTTTAAACGCTGCATTAACGATTTAATTAATATTTCCCATGGCGCATCTTCTAAAGCAGCGTTCGTGACATCTTCAAGATGTGATATTCGGCACCTGATTTAATAAGTCCTGAAACAGTTCCTGAAATGAAACAGAAGTAAGTGCACCAGGAGGGCTGGGACAGCTTAGTGCCCATGGCGGAATGAAATATCCCATGCTAGTTCCTATGTCAGCTGCAAGCAATCTACATCTCTCTCTCTCTCTCTCTCTCTCTCTCTCTCTCTCTCTCTCTCTTGTATGCAGTAGCCGGCCGCTGTGGCCGAGCGGTTCTAGGCGCTTCAGTCCGGAACCGCGCTGCTACTACGGTCGCAGGTTCGAATCCTGCTTCGGGCATGTAGGTGTGTGATATCCTTAGGTTAGTTAGGTTCAAGTAGCTCTAAGTCTAGGGGACTGATGACCCAGATGTTAAGTCCCACAGTGCTTAGAGCCATTTGAACCATTTTGTATGCATTAATTTTTTTTTTAAAGTGTATTTTGAGTCAGCCTGCTACTAGCTTTGTGACACTGACAATTTGTGTCAGGTGAAGCAGCTACTGTATATCCCCTACATCACGATCATGTGACCAGAAGTTAATTATTTATTAACTTCAGTAGTATTTCAGGATTGGTTCCCAATGAGGTATTTTCTCGCCAAATGGTAAATTAGCTGAGTCTTTTTCCCGCAAATTTCGACCTGTGAGATGGGAGTGGGAGGGATGGAGGGTTTCCCAGAGGGGGAGGGTTTAATTAAATGATCGAGTTAATTAATTAATCAGTCAATCAAATTGATATCTAAAGTGTGCCTCTATTGGCGAGGGGAGTACCCAGATGGATGGGGGAAGAGGAGGGGGAGGTGGAAGAGAAGGGGCAGGGTGAGGAGGAGGGGGAAAGGGATGTGTGACATGGAAAACCACTTAACTGAGCAACAGGTTATCGATGAATTATCCCCAGCGAATCATAATGCTCTAAGCAGAACAATAGATTAAGGAGCTGTCAATCGAAAGAAAACGATAGGTTTGCTCCTGAATGTATAATTGCCCCTGATGTAGGCAACCCGCACTAACAAATTGTGCTTGTGCCACCCGTGCCCTACTTCTAGACTAAACAATATTATTCTGACGTCAAAAATACATCTGATATCAAAATCAGTCAGACATTGTATTGACCCCACGCTGGGGTATTAACGTTATCTTACAGTTCAGACTGCTGCTATCTTCATCAGTTACACAGTGGGAACTTGGGGAAAACCATATTTCTTTCAGTACTTCTGTTATACACTCCTGGAAATTGAAATAAGAACATCGTGAATTCATTGTCCCAGGAAGGGGAAACTTTATTGACACATTCCTGGGGTCAGATACATCACATGATCACACTGACAGAACCACAGGCACATAGACACAGGCAACAGAGCATGCACAATGTCGGCACTAGTATAGTGTATATCCACCTTTCGCAGCAATGCAGGCTGCTGTTCTCCCATGGAGACGATCGTAGAGATGCTGGATGTAGTCCTGTGGAACGGCTTGCCATGCCATTTCCACCTGGCGCCTCAGTTGGACCAGCGTTCGTGCTGGACGTGCAAACCGCGTGAGATGACGCTTCATCCAGTCCCAAACATGCTCAATGGGGGACAGATCCGGAGATCTTGCTGGCCAGGGTAGTTGACTTACACCTTCTAGAGCACGTTGGGTGGCACGGGATACATGCGGACGTGCAGTGTCCTGTTGGAACAGCAAGTTCCCTTGCCGGTCTAGGAATGGTAGAACGATGGGTTCGATGACGGTTTGGATGTACCGTGCACTATTCAGTGTCCCCTCGACGATCACCAGTGGTGTACGGCCAGTGTAGGAGATCGCTCCCCACACCATGATGCCGGGTGTTGGCCCTGTGTGCCTCGGTCGTATGCAGTCCTGATTGTGGCGCTCACCTGCACGGCGCCAAACACGCATACGACCATCATTGGCACCAAGGCAGAAGCGACTCTCATCGCTGAAGACGACACGTCTCCATTCGTCCCTCCATTCACGCCTGTCGCGACACCACTGGAGGCGGGCTGCACGATGTTGGGGCGTGAGCGGAAGACGGCCTAACGGTGTGCGGGACCGTAGCCCAGCTTCATGGAGACGGTTGCGAATGGTCCTCACCGATACCCCAGGAGCAACAGTGTCCCTAATTTGCTGGGAAGTGGCGGTGCGGTCCCCTACGGCACTGCGTAGGATCCTACGGTCTTGGCGTGTATCCGTGCGTCGCTGCGGTCCGGTCCCAAGTCGACGGGCACGTGCACCTTCCGCCAACCACTGGCGACAACATCGATGTACTGTGGAGACCTCACGCCCCACGTGTTGAGCAATTCGGCGGTACGTCCACCCGGCCTCCCGCATGCCCACTATACGCCCTCGCTCAAAGTCCGTCAACTGCACATACGGTTCACGTCCACGCTGTCGCGGCATGCTACCAGTGTTAAAGACTGCGATGGAGCTCCGTATGCCACGGCAAACTGGCTGACACTGACGGCGGCGGTGCACAAATGCTGCGCAGCTAGCGCCATTCGACGGCCAACACCGCGGTTCCTGGTGTGTCCGCTGTGCCGTGCGTGTGATCATTGCTTGTACAGCCCTCTTGCAGTGTCCGGAGCAAGTATGGTGGGTCTGACACACCGGTGTCAATGTGTTCTTTTTTCCATTTCCAGGAGTGTATATTATAAGGCAGTTTCCTGGAAATTTACTGTAGTGTATAAATCAGAGAGATGATTTCAGCTACTGCAGAAAAGTTTAGTCCTTTCATTTCTTCTATAATACATTATAAAGTTCTCGCCTGGAATTTTCAGAGGTATACAAATCAGAGAGATGATATCAATTAGTGGCGATGTCAGTTATTGGGTAAAGTAATATTCCCTTCACTCCATCTGTAATATGTTAGAACATTGTTGCCTAGAAATTTCCAGTGGTGTAGAAATCAGAGATATGTCAGGTACCGGGGAAACTGTATTCTTTCATATAAAGGTGATTCAAATGAAAAGCTTAAAAATTCCATAAAATTTTCGAAAGATTGGTGATGGAGATGATAGGTGGCAGTAGTGTTCCTTGAGGTTCAGAAAGTGACCGACGGGTGGCAGAGTGATGCTATGACATAGGAAAAGGCAGCAGCGTACACAGCGAGATAGCCACCCCACTGTCAACTTGCACCGTGATTGAGCAGTGGTCTCGTCGGAGGTTCGAGTCCTCCCTCGGGCATGGGTGTATGTGTTTGTCCTTAGGATAATTTAGGTTAAGTAGTGTGTAAGCTTAGGGACTGATGACCTTAGCAGTTAAGTCCTATAAGATTTCACACCCAGCAGTGGTCTGTGACGCGTTGTTTGTGTAGGGGAATGTGTCAAAGCATCCTAAATTCATCTCAGAATGACAGCGCAGGATGGTTATCCGTGTTTGTCGTGCAGCAAGTTTACGATTGGAGTAGGATCTTTAAAAGTAGTGTAACTTCTGTCGAAGATGACTCAAGACCAGGGCAGACTCACCGTGTAGTGACGAAGGAGAGCATTGCATTAGTGGAGGAGCTTCTAAATGAGAACAGACATATAACTCTGAACGAAATAGCCATGAGGCAGAAGATTGGTTTTGATTCAGCGCAGAATATTGTTCACAATGTGACAGTGTACTGCACTTCAATAGGGTGTCTGCAAGATGGATGCCAAGTCAGTTGACTGCCGAATCCAAAGACCATCGTGTCAATGCCTGTGAAGGACTTTTGCATCGTTTCTACGTCGAAGGTGATATTTTTCTGGGAACAATTATTTGAGGCGACGAGACTTGCGTTCACTGTCACCAACCAGAAACTAAAACGTCAAGCAACAAGTAGCGTCCCAGCTCATCGCCGAAATCAAATAAATTCTGCACTCTGACGTCTGCTGGAAAAGTCATGCTCATTCTCTTCTGGGATGCAAATGGAGTAATTTTGGAGTTTTACATAGATAGGGGAGTGGCAGTAACCAGTAATTCGTATTCAGACGTGGTGAAAAATCAGCTTCGCCCTGCAATGAGGAGTAAACGACGAAGACTTCTATTTTCAGGAGTATTGCTACAGCATGACAACGCCCGACCATATACAGTCCGTAAGAATGTTGAGACTATTCAAGAAATTAAATTTGACTGTCCTTATTCACCACACCTCGCTCCTAGTGACTTTCATGTGTTCAGTGTACTCAAAGAAGCAAACAGAGGCAGGTATTTCAGAAGTGATGAAGAGGTGAAAACCGCGGTGCGCAACTGGCTACATACACGACCATAACAATTCTTTCATCGAGATATCTATGCACTTCCGAAGCAGTTGAATATGCATATTTAACGTCAGGGAGACTACGTTGAAAAATAACATGTAAGTATTTTGTTCATTGTGACAATTAAAAGTATTAGAGCACTTTTAACGTTTTCATTTTAGTCACCCTACTACTATGATGTTTTTGTACGGAAATTTACTCTGTTGTATAAATGAGAGATATGCTTTCAGCTACTGAAGAAAAGAGCGTTTCTTTCATTCCCTATGTAACACAGGGTGATTCAGCTGCTCCTGCCGATGTCGATTTATGCAACAGACAACGTTATATTTGGCCTTCAAAAACAACGCGTGAGATAGTTCTACAACAAAAATGAACGAGATGTTTTTGGTGGAAATTTAATGTACTTCAATTTTGTAGTGGGATACGTTTCCGCTAGAGGCCGTAGTTTTCAAGTTACTCGAGAAAAAAATACAAAAGTGACCTTCAAACCCTCCCCACTCCCACAATCAGCCCTTACCAGTCAGGATTTCTAATATGTTGTTTATGGCACTCGTTCCTGCCACTGTAAAAAAATTGCGTCTGTACGAATTATTTTCCACATTCGCCCTTTATTGACCTTCGTTGACTGGCCTTATTTCGCCACCAGATTAGGCGAGCACTTACAAATTGCAGAACTGATGTTTGTGTAAATTTTACCTAAAAATTTTGTGAATGTTAAGAGCAGAAAATAAACAATTACATCGTTGTATTCGTCAGGCCTCTATAAAACTACTGTTTTTATGAGAGTTAAGTTGGGATCGAATCGCAACGTAATTAATTTTAGCGTAACACTTACAAAAGTCATTTTTATTTCGTTATCCTCACGGGCACGTTTAAATTAATAATGTTATCAATATAGCCGATTATGCTGGTGGCGTAATAGCCCAGTCAATAGAGACCAAAAAGGTTCAGTATCAGGAATATTTCTAGTGGTGGACATTTTTGTACAGCAGTAAGATGGAGTGCTAGAAATCCTGATGGTGACGGACGAGTGTAGGACTGTAGGTGCATTTCATAGTCACTTTTGCACGTGTTTGTTGAACAATTGGGAAACTGCCGCCTCCAGTGAAAACACATACCAATTTAAATTTAACTACATTAAATTTTCTACAAAAATGCCTTGCTCATTTTTATCTGTAGGGCTACTAGTTTACACGTAGCGAGCGAGAGAATATGAGAACTTCGCTCGTGGTTTTTGAATGCCTGATATAGAATTGCAGGCTACGTAAAAGGACATTGGTAGGGGCAGCTGGGTCACCCTATATATTGTAATGCTAGTGATCGGATATTTACGGGGGTGCACAAATAAGAGAGACACTGTCAGCTACTGGGGATGTCAGCTATGGAGGAAAACTATATTCCTTTCATACCATTTGTAATACACGTTTTGCATGGACTCAACGTCGTAAGTCCCCTGCAGAAATGATGAGACATGCTGCCTCTATAACCGTCCATAATTGCGAAATTGTTGCCAGTGCAATATTTTGTGCACAAACTGACCTCTCAATTATATCTCATAAATGTTCGATGGGATTCATGTTGGGCGATCTAAGAGGCCAAGCAATTCGCTCGATTTCTTCAGAATATTCCTCAAACCAACAGCGAACAACTGTAGCCCGATGACAAGGCGCATTGTCATCAATAAAAATTCCATCGCTGTTTGGGAACATGAAGTCCATGAATGGCTGCAAATGGTCTCCAAGTAGCTTGGGTCCATGGCATGCGCCACACTCGAATCCTACCTCCAGCTGTTACCAACTGAAATCGGGACTCGTCTGACCAGGCCATGGTTTTCGAGTCGTCTAGGGTCCAACCAATAAGGTCACGAGCCCAGGAGAGTCGCTGCAGGCGATATAGTGTAGTTAACAAATGCATTCAGTTTGGTTGGTTTGCTGACATAGCCCATTGACGCTAAATTTTGCCGCACTGTACTATCAGACACGTTCGTCTTAGTTCCACATTGATTTCTGCGGTTATTTAACGCAATGTTGCTTATCAGCTAGCACTGACAACTCAATGCAAACGCCACTCCTGTCGTTCGCTAAGTGAAGGCCGCTGACTACTGCGTTTCCCGTGTTGATAGATAATGCCTGAAATTTGGTATTCTCGGCTCACTTTTGACACTGTAGACCGCAAAATGCTGAATTCCCTAACGATTTCCGAAATGGAATGCCCCATGCGTCTACCTACAACAACCATTCCACTTTCAAATCTGTTAATTCTCGTCGTACAGCGGTAATCATATCGGACACTTTTTCACACGAATCAATTGAGTACAAATGACAGCTCCACCAATGCACTGCTCTTTCATACCTTGTGTATGTGATACCACCACCATCTGTATATGTAGATATCGCTATCTCAGGCCTTCTGTCACCTCAGTGTATTATAATGTTATTGCCTGGAAATTTACTAGCTGCATAAATCTGAGGGATGATGTCAGCTGCTGAAGATGTCCGTAATTGGAAGCAGTGTCAGCTAATGGGTTCATTCCCAATGTTCCCTCAGGAATTGGTTGAGCTGGACCTACATTCACTGAGGCAGCAATTCCAGCGAGGTTTGAAAACGATTGTTGTTGACAAGGCACTACATTCACCACTCATCACTGTCAGTTTTTACGACCACTGTTTGTGGTTGTAGTTTTACATGTGGGCGAGTGGTACTCCATTATCTGTAGACACGTTGTACAGTCGCCGTTGATATACCAACAATTTGGACAGCTTCATTCACATTGCGGTTATCTGCACGATAGCTTTTTTGTGCCAGTCTGTCATGGCTCCACGTACATCCAGTTTACTGTGCTGTTTTTATACAACCGACTGACTCATACGCACTGCTACACGGCTATGATTCATATCGTGAGTGGAGATCACCTGACCGTCTGGTACCAGCTCTACACCTTCTAATCGCTCTAAAGCGACTTAGTGTCCTCTTTTACTGACTAATATTTGCCTGGAGAGCTTAGTTATCATGTGGTGCCTCTTTGAACGAGAACAAGAACTGTTGACTTGAAGACATTACACTAGTCTAGAGTTCCATACATCTGAAAAGACATCAGACGCCTCACTGTTTTAGTATCAAAAATAATACAAGCGTCAGCTCATTGTTGGTACATATTTTCTATTTTCGGTGGCGACTGCATACCTTTTGTCTGAGACCTTAGTGAGCTACTTATTACGTAGTACTTATACATGGTACAGTCACATTAATGTGCCCACTGCCTGTGTTCGACATCAACGTATAACAACCACTCACAGGCGGTAAGTGACAGTGTTAGCAGTGGTGAGTATATGAAGGATTTGGGGGAGAGGAAGGGGGGAGGAAGGCAGAAAACAGCGCAGTCGTTGTCGTAATGCGGGAAAGGAGCGACACAATCGTTGGCTTTCGGGCCAAGGATGGAAGCATTTCCGAAACGACTAACTCTGTAAACTGTTTACATGCCACCGTGGTTAAACTATACCGTACATGGCAGAATGGCGCTATCCAAATCCGCCATCAAGGCATTTATGGTGCACCACCGGCCGCAGATGACACTAGTGAATGACAGCTGCGGAGATGTGCACGGACGAAAAGACGTACAACTGTTGAGGAAGACACCACCCACGTGAACTAAGATGCTACCAATAATGTGTCCTCGATGGTAGTTGGGCGAACGTCGGTAGGTAAGGGCCTCCACAGTAGGCACCTGGTTCATGCTCCTATGCTGACTGCAGTTCATTAGCGACGAAGGCTGGGATCTGTACGCTAACACCACAACAGTACATCCACTGAATGGCGAGAGGTGGTCTTTTAAGATGAATCACGTTTTATGCTACATCAAACAGATGGCCGTTGTCATGTATGGCGTGAAGCACCTGAAAACACCCTGCAACAATCATGAAAAGGGTCGAGGCAGGAGGAGGGAGCTTTATGGTCTCGGCAATGTTTTCGTCGCATTTCCTGGGTGATCTTTTCATTCAGGAAGGCACAGTGGATCAACACAAGTGAATCTATCCTTGCGTAACATGTCCACCCGTACATGCAGTTTGTTTTTCGTCGGCAAGATATTATCTACTAGCAGGTCAATGCAATGTGTCACACAGCTCGCAGCTTATGTGTGTAGTTCAAAGAGTGCCAGGCTACTGCATTCCGCTGGCCTTCAGATTTCCCAGATCTAAACTCAATTGAGAACGGGTGAGAGCACCTCACTCGGACTGAACGCGCCGAGAAAGCTAACGCAGCTGGTCACAGCACTGGAGTCGGCATAGCTCAATACCTCTGTTGGCAACTTCCAGAACCTCACTGACTCCTTTCCTGCACAGCTCGCACCAGTCCGCACCGCAAGAGATGGTTATTTAGGCTTTTGGAAGGTGGTCACATATCTGTGCCTGGACAGTGTACATATTAGCTATATGCGGTAGCAATATTCTTTTGGTGGAACCATGACGATGATTCTTTCCTCACATACAGCTGTGTGGGCTATAGTGTTTCAATAACAGAACATTATGGTTCAAATGGCTCTGAGCACTAGGGGACTTAACTGCTGAGGTCATCAGTCCTCTAGAACTACTTAAACCTAACTAACCGAAGGACATCACACACATCCATGCCCGAGGCAGGATTCGAACCTGCGACCGTAACGGTCGCGTGGTTCCAGACTGTAGAGCCTAGAACCGCTTGGCCACTCCGGCCGGCAACAGAACATTATTGTCATAACTGTATGTTAATGTCAATTAATACAGTTGACCACTTTACTGCAATCTTATAAGCACTTGGTGTTCCAGATCAGGTGTCGAATTGGGACCTTTGTCTTTCACGAACATGTTCTCTGCCGACTGACCAACTCAATTACGACTCACAATCTGCTCTCACAACTCCACTTCCGTCAGTACATCTCCTACTTTTCAAACTTCATAGAATTTCTCCTGCATGCATTGAAACATGGCTATTTTAGAACGGGCGCCTTTCATGTATCGTAGAATACCTGACGCTCGGCCTAAGTCACTTATTCGTCACAGACCTTCGGTCACGAGTCTCCTCTTTCTACGAGAGCGTTATATCTTTGTCAAAACGAAAAAGTGTGAGCCTACCTTATCGCGACCTAAGAGCTTTTGCCATTGAGAACACTAGGTTGCAGAATTCGATTCTATTGCACCATGTTTTTCCGGATCAGGACACTTGTTCCTTGTTCATTGCCTGGAGCACCACACTGTAGCAAACTGTTTTGCAGGCATGTGTCCTGTGTGACTTTGAACGCTTTTGACCAGCAAACATCAGCATAATTGTCAGACTGCAGAAAGCTGCAAGCATTACAATCGCTTTCATATGATTTGGAACCATGATACTAGTTAGGTTACGTAAATTCGTATCATTTTCACGCGTCTTTTACACGCAGATTTAACGTGCCGAATATTGGGTCTTTTTTCACATTTCAAATTGATTCAGAACACATTGTGATTTGAATTCGACTTTGTGCTAAGCATCTGTAGATTCAATTGACTTTCAGCAGGTTTTTCCACTCACAACGAAGTTTTCAGTGGAGCTATAATATTATTTCTTTTGTGATTCTGAGAAGTTCTTCATGAATAATGTGATATACTTCGACATTTGATTCGATGTTTATTCACCACCGCTATGGCGAAGTTTTAAGAAAAGTACAACTGTAAATTATATTGTTTATCAGCTTCATCTCGATTCTGTTAAAGATTTTCAGCAAACAACGCAAGTTGGTGCTGATGCAGTTTCTCCGAAATGTCCCACTGCTGAGACTCATGCCGTGCCCTCTCCCCCTCTCCAAGTTTCAGTTAAAGGCACGCTCCGTATCTGAGTGAAAATTCATTCTGGAGACAACCCATCCAGCCTGTGACCAAGCCATGTTTCCGCAATATCATTTCTTCCAGGAATTTAGTCCCACAAGGTATGCATGAAAACTTCTGAGGCGTCTGGAAGGTAGGTGATCATTAACGTTCCTAGAACTTACTGATAAACTCTGAAAAACGGTCGCTTGGCAAGAGCTTCTAAATCTAATAAGTTTCAAATGTGTTTCCTTCACTCGACGTTTGGCGAAATAAATGTTCTCATTTCAGTTTCTTTTATTTGGTGGTGTTGCAAGAAAACAGACGACACGTCTGTTGATAAGATTCGTTACAGACTACGACGAAATGGTCCTGTTCGGAAGCTAAAGATACAAATGACCTTGGAGCTCGAGGTATCTGACAGTAAAGTCTGTGTTTTAAGATAGTCGAGTTTGTTTGCAAACTCACGCGCGTGCTGATTTCAGGAAGATATAGTGATCACTGATCACAGAGAAGCAGACGATGTAACGTGATGATCTCAGAGTCTCGCCTTAGCCCTTTCGGTCATGGCGTCCTCATATAAGGACATACTAAATAAATGCTTAGTATATTAAAATTCGTTAAATTTTACAATTTGTGATTGTTGTCCTCATATTGTCACAAGCAGAGAGTTTATTTGAGAACAGAGTCAACGTCTCCTGTCAATCTGTGGTACCCCAAAACAAAACTGAATGTGCACAGTCACATGGACGCTTCGCAGTAATCTCGGTACCATCCATTAGCCAGTTAATATCTTCTGAGTTTAGTAGAAAGGTGCATTCGTGGAGGTGTCTTACACAGCGAAAGGTAAGTGACATATGTATAACTTTATATATGTGCCCAAATGAGGACAGTATGATTGAAAGGTTATAATAGCATAGACATTTAGGACATTATTTCGCTGTCTTTTTAGTCATCTTACGGTGATTTCACAATTCCCCGAGTCTAAGGTACACGAAGGCCACTTACAGAAGAAGAAGTTATAGAGCTCCTTAATTCATCTGAAATTTGCGATATATCTGATGATCCTGGCGATAATTTTGAACAAGAGGACAATGATGAAAGTAATGTTAGACATTTTATGCCATATGGTATACTGTAAGCTGAGTAGACTAGACGCAAAGCACGCTAACTGCATGATAAGTGACACTGAGATAATCACGAAACATTCTTCCCATCCAAACGACAATGCATTGGCAGCGAGAATGTTATTTGTTACAGCGCAGCCAACCTAAAGCTGAATAAGAAAAATGTCCATTCTAATCGTAACAGGCTGAAAGGTAGCTTTGAATGTTCAGATTTGTAAGTCTGATGTCTCTTCACGTGCTTTGCCTATGGACGTGGCAGGGCGACAGCCAAGCCTATTGAGCATTTAGCGGGCTTTGCACCCGAAGACAACATGCAGTTAGCTGCTTTTGAAACCGAACACGACTTTCGACAGCCATTTTAGTTCATGCAATTCATATTGCATGTGTAAATGCATGAACTGAGTACAAGAAAAACCCATCAAAATTAGGTGTTCCTAAAAATAAGACACTTGATTTGCTTCAGTTTAGGGCAAGTGTGGTCAAAGTACTGACAAAAATAGATAAGCCAGCTGCCAGGAAAAGGGGGTGTCCCACTAGTGAGAGTCCAATGACATCTCCAAGTACTTCAAAATGAGTCAGTGCGGAAGTTCTTCCAGAAGCTGATGTTCGTTTGGACAACGTAAGCATTTTCTAGTGGTCAGCGAAAAAAAATTATTTGGCAGGTGCACGAAACCGGGTTGCAAAGGCAAAACCAAATTTTATGGTGTAAAATGTAACTTTCACTTACGTCTGGATAGAAAAAAATTGCTTCATCATCAATCTGCACAAGTGTAAAACCATAGTTTATGTATATAATAATAACGTAGTCCGCCTCCTTAGCTGGGTGGGAACGTGCTCACCTCCCACACTGAATCATCGATTTTCCAATGTTTTTTGGTTTCTTACTAAATATGAAGACTACGTCCTAACAAGCTAGGTTAAACATACGATGTGGATGGTTGCAATTCCAAGGGTGACTGCAACTGGCGACAATATGTTGGAAGCATGCACTGGTAGTGCTCTTCCGCTATAGCGGTCTGTTAGAAATTATCAGCGCATTCAATATCTGGTGCTTATCTTGGTACGTGTGTGGTAATATTTCTTCGTACCCACCGTAGGCCAGTATAAGAAACTTTTCTCCCTAATGGGAAGGAAGTTGACGGAACTTAAGGTAGTATATTTTCTTCTATTTTTTCAGTTTACTTAACAAAGTAGATTCCTCCCTCGTTATTGGGGGGCATTGAGATTCAAATTTAGGTAAAAACTGATACACATTTCTGAATCTTAGTATTATGAGTTCTCTTAAGGCCAAGGATATGAAATTGTTAGTCAGTTAGTCACATATTCCGTGAATCATTTTGCAAGATAGGTTGTAATGATGTGAAACGAGTCATTTTACATTCGCATCACAAATTAATTTGTACGTACATTCTGCACACCTCAACTTGCTAATATTTCTAAACATAATAAACAAAATGCTTTATCTTGTAGCAAAACAAGCTTTTGGTTGTTGTTAATGAGGAAAACATATTCCTGCGGATCAATTGTGTCATATTGAGATGCTCATGAAATTATTCAGTCTCTAATGACGATGCTAACCTCTGACCTCTCTATCTTTACTGTTCTTAAATTACTGTAAAGTTAAGATAGAAATACAAGCTTAGCCAGCATTGCCTTAATCCTGTGGTGCACGTTTTCAGAAGTCGCTATAATGGCCTATATGTTATGAAATTTGCCTTGGGTGTTATTATTGTCTGCTACCAAACAAATATAAATCATAGTTCTCTCCTTATAGTCAGTTTAAACCTAAACGAGACTGTTTGTTACTCTAGTGTATATTTCTGGATAAATATTGCAAGTGCACCGGAACTGCATTCAGTGGGCTACAAACTTATTTTTGGGTGGGTTTCGCCTCGAGTAAACACAAATTTTCTTTTTCTTCTTTCTTACCAAGAAATGTTTGCCTTAAATTACACCTTCAGCGGTTCTTCTATTTACTCTCAAATAACATGAAAAAATTGCTTTTTACTGTCGGTACATATAGAATTTCAGTTTTGAATATTCACAAATTGAAACCAAAGAAAAGAATATTTAGTCAAAACGTGCTGTGCTTTCTGCATCTTTCTGTACTTCGCAGTATAGCTGTTATTCTTTTACAGATTAGCATCTGTAACTGTAGAGAACTTAAGGTAGAAAACCTATTTAAATCGAAAATAATGCCTGGAATGTTAAACTGCTGTTGTTTACATTATTTTACTCCAGGTGCAAGATTTCGTGTGCACGTGTGTGTGTGTGTGTGTGTGTGTGTGTGTGTGTGTATGTGTGTGTGTGTGTGTATGTGTATGCAGTATGTTTATAGGCCTACTTGCATTTAGAGGTTCCACGTTCTCTCCATTGTGAAACCACAATTCTAACTTGCACTGTCTCGCTGTTTACAAGATACGGAAACAAGATGGCGAACAGTTGAACAGTACAGTATATTGTGGGTGAGAGTTTTGAATCTTGTTTTGAACGTAGACTTTGACGTGGCTGAGTGGATCGTTGTGAGAGTGGGCAGATGGTGGGTGTCGATCGTCTGACAGTTCTTTGAGGGCAGAGAACAGAATTTCAATGCAGAGAGCTGTGTATTAGTTTAATATTTCTTTTCCTTCAACTGCGGCATTGTGTATGTGATAGTTTTCTTCAGTTATAACGTTCTGTGGGAGACTGTTACTGTATTTTAGAATATTTATGTCAGTTTTGATGTTTATTGGTCTGTGGTCCATAACCATAAGGTGTTCTGTGAATGCAGAATGACAGCTGTTTCTCTGTAGCGCTCTTCTGTGTCCTCAGCGCCAAATGTTGAAATTTCTACTTATCTGTCCAATATAAATTGAATTATGAAACCACTGAGAAAACAGTGTAGATCTCGATGGCACTTTATTAAAATGACCGGTTTCGGCCTATACTTAGACCATCTTCAGATGCGTACAACAGACAGTTGACCTCAGTCGCTGAAACTCGGAACTGCAGTCTTCACATGTGAGCCAATAAATACGAGATAGACTGTGTTTGCCTGTGTTGGTATTGGTTGTCTTTAGTTTTCTCAGTATTGAGTTATCTGTTCCGCAGACTGTTTTCAGTCCTTGTTTTCTAAGTATATTGCCTACTCTAAGAGCTGCTTTGCTGTTTTAAGTGAGAATGTGCCATCTTTTTGTTATTGCGGGTGTTCCTTTTGTATGTATGCTTCCATGTGTTTTCTCAGTGGTTGTGTGTATTGTTTTATGTTTCTACGTTTGTATGCCAGTGATGATCTATTTTTTGTGCTAGAGGTCCCTTTGTCTTAAATTTTTAATTCCATTTCTATATGACATTTGCGTCATATAAATTTTCAGCAGGTGTTAGTTTCATTACCTGTAGCTCATTTTTGTATTTTTTCTCATCGTGTGGAGTTTTATTCATTCCGTGCAGCATGTGTTGGGAGATGGTTTGTTTGTGTGTTTTAGGGTGATCGGAGTTTCTGTGTATGGCTGTGCTGGTGGTGTTGAGTTTCCTGTAAGTGCAAAACTGATATTGGTTGTTGTGTCTGTGTACTGTGAAGTCGAAGAAATTTCGTCATTTTTCTGTTCCTATGGTAAATTTTATTTTTGTATAGACTGTGTTTGTGTCAATGTGGTGTTGTTGGATGCAACTTGGACGTTTAATCTCGAATTCATACTTTGTCATCTAAACAGTCGTAACAATATACTATTCTGTATACTTACTGTGGTTAAGGAAGACGTTAGCTAGGAGTTCACTGACTAGATCTCATGGAGAACCCATCGTGTGGTTAAGGAAGACGTTAGCTAGGAGTTCACTGACTAGATCTCATGGAGAACCCATCGTGTTGTGAGTGGGAGTGTTTGTCAAATGACTAACAGTTTTTGCTCTGTGATTAATTTTAAATGGTTTAATGTTTCTTTTATGTGGAGTTTGGGAACGTTTTTCTGTTGTTCTAAGTGCTGTTTGATGATGTTGCTGGTGTCTGTGATGGGGATATTGGTGTACATGGATGTGATGTCGAATATGTGAGTGTGGCTATTGTGGATATGTTGATGTGTATGATTTTTTGTACTAGCTGTCTGTTCTCTGCTACAAAGAACTGTCTCATAACCCAAACTCATAAATAAAAAAGTTCCCCTTTCTCTTCTCTGTGTCTGTCTGTCTGTCTCTCTCTCTCTAGTACAAATCCTATTTCATAGTAAAGAAGATGTGGAACCCTGTAAAAATAAGTGTAAACATAGTACACACACACACACACACACACACACACACACACACACACACACACACACACATTCTTTCATAGAGAGTGAAAAAATGTAAAATACAATAGTTTAGCATTCCACGTGCAACTTTCGATGTAAATAAGCTTCCTGTATTAAGTTATCTATGGCTGCAGATGGTAAACTGTAAAAGAATAACTACTGTACTGCAGAGTACAGAAAGCTACAGAAACCACAACATGCGTTAACAAGGTATATATTGCCTTCCGTTTGTGAGTACTCTACTTAAAAACTGAAATTCTATATGTACTAACACTAAAAAGTATGTGTTCTTGTTATCTGAAAGAAGACAAATGAAAGAACCACCAAATATGCTGCAACTTAAATGAAAGATGTCTGGTTGAAAACGAAGAAAATTTGTGTTCGCACAACACGGAACCTGTCCAAAAACAAATTTATCTGCAAGGAAACACGGACAAAATAGTTAACTTTAACCTCAAGGTGAATATATCAGTGAGCTACTTTCGATACAAATTCTGTCTAGCAATATTATGTTCCCTCGTGGTCTATAATACATAAATTAGAGTAAGGAACGTGTGTGATCTGTTCGTTAGATCTAGAATATAGCACTGTAAACGATATAACATTTCCAATAAGGTCAGAGGAAATGAGATTGTGTTTGAGCAGGTTTGATTAACGCCATATTTTCCCGCCCGAAACTGGTACAAAATACTCATAATTCAATAATACTTCCTTTCGGAAGAAAACTACTAACAGAGATAAGCATGTTTTTAGAATTAGCGGTAAATATGGCAATATCACTTACCGAGATATTCTATTTGATACTGAAGCCATCAGTTCAGATTAAAGATAGTCTGTTATCGACTACCAATGCAATACCGAAAACTGAATGCAGAATATTACTGTCACTTGCTTATGGTCTGAAACTGGTTCTGGCGTACAGCGTAGCAGGCTGTTTTCTCGCTTCTTAGCTTTAAGGATGTCAGGTTTGACTCGATTCTCCTCGTTTCCCAGAGGAAAATTCCTGCTACAGAGTGCATTCACCCGCAACGATTCTTTTAACTTCAGTGCTACACGCGTCACACGGATTTGTTTTTCGCTGACAATTCCTTAGACGTTGAAACATCACTCGCATTCGTTCAGAAGTCGTTGTTTGATGAATTTGGAATTGTAGAACCTTTATACAGTTGTCATTGAAACCTGCAAAGTGCAGCTATTTCTGGTTAGTTTCTGTTTGCTTTGTTAGCAAAAGTAGAATGATTAAATTATAAGCTTCGAGCAGCAGTCAATACTTTATCCAGGGAATAAAACTGAAAATTGTTCCGTCAGGGAAGTAACACATTCGGCCGCGCCGCTTCCACTGGCAACGAGCACTCGAGCAGACAGGAAACAGGTGGGTGGAAGCGGATTTGCGCATCAGTGGACGTAGCAGAACGACATAGTGTCCACAAATTACCACATGGCGTAATTCAGTCGGTGTGTGTAGTCTTCGATGTCCTTTGTAGCCATGTAGCTGAGACGTGTTATCGAGGACGAAACAGCCGCGGATTTACGGTGTGCAGTGAATATGTTCACAGATTTTTCTACGTTTGTTCGGCAGCTACATGACGTCAAGTTTTGTCTTCTCTTATGCGTTGCTTTCAACACAGATCGAATTGCCACATATGTCCCTTATTGTGTTACTCCTAATGCGGCATGAAAGAAATAAGCTATCAACACTGCAACGTACAAATGGTTCAAATGGCTCTGAGCACTATGCGACTTAACTTCTGAGGTCATCAGTCGCCTAGAACTTAGAACTGATTAAACCTAACTAACCTAAGGACACCACACACATCCATGCCCGAGGCAGGATTCGAACCTGCGACCATAGCGGTCGCTCGGCTCCAGACTGTAGCGCCTAGAACCGCAGGGTGTTTGGTTTGACCATGAATGATACTAACGCCATTCCAGTTTAACATCTCCATCATCCTAACCTCTCTCTCTCTCTCTCTCTCTCTCTCTCTCTCTCTCTCTCTGTCTGTCTGTCTCTCTGGAGGTGTCTGTGAGAAGAATTCTGTGCCACCATAGCATATGGAAATCATGGGAGGAAACGTAAGTACAAAACCGATTACATCTTCCATGGATGTGTTCTTTTGCACTACTAGCCGTTAAAATTGCTACACCACGAAGATGACGTGCTACAGACGCGAAATTTAACCGACAGTAAGAAGATGCCGTGATAAGCAAATGATTAATTTTTCAGACCATTCACACAAGATTGGCGCCGGTGGCGAATCCTACAACGTGCTGACATGAGGAAAGTTTCCAACCGATTTCTCATACACAAACAGCAGTTGACCGGCGTTGCCTGGTGAAACGTTGTTGTGATGCCTCGTGTAAGGAGGAGAAATGCGTACCATCACGTTTCCGAATTTGATAAAGGTCGGATTGTAGCCTACCGCCATTGCAGTTTATCCTATCGCGGCATTGCTGCTCGCGTTGGTCGAGATCCAATGACTGTTAGCAGAATATGGAATCGATGGGTTCAGGAGCGTGATACGGAACGCCGTGCTGGATCCCAACGGCCTAGTATCACTAGCAGTCGAGATGACAGGCATCTTATCCGCATGGCTGTAACGGATCGTGATGGTATGGGTAGCCATTGGTTACTCGTCTCGGTCACCTCTTGTTCGCATTGACGGCACGTTGAACAGTGGACGTTACATTTCAGATTTGTTACGACTCGTGGCTCTACCCTTCATTCGATCCCTGCGAAACCCTACATTTCAGCATGTTGCAGGTCCTGTACGGGCCTTTCTGGATACAGAAAATGTTCGACTGCTGCCCTGGCCAGCACTTTCTCCAGATCTCTCACCAATTGGAAACGTCTGGTCCATGGTGGCCGAGCAACTGGCTCGTCACAGTACGCCAGTCACTACTCTTGATGAACTGTGGTATCGTGTTGAAGCTGCATGGGCAGCTGTACCTGCACACGCCATCCAAGCTCTGTTTGACTCAATGCCCAGGCGTATCGAGGCCGTTGTTACGGCCAGAGGTGGTTGTTCTGGGTACTGACTTCTCAGGATCTATGCACCCAAATTGCGTGAAAATGTAATCATATGTCAGTTCTAGTATAATATATTTGTCCAATGAATACCCGTTTATCATCTCCATTTCTTCTTGGTGTAGCAATTTTAATGCCCAGTAGTGTACTTTCCACCCGAACAGGCTATGAAGGCCCAACGGCAGCGACCGGCGCCTATGTTTTCTTAATAGTATATATATATATATATATATATATATATATATATATATATATATATATATATATATATATTTTAATTGGGATGAGGATGACACGGCGGCCTGTCGGTACCGTTGGGTCTTCGTGGCCTGTTCGGGCGCAGTTTAGTTTTTAAGGGTCGTGGAGTCAAGTAAATAGATCGGCATTAGCGACTTCTGCGGCGGAAAACTACACTGCAAAGTAAACTCACTCAAGACAAAAGATCTGAAAATACGCAAATTCTTGCAACAAAAATAAATAGCACCGAAAGCTAAATAATCATCTACTGTTCACTTCTACTTAGAAATAAGTTAGAATAACACTGATCTAAACTATGTAAACAAGCTGCTGCTGCTGATGTTGAAGATGATCTCTGCTCTGGAAAAACATTTGGATCGCTGTGGAAAGGCAAAGATATCTGAAACATGTTGTTTGAGCAAGAAACTACTACTTAACAATATTGGAGCAGTGACACATATAGATAAGGGGAAGCTAGTATGAGTAACCACAGACAACCAATTAAGAGCTGACCAAAGTGTTTCACATACTCTTTAGCAGCCTTTTCTAAAAGGCGTCAGGCGCGTTTTCTCTGGTGTACCGGCAGATATTGGCAATTTTATTTTTGAAATATGTAGATGCAGTCGGCTCATACAAATACCGCTCAACATATCGCACGCCAGCGAGAACAGCGACGCAACTCAAAAATGCAGTACTTGAGAAAACTCAACTTAAAGAATTAATTCCGTAGAACTTATACTGAAATAGTACACTATAAGCTTCGTTTAAATTTCAAGTAAGTATTGTTGGTAGTAAATTCCATTATATTTTTCGTGCGGGTTGTGGTCAGATTACACGTATTTTTCAGTGACATAAATTAAAGACGCCATTTTTAGGCTTGTGTCACTTTTATTGCTGGAGTGCGATATGTTTCAAGGAACGCTCGGTGTCAACGGGAAACGTCTGTTTGTTTCCGATTAGAAATAAGGTGATTTTTAAAGCGGAATTTTATATGCCCAGTCGATAGAACTGTCTCAGATTGTTCTAGTGCGATATTAGCTTTATCGGTATGTATTAACAGGGACAGTAAAACACGAAGAATAACCGGTACTCAATCAGTGACTGAACAGCTCTGCTGCATGGCGGTAGCAGACAGTGCTGAGCAGGGTGGCACACGAGTCGCTGCTGAAGTACTGGTTATTCTTCGTGTTTTATTGTCAATGTTAATACATACCGATAAAAGGAATATCGCACCAGACCAATGTGGGACAATTCTGAGTCAAGCAACTAACTTTCACGCTTTACGGAAAGAAGTAGTTTATATGAAATATAGCCAAATGAAAGAACGAGGCTTTCAATGTGTTATCACACACACTCATTATTCTGATCAGTGCGAAAGCCTGTTACCTTGAGCGCTAAAGTATACTATTCTATAATGATATTCCACTATTTTATAACTTGCTCGTATAGAGTTATACATAGAGTGGGCATATGGGAGATAATGAAGTGATCCAGAAGTGGAGAAAATCTGCCATGAAACAATGTTGGAAACAGGTGATAGAATTTAGCAAAGTCTCTTTGCATAGTAGTTCGCTTTTTCACCCACTGCGCAAGGTAAAGCGATGTGGATTCCTTTTCTGATCATCAGACTGTTACATGTGGCAACATTGTATCAAGAAATCATTTTATTTTATATACGAGACATACTGGAGTTCCATTGAACGTTTATTATTAATAAACTTAGCGACTGCGTTTACTAAGAATAGATGAATACATACTTGAAGAAACAGCCTCATTACACTGCGGATCGCTACTAGTGAGATGCTAATACAAATCAGTACCACTTATTGCTTCATATTAACGTTCAGTCACGGATTCTATTCTGTACTGAGACATGCAGGCCCTTTTTTATATCAGCTGCGGCAATTATATGAATGTGTGTGGTCTGTGCCTACTTTTGAGGTAGGGTATTGTTACGAATGAAATTGGCGTTAGAAATTATTTCGTGGAAATTACAGATTTAATTTCATATCCCTATAATATCGGGGTTGTTCATCACTACCTATGAGAGTGATTGATGCTTTCACAAAACACACACGTTTCTCAGGAGCAGTTTCGTTGTAAGTCATTCGTTAATTCCTCTAATTGGGAGTATTCTACTGATTTGTATATTTACGTTATGGCTTTTTAAAGACAGAAGGGCAGCTGAAGTCTCTTGTATCCATTTTGGAATGTATGTGTAACAGTATAGCGCACAGCTGTATTTTGCAAGCTAGCACGCTACACATTACGTGCCGGCCGAAGTGGCCGCGCGGTTCTGGCGCTGCAGTCTGGAACCGCGAGACCGCTACGGTCGCAGGTTCGAATCCTGCCTCGGGCATGGATGTGTGTGATGTCCTTAGGTTAGTTAGGTTTAACTAGTTCTAAGTTCTAGGGGACTAATGACCTCAGCAGTTGAGTCCCATAGTGCTCAGAGCCATTTGAACCATACACATTACGTTATCGGGGTAGGAGGACAAAAGTAAAAGGGGAACTGTCCTTATAAAATTACCTACTATACGGATTACCTCACTCGTTTCGGCAATATAGCACGATGGGTACCGAACTGCATCTCAGAACTTCAATCTACAAATTCTTAAAATTCAAAAAACACAGTCCAAAATTTACAAACTTCACTGACAGATGATGCACTCGACTTTCTTGCAATCTTAGATTAAGGTGACGTTGTGACAACAGGCAGGTCTTGTGATCATAGGAATAAACTATTACTATACAAAGGATAAACAAATTTTTGAACGTGTGGACTCAGAAAGAGAATTAACTCCCGTTTTTGATGTAATTATATTCATAACCTGCTGGCAGCGGTGGCCGGAACGGCGCTTCATTCCGGAACCGCGCGACTGCTACGGTCGCAGGTTCGAATCCTACCTCGGGCATGGATGTGTGTGATGTCCTTAGGTTAGTTAGGTTAAAGTAGTTCTAAGTTCTAGGGGGTTGATGACCTCAGATGTAAAGTCCCATAGTGCTCAGAGCCATTTGAACCATTCATAACCTACATCCCTACTGCCTGATTCCTTATCAGCTGGTTACGACGGAAAGGACTATGGACAGTTATTGTGGGAACTAGCAGATGGAGCGGAGATCCTACGATGGGCGTGGTCTGCCTGTATGAAATGTCACTGAACGTTACTGCACGTAAGGCGATGTGGCATCTTCCCTCTTTTCGCTGCATCTAATGGGTGGCTACTTTGCGGCGCAAAGTGGGACGTGGCTTCTAAGCGTTTTTTGAGGAAAAAGACGTCCGTGAATTCATGCCTACAGATTTCGTATTACACTGCTCGTTACATATCCAGTGTGAGAACCACATTTTGGACTACCGATTAGGGTCGATGGCACTGAAATGGAAACCCACGTTTGATGCTCAGTGACTGTCTCTGACGTTTCCGACGTGGATTGACCTGTAACTGGGTCCACTAAACCTAGTCAGGCCAGAAGAGGGGAACGTTTGGTAAAATAACGGACGAAACTGATACACAATCTACTGATGTAGTGTTAGACACAAACGCACTCTTGCGGCTAACGCCCGGAGCAGCAGCTTGTCGTGACCGCAGCTACAATGGCTATGTACTTCTTATTTAGCAGGCGGAATGAAAGACAAATTGGTAGGGAGTACTTTATATTTCAGTCTCTCTCTACGAATGACAAATTTGCAACCTTTTCTGTGAATTTCGCGAGCACGAAGAGACGTTTCATTTTTTCTATTGTAAAGGAATTTGATACATTAATAAAAAATTATAGAAATAACAGTGACATAAACAGAAAATATTAGTTATTTTAATGTTAGTTTTATTTTAATTTATCTTTGGCAATACAGGCTTGTGGCCCATCCGAGTGGTCTGCACGTGGCACCTCATTCTTCTTTATAATCGGTGCTAACGTTATTATCTGTAACTAGTTCCAAAGTTCATTTGCTCTATTTACTCACGAGAACCATAAAGGTGGAATGAAGTTTTTAGTTAATTAGAAATAGAGTTGACAACTATAAGCAGTTCTTGAACGTAGATCTATTCCATTTGTTCTGTCCAAAATATGTCTCAATGTCAGTGCGGTTTCAGGTGCAGACTGAATTCGAGATTATTTCATCAGATATTCACACACGCAAATGTACAGTTCCATAGCTAAACCATTGTCCTTCAGAAACACTCAGTATTCGATTATCACTTTAATTTTCGTTACACAAAATCTGACTCAGTCGCTGTGGTAATAAGAGCAAACTTCAAAAAGTAAGTTCCACATTATTATGGCAGACAAGAATTATTTGTTGAATGCAGCACTACACTTGAAAGTGACACGGGTACAAGACAATGTTTTTCAGCACAGTCACCAAGTCTTTATGAACAACGGTCGGAACGTTCTACAAATCGTTCAAATCGATTACAGAAATCGCTCCTTGGTCACTGAGCTATTCGAGCTGTTTAAACGCCCTCGTGGTTGGTAATCTGCAATTGCTGCGAAGCGCTTCTCCGATTGCCTCCTGGACATTGTCGTCTGTAGGCCATGTTGATGACCTTCCTTCCCGATCAGCATCACCCAAACCTGTGATGCCTTGGTCAAATTGTTGGCACTGTTTCACTGCGGCTGGCTGCGACATTGTCTTTGGTCCATGTACTGTCTTCTGACAGTGCGCCACTCTTGTTGCGCAGTGGTCTTAGTGTGGAACGACACGTATAACTTACTTTTTGAAGTCCTCTCACACTTGGAGATCTTAAGTATACTAAATACAATTTCTCCATAGAAAACAAAGAAAATCGACAACTAAAAGGAAATTCTAATTTTAAATGCATTCCAACTGTTGCCGGACACGTTAGTGCCACTACGTTGTGACGAGGCTGCACAGAGTCCACGTTTCTTTAGCCGCAATGCAGGGCCATTCGCCTGTTGCCGTGGACTGAAATGCATGCCCGTGTGTTTGTGAATGTGGAAATTGCTGACCGTGTGCTTCCGCACCGCGTGTGAAGCAAGTAATGGGGGGATGTATTGCTCTACTTTTTAACGTCACGTTACTTAATATCTGTGATTTAATCCATCGAATTAGCAGTGCAGCAGCATTATCCCAAATACTGCCTTCATCAGCTGCTACTTGCGGTAACTTTTCTGACATATCGTATTGAGAGGGAAAACTGGGATGTGTCATATACACTTGTTGATGGTATACTGCTGGACATGAAGGTGAGGGTGTAGATTAAGGACGGCGTTGCGTACAGCACTGGAAGTTGATTGTAGAGGTTGATGATTATGCTGTGGATAGCGTAAGTTAGAAGAAAATGTGCTTGTAAAAGTTCGTCAGTAATTTATTTATTTTTTTATGATATGTAGTTTTGCAGACAGTTTATGATTTTGCGACATTTCCTTGGCGTATTGGTTCAAATGGCTCTGAGCACTATGCGACTTAACTTCTGAGGTCATCAGTCGCCTAGAACGTAGAACTAATTAAACCTAACTAACCTAAGGACATCACACACATCCATGCCCGAGGCAGGATTCAAACCTGCGACCGTAGCGGTCGCTCGGTTCCAGACTGCAGCGCCTAGAACCGCACGGCCACTCCGGCCGGCCTTTGGCGTATTCTTCACTCGATAAGTCTCAAAAAGTAGGTCTCTTTCAAGCTGCTGATATAAATTTTTTCATATCAAGATTTGTGGTAACAGCCAGATGAGAGCATTTTTAAATACTTAATAACGATTACAACTGTCAATTTTATTGGTTTATTTTTCGTACTATTTTATCATTTCGGTCTCATGTTGTTTTCAAGTACCTAGTTACTTCAGGAATATCAAAACTTTTTATAAGAATACCATCTCTTTTCTCTTTATTCTTCTTTCATCACAGATACTGTATTTATACAATACCACACAGATTCAAAGTATTAAAAGAGATAAAATATGTGCATGGTCGTTAAAATTTATTAAAATGATTTCATATTAATGGTCTTTTAAAAGTGACACTCAAAAGACTGACGAAGCATTTCACAACATTGAAATTGAAATGACCTACATCGAGAGGGGATCTTCTTCTTCTTCTTCTTCTTTCGAATAAGCCAGCTAAGGACCACGATATTCAACTTTTCAGCCTGGAGAGAGACTTGATGTTTTCCCAGTAATCCCGCATTCTCTGGCTATGTTTCTCCTTCTCTCCTTTGTCCAAAGGGCGCTGGTCTTTCTACTGGGTGATCTGTCCTGAAACCTCTGTTCTATTAGTATCCTTATGAGAAGTGCTCGGTTTCTAATGTCACTTTCAGTTATGTTCAGTTCCTGGATGTCTATCTTGACTTCTGTCAGCCATGGTGTCACGGTCTTCCTGCTACTGGAAAGTAGTTGAGAAGTCGGTTGGTCAGTCTTGTTTGGTCCATCCTTGTGATATGTCCATAGAAAGCGAGACGTCTTTTCCTGGCTACATCTGTGATTTTCTCAGTACGATTGTTTGATTGTCTTCTGTACTCACCATCTGTTTTGATCGGTCCCAGAATTTTTCTCAGGATCTTCCTCTCCTTGATCACTAGTTTATCTGTCAAGCCTTTCCTGTTCAGATTCAAGCACTCTCAGGCATATAGGGCTTCAGGACGGATAACTGTTTGGTAGTGTTTTAGTGCCACATCATCTGTGAAAGCTAAAAAGTCTACTACTAGGCGCTTCCGTTTGTGTCCCAGGTAAATACCGCTCGGTGTATTTTGTACTTCCATTTCTTATCGTCACTCTCTGATCACCTTGTCCAGTGCACAGTTGAAGAGAAGAGGTGCAAGTCTATCTCCCTGTCTAACTCCTGTCTTTATTTCAAAGCTTTCTGAAAGTGTTCCCTGAACTATACTCGTGATCTAGTGTTACTCGGGGTCTTTTGGCTAAGGCTGTGGGTTTTCTGGTTCAGGCCCATTTCCTGCATATTTCTCATAAGAGTATGTCTGTCGATTGAATCGTATGAATTCTTGAGGTCAACAAAAGTAACTACGTACTGATTATTCGCTAGTTTAATTGATTTAATACTGACTTCAAGTTAAGGATCTGTTCAGCACAAGATCGTCCTTTTCTAAAACCACCCTAATAGTCTCCAAGTTTTGGGTCCAATTGAGTTTCGGCTCTGTTCAATAATTCGAGAGGGGATAATGTATAAAAGGAGGGGTTGAGTGGTTATGGTGGTATAAGGTGGAAGGATTTAATGGAGGCAGGAGGGTTGGCATTTGGGAATGGTCTGAATGTAGGAGTATGGAGGATAGGGATACATGGCATTTTGGATAGGAAGGGGAAAGCGCTCATGCTTAGAGAAATTGATCTTTCACGAAATTATGGTTACTGATGGACTCTTGCCGTTATATATATTGAATCTAAATATTATATAATGCCAAACTAAATATTTACAAGCAAAAAAATATATGATGAATAAGACCAATAATAATTTTTCTAAAGTTTTACATAGCGGCCACGTTTCCCAACCTAGCGGGGTTAAGAGGCCTGAGCAGACATGCACACTCCGAAAGTGAACAGTAACCCTGGTTTGGTTGAAGCAACGCCACACGCAGGGCGTCTTCTGTTGAGTTCAAACACTTTGCTATTCTAGAACTCAGCTATCAACGGTATCATCCACATTATTAGTGTGATGAGCAGGATGAAATTGTTTTTCTTACATTGTTTTAAACACATCATAAAATTTGTCTACGTTAACATCACTAAAAGCTTGAAGGCTTCTCTAATACTAATATTAGTGTGCTGTATTTATCTGCCCTCTCCGAATAGTTGTTGAAACGATGCGGTATTTTGTTCTGCTCTGACAACTGGAATGTTAATATTCCATAGAATGTGCATCTACATAGATACTGCGCAAGCCACCGTGCGGTACGTGGCAGAGGATACCCCGTATCACTACTTGTCATTTCCCGCCTCTCTTGTTCCACTCGCAAATAGAGCGGGGGGAAAACAACTGTCTATAGGTCTCCGTATGAGCTCTAATTTCTCGTATCTTATATGCGTGGTCCTTACGCCTGATGTATGTTGGCGGCAGTAGAATCGTTCGGCAGTCAGCTTCAAATGCTTGTTCTCTAAATTTTCTCAATAATGTTTCTCGAAAAAAAAAAGTCTGCTTCCCTCCAGGAATTCCCATTTGAGATCCCGAAGCATCTCCGTTATGCTTACGTATTGTTCTAACATAACAAACTATAAAATCGCTTGTTCATTTCAGAAACGTAATAAAGTACTTCTTGTTCTTGGTATTTGTTGAACACACTCCATAAGCTTCCATTACTCTTTTTGCCACCGACTGCATCTCTGTTTCTTTTTTCTTAGGACCTTTCTTCGATTATCTGATTCAAAATCGTCACAAAGGGACAGAACGACATGATATTTTTTATATAAATGGATGTAGATGTAAATCTGTAGTACTATCTGTGACATACGTAAGTAACTAACTCATAGGTGGATGAAGACCTTCGTCACTTTTTCCAACCACCCTTGCGCCCGCTTTTCCCTATCGGACACCTTTTCAGCACTAACGGTCCACAGATGAAGGTGCCACACCGAAAGAAGAAAGGATAGCTACACCACGAAGTAGACGTGCTACAGACGCGACATTTAACCGACAGGAAGAAGATGCTGTGATAAGCAAATGATTAGCTTTTCAGAGCATTCACACAAGGTTGACGCCGGTGGCGACACCTACAACGTGCTGACATGAGGAAAGTTTCCAACCGATTTCTCATACACAAACAGCAGTTGACCGGCGTTGCCTGGTGAAACGTTGCTGTGATGCCTCGTGTAAGGAGGAGAAATGCGTACCATCACGTTTCCGAATTTGATAAAGGTCGGATTGTAGCCTATGGCGATTGCAGTTTATCCTATCGCGGCATTGCTGCTCGCGTTGGTCAAGATCCAATGACTGTTAGCAGAATATGGAATCGGTGGGTTCAGGAGCGTGATACGGAACGCCGTGCTGGATCCCAACGGCCTCGTATCACTAGCAGTCGAGATGACAGGCATCTTATCCGCATGGCTGTAACGGATCGTGCAGCCACGTCTCGATCCCTGATTCAACAGATGGGGACGCTTGCAAGACAACAACCATCTGCACGAACAGTACGACGACGTTTGCAGCAGCACGGACTATCAGCTCGGAGACCATGGCTGCGGTTACCCTTGCCGCTGCATCACAGACAGGAGCGCCTGCGATGGTGTACTCAACGACGAACCTGGGTGCACGAATGGCAAAACGTCATTTTGTCGGATGAATCCAGGTTCTGTTTACAGCATCATGATCGTCGCATCCGTGTTTGGCGACATCGCGGTGAACGCACATTGGAAGCGTGTATTCGTCATCGCCATGCTGGCGTATCACCCGGCGTGATGGTATGGGTAGCCATTGGTTACACGTCTCGGTCACCTCTTGTTCGCATTGACGGCACTTTGAACAGTGCACGTTACATTTCAGATGTGTTACGACTCGTGGCTCTACCCTTCATTCGATCCCTGCGAAACCCTACATTTCAACAGGATAATGCACGACCGCATGTTTCAGGTCCTGTACGGGCCTTTCTGGATACAGAAAATGTTCGACTGCTGCCCTGACCAGCACTTTCTCCAGATCTCTCACCAATTGAAAACGTCTGGTCCATGGTGGCCGAGCAACTGGATCGTCACAGTACGCCAGTCACTACTCTTGATTAACTGTGGTATCGTGTTGAAGCTGCATGGGCAGCTGTACCTGTACACGCCATCCAAGCTCTGTTTGACTCAATGCCCAGGCGTATCAAGGCCGTTATTACGGCCAGAGGTGGTTGTTCTGGGTACTGACTTCTCAGGATCTATGCAACCAAATTGCGTGAAAATGTAATCACATGTCAGTTCTAGTGTAATATATTTGTCCAATGAATATCCGTTTATCATTTGCATTTCTTCTTGGTGTAGCAATTTTAATGGCCAGTTGTGTATTTCATACTGTTCATGTTATAATAAAGTGATCTGATATTTTGCCTGTGTTGTAGTATCTACTCAGATTCCTGCAGAAGTAAGTCTATCAAGCCACCACAGTGCCGACGAGTGTTTCTTCGTCGAGCGCAACACACCCAGTGTGTAACATGAACCCATGCCCACACACACAACTATGACAAGCAGTTCATACAACTGTTCCGCATACACGAGATTACATACAACTACTATTTACAAATAAATAAATACATAGCCACACAATCAATCAGTGAATGAATAGTTTGAGTACAGGAAGGTCCCGAATCCGTTCCCACAGATGAACCGTTGGACGTTATGACGCGAAAGCGCGACTTTCAGCTGTAGTGCAGTATGTACCTCATGTCCCTGTGATTGGAAGTCTAATTGGTGCATCAAACGTGGAGCAACTCCAACGCCCGAACTGGTACCGCTTGTGGTCCGTGATCGTGAGAGCCCTTGCTGTCACACGATGCACATCCTTAGACTGCACCTGGATGGCACCTGCAGCTATGCGGTACGCATACATTTTCGACCTCGGCCCTACAGTCTCGTATTCCATTGGTCTGACAACATATTTGTTATTTCATAAGGATTATCGAGCACATATGCAGACGTGTCGAATTCTTCGGGATTTCACCTAATTATTTCAAAAGGTATTTTATATTGTGGGCATCCGTAGCTGTTAAAAGTCAAGATGTTAAGAAGAATTCAACTGGAAATTGGTAAAATTCTTGTCTTATTGATACACAACCGGTTGCGCGGCTTAAAACCGCGTCGTCAGGTGCGTCCTACATGATAAAGAGTAATATGCAGTGTCTCAACTTTCTGCATAATGAAACTAATGAAAATGATATCAAAAATACACACTCAGTATGAAGAGGTCATATGTGTATCCAACGCTTCTAGTCAAGATATATTATTCAGTGAATATTGTCTACTTTATATTGGTGGACGAACGGTTCATTGTTTTAAAATTTGCCGCCATCTGAAAGAAGAAAAAGTATTGTATGATAAGGACGCTAATTTAAAAAAAAAAACCGTATTCGCAGTTGGGTCGCTCCCTTTACAAGCCAGAATCATGCTGGATTTATATTACATGCTCATAGATAATCGTATAAACAATCAAAATTAGACAGAATACTGTGGTGCTTTAATGATAATTGATTATTCAACGTGATCGGTGTATTTTCTTTTTTGTACCTAAAAACTTCTACTTCCTCTATTAATTCAAAATACGGCATTTTTCTCAAGTATTTTTAAATTTTCTGAACGACTTGTGATACTGCGCTGAAAATTTAAAAATACTCCATAAAAGTAGACAACGTTCACTGAATAATATGTCTTGACTAGGATCGACGGGTCATCATGGCCTTTTAACACTGAAAGTATATTTTAAATATCTCCTTCATTAATTTTATTAGTCACAAAGTTGAGACACTGTATATTACTCTTTGGAAGAAAATGTTTGAAAAAGGTAAGGAATTAAGGAGATGGGACTTGGACAAGTTGAAAGAACCAGAGGTTGCTGAGAGTCAGAGGCAGCATTAGGAAACGGTTGCCTAGATCAGGGGAAAGTAATACAGTATAAGGCGAATGTGTAGCTTTAAGAGATGAAACACTGAAGACAGCAGAGGATCAAATGCGAAAAAGACAAGGCCTGATGGAAATTCTTGGATAATAAACGAGATATTGAATGTAACTGATTAAAGGAGAAAATATATAAATACAGCGAATGAAGCAGGCAAAAGGAAATAAAAATGTTTAAAAAATCTGGTTGACTTAAAGTTTAAAATGGCTAATCAGGAATGACTAGAGGACACTTGTAAGGATTTAGAAGCATATTTCACTAGGGGGAAGGTAGATACCGCCTACAGGAAAGCTGAAGAGGCCTTAGGAGAAAAGAGAAGCAGCTGAATGAATATCAAGATCGCAGATGGAAAACCAGTCTTAACCAAAGAAGGGAAACGTGAGAGGTGGAAAGAGTATATAGAGGACCTATACAAGAAAGATGTAATTGAACGAAAAATTATAGAAATGGAACATGATATAGATGAAGATGAAGTGGGACATATGATACTGCAAGAAAAATTGGACAGAACGCCGAAATACCTAAGTCGCAACAAGGCTCCAGGACTAAACAACATTCCGTCAGAACTACTGATAATCTTGGGGGAGCCAGCCATAACAAAACTCTTCTATCTGGTGTGTTAGATTTATGAGACAGACTAAATACCGTCAGTCTTCAAGAGGAATGTGATAATTCCAATTTCAAAGAAATAAATTTCTGACAGGTGCAAAAATTAACGAACTATCAATTTAATAAGTCATAGTTGCAAAATACTAACTCGATTTTTTTGCAGAAGAATGGAACAACTGGCAGAAGCAGACAGTGACGAAGATCAGTTTGGATTCCGAAGAAATGTGGGATCACGCGAGACAATACTGACCCTACTACTTATCTTAGAGGATAAGTTAAGGAAAGGTAAACTTATGTTTATAGCATTTGTAGACTTAGGGAAAGCTTTCGACAATGTTGACTGGAATACTATAAAATTCTGAAGGTAGCAGGGTTAAAATACAGACAGCAAAAGGCTGTTTATAACTTGTACAGAAATCAGACGACAGTTATAAGAGTAGACGCGCATGAAAGGGAAGCAGTGGTCGGAAAGAGCGTGAGACAGGATTGTAGCCTATCCCCGATGTTACTCAATCTGTACATTGAACAAGCAGTAAAAGAAACAAAGGAAAAAATTTGGAGAAGAAATAAAAACTTTGAGATTTGAAAATGACATTGTAATTCTGTCAAAGACAGCGAAGGAGTTGGAAGAGCAGTTGAATGAAATGGACCGTGTCTTGAAAGCAGGATATAAGATGAATATCAACAAAAACAAAACAAAGATAATTAAATGTAGTCGAATTAAATCAGGTCATGTTGACGGGATTAGATTAGGAAATGAGACAAAGTAGTAAATGAGTTTTTCTAAAAATGGTTCAAATGGCTCTGAGCACTATGGGACTCAACTGCTGTGGTCATAAGTCCCCTAGAACTTAGAACTACTTAAACCTAACTAACCTAAGGACATCACACACATCCATGCCCGAGGCAGGATTCGAACCTGCGACCGTACCAGTCGCACGGTTCCGGACTGCGCGCCTAGAACCGCGAGACCACCGCGGCCGGCTGAGTTTTTCTAATTGGGCAGCAAAATAATTGGTTATTGACGGATTAGAGAGGATTTAAAATGTAGACTGGCAACGGAAAGAAAAGCATTTCTGAAGAACAGAAATTTGTTAACATCGAATATGTATTTACGTATTAGGAACTTTTTTTTTTTTTTTGGAAGTGAAACACGGACAATAAACAGTTTACACAAGAAGAGAATAGAAGCTTTGAAATGCGGTGCTACAGAAGAATGCTGAACACGTTTGCTAAAGTTACTGAAATGGCTGCGTATGTAAGGATAATTGATCATTTTATATCACACGGCTTTAGAAGTCGCGTAACAACTGAAATGAAAGTAATTTGAAACTCTCTTTACCTTCTGTGATTCCTCATTTCAAAGTTATGCCACATGCAAAGCAGACGATCCATCTCAACGAATTCCGAGGAAGGCTTTAGCCAGTCATTTCCATAATTAAAACTTTTAGATTAACAGAAAAGTGCAAAAAAATGGCTCTGAGCACTATGGGACTCAACTGCTGAGGTCATTAGTCCCCTAGAACTTAGAACTAGTTAAACCTAACTAACCTAAGGACATCACAAACATCCATGCCCGAGGCAGGATTCGAACCTGCGACCGTAGCGGTCTTGCGGTTCCAGACTGCAGCGCCTTTAACCGCACGGCCACTTCGGCCGGCTCAGAAAAGTGCAAAATACTTTAATTTTGCATTGTGCAAAAGCTTCATCAGTCCTTTTGATGTGGTACACGTGAAAGATAAGGCGTTATAAAAGCATTAGGGCTGTTAAACCATTTTCTTTGAATTCAGTTACTTTCATGTTGTAGTAAGTACTTTCTTTGTGTTACATCTATTATTATCCACTGCGTGTTATTTTTCTTTGTAAAGGATCAAGAACGTGCTGTTCCTAGCACATCAAACCTTCACGATTATAAAGGGATTGCAGACGATTCAGAAAGCAATTCCGCATTCCACACATGCGTGGCCAGTCAACCGCGCCTGCCTGTTTCCCGGTGCACCGAGCCTTGTTGACACCTGCACTCGTCCAGGTACCCAATGAGTCGCGGGCTTCGATGGCGCGTCGCGGCTCGCGCACTCCGTTCTCGGTACAGTTGAGTTCGAATATCCGTAGTGCGGGCAACAGGCCGGAGCGGTCGGCGGCAGCAGAGCTCGGGCGGGTAAATGTGGTACGATGCACGGCTCCCGACCAGAGTAAGTTCAAAGCTTTTTAACGAAGTGTTACTCCTCTCACTCCTCCTTCCCCATTACTTACGAAAGTGGGTCCCAGGCTTTCCACCTGCTTAGCGGAGTTCCAGAACATTTCTAAATTGGCTTTGATAATTTTTTTACAAATGTCTTTATTTTCGATGTAACCCTCCTCGTCAGTTTCCAGAAATCTCGATTTTTTTGGGAGACGCTTGAAAAGTTCCATCGTAACCATGATTGAAAGAACGAACCGCTTTAAATAGGTAAAAGGGAAACGAAGTTCTAGTTTTTGCCGTGGACTTTTACAACTGCAAATTCTCCTACCCTTACAACGGAACAACAGAAGTATATTCTACATCAGCTTCGTCCTCTGAAAAATTCATGACCAGGTCAGACCTGCTGTTATGCAGAGAGATCTTCGTATCCGGTTCCCACGAAGACGACGAAAGAGTTGGTATCGTTGAAATTTTTTTTTTAACGTTAGAAAATTTTAACTTCTTTTTAGTACATCCAGCAGATTCCGCCTCACAGACTGCCTTATGAGAGGTCAAAGTTAACCACTGCGCACTGTTACCCCATTAGATATGCGTACTTTTACCCCATTCCACTGTTTGCTTTCTCAACAATGCACAGGTAACATACACAATAAAGATCATAGAGATCAAGGAGGATACTGGAAGCTGAGAGCCACCAGTTCCGCTACCGGGTTTATCTGATATTTAAATAGATTTAGGTTCATCGAACACTCAGTCAGAACTATACAAATTTTACATCGCAAAAGTAAAAAAGTGAATTACCGCATTTTCTCCAGCTTCAATATCCAACTGCCACGATGTTCCAGAATAGAACTGAGCAAATGATGACATATGCGCTGCCTGGTGGGAGAATAGTATTATCGGCCTTAGGACCAGAAAGCTTGACGCCTACTGTTGCCCCACGGGTACTTTTAACCCACCTACCCTATAAGGAAAGATTACACAATGGGTTCCTCATTAACAAATTGCAGTTGAATGTTGGTTGCGTTGATTATTTATGAGAAGATCGTCTTATGCTTCTTGTAAGAAGGAGAAACTTCTACTAGCTCGTGTCAGCATTCAACAGTGACCTGTGTCAGTACTGCGGAATATTGTTCTATGATATTCACATTGCCATTGGTCGGATCCCAAAACTGTCACACGAATGCGAATTCAGTTGGTTCAGGAGTGCAATACTCAATATCACGTCACGTCGTATCTCAACGGCCCACGTGACTAGCGCCCGACAGGACAGACACATTTTTCACTCAGCCCTGCAGGATCGTAGAGCCCCATCACGTACCTTGATTCAGGCAAGACATGTGCTTGTTTGCAGCAAGACAAGAGTCCAAACAGTAAGTGCGGCTGCGCATGTGGTACCATAAACTGTCAGCATGGCGCTCATTGGTTCGGCTTTTCTTGAGGCAGTATCAGATAAAGCCGCGCCTACAGCATCATGATGGATGTATCAATGTGTGCGGGATTCCATTTGTTACCCTCGTACGAGCCCAACACCTGACGTGATGGTATGAGGTGCCACTGGATACACACACATGATAGCTATTAATTTGGACAGCAGCTGTTACATTTTTGGTGGCGAGTGAAGGCTGGTGTCTACGACATATATCCACGAGGCTATTATGCAACAAGATGACACAGGACCGCATGTTTCCCATGCTGTGCGGACCTATCTGGATACAGAGAGTATTCAACTCTTGCTCGAGCTAGCACGTTCTCCAGATCTCTCACCAATAGAGAACATCTGGTCATGGATTATCGAGAGACTGGCACACCACCACTCGACAGCCATGCTTGATGAACTCTGACATAGAGTTGATGCAACGTGAAATGGCGTACACACATCTGTCGCCTACTCGACACCGAGCAAGGTTATGGCCATTGTAGCTGTCAGAGGTGGCGGCACTATTGACTAAATTTCGTACCCTGTGCATCCCTGATTCTGCTACAGTTTTTAGTAACTTGTTCTTCACAATGTACTGTATACACACAACAAGCAAATTTTCCTATTTTACTGTCCTTCCTTCTCTGACAATTTTAAGGGTATGCAGTGCAGATAGGTAGGAGGTTGAGGAGTATACGTATTTTCTCCGCTGAAAGACGGTAACTGAACCTTTTTAAACAGATGTTCACGAGATTTACTTCTTTCTTCGAATTTCTGCCACGCAAGATTTTTCATCATTTCTGTTACGCTCTCTCACCTTTCACACAAGACTATAAAAATTCGTGTCACCATTCTCGGTATTCGCTCGATGTCCCCTGTTAGTCGGATCTGATATGGATCCCACACCTCCAGCAGTATTCAAGTATTAGCTGAGCAAGTGTTTTGAATGTGATCGCTTTTGCAGACAAACTGTAGTTTCTCAGTATTCCACCAATGAATCGCAGCCTGTCAATTGATTTACATACATATGAGCCTACATGGTCGCTCCACTTCTTACCTCTACCGACTGTAACCCCCAAACACACAGAGTATCCCAGTTCCTTTAGGACTGTTTGTGTGAAATTCCAAACTGCAGTGCTATCTCGTGACGAGTTACAGTGTTTAAACAAGAGTCGTATAGCAGATCAAAGCACTAGCATCACTGCAGCAGGGATACTGGCCACGAATGTAACAGCGCGTGTCTGGCGCTCGTCGGAAAATAGCTGTGGAGTAGCGAGGCAACATTAACTTCTGTGTTTGTGGATGATAATTCGTCGAAGTTGACGGTATTACTGAGAGGCATTTACCTGGTCGCTCTTCCACAACGATACCAGACCAACAAAGGGAAGATCGTGTTTGAGTTTTTGGCCAACAAATGGATCACAGGCCTGGATCATCCGCCGTGTTCGCCAGATTTGACATCCACTGACTTCTGATTGTTCCCCAGACTGAAGCTCAAAATGAAAGGATGCCGTTACGATGCAGGGAGCTTATACTGCAGCACAAAATGCAATTCTAAAAAAGAACTACACTGACTACTTCAAAACACTTTTAAAACGATTTAAGCTGTGTGTTGACTCAGGGGGAGACTACTGTGAATAAACACAGAGATTTTGTGAACATGATCCATGATTATTATTCTTCATAGCCACAGTTCTCACGAAACTGGCCACAGTACGTATCTGTGTGACATAACTGATTGTAGTGGTGACTCATTAATCTGGTAGTCGAACGATACCACACTTTTACGTTTTGTGAACTACTTCGAATTTTTCCACATTAAGAGTAAGGAGTCAGTATTTGTATCAGGTTGATATTTTTCCAAAATCTGTCTGTTATTGCAATTTATTTGATACAATTTTTTGATAAATAAGTAAGTCATCTCCAAAAATCGTGAGACTGCTATTACTACTACCACCTATTAACTAATTAATGTACAACATAAACAGAAACGGTTTTATTTCACTCGCCTGGGGCACACAACTGATTCCCGACGCAAGGTAACATCTCCCGTTAGTCAGGAAACTTTCGAGCTAATCGTAGAGCTCTTTAGATATCCCATAATGAAGTATTTTAGTCTGTGTGCTACTGAATCGAAAGTTACCTCTAGAAACACCGTATCAACCTAGTTTCATCTTTCCACGGCACCGAGTATGTCATGTATGAAGAATGTAAGTTCAGTTTCGTATGTCGGATGTTTTCGCCATTCATGTTGATTCCCAATGAGAAGGTTATTTTGTTCCAGATATGTTTATACTCAAAATATATTCTAATATTCTGCCAGAAATAGATGTAAGTGCAAATGAGACAGGACGGTAATGTTATGCATCAACTCTTTCTCAATCACAGGAAACATACACTAAACAGCAAGAACATTATGACAACCGGCCTAATATTGATATAAACCCGTCCAGGGGATAGCAGCGTCACATGGTGAGGGGTAACTCCTAGCCAGACACGCACGGTGCTGTCCGTGTGTAGACTGCGGAACGCGCGAGAACTATCTGAGTTTGACCGAGGGCAGATTGTGATGGCTCGGCACGAGCATTTCGGAAACCGCACGAGTTGTCGCATGTACGAGGAGTGCTGTGTTGAGTGTCTTCAACACGTGGCGAAACCAAGGTGAAATCACACGCAGGCGTCTTGGGGTTGGGCGGCCACCTCTCATTACAGCAGTCGGACGTCGTAGGTTGGACGGATTGGTAAAACAGGATAGGCGGCGAAATGTGGCGGAACTAACACCAGACTTTAATGCTGGACAAAGTACAAGTGTGTCTAAACACACAGTGTACCGAACACTCCTAACGATGGGCCTCCGCGGGCGACGACCCATTCATGTACCAATGTTAACATGTGCACCCGTGTGTGATCATTATTTTCACTGGAAGGGATACAACCTGTAATCAACGTAATGCAACTTGCCACACGACTAAAACTCTCCACTATTGGCTGGATGGGTATGGTAAAGTCTATTTTTTAATCTTATTTTGTTTGTTATAGTTCGTGCTGTTTGTTCGGGACGGACGTCCGACGACCCATGTTCAAGTTTATCATTGATGCATCACCTCAGTTTTTTTTTTTTTTTTAATTACAAAGGACAGCTAACCCTCTAACCGAACACGCTTAGCTACCTTGCCGGCAATAGTGCTTCCACGGTCCTAACATTCCGCGGATATTTATCCTCTTCATTGTATATAATGTCATATTGATCTTCATGTTCGCTGTGTGAAACACCCGCCCCGCACCCCTCGTTAATTGTGGGAATAACTGTAACGAACACAGCTCCAATCATCTGTTCAGACACTGATTGTGTCACTTTCAGAGTCCCTAGCTGCTCTGAGTGATGCAATGTGCGGGAACCCTATACATTGCCATAATTATATTGCCTGACGTTATGTTTTTATAACTGAAAATCTCTAAGCGAGAATTACAGGAAACGTCGTGGTCAAAACAGGCGAAAAATCAATAGACACATTGTGAAGAGCAGCGGATTAAATTACTCTAGTATCCTAAGCAACCTTTACCAGACATTTTCTGTTGATCTGTGGAGCTCCGATGTACACATCTGCCCACTAAAATTGCAACACCTGGAAGGATATAAAACAACAAAAATTCACTTATTGTGGTTATACCGTGCAGTAAGAAGAAGTCATGGTTGAATTTGTAATTGATTTGAGGGTATACAGGCTGTGAAATTTAGTACACAGAGAGGCCGCTTCTGCAGTAACAGTGGCTCTTATGCGACTGGGGATCGAGTCGAACCGAGCTTGTAAGACAGATACGAGTACGTCATTCCTCGCTGCTTCAACTTCATGCCAAGGTTTATCAATCGTCGTGGCTGGCGAGTGGCGGCGTGCCACTCTTTCGTCAAAACTTATCCAAATCTTTTCAGTGAGTGACATATCTTGAGAAGGTACTCGCCAAGGCACAGTCGAATTTTCTCTGTCTCGAGATAGGTCAGGACAACACGAGCAACATGCGATCTTGCGTTATCATGTTGAAAGATAGCGTCCGGGAGACTCTGAAGACAGTCTACAGTTCTAAAACTAGCGTATGCTGCGGTAGACTATCGTAAGTGAACGTAGACTGAGGTAGTTTTCATAGTGCACTACTGGCCATTAAAATTGCTACACCACGAAGATGACGTGCTACAGACGCGAAATTTAACCGACAGTAAGAAGATGCTGTGATAAGCAAATGATTAATTTTTCAGACAATTCACACAAGATTGGCGCCGGTGGCGAATCCTACAACGTGCTGACATGAGGAAAGTTTCCAACCGATTTCTCATACACAAACAGCAGTTTACCGGTGTTACCTGGTGAAACGTTGTTGTCATGCCTCGCGTAAGGAGGAGAAATGCGTACCATCACGAAAAAATGGTTCAAATGGCTCTGAGCACTATGGGACTCAACTGCTGAGGTCATTAGTCCCCTAGAACTTAGAACTAGTTAAACCTAACTAACCTAAGGACATCACAAACATCCATGCCCGAGGCAGGATTCGAACCTGCGACCGTAGCGGTCTTGCGGTTCCAGACTGCAGCGCCTTTAACCGCACGGCCACGTCGGCCGGCGTACCATCACGTTTCCGACTTTGATAAAGGTCGGATTGTAGCCTATGGCGATTGCAGTTTATCCTATCGCGACATTGCTGTTCGCGTTGGTCGAGGTCCAATGACTGTTAGCAGAATATGGAATCGGTGGGTTCAGGATGGTAATACGGAACGCCGTGCTGGATCCCAACGGCCTCGTATCACTAGCAGTCGAATTGACAGGCATCTTATCCGCATGGCTCTAATGGATCGTGCAGCCACGTCTCGATCCCTGAGACAACAGATGGGGATGTTTGCAAGACAACAATCATCTGCACGAACAGTACGACGACGTTTGCAGCAGCATGGACTATCAGCTCGGAGACTATGGCTACGGTTACCCTTGACGCTGCATCACAGACAGGAGCGCCTGCGATGGTGTACTCAACGACGAACCTGGGTGCACGAATGGCAAAACGTCATTTTTTCGGATGAATCCAGTTTCTGTTTACAACATCATGATGGTCGCATCCGTATTTGGCGACATCGCGGTGAACGCACATTGGAAGCGTGTATTCGTCATCGCCATACTGGCGTATCACCCGGCGTGATGGTATGGGGTGCCATTGGTTACTCGTCTCGGTCACCTCCTGTTCGCATTGACGGCACGTTGAACAGTGGACGTTACATTTCAGATGTGTTACGACTCGTGGCTCTACCCTTCATTCGATCCCTGCGAAACCCTACATTTCAGAAGGATAATGCACGACCGCATGTTGCAGGTCCTGTACGGGCCTTTCTGGATACAGAAAATGTTCGACTGCTGCCCTGGCCAGCACATTCTCCAGATCTCTCACCAATTGAAAACGTCTGGTCAATGGTGGCCGAGCAAATGGTTCGTCACTATACGCCAGTCACTACTCTTGATGAATTGTGGTATCGTGTTGAAGCTGCATGGGCAGCTGTACCTGTACACGCCATCCAAGCTCTGTTAGACTTCATGCCCAGGCGTATCAAGGCCGTTATTACGGCCAGAGGTGGTTGTTCTGGGTGCTGATTTCTCAGGATCTATGCGCCCAAATTGCGTGAAAATGTAATCATATATCAGTTCTAGTATAATATATTTTTCCAATGAATACCCGTTTATCATCTGCATTTCTTCTTGGTGTAGGAATTTTAATGGCCAGTAGTGTAGCTTTGGTCAGTTAAGTTGGCAATCGCCTTACCTGTACGTTAGGTGTGTTGCATACGTATCGGGCGTTACCTCATTTCGATCGTTTTGCTAAATAAGCAGTCAGTTAAAAATAATGGCTCTGAGCACTATGGGACTTAACTGCTGAGGTCGTCAGCCCCCTAGAACTTAGAACTACTTAAACCTAACTAACCCACGGACATCACACACATCCATGCCTTAGGCAGGATTCGAACCTGCGACCGTAGCGGTCTCGCGGTTCCAGACTGTAGCGCCTAGAACCGCTCGGCCACTCTGGCCGGCTAAGCAGTCAGTGTCTCACTACATTCCCCTAACAACTGGAAACGGTAAACCGTCTAGAAACTGAGTGAGGATATATATAAAGGGCATCGTACCTACGGAACATTTTTGTACTATGTAGTTATCTTGGTGTCTGTTACTTAAAAACAAAATAAAAATAAAAAGTATTTCGAGTAAAACTGTCTCGGTTTACTTCATGTTTATTAGAAAATTGTTGATTTGCAACGGGAATCAGAGGAACGTTATAAAAATTTTAAAAAACACAGATTTATTACACAGCGCTAGAGAATGCAGTTTCCTAAAAAATGGTTAAAATTTCAAGAAAATGCGAAACAAAAACACATCAAACATCGCTTCAATACTTCGTCGAACCCATATAAAACATGTTTCTGTTATTCATAAACAGATTTGGCAACTATTATTAATAACAGGAAATTCTTGCCTTTTATCATGATGAAGAACATTCTATTGACTACGAAATAACAACAATAATTATATAGATGTTTCTGTGTTTGTGAATGTAGACTGTACTTACACCAAAAGTAATTGCATTGGTTACATAACAGCGGGAAAAGTACGAAATCGACTAACTTTTATTACTTACAAAGTACAATGTATACTTCGTAATGATATAAAATACACAATCGACTAACACTGAAAGACGTGTGATTCTAATTATGCGAAAACAAACAAACAAACAAAAAACAACAGAACTGTAGTGTTCGTAGAGCGCAACTCTATACAGGGCACAGCCACCAGCCTAAACATGTCAGTATTATAATGGCTGATGTCATAGTTACCAGCTATGTGAATCATAGGTGATAGTGTTGTGTACCCAGTGGTACACCATATCTTCAAGCCAAGTGCTGGGATCGATTGATGATCAGCAATGCAATTAGGCACGGTCAGTTTTCCGCTTAGCCTGCTTACATGGAAACATCCGTCGTGACGCTACACGCAGAGCTGGGACTCGTCTGAGAAGACGACGTGGTGCGAGTCTTATGTGTACTATTGTCATTTGGCCCACCGTGTTGGAGCACCTCACACCTAAGCCGCATCGAGGGAAACCGTAAGAATGGTCGCAACATTTGTCGTCGGATGTGCTCCGACTTCGTCGCAGTGTCCGTGTGCATACTTGTCTTCTACATCTACATCTGCTTCTACATGGCTGCTTAGAAAATCACAGCTAAGTGCCTGGCAGAGGGACCATTGAACTACACTGGTGTCCAGAATTAAAGCAACAAACGGAAATTTTGCAAGGTTGCGTTTATTTTGCCACAAAACAATATGAGCAGGAGATAGTAAAGTAGAAACGATGTAAAGAACACGGAACGCAATCAACTGTCACATGTATAACGGTAGACAAAAATGTTTTTTTTTTCCCTGCTTAACGGATTTGCACACATGCTCTTCGTTGTTTTTCAACTTAACGGATTTGCACACACATTCTGACAACTAGTTAATGTGCTCAATATGGGTCGTGACCACATCTGGCACAAATACAGGCATGACAACGATGGGACATGCTGTGAATGATATATCGCTATATATATTGCTGGCATGGTTGTCCGTCGTTTGGAAATCCATCATCCGTGCAGAACACGATCGTGACGACATCTGTTGACAGTTTGTATGATTATATCGTCAATTAGAAATAGGACTGGGAAATAGCAGTTTGTAGCTTTACTTTTGGACACCAGTGTGTCTTAACAAGAGATCTCTATTATTCCACTCTCGAACAGTGCGTGAAAAAAAAACACCTATACCTTTCCGTGCGAGCCCTTATTTCCCCGCCGGCCGGGGTGGCCGAGCGGTTCTAGGCGCTACAGTCTGGAACCGCGCGACCGCTACGGTCGCAGGTTCGAATCTTGCCTCGGGCATGGATGTGTGTGATGTCCTTATGTTAGTTAGGTTTAAGTAGTTCTAAGTTCTAGGGGACTGATGACCTCAGAAGTTAAGTCCCATAGTGCTCAGAGCCATTTGAACCTTATTTATTTTAGTATGATAATAGTTTATTATGATAATAGTTTCTCCCTATGTAGGTCGGTGGCAAAAAAAATTTTCACATTGGGAAGAGAAAGTTGGGGATTGAAATTTCGTGAGAATATCCCGTCGCAACGAGAAACGCCGTCTTTTAATGATGTCCACCCCAGATCCTGTATCATGTCCGTGACACTCTCTTGTGTATTTCTCGATATTGTAAAATGTGTTGCCCTTCTTTCAATTTTCTCGATATACTCTGTCAATCCTATCTGGTAAATATCCCATACCGTGCAACAGTACTTCAAAAGAGGACTGACAAGCGTAGCGTAGGCAGTCTCTTTAGTAGATCTGTTGCATCTTCTAAGTGCTCTGCCAATAAAACGTAGTCTTCGATTCTCCATCCCCACAACATTTTCTGTGTGCTCCTTCCAGTTTAAGTTGTTCGTAATTTTAATTCCCAGGTATTTAATTTAATTTACGGCTTTTAGGTTCGATTGAATTATCGTGTAAACGAAGTTAAACGAATTCCTTCTACCACTCATGTGGATGACCTCGCACTTTCCGTTAATTCGGGTCAACTGCCAACTTTAAACTCTAAATTTTTTCGCAATTTGTTTTGATCTTCTGATGACTTTATTAGACGGGAAATGACAGCACCATCTGCGAGCAACCTAAGACGGCCGCTCAGCGTATTGTTTATGATTCATTTGAATTTATATAATTTTTTTGCTTTAAAATTTTCGTATATTGGTACTATATTTTCTGTAGATGTAAAGTAAAGTAGGCTATACTGGAGTTTGAAGTTCTTTGCATTATGTGTGAGTAATGTATGTAAAATACTATGTAAATTGTTTAATACGTTAAATAATTTTCTGATGACACTTTGTATTTAAAAATATTTGTGTGTATAAATTATTCATGTTGATGTAAATTTGACAATTTAAGAAATGGTCACGCTTAGGAAAAATCTAAGAAACAGGTGTTGTATAAAAGCCAGTGTGCTTCTGTTTGAAACGGAAGTGGCTCTGGGGAGTGGAAAAGGTGGAAGGGCGAATGAGCGCTACCTACAGCAAGCGCGGGAAGTAAGTCTCACAGTCTGTAGGCAGCAGCGATTGAGGCAACACCTTTGTGGAGCAGGAGAAGCTTTGCCTGCTAATTTGCACAAAAATGCCTCGGATGAAGACTTCAGACGGCTTATGGCATAGCTCCGAATTGTTGGGCTGCTGTATGTAAAATTGAACGACGCCAAGAAGATACTTGCAGACCGTACTGTGGGTAGTGTAGCCGTCATAACTGTTCGCCACACCCAAGCCTACAGCCACCAAATACGATTTTTGTGTATTTTTACTTCTGTACAGTGTGAACCATTTATTTAATCTGTGTTTTAATAATCACTCTTGAACTATAAGGAAACTGGTCCACCCTGTTATTTCATCCTAATCATACACCTATATAGTGTTCCTTCCAGGTGTTTGATTAATCCGAGTATCCTGTTTTACAAACTTACGACAAGTTAACCCAAAGAGGCACCATTTAAATTGTTTTTGTGAAAATAATAAAAAAGTTTTCTTAACTATTGCAAATTATTATAGGAAAATTTTGCTTACGTAAAATTCAGTCAGAGTGAAGCCAAGTTAGTAGAACCTGTTAAATGACTATACGGAATTAGTTCAAAGAGTAATAGCTTTTGAAAGTAAATTCCAGTAAGAAAGAGGTTTTCTTGAAGTGAAATGTTCAGTATAAAAAGTGTGTGCTTTAGTATCTAAGTATTTTAGTATTTAAGTTTGTTGGTTATGGAATGTGCTTTTCTAAAGGCCCCCCTGGCCAAATTTCTTTAGTTTCCTTGAAGTTATCTACTGGGCTTTTTCTCTTTTAAAAACTTAATGTGTAAGGGTGTAGTCCAACATTGTTTAAGTGGAGTAATATTTATTTGAAGAACCAAATTAAACAGTAGCAAGAAAGTAGGCAAGATTCATACTTCTGCTTTTCCAATACTTCACTGTTTCATTTCCTGGATAGGCTGACGGCCATTAGTACATGTTTGAAACCACTAAATGAACTTGGAGCTGAGTTCTCCTAGCTTCATTATAATATTATTCATTCTGCATTTCTATCTAACCGCTGGGTAAGATCTTAGGAAAAGTGAATAGCCTGATTTACTTATCCATTAGACACAACACACGGTCAAATCCTGTAAAAAGGATAACTCTATTGATTAGCTTTTCCTATTAACAAGACTATCTTCCCATAATGTTATACGGGGCTTTTCCTGTGACAGGACTACTTCCTCTGTTGCGTTATAGTACACGCGCAACAAGGAAACAGGGTTTTCTGTTATTTAGGTAAAAGCATACTAAATTACGATAGTAGTGGTAGGGTTATAATCAGGACTATAAACTACCTTCTGAACGCCAGAAATCACTTCCGTTTTACTCGATGACTTTTCATCAGTTACTATGAATTGTGATCTCTCTGACAGGAATCACAAATCCAGTTACATAAAGGAGACGATATTCCATAAGTGTGCAATTTGATAGCAAGATGCTTGTGAGGTACGATGTCAGAAGTCTTCTGGAAATCTACAAAAGAAGAATGACTCTGAAATCCCTTGTCGATAACATTTCACTGAGCGAAGTGGCGCAGTGGTTAGTACACTCTACTCACATTCGGGAGGACGACAGTTCAAACCCGCGTCCGGTCATACTGATTTAGGTTTTCCGTGATTTCCCTAAATCGCTTCAGGCAAATGCCAGGATGGTTCCTTTGAAAGGGGACGACCGACTTCCTTCCTCATCATTTCGTAATCCGATGGGACCGACGACCTCGCTGTTTGGTCCCCTTCCCCGAACCAACCAACCTACTCAACACTTCATCCGAGTAAAAAGCTACTTGTGTTTCACAGGAACGATGTTTCCTAAATTAGTGTTGACTATGTCAATAGACCGTTCTCTTCGAAGCAATTCATAATGGTCGAACACAATATATGTTCCAAAATCCTGAAATATCGACGTTAGTGATATGAGCCAGTAATTTAGTGGATTACTCCTGTTGCCTTTCTTGAATATTGTGTGACCTGTGCAACTTACCAGTCTTTGGGTACGGATCTTTCGTCGAGCGAAAGATTGTATATGATTGTTAAGTACGGAGCTATTGCATCAGCATACTCTGAAAGGAATCTAACTGGTACACAGTCTGGACCGGAAGACTTGCGTTTGTTAAGTCGCTTCACTAGTCCGAGGATCTGTACTTTAAGTTATGTTGTCAAATTTCTTGATTCGAATTCTGGAATATTTACTTCGTCTTCTTTGGTTAAGGAATTTCGGACGGCTGTGTTTAGTAACTGTGCTTTAGCAGCACTGTCATCGATAGTACAGGGTGATTATAATTAAAGTTAAACTTTCAAAACGCTGTGGAAGTAACACCACTGGTCAGAATGACGTCAAATTGAAACGGAATATTATCGGAGAAGGGGAAACTGTATGGCAGAAGTGGGAAAAAAAGTGTGAAAATTGATCAAAAGGTGGTGCTGCATTTGTCAGAATACGTAAATGAAAACGCCTGTCATGGGCATGACCCATTGAAATTGATATAAACACTCCGGGTACACGGCATTTCCTCATTTGCCGGTCTGAGTGGCCGAGCGGTTCCAGGCGCTACAGTCTGGAACCGCGCGACCGCTACGGTCGCAGGTTCAAATCCTGCCTCGGGCATGGATGTGTGTGTTGTCCTGAGGTTAGTTAGGTCTAAGTTCTAGGGGACTGATGACCTCAGAAGTTAAGTCCCATAGTGCTCCGAGCCATTTCCTCCTTTCGCGTCTGCGACATTCGCCATGACTTTCTCAAATGGTTCAAATGGCTCTGAGCACTATGGAACTTAACATCTCAGGTCATCAGTCCCCTAGAACTTAGAACTACTTAAGCCTAACTAACCTAAGAACATCACACACATCCATGCCCGAGGCAGGATTCGAACCTGCGACCGTAGCGGTCGCGCGATTCGAGACTGCAGCGTCTAGAACCGTTAGGCCACCAACGGCCGGCTGACTTTCTCAATGCAGGATTGCGCTCTGCTTGTAAAGCTGTATTACAAGAATGATGACTGTGCACACTTCACTCTGCAGAAGTTTTGGACACTGAAGGGTTTGAAAACAGGCGTCGGTCCGATGACTGCGTGGGTCTGGAGAAAATGATTCGGAAATTCGAAAAGACAGGTTCTTTTGGTGTGCAACCTTGTAGAGGAAGGAAACGAATTGATTCAACGTCAGTGGAAGCTGTGGCCACAGCAGTTCAGGAGGAGACGTGTGATGATGTGCAAACGTGTAGGGCACTGAGAACTGCCCGAACATTGTTCATAACCGTGAGCATGGTGCGTAAAATCCTACAAAACATCCTCCTTTGCTATCCATTCAAGAATGTCTTGCTCGCATGGAAGTGGACTATGATTGGCAGTGGACGATTTTGTGGACAGGCGAAGCCCACTTCCATCTGACAGCATGTGTCAATACGCAGAATCGTCGAATATGGGCAACGGAAAATCCACACGCAAATCAACTAGTACCACTTCATCCTGAAAGGGTCACTATGTGGTGCGGGTTTACGGCATCATTTATCATACGGCCATATTTTTTCGAAGAGACAGGTGCTTCCGGTCCTGTTACCTGTATCCTCAATGGTAAGCGCTATGAGTGTCTTCTGCGCAACCACGTCATTCCAGCTCTCCAACAGCGTGGACGAGTGGATGGGATCATTTTTATGCAAGATGGCGCGCCTCCTCACATTTCAAATCCAGTTAAGCAGCTGCTGAAGCGCCATTTCGGAAATGCTGGAATTATCAGCCGCCATTTCCATACAGCCTGGCCGCCCGATCACCTGATCTTAATAGGTGTGACTTCTGGCTGTGTGACTATCTGAAAGATGTTGTGTTCAGTGTTCCGATTGCAAACTTAGCTCCGTTGAAGGCACGTATTGTGCAGCACATTCTGAACGTGAACCCGGAAACACTTCGATCAGTGTGGAACATGCTGTTTCTCGGTTTAAACTTGTTGCAGAAAACGGTGAACAGCATATTGAACATGTTTTGCGTCAGTCACACGGAAATTAATATTCCGATTTGATTTTGATTGATGCTTTTTATGTAGTTTTTGGCCTCAGGACAATTAAAAACCGATTTTTCCCATCCGATATGATATGACCTTGCCTTGGTGGATCACACCTGTACACCCATGTACACTGAGTAGTACAGTTTGTTTAACGTCAAACGTACACCTTAAACATTGTTGTATGATTCATTTGTCATTTGTAGTCGACCACTATTAAATTATGATGCTTACAGCGCCATCTATTGCTACATTTTGTAACTATTTTATTTTTCTTCTGTCATACGTTTTCCCCCTTCTCCGATAATATCCGTTGCAATTTGACGTCATTCTGACCAGTGGTTTTATTCCTACAGTGGTCTGAAAGTTTAACTTTAATTGTAATCACCTGTATTTCCATTGCTATCGCGCAAAGAAGGCATTGGCTTGCCGCTAGCTTATTTTACATAGACCAGAAGCTCTTTGGATATCCTGCCAGGTTTTCAGACAAAGTTTAGTTGTGCAACCTATTATAAGCATATCACATTGAAGTCCACGCTCAATTTCGAGCTTCTGTGAGAGATCGCCAGTCTCGGGGTTTTGCGTTCGTTTAAATGTGACATGCTTTTCTCGTTGTTTCTGCAACGGCGTTCTGATCTGTTTTGTGTACCACGGAGAATCAGCTCCATCTTTTGTTAATTTATTTGGTATAAATCTCTCAGTTGCTGTCGATACTATCTTTTTGAAATCATGGGTGGGGAGTGAGGGAAATGCGCGCCCATCATGTGGTCGTAACAACGCAGTAGAAGAGCCAACTGTGAAACAAGGGAGGTGAGTGTTGATAATGGTTCCTATATAATAGCAGCAATGGAAAGTCGCCATTGTGTAACGGCGACAATGTCTTCACACTTAGATCCACAGTGCGACAAATCTTATCATTTTACACAAAAAGATGGCTTCGTAACATGTTTAGTACATCGTAAGACGCTGAATACTTCCAGAAATTTCGATTTACGTAGGCACTACATGTCTTACTACTTCAGAGCATAGAGAAACTGAAAAATGTGAAGAACCTGAACGTCTGTAAGAATTTTTAAAACTTTAAAGGTAGTTCTCTGAAGAGGAAGGAGAAGAAGAAGAAAAATCAATTAATGTGCCTCTTTTACCAAAGTCCTTACGCCGTTTCACGGATAGTGATTTTATAAAAGAATACTTGGTAGTTGCAGCTGAACATTTATTACCATTTCAGGAGGAACAATTTCATGCGGTGTCGTTATTAAACGCGACAATCATGCGTCCCTTACAAGTTATGGCTGAGGACTTTCAGAACCATCTTTGTAAAGAGTTCATTGCATATTCTTAAACCCACTAAGAGCGCTTACATATCGCAGGCAAACAGGTGGATGTGACTGTCTTAGCAGTGTTGAAGAAAGTATAGAAAATATGCGAATTATTAGTGTATGTGCCCACAGATTGCCAGTCATATTTAGCAGTGTTGAAGAAAGTATAGAAAATATGCGAATTATTAGTTTATGTGCCCACAGATTGCCAGTCATATTGGGAAGAAAATCAGGATCCGTAGCGCAACTGAATGGGAAAACGAAAACGCTTCCAGTACCTAATACGCACTGATCTGCAACTTGTAGTGACTGATTTGTAGCTCGACAGGAAATATAAGGACCTTCTAGATTTCTCCAAGACTTTCTCTCAGGATCGATTTCCTCGTTTACACAAATCCCTATCCCAAGTTCGATTCCCGGCGGGGTCAGGGATTTTCTCTGCCTCGTGATGACTGGGTGTTGTGTGATGTCCTTAGGTTAGTTAAGTTTAAGTAGTTCTAAGTTCTAGGGGACTGATTACCATAGATGTTAAGTCCCATAGTGCTCAGAGCCATTTGAACCACAAATCCCTACAAGGGTTCCCAGCCTATTCCTTGTGACGCCGGAAGGGGTACAGTACCCGCAGCTCGCAGGTGTGAACTCACTGTCTGCTAGCGGGCCACATTCCTGTGAAGCCCTGTCCTAGTGTGAACAATCAAATTAGATTTTATCTTTGTTTTCCTGCATCAATTCAACCGAATACCCGTACAATTTCATCAAAGAAGGTTCAGCTTACTGCTTCCACCATTGTTGCCCCAATCGGAGCTAGTGTCTAGTCTGTAATGACCTCGATGTGGAGCAGCCGTTAAAGTGTATCCTTGGTTTGCTTTGATATGTGAGCCACTTCTTCTGGCGCCAGGACCAGGACGCCGCCGCAGAAAAAGCGAACGCCCGCAGCTGCGCCCCGCCGACAGCTCACGACAAAGCGTCGCCCGCGGCGCATTGTCTGTGCCCGGCAGTGGTGGCTGTTGTCTGCGCCCAAATGTGCTGCAGCGTGCAAGCCTTAATACAATAACCGGAAATGTAGTACTGCAGTGCTGCCAGTTACAATTGAAACACCATGAAGACGGCATGTAATGAAAATTAAATTGGTGTGCACGTGCACCTTGCTTCGAAATACAAGTGGCCAGCATTTCTTTAATCTTGATTATCTTGTGCTTCACAGCTAATTCAAGATATTATTAATAAGAGCCATCACAGTTGTATTATGGTACATACGTTTATTATGTTACGACCAGTTTCATTCGATGAACATCATCAAGTGGCACTACCAACTGTCTTCGTAACAAATTCTCACAAAATTACGCCGATATCACGACTCCAAAAGTGTAATTATCTGATCATCTGCTAGACGATTATACTTCTTGACTCGTGAGATCAGATTTTGCTACTTTTGTGTGATATACTCATGCGACCCAAGAAACGGTCATTCGTCTGCATTTTTATATGAATTAAATTCCTCATTTCTCCAAACTGATACGGATTCCACGCGCTCTCGCAGCATTTCTCCATGTGCAGTTGTTATCAAATCTCAGTTTCTAGGATTCTCAAAAATACAAAAAAGACTGCCATTTTCTTTTCTCAAGACTGAGCTAAGTCTAGCGCGAAAATTTAAGCACAATTGGGAAAAGCAGGAAATAAAAAATAAATGGAGGAGAAAAGAGAGCGAAGTCATGCAGTGGTTAAGATATGGGACTCGCAATTTGGAGGACCAGACTTCAAATTTCCGTCCAGCAATGCAGATTTGTTTTACATGAATCGCTCACTGTAAATCCCGAAATGGTTTCTTCTAGAAAAGACACAGTCTATATTTTTCCCCAATCTTCCCCGGTCCGTGCTTTTCTACATCTGGTAAATACTAATATTATTCGTTTTGATCGCGGAGATGCAGCAGGTAATGATTTCATAATGACGAAAACACTAACATTTGAAATTAGAACGGTTTGAACGAGACTGCTTTGTAGCATTCCGACACTATTCCAACAATTTATAGGCCCGGAAAACTTAGATGTAAAACTTCAATATTCCTTCCTTTCCTCCTTCGTCGTAAAACGTGAGTAATCATTAAATCAGAATCGTGTTATCCGCTTTGAAAAGGACTTCTCATAACTTCGAATATGCACGTAATTCAAATATAACGGAAGGCATGTCTCAAGACCCAATGTGTCTCACTCGAGAAAAACGTACGTAAGTGACCTTCAAACGCACACCAGCCACCACACTTATCCTTCAGCAATGAAGATTCCTAGTATGTTGTTCGTAGCACTACCTCCTACCACTGTAAAAAACAAATTGCGACTACACGAAATATTCCGAATATTCGTACTTTTTTGGTCTCTATTGATTGGGCTATTGCGCCACCAGCAGTCGGCTATTTCGTTAACATTACTAATTTAAACATGGCCGTGAGAGTAATGAAAGAAAAAATACTTTTGCAAACGTTACATTGAAACTAATTACGTTGTCAATGCGATCCTAACGTAACCCTCACATGCACGTTAGATTCGTAGCCAGAAGGTTTGACGAATACAACTATGCTGTTAAAACTCGCAAAACTGTTAGGTAAAATTTAAACAAGCGTCAGTTTTACAATTTGAAAGTGCTCTACTAAGCCTGTAGCGTAATAAGGCTAATCAATGAAAACCAAAATAGGTCGAATGTAGGAAATAATTTGTGCAGTCGTAAATTTTTGTACAGTGGTAGCAGTAAGTGCCATGCACAACAGAAATTCTGACCTGTGAGGGCTGAGTGTGGAAGTGAGGGTGCGTTTGATGGTAACTTTTGTACGTTTTTCTTGAGTAACTTAAAAACTACGGCCTCTAAGAAAAAGTAGCCCAATACTAAATGTAACTACATTAAATGTCCTAAAGAAAGGTTCTTTTCATTTTTCTGTTAGACTAGTAGTTTTCGTGTGGTTTTTCAATGCCAGATGTAGAATTCCAAGTTGCGGAAAACTACCCTTGTAGGGGCAGCTGAATCACCCTTTGCAATACTCCTAGTGGGATCATGGAAGAAGGTTTCCGTACTTAAAGCTTAAGAAGTAGTATGTAGGCAGTCGCTGCATCTGCAAAGCACATTTAGTGTTGAAACGATTATAAGTATACCCTGTCTGGATGGTATAGTTATCTTCAGAGTGCATACGTTGGTGCTAAATAACCTCTATTATAATATCTAAAAAGCAGACTTGGAATCCTTCTAAAATAAAGTTTAAAAATAAATTCTTTTGCATACTTTAAATTTAAATTCTTTACTCAAAGCCGGTAAACAAAAAGAAATGGAAATAGTTTTAGAGAAAAGTAAAATTCAAATTCTAGCAGTTCAAGAAACCAGATTCCTGGAAGAAAATTTAACAGAAACTTGTAACTACAGACTCTTCAAAGGCAAACCAGCAATCAGAATTTCGAAAGGGATGTCATTACAGGGTACAGTTTTCTATGTTCATAAAAGTGTAACAGGGAATGTAACAGTTTTAAAATGTGCCTCAGAAAACTATCTGTCCTACGAATTAAATGCACTCTTATTAATTGACATGCACCAACGAATGAATGCGACGGAAAGAATACGGAGAAAACAAAAGAACTTTGGGATCTTTTAGAGGCCGAGATATCTAAAACACTGCAGGTATACGCCATATTACATTTGGATGACTTTTATACTCAAACAGGTCGACAAAACAAATTTAGATACATAATAGGGCAGTACCCAGCTCAGAAAAGAACCAACACAAATGTACGAGGCTTATTAGTCTACATTAAATTAATGTCCACCTTTATCAGGAGACTCCTAAGAAAAGCCAAAACACGGACATCGTCAAATCCAATGTTGGAAGTATTTAAGTTAGATCATGTAGTTATTTCTCTAAAAACAACTAAGGCAGTTATGAATGTGAAAGTAATACATCACTATCTCTCTAAAATTAAGGTTAAACTCCTTCCTAATAAAATAAAACAAAAGTCACAAAAACTAATAAAATGCAATACAGATAGATTTATTATAACAAAAGAATTGATTAAAAAATACCAAGACGAAATTAAAATAGCTATACATGGCAACTGGCCAACACTATTTAAAGAAATTAATAATGCTATACAGATAATCCATTAAATTTCGGGCATGCAGCCGCGCAAATAAAATTTCTTCTACTGATATTTCGGCCGCGTATCGTCCGGCCATCTTCAGAGCGAGTCACAAGACTGATGACAAGGTGCCAAGCGCGGCCTTATATGCTCCACCGCGGCGGTACTGCGCATGCGGGTCACAGATGCTGCGCCGCCTGTGGCGAAAGCGTACGGACGTTCGATGTGCTTATCGATGTTTGATCGGCGGCGATGACACGGTGACGACTTCTCTGTCATCAGTCTTGTGACTCGCTCTGAAGATGGCCGGACGATACGCGGCCGAAATATCAGTAGAAGAAATTTTATTTGCGCGGCTGCATGCCCGAAATTTAATGGATTATTCATTACGCCGCGAGAAGTTGAAAATGCACATCAATATACAGATAATGTTTGGATCAATGAAAAAGAAAAAGCATACGTGGTGGCATTTAGATCGTGAAGGAGCTTTAACTGAGAGGGCCAAAAAATGGAACAAGTGGAAACGCTCAAGAAAAACTGAAAACTATGATCAATTTAAACAACGAGGAAAGGAAACAACAAGGATAATTAGAACTAAAAAGGAGTTTGAAAAAAGGAAACTAGCATAAATTGAGATAAACTGTTAAAAAACAGATTATTATCAAATATTTAAGGGCAGACTGAAGGGATACCAAAACCCCAGCGTGTGTTTCATAAATGAAAATGACGAACTTGGCTTAAGCAACACTGAAAAATGCGAAATACGTTCAAAATATTATAATCAGATACGTTGCTGTCAAGAGGAAATCCATAAGCTGGAATCCGTAAAGACTCATGAAAATCTAGATGATGATTTACCACTGTCAAAGAAATAGTAGCAGTAATTAAAACCTTAAAAACAGTACAGCTAGTGAAGAAGACTATATTACAGCGGGGCTTTTGAAATGGGCTCTACCAAAATTGAAAAACTCGGTAAAATTAGTTTTTGAAGAAGTCTGGAAAACATAAAAATTTCAGGAGAGTGGAAGGTAGTCTTGATACACCGACTGCATAAGAAAAGTAGCCAATAAGACGTTAACAACTGCAGAGGAATTTCTTTCCTACCAGTTGCAGATAAAATATTGTCCAAGATTTTACTGAACAGGGTAAAAACAACGCTGGAGAGTCATTTAGGTGAATATGAAGGTGGTTTAAGGAATGGTAGATCGTATTATGAACAAATATTTAATCTGAATGCAACCATTCGTCACAGCAAACGCTATTGTAGTGATGTTTGTCGATTTCAAAAAGGCCTTTGATTAGGTTGACGGACAAACTACATATAAAATAAGACGAGAATTTGGTGCAAAGTCTAAATTAGCAAATCTAATTAGTAAAACATTTTCAGACAAAGTAGTGAAAGTGAAATTTATGGGAGAAATATCTCAGCCCTTCGAAACAAACACAGGTGCGTGGCTAGGTGATGGCCTACCACCACTTATTTTTAATTGTGTTTTAGAAAAAATAGGGAGAAATCTTTTTGAAGATATAACCAGTGGGACTATATCCAGAATTCCTGCAGAAGAAACAAACTTTTTTACAAACATTGAAATGCACCAAAATTTATGAAAATAGGTATTAGCCAAATTAAAAAGTATAAAAACTTTAATCCAAGAAAATGGTTTGGAAAAATCTGCTCTAGAGGAAAGGATACAAAAAATAGGGCATATGCTACAAACAAAGTCTTTTACGGGAAAAAATGTCCATTTAAAAATGCAAAAATAAATCATTGCAATAAATTAGTGAAGCCATAATGTATAAATGCAAATGAATTTCGAGTATTAAATTATAACCAAGATAAATTAGACATACTAACAAGGTGAATCATTAGGAAAATATCAGACCCACGAAAAACTATGATAGGTTGGAAATTATGTAGTAATGACGAAATTTATCGAAATAAAGAAAACATATCAGAAGTAAAGAGAGAAAGAAGTCTGGTAGTTTTTGGACATTTACATCTAACAGAAGACAGTAGACGAACCAAAAGGATCTTCAAATATCTGTGGGATAAGAAGTCAACAAGTTGTATCTATGAAGCGAAAAGGATTTAGAAAAAATAATATACAAGCTGAAGAAAAAACTGAGACAAGTGTTTAGGGAAAAAGTATTGAATGCGTGAGGCAGAAGAGAAAAAAGAACTATAATGAAGTGGTCAGATGTCGAGAAGAAGAAACATAATGAATAGATGAAAGAGTACTGGAAGAAAAGAAGGGAACAACGAATAAGGAACTGAAACATGCGCATGATGCTTAGTTGTCCGATCCAAGCAGAAAAATAAAACCTGTAACAGTTGGTGACTAAATTGCACATGTAAAATGCCACAGTACTTGATAACCAAGAGTCATTTTATTGCAAATTGCTTAGAGATAATTTTCTATTTCATCTAAAATACTTTATAGTGTTACATTTCATGATTTACTCGAACACTTCTCCCCAGGCTGGGCGCCAATCTTTTAGTGCTACAATTTTGTTTCATGGCGGTGAGTTGACGCTGTAAGACCCTTGGCGCTGTGCGGTAAACGTGAAGGTCGCCCGCCAGCTGCAGACTGCGCGTCTGTGACGAGGGCTCAATTCGCCGCCCAGCGTTAGCAGCAATATCTCCCACCGAGCACAGAAACAAAGTGTTCAGCTGTCTTGAGCGACATCTCAAAAGTGATTCAAGTGTCTACGTTAGTGTTCCACACACGTGGTTTGATGTAGTTCTCCACGCTAGTCTATCCTGTGCAAGCCTCACCTCTGCATAACTCCTGCAACTTACATCTAGTATTTGAATCTGCTTGCTGTATTAAAGCTTTGTCTTCCTCAACAATTTTTGTTCCCCTCAGTTCCCTCCATTACCAAACTGAGGAATCCTTGATGCTTCCCCTTATGTCGCATCTCTCAACTGATCTCTTCTTTTAATCAAATGAGCCACAATTTTTTTCCTTCCATAATTCGGTTTAGTACCTGTTCATTAATTAATCTATCTGCCCATCAAATATTCAAATTCTTCTGTGGTACCATATTTCAGTATTTTCTATTTTCTATTTGTCTGAACTGTTTATTGGTCACGTTTCATTTCCATAAAAGACTACACTCCAGACAAATACCTTCAGGAAACACTTCCTGATATCTAAATTTATATTTGATGTTAACAAATTTCTTTTTCTCAGAAACGTTTTTCTCACTGTTGCCTGTCTGTGTTGTACATCCTCTCTGCTGCGGCCAGCGTCAGTTATTTTGCTGCACAAATAGCAAAACTCGTGGACTTCTTCTAGTGTTTCATTTCCTAATCTAATTCTATCAGCATCAACTGAATTAATTAGCCTGTATTGTGCTATTCTTGTTTCACTGTTGTTGATGATCGTCTCGTAATCTATTATCAAGGCTTTATTCATTCAACACACTTTGTCGTCTCTGATAGAATTACAACATCCACAGATATTTTACAACAGAAGGAAATATGATATGCAGCTACACCGTTATCTCCTCGCCGATAATAATAAAATTGAATATATTAAAATAGAGATAATCTTTAGCTGCAATTTCGCAATTGTATTTGAATGTAGCTGGACTTTCAGTAAGATGGAGATACATGTGAAAGGTCTGCAGAAGCCATCGAAATTGACTGAAAAGATTCTGTCAAAATACTCTGTCCTTTAATAAAGAAATCCTAGCTCACACAAAACAGAACTTACCTGCACACTATCTCACCTGTTTATATTAAGAGTAGATCGAGAGCACCAAGCTCTAAAATGATTTTTTATCTGTTTATTTTATTTTTCATTCCACTGAAATGTCTCACTACATTAGTTATTTGAAGCCATTTTGACTATTTTTCGACCGTGAATCTCTCAAGAAATGTGTAAATGTTTTTTTTTTTAATTACCGCTACCAGTCACAAACTTTTTCAACTATTGTATTCCTTATTTATTTATCGATATGTTTCGAGGGTTAAACCTAATCTTCAGGCTAAATGGCATTACAAAAACAACTTTACAATCAGTAAGACCTTATTGTAAAGTTGTTTTGTAATGCCATTTAGCCTGAAGATAAGGTTTAACCCTCGAAACATGTCGCTAAATAAATAAGTAATACAATAGTTGAAAAAGTTTGTGACTGGTAGCGGTAATTTAAAAAACCTTTACATACATTAGTTGTATTAATGAATAGCATTTCGGCACATTTTGTATTTATGAGAGCGGAGAAAGTGACGGTTCAGCTATAATGACTTCCAAAAACAATGTAAAAGGATTAAATAACAACCCCGAGTTGTTCTGTTCGTATTTCTAAGTTATGTCAACGAGTCACACTTAAATTTTTACTGGGTATTCTACAGAGAATAGAAGGAGATTGTCACGAGAGAAGCCATCAGTGAGCACTAGAAAAGATCTGAATTTTCACTTCAGTTCTCGCAAACGCCTACTGAAAATATGTGTTGGAGAGTAACAGGTATTTTTCAGAACTGTAGAGAAGGTTGTACTCCTTCCAAAACCAGTCATTTCTCTGTGTTATCTTCACAGAATGGATAAAACTATCCTTTTCAAACAACTACATTTTTCAATAAACCGTATCTCGAGAGAGTAGTAATGCTGTCCTGTCACTCTAACCCTTAAATTCTGACCCGCAGGAGGTAAGTGAAGTAGCAGCACTGATGGGCTTCATGGCACGCTTGAGGAATAAAATTATCTTTTGTAGTTGAACTACATTGCCCCAAAGTACTACCTAATATCAGATCAAAGGAAGTAAAAGAAGCATTCTGTTACACCTATCAAATATCATTTAGTAGAGTCAGCTGTCCAGCTGAGTTCTGCGGTATATGAAAGGGATCTTCCGTTGTTGGTGTTGTGGTCTTCAGTCCGGAGACTGGTTTGATGCAGCTCTCCATGCTACTCTATCCTGTGCAAGCTTCTTCATCTCCAAGTACTTACCGCAACCCACATCTTTCTGAATCTTCTTAGTATATTCATCTCTTGGTCTCCCTCTATGATTTTTACACTCCACGCTGCCCTCCAATGACAAATTTGTGATCCCTTGATGCCTCAGAACATGTCCTAATAACCGGTCCCTTCTTTTTGTCAAGTTGTGCCACATACTCCTCTTCTCCCCAATTCAGTTCAATACTTCATCATTAGTTATGTGATCTACCCATCTAATCTTCAGCATTCTTCTGTAGCACCACATTTCGAAAGCTTCTATTCTCTTCTTGTCCAAACTATTTATCGTCCATGTTTCACTTCCATACATGGCTACACTCCATGCAAATATTTTCAGAAACGACTTCCTGACACTTAAATCTATACTCGATGTTAACAAATTTCTCTTCTTCAGAAACGCTTTCCTTGCCATTGCCAGTCTACATTTTATATCCTCTCTACTTCGACCATCATCAGTTATTTTGCTCCACAAATAGCAAAACTCCTTTACTACTTTAAGTGCCTTATTTCCTAATCTAATTCCCTCAGCATCACCCGACTTAATTCGACTACATTCCATTATCCTCGTTTTGCTTTTGTTGATGTTCATCTTATATCCTCCTTTCAAGACACTGTCCATTCCGCTCAACTGCTCTTCCAAGTCCTTTGCTGTCTCTGACAGAATTACAATGACATCGGCGAACCTCAAAGTTTTTGTTTCTTCTCCATGGATTTTAATACCTACTCCGAATTTTTCTTTTGTTTCCTTTACTGCTTGCTCAATATACAGATTGAATAACATCTGGGAGATGCTACAACCCTGTCTCACTCCCTTCCCAACCACTGCTTCCCTTTCATGCCCCTCGACTCTTATAACTGCCATCTGGTTTCTGTACAAATTGTAAATAGCCTTTCGCTCCCTGTATTTTACCCCTACCACCTTTAGAATTTGAAAGAGAGTACTCCAGTCAACATTGTCAAAAGCTTTCTCTAAGTCTACAAATGCTAGAAACGTAGGTTTGCCTTTTCTTAATCTTTCTTCTAAGATAAGTCGTAAGGTCAGTATTGCCTCACGTGTTCCAATATTTCTACGGAATCCAAACTGATCTTCCCCGAGGTCGACTTCTAATAGTTTTTCCATTCGTCTGTAAAGAATTCGCGTTAGTATTTTGCAGCTGTGACTTATTAAACTGATAGTTCGGTAATTTTCACATCCGTCAACACCTGCTTTCTTTGGGATTGGAATTATTATATTCTTCTTGAAGTCTGAGGGTATTTCGCCTGTCTCATACATCTTGCTCACCAGATGGTAGAGTTTTGTCAGGACTGGCTGCTCCGATCCGTAGAACGCCAGTTTTCTTTTTCCTGATAACGACGTCCTCTTGAGTAGTCCCCGCCCGGAGATCCGACTGGGGGAGTGTTTTACCTCCGGAATATTTTATCCAAGAGGACGCCATCATCAATTACCATACAGTAAATCTGTATGCCATCGGGAAAAATTACGGCCGTAGTTTCCCCTTGCTTTCAGCCGTTCGCAGCACCAGCACAGCAAGACCGTTTTGGTTAATGTTGCAAGGCCAGGTCAGTCAATCATCCAGACTGTTGCCCCTGCAACTACTGAAAAAGCTGCTGCCCCTCTTCAGGAACCACACGTTTGTCTGGCCTCTCAACAGATACCCCTCCGTTGTGGTTGCATCTACGGTACGGTCATCTGTATCCCTGAGGCACGCAAGCCTCCCCACCAACGGCAAGGTCCATGGTTCATGGGGAAGGGATCTTCCGTATCAAACTCTAAAGTTTCGATAGGTACAAGGATTTCAGATGACTTGCAAGATCGCTAAAATATTTAAATTTTCATTGCATCCCTTATTTACTGGATATCATTAGCCAATTTACACCGATCGATCTCCACACCATGGTTTTTTATCTTGAAGGACTCCATGTTGGTAGTGAAAGTTCCTGAATCCCGAAAAGGAAAAGAAAAAGAACTAATTCGTTGTGAAAATAATATCTTATACAGGCTGTCGCTTACTCTTAGGGTCAGAATCATACAGACTGTGAAGTAGTACTTTGAGACAAGGAACTAATGGTCGGAAATCAATATTTAGTGTTTCACTGACATTAACATCTTACACTTTATAACAGCAGTTTTAGCCACAGACCATTCGAAGTTACTGTCATCAGTCTTGATCTGTAACTTCCGTCCCGATTTTACTTGGCTGATTCTTAACTGAAACAGTTTTGTTTGCGGCAATGGCACATGAGTAAGGAATTATTAAAAGAGAGAACACACCTCGTACGAAACCCGACTGTGTTAGCTACAATGAAAAGGTGTCTTTTTTTCATTTTTAAGTGGGAAAGGTTGCTTTCAAGGGATAGTACTTCACATCATTTAGTTCATTCAATGACTTCATGTACACTGAAGAGCCAAAGAAACCGGTACACCTGCTTAATATGGCATAGGGGCCCCCGCGAACATGCAGACATGCCGAACACGGCGTGGCATGGACTCGACTAATGTCTGAAGCAGTGCTGGAGGGAACTGACACCATGAATCCTGCACGGCTGTCCATAAATCCGTAAGAGTACGAGAGGGTGGGGATCTCTTCTGAACAGCACGTTGCAAGGCGTCTCAGATAAGCTCAACAATGTTCATGTCTGGTGAGTTTGTTAGCCAGCGGAAGTCTTTAAACTCAGAAGAGTGTTCCTGGAGTCACTCTTAGCAATTCTGTTCATGACAGGTGTCGCATTGTCCTGCTGGAACTGCACAAGTCCGTCGGAATTTACAATGGACATGAATGGATGCAGGTGATCAGACTGGATGCTTACTTACGTGTCACCTGACAGAGTCGTATGTAGACGTATCAGGAGGTCCCATATCACTCCAACTGCACACGCCCCACGCCATTACAGAGCCTCCACCAGCTTGAACAGTCCCCTGCTGGTATGCAGGGTCCATGAAGTCATGAGGTTGTCTGTATACCCGTACACGTCCATCCACTCGACAGAATTTGAAGCGAGACTCGTCCGATCAGGCAACACGTTTCCGATCTCCAACAGTCCTATGTCAGTGTGGACGGTCCCAGGAGAGGCGTAAAGCTTTGTGTCGTGCAGTCGTCAAGGGAACAAGAGTGGGCCTTCGTCTCTGAAAGCCCATATCGATGACCTTTCGTTGAATGTTTCACACTCTGACACTTGCTGATGGCCGAGCTTTGAAATTTGAAAATTTGTGGTAAGTTCCTATGGTGCCATACTGATGATGTCTTCGGTCCCTAAGCTTACATACTACTTAATCTAACTTAAAATAACTTACGCTGAGGACAACACACACACACCCATGCCCGAGGGAGGACTCGACCCTCCGACGGGGAGCCGCGCGAACCGTGACAAGGCTCCCCTTGACCGAGCGGCTATCCCGCGCGGCAGCATTGAAATCTGTTGCAATTTGCGGAAGGGCTGCACTTCTGTCACGTTGAACGATTCTCTTCAGTCGTCGTTGGTCACGTCCTTGCAGGACCTTTTTCCGGCCGCAGAGACGTCGGAGTTTTGATGTTTTACCGGATTCCTGATATTCACGGTACACTCGTGAAATGGTCGTACGGGAATCGCCACTTCATGGCTACCTCGGAGTGCTGTGTCCCATCGCTCATGCGCCGACTGTAACGCCACATTCAAACTCAGATCTTGATAACCTGCCATTGTGGCAGCAGTAACCATTCTAACAACTGCCCCAGACACTTGTAGTCTTATGTAGGCGTTGCTGACCACAGCACCATATTCTGCCTGTTTACATATCTCTGTTTTTGAATACGCATGTCTGTATTTGTTTATTTGGCGCTTCGGTGTATTATACGCTTCCTAGTCCCGTCCATGCTCGTGTAAGTTGTTAAATTTACGTCCATTTTAACACTGGAGTTTGCCACTGGTGCATTTCTTTTCCAGATTTAACTATCACGTTATAACAGTTCACTTTAGCCTTAATAATTGTTGTGTACGAATACTACTGTCTAAGAATGACGACACTGATTTGTCCACTGATTTAGTGTGTAGTAACGTGCTCCCTCCCCGAATGAACCGGTTAGCTACTCACTGTTGCATTACCATTCGACGAAAACTTCCTAACTCCTATTTTAGAAACGTCTGCAGAAAGATCATATATTTTAGTGCGCCTTATTCTTCTTCTTCTGCTTCTCCTTCTTCTTCTTCTTCTTTTGCTACTGCCTTTATCCCGCATTGTGAGCAGGGCTGGCAGGGTTAAGAACGGAATTGGCAGAATTGGCATGGCTAATTTTAAGGGGTGGCCGGATGCCCTTCCTGCCACCACTCTACTGTACTGTATACGACTGTTCCACTATTATCCCTAACACAATCTTTTTACTTTAATTTAGGGCGAAGAAGATGAAGGCTGCTGCGAGAGTACTCTTAGAGCTAGGAATAAAGTTACACTATATTTAGCAAGAGCTGGGAAGCCGTTTATGGAAGGCATTAATAAAGAATATTTTGTTACACGTAGTAGATTAAATGAATCCCACATTAGCTCCCGCATACAGCAGAATACTACTTTCCAGTATGACAATATCTTGGCGAATCAGCGACATTGCCGGGAATTTGCGTTAACAATTGGCAGCCAACATTGGAAACCTCCTAACGCATTCCATCGCACTAGATGAATCCACGGATATCAGCGAAACGGCTCCGTTAGAAATTTTTTTGCGTGGCGTGGACGACGACCTACATGTAACGGAAGAGCTCATGGATATGAGCCACAGACATGGCGCCAAGAACGCGCGGTAAAGTAAAAGGGTTTATTGCCCTACTAAGCCAAATGCTTAACATACGGTATTACCTTCCGTTCATTCTTTTGCTCAAAGAAGGCTATTTGCGCAAAAGTTATCGGTCTTCAAGATGGAAATTAGCCGCATGTTTGCTATTATGGTACCATTAACTGATATGCAAATTAGGGGGCAGAAACATATTATGCAAATCACACCCAAGTGGGTTTACATTGAATCTGGACAAGGTGTGTAACGCGATTTTATATTGTCCTGATATAAATCTTACGTGGACTGGTTCGATGGCCCTGAATAAGTGTACGAAGAGGCCAGAGGGCCTGTCACCTGTCACCCCCTGCACACACTAGATTTCTATGCAGCATGTACGTCGCACTTCAGAACTGGGGATGGTGTGCCACAACACCAAATAAAAATCGCACCTAACTTGAGTGTTTCGCCGGCTGGTGTGGCCGACCGGTTCTAGGCGCTTCAATCTGGAACCGCGCGACCGCTACGGTCGCAGGTTCGAATCCTCCCTCAGGCATGGATGTGTGTGACGTCCTTAGGTTAGTTAGGTTTAAATAGTTGTAAGTTCTAGGGGACTGATGACCTCAGATGTTAAATCCCATAGTGCTCAGAGCCATTTGAACCATTTGAGTGTTTCGCAACATGCCCGAAGGAACCAAACGGTTCAGTAAAGAAACAGAGGTTAAGAATTGCCAACCCTCCATCCATACATCATAATTAAGACAGACAACATGAAGTCATCCTCTGGGATACCACACTTATTCACTCTGATTATCTCATACATTCGGAGAACTGGACACAAGGCTGCTGCCCAAGATATTTGAAGTGAGTGTGCCAGATTGGACCGAGGTCCGTACAATTGATGTACACAAATAACAAATTACAATAATCAAAAGTCTACCTCTGCCAGTAAGGGAACACCACACACATCTGTAAAGAAAAATAATGGAGACCAGCACACAGTCCAGTTGTCCTTCTAATGAAAGTACTCCAAACAGACATGTATCCTAGAAAAACAAATGTTTAGTGTATAAACAATTAAAGTTGACCTAATGTCCAGTCGTGCTCATTCATTCGAAAAACATGCGTAGAGCAATAGTCAAACCCCAGACTTTCAGAGCATAAAAGTAGAACAATGTAACATAATAAAAGACATGATGATGGAAAGCAACCCAGCTCCTAGTGAATAGAGGATAATGTAGATCACAAAAATGAATGTCCAGTATGATAGTTTATAAGATCATATGATAATACAAGTGAAGGTAATCATATTGATAGAAACATTGAAAAGCAATGTATTTCATGGAATATGTGCTAAAGAAAACTGATTTAAACATTACATGAATAAAACAATGCAGAGTTTAGAAGGCAAAAAGGACCAAAATCAAATGTTCATTAAATCATGCACAGACTGTCTGTAACTGCGAGCAAAGTAGGAATGAGCTAAAGATATTCAATGTAGAATCATATTTACCTATCATAATAATCAACGTGTTTATCAGCAAGAAGTTGTGAAATGAATGTATCCCTACCACGTATGTCCTACAAACATATTAATTACATAAAAACAGAAAGAGATAAAATGCACATGAAGAGCGTCTTGTTGCAATGAGATAAATGCTGTGTTTACTAGTTAAGACATATTATAAAATGTAATTCAATAAAAATGTGCGATTACACATTGTACAAATGTGTTTAAATACATGTGAGTTGAAACTGAGTTCTGTTTCAGTCGTCGCACAAATGAAATGCCTACCGTAGTGACTGTAACGTAAAGAAAGTTCCACACTCACACCTCAACACAAAACATTTGTCACAAGCAGTGTCTTGAGTGTAGTGTGATGAGAGAGGGAGATGGCGCGCGGTCACATGTGTCACGCCCACTGGAGAGCATTAGGAGCGATGCAGCTCTCAAGCGCACAGACTCTCTTCAGGTGGCTATTAGGTGGCTCTTATGGCGATACATTGTGGAACAGGTGTCCCATTACTGCGTTGATTATAGTCGTCTTCCCCGTATGACGGTGTGTGCGTTCCCCTTATGGTGTGCTGTTACCCGTGCGCACGAACTGGGTAGCGAGGCGTACCTTGGACGGCTCCACTGCGTGGGTGTTTATTGCATTCAGTTCAGTCCTTTTCCGTGAGCCAGACGCAAGCAGGTGCATGGGTTATGTCACATGCCGTGCCCCAGACCAGTGTCAATGGGTGGGTGAGGTACGTCGGCTGCTACAGGCGTCTTACACGCAGGAGCGGTCCGCAGCTCGTGGTCGTGCGGTAGCGTTCTCGCTTCCACGCCCGGGTTCCGGGGTTCGATTCCCGACGGGGTCAGGGATTTTCTTTACCTCGTGATGACTGGGTGTTGTGTGATGTCCTTAGGTTAGTTAGGTTTAAGTAGTTCTAAGTTCTAGGGGACTGATGACCATAGATGTTAAGTCCCATAGTGCTCAGAGCCAGCCACACAGGAGTGTCACGTCGATCCTTCTTGTCCGCCTCACCTTCGAGGCCGCGAGTCCCGTTGTGCTGGCGCGCCTATTGTGGGCTGTGGCGCTGACGTGCCGGCCGGAGTGGCCGAGCGGTTCTAGGCGCTACAATCTGGAGCCGCGCGACCGCTGCGGTCGCAGGTTCGAATCCTGCCTCGGGCATGGATGTGTGTGATGTCCTTAGGTTAGTTAGGTTTAAGTAGTTCTAAGTTCTAGGGGACTGATGACCTCAGTAGTTAAGTCCCATAGTGCTCAGAGCCATTTGAACCTTTTTTTTTTTTTTTTTTTTTTTTGGCGCTGACGTGTCTGGCACGACCCGTATTTGCGAACGGATCTCGTGTCTGTGTCCGCCACATCTTTTCGCCGACAGTCAAAGGGTTGTGGCCAGGGCTTATGCCACCTTGGCCACTTCAATCAACCGCTCAGCTCACTCCTCTGCCAACCACTCTCGTATCAGGCCGTGCTATGTCACTTCTCGAGTTTCATTATGGATCACTGTACAACACTGACTCATTCTGTTTTCAGTGCATTGTCCACAACCCTTACAAATATGTACACGTGCGTGAAAGTAAAAACCACACATACTATGAACCTCTGTATGTCTCACTCTTGTGAGATGTAAAAAAAGGAACATGAGACAAGGATAACCCAATTTCTATACTCGTAGAAATTTAACAGTGACGTGATATGCAACTTAGTCCTAGGGTGTGCCATAACTAGTGGATCAATTACTAGCTTGCTCAAGTAAAGGACTTAGAAGTAAATGGTTGGGGATCTCCCTTTTAGAACTAACTTAAAGTAGTGCATATCATTAATGAAGTCAGAAATCTAATCCTACCCTTGACCATATACTTTTAAAGCTACCCTTATGAATTACCGTGTTTAAAAACCCATATGCAGGTAGTTAAATTAAACATGCTTTCGTAATTATCGTAGCGTAACTTAAATTCTCTCTATAATTTTTTGTTTTTGTGTATATATATATATTTCTATTCATTTGACTGAACTACGAATAAATCCCCCTCTCTCTTTCTTTCTTCTTTGTGTGTATGAGTCAGGCCTAAACCTCTTTCAGCTTACATGAGAACAGCACCTGTGAACATAGTTGCAACATATCTCCCAAACACACCATGGTAAAAGATATCAGAAAGGACAGCGGCCGTCACTTTTAAATGAGTAACTGATGAACGTAAACTACATACTTCTCATTACACGTTATTGAGTAGCCTGCTGTCCCCATTGTGCTGCCGCGAAGGTGGGGAACTCCCTCGTGAAATGGTGTATTCCCATATGGTTTCCACGAGTTGTGAATCTATCTATGGTCTGCCTGCTGCCGATCAGGATTATCAGATTTCTCTGAAACTCATAAAATATTGTTAGTTATGAAGGCCTGCTAGATCCTATTACAGATTCAGTGAACGCGAAATTTGCCAAACATGCAAGTTAATAGAGAAGGTGTGAGTTGATAGAGTCACAGTTCTGGTATCAATATGGATTTCTTGCAAAACGAACACGTTACTATCGGTGACGATAAGATGTGTACCCGCCCAAGGGCGTTACGGCATCGTGACAATCACGAAACGATGGGGTGACCCTTTGCAGTTATGGCGAGGGTGGTTTCTATGATCCCTTTAACACCTTAAGCATACGACTACGAAACTTGGCGCTCCCACATGTGGCGAGGCCTCATGCTCCTATCTGAAACAACTCCCTATGGCCCTGTGCACTTGTCGCGAGGGTGGGCTCTCTGACCACCTACCTATCGTAAGCACATGAGAAACATTCCGGTGATGGACTTATGTGGCTGTATTCATCCGAAACAGAACTAGAAGGACGTCACACTACCTAAGTGTGCGCCAATCACTCGTACATTTACGCTCTCACATAGAACGCATGCCAGTACTGAACCAAACTTCTGACAAAACCAAAGACAAATCGACTGCGAACACGACAGCTCAAAGAAAACGGAAAGGTATCGACCCCTGCGGAGCAGACAGATGATGAATACTTCGAGATATCTAACCACAACAAAAAACAATGACTTTGATAACCTATCATGACACATACACGAAAATCCAGGTACGGTGTGTGACGATCAACTGTCATTAACACAAAACACGCAAAATGAGACCTATAGAAACACACAAACAACAACAAAATTCTATACACTAATATGGACCCTGTTCTACACACAGTAACACATAAGTAAAATTTCACAAAAATGAGAGAATCAAACCTAGTAATAATAAAAAATAGAAACAACAAATGACAAAGTTCCTTTTCTAGAAATGGTTTAGCGTGACTCACACGGTGGCGTCCGATGAACTTCTTCTACCTTAACGACGCCAGTTCGCGTGAGCAAACCTACACACAGAAAATGGCCTATTGTAAATCGAGAAAAACTTTTGGCACTTTTTCTTTGCTTTATTTGACATACCTTGTCGCCATTTTATCAGCATGTGCTTTTCTGCTTCGCGCTGCCGCCTGAATCAATTTTAGTGCGAGTTCAAAAACACTTTAATGCTTCACACGAGACCCGGACAGGAAGTTCACAGTTTTTCTCATTAGGTTCACAGGCTGCCTGTTGGGCAGGATTGTCATTGGTGCCCATTGATGCCAGCTGAGTGACTCCATGCGGTTCCTAGTTCAACACATCCTGGAAAACGTTTAAGAAGATAGCCCAGGTGATGTATTGCTTTCTTCAGTATATCCTACAGACGTTCCTCAACTCTTTCATTAGCCGCTCCGCCAGCTCGGGGCTCGCGTAGTGGAAGGACATGAAAACCGACGATATTTTATGTCTCCTCATTGTATCTTTCCTAAACAATGTCCAGAATTGCAGTTTGTTCTCGGAGATAATTTTATGGACATGTCCCACTTGTGGAAGGAAATCGTTTCGGAATGCCCTTGAAACGGCGAGCGCTTTCGCCCTCTTTAGTAGCGTTAAGGTGACGAATCTTGGCGTCAGTTCGACGAATACTAAGATGAAGCAATACCACCTCTGGTCCACGGTAATGGTCCTATAGTGTCTGTGGCTGCCAGTTGCTTCAATCTGCGGGGTACAATGGTGTAAGGAACGCCTGCATATTTGTAGATGTGTGCTTATCTTTCTGGCAGTCCTTGCATACTGACAGAAGGGGGCGGACTCTTCGTTCCATCATACTGAAATGGCTGATCGTTCTTAATATCAGAAACCGATTCCTTGCCCCAAACTGACCATAACTGAACTGAGTGTGCCAGATAATATCGTCAGTCACGTGTTCCAGCACACACCAGAGGAGATCATTCACACTGTCCCTGTGAAATAAAATCCCTTTCCGGAGGGTATAGAATTGTCTGATCGCAGCGTCTCGCTGGTCTTTACATTTCTGCTTTACCTTGATTAATCCGGGGTCCTTATGCTACTCGTTTCTTATGTCTTTCGTGGTAACTGTTACGTCCTCTTCTAACGCAACCTTTCTCATGTGGCAGAGACAGAAGTGGTCTCCTGAGAGTTCCTCAACGTTGCTCTCAATGAAATCATTCGACCATCAAGACAAGGTGTCAGCAAGAATGTTCGAATTGCCGTATACATGGATAATATGAAAATCAAACTCCTGAAGTAAGAGCACCCATCTGGTGAGCAATTTGTCAATTTCGCCATGAGAAGGAGTTCCAGAGCCTTGTGGTCTGTAATAAAAATATTTACATTTCTGGAATCTTCACACCACGGCGAGTGCTTCTAGCTTGGTTAAGGTGTAGTTTTTCTCACTTTTCGTGGGGACACGACTCTCAAACACGATTTTTTCCATCCTGGATTTCCAGAATCCGTACATTTGTGGATAATCTGTACGCAAAGTCTGGAGTAGGTGCTATCTGTTACCATATACAAACCCTTCTTGAGGTTTGGGTGTGACAGCATAGGCATCTCCTGTAAGGCCATTTTGAGCGCCTGGAACTGCAGTTCGGCGTCCTCGTCCCATCCCCTGGGCCTATTCTTTCCCCTCAGTGCAGTAAAGCGTGGATAGCTCAATGTTTTAATATACATGAATCACTGGTAGAAATTGATGATCCCAAGAAATTCGTGCAATTGTCGGTTTGTCGTCAGGTGAGGGTACTTCACTATGGCTTCTGTTTTTCCTGGGTTCGGTAACATTGCCTCTCCTGTAGTCATATGTCCTAAGAAGTCAACTTTTGTTGATCCAAAACACGACTTTTCAACGTTGACTGTAACACCGTGTTCCTTGAAGATATTCAATAATTTTCGTAGGACCACACTCTGTTGCTGCCATGATTTCTCTCCTGTTAACAGATCATCAACATATGTAGCGACTCTCTTCTTGAAGAAATATCTGAAGGTATCATGTAATCCCCTGATAAAGGTGGCAGACGAGATATTCAGATCTAACGGCAGCCTCCTCAAATGATAACACTTCCACAATGCAAAGAAGGCAGTCTGGGAGGATTTCAATTTACCAATAGGTATTGCGTAGATCGAGCGATGGAAACAAGGCGATCAACCCATCTTTCGTTTCCAGAGTGTTGATAAGGTTCTTGTAAGTAGATGTCGCCGGTTCTATCACCCTGTCTTTCATCATCTGCCGGCCGGAGTGGCCGTGAGGTTCTAGGCGCTACAGTCTGCAGCCGAGTGACCGCTACGGTCGCAGGTTCGAATCCTGCCTCGGGCATGGATGTGTGTGATGTGCTTAGGTTAGTTAGGTTTAATTAGTTCTAAGTTCTAGGTGACTGATGACCTCAGAAGTTAAGTCGCATAGTGCTCAGAGCCGGTTTTTTTTCATCATCTTTGAGATTTCAGATGTAGCCTTTTTCCAATACACATGCACAATAGGGTAAGGTGGAACAAAGAACTCTGTGTGCGGTTTTACCCTTAACTCATATTCAAAATTTTAGATCGTGCCTGGCTTTGGCATAAACACTTCCGTGTTTGCCATGAGCACAATTTCGAGTTCCTTTTTTTCCATAGCCCCTACGTTGTGGGTCCAGATCACTTTCTCCTTCATGATCTCAATTCGTTGTTCCATGTGGACCATTTCTTTCTCATGAACATATTCAGGTTGAATGACCACTCTATGAAATCTATTGTTGTCCGCTTGTGTGATGCATAGTTTCATACGATAAGCCCTTAGCTGAGCTCAAATAGCTTGTTTGTCAAATTTTGTAGTCATCTCGGTTTCCTTATTTGGGGTAACTAGGCCCCTTTCAAGGTCAAGAACTGCTTGGCGCTCCCTCAGAAAATACATCTCTATTACGACTTCAATAAAGAGATTGGGTGGCCGAGCAGTACTAGGCGCTTCAGTCTGGAGCAGCGCGACCGCTACGGTCGCAGGTTCGAATCCTGCCTCGGGCATGGATGTGTGTAATGTCCTTAGGTTAGTTACGTTTAAGCAATTCTAAGTTCTAGGGGACTGATGACCTCAGATGTTGAGTCACATAGTGCTCAGAGCCATTTGAACCATTTTTTGAACGAGATTGGGAATCACTCAGAAATTTCTTTCTAGACGGTGCTCTTGACATTTGGTCTGGTCTGTAGGTTCACATAAGTCCCTCTCATTGCCATTGTACCTTTTATTTATTTGTTTTCATTGAGAGAGTCAGCCAGTGCCTTTCTGCAGCACTTGACGGAATGCCTGTTCTGAGATGACGGTAACATTGCGCCCACTATCAACAATCCCATGCAGCTCAACATTTCCTATTGTAACGGTAATTACTGGGTGCAGGTCCTCCCTGGGTTCTTCCATAAGCACTTTGCGTATGTCATAACCGATTTCATTTATGCGGCTCTGACCGAACCTCGATATGAAGTTATTCCGAACCGCCTCTGCACGTTTTTGGCGTCAGCTGTGATTGTCAGTTCGCTGATGTTCTCCATTGGACAGGTTGGGAAGGTCAATTTCGATTCTGTCGTTATTGTTGTTATTATTATGGTTCTGTCTTTCCTATTGGTTTTCTCCCTGCTGGCTATGCCCCTGTTTGCATGAGTTTCTATCAAACCTACACTCATTCCCAGCTCCGTAGCCTTGGCCCCGAAATTTCTACTGTTCGACTGTAATACTCTTTCCTCTCACACACCTTGTGGATCATTTCGCTTATTCCTCCTTTCGTTATTCTTCTGAGGTTGCAGATTATTCCCTTCGTTTGCCATTCTTCTTTTCGATGCATTTTGTTTGATAAATACAAGTTCCAGTTCGGGCAGCAAACATTTAAACGATTCAGTATTGTCACGACATTATTCAACTAAAGTTTGCTGGTAGTGGATGGGGAGACTGCTAAAGCGAAACCGAATTATCTCAGATGGGCTACATGGAGAGTCTGAGAACTAATTTTTTCTGAGCAGTGTGTCGAACATTTTCAGAGAGTTTTTTATCCAGACGCTTCTAGATCTGGCCACGCCATTATTTTTATTTTTATGTATTTATTTATTTATTGTTCCGTGGGACCAAATTAAGGAGAAGTCTCCATGGTCATGGAACGAGTCAATACATGAAATTATAAAACGATATTAGAAACAGATAAAATGAAATATAAAAAAAAATTTAAAAAAAACATATTCAGGTGACAAGTCGTAAGTTTAAATAAAGAAAATCAACAATGTAACAATGGAATTTGCTTAATTTTGTAGCTCTTCCAGGAGCTCCTCGACAGAATAGAAAAAGTGAGCCATGAGGAAACTCTTCAGTTTACACTTAAAAGAGGTTGGGCTACTGCTAAGATTTTTGAGTTCTTGTGGTAGCTTATTAAAAATGGATGCAGCAGAATACTGTACTCCTTTCTGCACAAGAGTCAAGGAAGTGCATTCCACATGCAGATTGGATTTCTGCCTAGTATTAACTGAGTGAAAGCTGCTAACTCTTGGGAATAGGCTAATATTGCTAACAACAAACGACATTAAAGAAAATATATACTGTGAGGGCAATGTCAGAACTCCCAGACTATTGAATAGGGGTCGACAAGAGGTTCTCGAACTTACACCACATATAGCTCGAACAGTCTGTTTTTGAGCCAAAAATACCCTTTTTGAATCAGAAGAATTACCCCAAAAAATAATACCATACGACATAAGCGTATGAAAATATGCAAAGTAGACCACTTTTAGTGTTGAAGTGTCACTTATTTCTGATACTGTTCTAATGGTAAATAAAGCAGCATTTAGTTTCTGAACAAGATCCTGGACATGGGCTTTCCACAACAGCTTACTATCTATCTGAACGCCTAGGAACTTGAACTGTTCCGTCTCGCTTATAATATGCCCATTCTGTCTGATCAAAATATCGGTTCTTGTTGAATTGTGAGTTAGAAACTGAAAAAACCGAGTCTTACTGTGATTTAGCATCAAATTATTTTCCACAAGCCACGAACTTATTTCATGAACTACATTATTTGTTACTGTTTCAATATTACACACAAGATCCTTCACTATCAAGCTGGTGTCATCAGCAAACAGAAATATTTTTGAATCACCTGTAATAATAGAATGCATATCATTTATATAAATAAGAAACAGCAGTGGCCCCAGCACCGACCCTTGGGGAACGCCCCACTTAACAGTGCCCCATTGGGACTGAACATCACTACCACTCTCAATATTGCGGAGAATTACCTTCTGCTTTCTGTTCTTAAAGTAGGAGGCGAAACAATTGTAAGCTACTCCCCTTACTCCATAATGGTCCAACTTCTGCTGTAATATTTTGTGGTCAACACAGTCAAAAGCCTTCGTTAAATCAAAGAAAACACCTAGCGTTCGCAACCTTTTATTTAATCCGTCCAAAACCTCACAGAGAAAAGAGAATATAGCATTTTCAGTTGTTAAACCATTTCTAAAACCACACTGAACATTTGACAGCAAATTATGTGAATTTAAATGCTCCATTAACCTTGTATATACAACCTTCTCGATAACTTTAGCAAACACCGATGGCATAGAAATAGGTCTAAAATTGTCAACATTATCAATGTCTCTCTTTTTATAAAGTGGCTTCACTACCTAGTACTCTAATCGGTCAGGAAACCGACCACTCTTAAAGTAAAAGTTACAGATATGGCTAAGTACTGGGCTAACATACATAGAACAATACTTCAGTATTCTGCTAGATACCCCGTCATATCCATGAGAGTTCTTGGTCTTTAGTGATTTAATTATTAACTCAATCTCTCTCTTGTCAGTATCATGGAGGAGCATTTCAGGTAACAGTCTCGGAACACTTTTTTCTAAGAGCGCTATATGATTCTCTGTTGGTACTAGGTTTCTATTTAGTTCACCTGCTATATTCAGAAAGTGATTATTAAATACTGTACATATATGCGACTTATCAGTAACACGGACATTCCCACTACGCACTGATTCTATATCCTCGACCTGTCTCTGCAGACCACCAACTCCCTTTACGACTGACCATATGGTTTTAATTTTATCCTGAGACTTAGCTTCTATCTGCATACCACATACTTTTTGCCTTCCTAATAACATTTTTAAGCACCTTACAATACTGTTTGTAATGGGCTGCTGCATTTAGATTTTGACTGTTTCTAACGTTTTGATATAATTGCCACTTTGTACTACAAGATATTCTTATCCCTCTAGTCAGCCACCCAGGCTGCCTGTTTGTGCTAGTACCCTGTTTTGAACGTTCTAACGGAAAGCAACTTTCAAAGAGCATGAGAAAAGTCTTGAGAAAAGCATTATATTTATCGTCTACTGTATCAGGGCTATAAACATCTTGCCACTCTTGTTCCTTGATAAGGTTTACAAAGGTCTCTACAGAAACTGGATCAGCTTTCCTAAACAGCTGATGACTATATTTAACACGTGTTGCAGCACAAAAATCTTTTAGAGTTAAAATTTGTGCATCATGATCTGAAAGGCCGTTCACCTTTTTGCAAAAGAATGCCCTGCTAGTAATGAGGAATGAACAAAAATGTTGTCTATGGTTGTTCTACTGTTCCCTTGCACTCTCGTTGGAAAGAATACGGTTTGCATAAGATTATATGAACTAAGGAGGTCTACCAGCATCCTCTTCCTTGCACAGTCACTTATACAATTAATATTGAAGTCACCACATATAACTAACTTTTTGTATTTCCTATAAAGTGAACCAAGAACCTCCTCTAGCTTTAGCAAAAATGTTGTGAAATCGGAGTCTGGGGAGCTATAAATAACAACAGTTAGAAGTTTAGCTCCGTTAAATTTAACCACATCTGCATAACATTCAAACACATTTTCAGTGCAGTACTTTGAAACGTCAATTGACTCAAATGGGATGCCATTTTTCACATACATGGCTACTCCCCCACACCGCAAAGAGCTCCTCGAAAAGCTGCCAGCCAACCTGTACCCTGGTGAAGGAAGCCTCTGAATTATCTCCTTATTTAAGAAGTGTTCAGATATACCAATAATTTCAGAGTCAACATCTATAAGCAGTTCACTAACTTTATCTCTAATACCTTGTATATTTTGATGAAATATACTAATTCCTTCATTACTCGGATACCTAAGCTTTGTCAAAAATGGTTCCTTTGTTAGAGAGACTTCCCTTAAGCAGGAATACCTATCAGCTGACTTCAATCTAAAACGGTGCAGCTCTAACACCCACTACTGCAGGAATTTTCCCATGAGTGATCCCACCAACCCCACCTATGCTGTCACCTATAGGATTTGCCAACCTCCCCTTCCCATACCTGTTGAGGTGTAGGCCATGTCTAGTGAAACCCGTCCTGCTGATAGACTCCACCGACACCACTGAAATGTGACCCATGCTTTCTGTCATCAGCGCACCCCCAAGTCTCATGTTATTACGCCTGACGGCTGTATTAAGATGAGGCAGATCGTGACGCTGAAACAGTTCCACGAAATGCACATTCGTGTTGCCAGTCTGAGTGGCTATCTTTTCCAGGTCACCATCTATGTTATACTCCCCATCCCTATCAGTACTATTACCAGCCCCACCCACAACCACTACCTGATCCTCTTTAGTAAAATCCCTATATAACCCCCCTATCATTCCATGTAGGCTTTCACGGCCGGCGTCTTTATCAGTAAACTCTTCCGGGCTAAGTTGCCGTGGTCGATCTGTAGAACTTCTTCTCCCTGACGTTTCGTTCTCAACTACGGAGTTCTCCTAGCAGCCAGTCGTCGACTCACCTCGGAAGATGTTCTCCGTAGTTGAGAACGAAACGTCAGGGAGAAGAAGTTCTACAGATCGACCACGGCAACTTAGCCCGGAAGAGTTTACTGATAACCCCCCTATGTTAACAGTCACCTGAACCAATCCTGCATTAGGCTTCACAATGCTGGTGACCTGGTACTCACTCCCCAGCACTTCCTGCAACTGCTGGCCTATACCTCTGCCATGAGAACTACCTAACAGCAGAACCTTCTTCTTCCTCTTCGACTTTGCAACTGTTCTAGCCACCGTAACTACTGAGGTCTGCTGCATACTTCCTACATCTACAGCTACTAGAGATTCCTCTCCACTAGACTTTGACAGTTGGTCATATCTATTGTAAACACCAATAGTAAAACTATCTGAAAATCTTCTTCTCCTAGCAGATCTCTTGCCAACAGCCAGCTCCCATTCCCCAACCCCCTTCTCCCTCCTCATCCTATCTAGCTCCTTCTGTGCGTTTTTCAACTGCACCTGAAGGGCACAGATCTTACGCTCCTGCTCCTCTATCAACTTACTCTTGCTACATAACCTGCAGTTCCAGGAGAGGATCTCACCAGAATGCCCACTGGCTTCCCCACTGCATTCCCCCCAGTGAAAATACTTCGAACAAATCTCACACCGCAATCCACTACTCACGAACCTACGGCATAGCCCACACTTCTCACTCATGGTAAAATTTTACTTTTTCTAAGTTCCGCTACTACAATAAGAAGATGTTAAAAACCTGACTACAATAATCACAAACTTACTCTACAAGGGAAGTAACTACTATTATTAACAGTATTAATAAACAACAAATGTGAATATAACAAAAGACTAATACAGAAAGAGAATCAAACGTCTAATGACACAGTAACGAAGCTGAAAACAGTTCCCAAAAGGTTCTTCTGAAATTATTTCACCAGAAAACACAAAAAACTCCGGTTGAAGACTACTAAAGTTCCTAAATAAACCACAATACACAAACAATTAATTAGTACTTAGCTTTCGATGCGCCGCTACAGCTGCAACTGGTCAGCGCGGAATGTAAACACAGGTAAGAGGTTACGTTGCTCGATACGAAACACTCACAAATATCAGGTCACAACACAAGAAAGGCAGAGGTGAATGAAGAAACCACTAATACGTCACTTACATAGCAAATATTATCACAAAAACCGTTAAAATATGTATCTGAAACCTAAAAATATATAAAAACTTGGAGAGCGATCTCACACGCAGTCACTCGCTTAGGACGTCACACCAAAGATTTCTTGCTTAATGTGGTCTTGCATTTCTCGTGACCAACATGTGGTGAGAAACGCGTCTCTAAATTCCTCAAAGAAACTATAGCACGCTGCAACGTCTCTAATTTTTTTGGCAGCAATACCCTCCATGTGAGCACAAATAAATTCCAGCTTCGCATTCAGAGGACAAGAAGATGGGATTGACTCACTAGACTGTCCCAAATAGATCTTGGGATTTAAAGTACTCCATGCCACTTTGAAGTTCTGGAATTTCAGAGCAGGAAGGAAGTATTTGTTATGGAATACGGGTGTTCTTTCAATACCTGAACATCTCATCGACTACATTATATGCTAAATCATTTCTATAGCGACCACCATACGGATCTGAATTACCTCTAAGGATGTCCGGTGTTTCTTCATGCATCAGTCTGGAATGGATCTCTGACTGCACACTGATCAAGTCTCTGTTCGAACTGAGCGGGCTGTCACTTAAACTGGAATCCACTGGTAGAGACTGAAGTGACGATGACCCGTATAATCGCCATGCAGGCTCCTGTACATCTTCCCTTGCAGTGCCTGTTTTGAAAGCTGATTCAAAGTGAGCCTCACAATCACCTATTTTTGTGACTTTATTCGAGATGTGCTGGACCACGACCTTACCATTTCTTGGAGTACTGATGAAAGTCTTTGTGTTCTTATTCGCTGTTTGATTCGTGTGGTTAGTTCTCCCAGCTATAGCGGTCGCTATCTTCTTGGTTCCTGCGGCTTCTAATTTAGCTAAATGCGCGTCTCCGTTTGTGCCAATTTCAGTTTGTTTTACTTCTGCATTCGAGTCTGCTAATTTCAGCATCTTTTCCACGACTTCACTGATTACAGTGGGAATTCGATTGGTAAGTTCTTCGGCCATCTCTTCCATTTTCCTCTCTTTTCCTTTTCATCTCCCTAAAAAAGCTAATATATGCTCCTCCGATAGTTCATATTCGATAGTGGTAAAAGGCGATGCAACTCTGGATTCTCGCACAGTGTTACGCTGGCATTGAATGACTGATCTGTTGTCTCTCTGCAAAGGGCTCTGGATTGTTACAATTGCTTCAATAGGTTCCCTACAACCTGGCTCAACGGAATCAGCGTTATCCTGAGTGGAGCGTGTTCCCCCTTCATGATCAGAACGATAAAAAATACTGACATCTGGACCTGACTGCTCTGTGTTCTCGAACACCATCTCCTCCCCCGAAAAGTCACTGTCCTGCCGTCAAATTGCCTCATCATGTAATTAGAATTTGTACGATTCGTATCCCTCAACGAACTCGCCTTACTCCATGTCAGAATTCAGAACTGAATAACATTACAACAACGACACTAATTGAAGCGTGAATGGAACTAATAATCTACCATTCTCCTCTAGACAATAATCACAGAAACTTTTGTCCTACAAAAATTACATGCCCCAAAAAAGAAATGTTGTACAAGTTAACGACGCCGTTCACGGCGCTGATTTACGACAGTCATCGTGAATGTGGTGCAGAAACCACAGAACCTTGAGTCACCATGGAAGGTAACTCGCTAAATAAAAGGTAAATACGTAGAACACAAGGATTAGCACATAATGGCTGCCAACTTAAATATAGTGCGATTTAAAAAGAAAAAAAATTTAGGTAATTGACGATGAAGAGAAAAATAAACTAAACTATATCAGTGTGATCCGTAGGTTCCGCATACTTAGGCCGAGGGTCACCAATATGGAAACTAGCCCAGTTTTTGCTATTGTGGGACCTTTAAGTGCTATGGAAGCTAGGGGGTGGAATCGCGGTGTTATGCAAATCACACCCAAGTGGGTTTACACTGAATCTGCACAAGGTGAGTAACACAATCTTATAATGGCCCTGATATAAATCCTACATGGGTTCACTAGCCTCTCATATAATTTATTCATTAAATTAATGAATCAAAGTTCCTCTCCAAAAATAATGATAGGAAAGAATTCTGGTGAGTGTGATTGCTTAACAGATAAATGCCGTCCGAAAAAATTTACATATGTTTACTTTCTTTAAATGAAACACAGAATTGATAGTAAACTTGTTCAAGGAACAAACATGTATATTAACAATCACACATGTAAATGGTCCTCGCTTGATAGGTGTTGGCAAGAACCTAGTACGAACGACACTGCATGGAATCTAGTGTGCTTCTCTACTGTGAGAAGGAGCAGCAAAGTGAACAGGCAAAATATATAATATCGGTAAACAAGTGGGTAATCGGATGCAGTACAACGATAACCACGATATTACCTAAGCACGCAAAGTGGTTCTATGGATGCCACTACTGAGAAAGCTCAGTCCGAGTTATGGGCAGCTGAAAAATCAACTAAAAGCCAAAAGGCCGGAGCTGCATATATTACCGACAGTACAGCGGAAGGCAGAATGCTGTTGACAGCTGCTACTCGTGGTGGGCTCAGCTGTATGAAAATGCGGCTCTACCTTCGAAACAGACCGAAGCGTGAGCATGAAAAAAACTACAGTTTAAATTGCGAATGAAATTACTCTGCAGCAAGGGCGGAAAGTAAGTACCCGATTCCTGCGCCGGGCAGGTACCATCCCAATTCTATTCCGCCCCGCACCCAGAGAGCGACCGCTCTGCTTTTCCAGAACTCTAACAATCGTCCGGCGCCAATAAACAAAGCTTTTGCCAATTATGGCCTCACATCAAATTCTTCTAGACTCCCACTAACATACTCTGTCATCCCAGGCGCCAATACCGTTCCTTCCCGCCAATTCCCGACAGTGACTGAAAACGAGTACTGACATAACAGTCGAGCAGCCTATCATAGCCTAGCCGGAACTTGCGCGGGGAGCTTTTTTTTTTTTTTTTTTTTTTTTTTTCAACGGAATATGATAACTGGATTGCTTCGTAGGGCGCTGTTGTGTCGGCTATCCCATGGAGTTAGGCGAACATGTCTCCGAAACATTCCGCATAATAGCAAAGCTGTGGCACCTAGCTGGGGCATTCGTACCCAAAACATGAGGCTTTCATGAGGAAACTGCCTGCAGCCATTTTAAAAATACCTAGCGTCCGTCACTGTGGCCCCTGATGACCGACATCAAAAGAGAAAGCCGCCAGCCAGGGGTCGTAATTCCCAGTGACCGGATGTCCTCCCACCTCTTGCTATTGTGAGCGGTTGCCCCCTGTGCAGCCCAAAAGTTTCTGCTCGTCCCTTACATGAAATGAACAGAATTACGGTATTCATGCATCCTATGCCCTTTCTGGTTGATAGCGACTAATTACCTGCTTTGCATGACAGTGTACTACAGTTGTGAAATGACATTAATTTGCATGTATGCAAATTCACATTTTAGTAGTGCAAGATAGGCTGTTGAAGAAGCCAGAGGGCCTGCCACCATGCAAAGACATGGTGAACATCGTGATGCGTATCGTGAACTGTATTCATTCTCACGGGTTCATTCATCATCAGTTCAAAAGATTTTTAAATTAATTTGAAGAGGAATAACCAGATATCCCCTACCATGCTGAGGTACACTGGTTGAGCAAATGAAAAGTGATTATCTGTGTATTTCGACTATGCCACGCCGTGGCTCAGTTTATGGAGGACAAAGAACGTCCGGAGCCACTTTCGCATGAACCTGAATGTTAGGTGATTTAGGATTTTTAGCAGACATTATGGCTTTCCTAAATGATTTAAGTTGAAACCCCAGAAAGAAAATCATCTCATCAACGATATGCTCGGCAAAATAAAAGCTTTTCAAAGAAAACTTCAACTCCACACAAACAACCTTTGAAGGAAATGGTTCAAATGGCTCTGAGCACTATGAGACTTAACTTCTGATGTCATCCGTCCCTAGAACTTAGAACTACTTAAACCTAAATAACCTAAGGACATCACGAACATCCATGCCCGAGGCAGGATTCGAACCTGCGACCGTAGTGGTCACGCGGTTCCAGACTTTAGCGCCTAGAACCGCTCGGTCACCAAGGCCGGCTTTGAAGGAAAAGTACGCAACACTTTCCTGAACTAGGTAAGCGATATATGAAATTCAACTTTCTTAAGGCACCTGAATTTTTAAAAGCGCTTTATTCAAAACGGTACTATGGTTTTGTTTGACAGCAATGTGCGGGCAAGAGCGCGCTTTGAAAACTACGTCAAGGTGCTACAATCCCTTGAAAATGTGAAAATGAGTTTAGCCACCGATTTCAGGTAATCTACCGGTGTATCATGAACAGCAAAATGAAGTCGATTTTGTTAAACGTACAACTGTAACATCAAAACCAGTATTCTACTGTATCTTTGTACTTCAAAATAACTTTTTACTTTACTTTCATTTAATAACACTTGGTTTGCTTTTTCTTACAGGAAATTACTAACTTGCAGCAAATACTTGATTTTTTGTGAAGTCCTTTTCGATAGCAATTGAAATTGCGCTTCCCGATTTACATTTCGAACTAAAGTAGTAAATGAGTTTTGCTATTTGGCGAGCAAAATAACTGATGATGGTGGAAGTAGAGAGGCTGTAAAATATAGACTAGCAATGGCAAGGAAAGCGTTTTCGAAGAAGAGACATTTGCTAACATCGAGTATAGATTTAAATGTCATCAAGTCGTTTCTGAAAGTATTTGTGTGGAGTGTAGTCATGTATGGAAGTGAAACATGGACGATAAATAGTTTATACAAGAAGAGAATAGAAGCTTTCGAAATGTGGTGCTACACAAGAATGCTGAAGATTAGATTGGTAGACCACAAAACTAATGAGGAGGTTGTTGTTGTGGTCTTCAGTCCTGAGACTGGTTTGATGCAGCTCTCCATACTACTCTATCCTATGCAAGCATCTTCATCTCCCAGTACCTACTGCAACCTACATCCTTCTGAATCTGCTTAGTGTATTCATCTCTTGGTCTCCCTCTACGATTTTTACCCTCCACGCTGCCCTCCAATACTAAATTGGTGATCCCTTGATGCCTCAGAACCTGTACTACCAACCGATCCCTTCTTCTAGTCAAGTTGTGCCACAAACTCCTCTTCTCATCAATCCTATTCAATACCTCCTCATTAGTTATGTGATCTACCCATCTAATCTTCAGCATTCTTCTGTAGCACCACATTTCGAAAGCATCCATTCTCTTCTTGTCCAAACTATTTATCGTCCACGTTTCACTTCCATACATGGCTACACTCCACACAAATGCTTTCAGAAACGACTTCCTAGCACTTAAATCTATACTCGATGTTAACAAATTCCTCTTCTTCAGAAACGCTTTCCTTGCCATTTCCAGTCTACATTTTATATCCTCTCTACTTCGACCATCATTAGTTATTTTCTCCTCAAATAGCAAAACTCCTTTACTACTTTGTCTCATTTCATAATCTAATTCCCTCAGCAGCACCAGACTTAATTCGACTACATTCCATTATCCCCGTTTTGCTTTTGTTGATGTTCATCTTATATCCTCCTTTCAAGACACTGTCCATTCCGCTCAACTGCTCTTCCAAGTCCTTTGCTGTCTCTGACAAAATTACAATGTCATCGGCGAAACTCAAAGTTTTTATTCCTTCTACATGGATTTCAACACCTACTCCGAATTTTTCTTTTGTTTCCTTTACTGCTTGCTCAATATACAGATTGAATAACATCAAGGAGAGGCTACAACCCTGTCTCACTCCCTTCCCAACCACTGCTTCCCTTTCATGCCCCTCAACTCTTATAACTGCCTTCTGGTTTCTGTATAAATAGTAATGAGGAGGTATTGAATAGAATTGGGGAGAAGAGAAATTTGTGGCACAACTTGACTAGAAGAAGGAATCGGTTGGCAGGACATATTCTGAGGCATCAAGGGATCACCAATTTAGTGCTGGAGGGCAGCGTGGAGGGTAAGAATCGTAGATGGAGGCCAAGAGATTATTATAGGAAGCAGATTCAGAAGAATGTAGATTGCAGTAGGTACTGGGAGATGAATAAGTTTGCACAGGATGATTAGCATGGAGAACTGCATCAAACCAGTCTCTGGACTGAAGACCACAACAACAACAACATATACAGGATTCACCTGCGCTTTTTTCTGGTCGTTTTAGACTTTTCCCTGGCTGAGAGAATCGCGATCAATGCAAGCTAAGTAAGGGGCCAATGCCGTAGAGTACTCTTTATAAATCTCAAGTGTAATTCCATCCAGACATGGTGACTCACTTGTTTTCAAGTGTTTCAGTTGTTTCTTCACGCCAGGGACGCTTCTTACTATGTCATGCATACGGGAGTATGTGCGATGGTCAAACGATGCTATGTTCATATGATTATCCTGCGTGAACGATTTCTTAAACCCGGAATTTAACCTTTTCAGACCTGAATTTTTTATGTAGGAAGGAAAATTTTTCTTGATCTGGTGATTGTCTAAGGTGATTTTTTAATGATTTCAGATGCAAGATTTATACAAAAGTATGTAACCGTTTTCAAAATATGCTTTTTACACTTGGCTTCATTTTATGGACTAAACCGATTTCAAAAGTACTTCACACGACTCTCTGTCTGCACCGCCTCCAATGAGTCCATAGATGTCGGTAGGTCAAAGTCACCTCCAACTAGTATTACATGAGATGGGAATCTACACGCTATCGACTGTAGACTTTCTTTGAATGACTCTTGAACTGTCACAGTGGAGCTGGGTAAAAACATTCAACAATTGACTTGGTTTCACCTAAACTAGCTATACCCGACCAGATAACTTCACTGTCACACTAGATTTCAACCGCAATAGAGATAATATTTTTGTCAGCTGCAATGAACACTCCCCCTACTCCCTTCTACGGTGCCAGGGGCTAGAATAGACTCGCGGCCCTTCCTTTCCTGTCGTAAGATGCAACTAATAAGAGTCTTTTTTATTGGGTCAAGTTTTTTACCTCGATCTTGTGAGTGTTTTCGAAGCCTTTCCCTTTTTTTACTTTTTGTCTTTTTCACACTTTTTTCCTTACATTTTTGCCTTTTTAATTTCTGGGCCCCTATTTGGGTTTGACCTCCGCTTTCTAAATTTTACCGAATTGCAGGACCGTTTGGGAAAGGACACATTACTGTGGTGCACTATCTCTCTATTTCGCGCTGTTAACTTTTGCACCCACCAGTTAAGTGGATCTACCTCTGCATCTGAAATCCAGCCCAGTATCCTGTCTGTCACGGTGGGCTTGTCACGTACCCTCTCAGTGGTAACCCCATGACAACGCAGAGATCACACTGCCAATAATAGTGCTGTGACCTCCCTGTGTCAGCCAAGGAGTAGGTGCCTGTTCATGTTGGGGTACAAGGACTCCAGGCAGTGGTTACTGTGCCAGATGGCCTTTGCTTTGGCGGGGTGGCGCCCATGGGGAGAGCCTGTGATCGGAGTGAGTGACATCGAGGCGGATCATCTGCAATGAAATGGATCAAACTTAATGGTGGCCGTGCCAACACTGGTCTATCATCAGTCAGGATCAGTGATTTTAATGCAGAAGTTTAGAGTCCTTCGCCATGTGCGTCACTGAGCGTGCCTCAAGACGAGAGTCAGGAAGGAGAAATGAAGGGGGACAGTTTGCTGAGTTCTTGGTTTGTTCCTTCACGGACGGCAGCTCTTTCGCTTCAACAAATCAATCTTTTTCTTTGAAAATATTGAAGTTCGGTTTGGGGAGATTGCGGCAATAGAGAAAATGAGGAATGGATCTTTGCTGATCGAAACATCACACACCAACCAATCACTGGCACTGCAGGCCTGTGTCAAGTTAGGTGATATACAAGTCACCATTTTTCCTCATAACATGCTCAATGTGACACAAGGTGTTATCTTCCATCGGGACCTAACACTTCAGACTGATGAAGAGCTGTATACTAATCTGGTGCAGCGTAGATTTATTTTCTCCGCCGCTTCCACAAGGGACTGATGGATAATAGAGTGGACACTGGGGCTTTTATCCTAGCCTTCGACGACAACATTTTACCTGAGTATGTTAAGATCATGGTCTGTAGGTGTGTTGCCAGGCCTTACTTTCCACCTCCGATGAGATGTTTCAGGTGACAACGGTTTGGACACATGTCCTCCCGCTTTTCTAATGAGGCTGTATGTAGGGCATGTGGACAGGTGTCCCACGAGGGCAGCCGTTGTGACGAACACGAACACCCCCCCCCCCCCTAATGCGTCAACTGTCCGGAATCACACCCTCTTTGTTCACCATAATGCTCAATGTTCAAGAGGGAAAAGAAAATTCAATAGTATGAAACGCTTGACCGTCTGTCTTACCCAGATCCAAGGAAAAAGTTTGAAAGACTTCATCTGACTGATATGGTCTCCAATTTTGCGACTGTTATAATAGTCCACACTTCGCACAATCGCAATGTATCGCACGACACCTCCAGGCCCTGGTCGTATTCCATGGCCTACCCTCCAGATGGGGGAGGGAGCGTTAGCTCCTTCATCCTTTACACCTATAGCACCAGTGGTTCCCACATCATTGGCGCGACCAGGGATGCCTAGTCATTCTCTGGCATCAGATATGAGGATATCTATCAAACACCCCTCTCTCAAGACCAGGACGAGCAAGCACGGGCTGCGGGCCGAAGATAAGTACAATGCTCTTTGCTTCTGGAAAACAAAATGAGGAAATCTTCACAGAAATCTTAGAAGGATAAGAGGGATAAGCAGAACGGTAAACTACACTCCTGGAAATGGAAAAAAGAACACATTGACACCGGTGTGTCAGACCTACCATACTTGCTCCGGACACAGTGAGAGGTCTGTACAAGCAATGATCACACGCACGGCACAGCGGACACACCAGGAACCGCGGTGTTGGCCGTCGAATGGCGCTAGCTGCGCAGCATTTGTGCACCGCCGCCGTCAGTGTCAGCCAGTTTGCCGTGGCATACGGAGCTCCATCGCAGTCTTTAACACTGGTAGCATGCCGCGACAGCGTGGACGTGAACCGTATGTGCAGTTGACGGACTTTGAGCGAGGGCGTATAGTGGGCATGCGGGAGGCCGGGTGGACGTACCGCCGAATTGCTCAACACGTGGGGCGTGAGGTCTCCACAGTACATCGATGTTGTTGCCAGTGGTCGGCGGAAGGTGCACGTGCCCGTCGACCTTGGACCGGACCGCAGCGACGCACGGATGCACGCCAAGACCGTAGGATCCCACGCAGTGCCGTAGGGGACCGCACCGCCACTTCCCAGCAAATTTGGGACACTGTTGCTCCTGGGGTATCGGCGAGGACCATTCGCAACCGTCTCCATGAAGCTGGGCTACGGTCCCGCACACCGTTAGGCCGTCATCCGCTCACGCCCCAACATTGTGCAGCCCGCCTCCAGTGTTGTCGCGACAGGCGTGAATGGAGGGACGAATGGAGACGTGTCGTCTTCAGCGATGAGAGTCGCTTCTGCCTTGGTGCCAATGATGGTCGTATGCGTGTTTGGCGCCGTGCAGGTGAGCGCCACAATCAGGACTGCATACGACCGAGGCACACAGGGCCAACACCCGGCATCATGGTGTGGGGAGCGATCTCCTACACTGGCCGTACACCACTGGTGATCGTCGAGGGGACACTGAATAGTGCACGGTACATCCAAACCGTCATCGAACCCATCGTTCTACCATTCCTAGACCGGCAAGGGAACTTGCTGTTCCAACAGGACAATGCACGTCCGCATGTATCCCGTGCCACCCAACGTGCTCTAGAAGGTGTAAGTCAACTACCCTGGCCAGCAAGATCTCCGGATTTGTCCCCCATTGAGCATGTTTGGGACTGGATGAAGCGTCGTCTCACGCGGTCTGCACGTCCAGCACGAACGCTGGTCCAACTGAGGCGCCAGGTGGAAATGGCATGGCAAGCCGTTCCACAGGACTACATCCAGCATCTCTACGATCGTCTCCATGGGAGAATAGCAGCCTGCATTGCTGCGAAAGGTGGATATACACTGTACTAGTGCCGACATTGTGCATGCTCTGTTTCCTGTGTCTATGTGCCTATGGTTCTGTCAGTGTGATCATGTGATGTATCTGACCCCAGGAATGTGTCAATAAAGTTTCCCCTTCCTGGGACAATGAATTCACGGTGTTCTTATTTCAATTTCCAGGAGTGTACTTTCTGAGGCTTTGGACGTTCTGCGGCAGTCGAGCCTATGAACATAGACGACAAATCGCGCAGTCAGGTAGATCACGACCTGGTAGCAAACTAATCACACCAATATTTTCCATTCGCCACTTTTTCAGACCTGACACCAACGCTCCTTCAATGGAACTATAACGGCTACTATCGCCATTTGACCGAACTCTGTCATCTACTTGCAACTTGTTCCGTAATTGGTATAGCACTTCAGAAAACATGTTTTGCGGCAAGACACCTCCGTACTCTGAAAAACTACCATCCCTACTGTACCAATGGCGTTAATGTCGAGAGAGCGTCCGATGGGGTCTGTAACTTCATACGCTATGATATTGTAAGTGAGCAGGTGTTCCCTACCACTACACTATAAAAGGTGGCCGTTAGTGTCTACCTGTCAGTTCGGATGACAATATGTAATGTTTCTCTACCCCAGACGGAACTTTCCATTATCATGAGCTGTTACAGTTAGTGGCACAGCTCCCTGACCACTTCCTCTTATTAAGACTCTTTAATGCCCATAATCCTCTGTGGGGCGGCGACACCATACCTCTCGCACAGGCCGTGTAATAGAACACTTTCTTTCAGAATTGGACGTCTCCCTACTCAACACTAGAGCTACAAACCATTTCAGTTTGGCCCACGGAACGTTTTCAGCTATTGGTCTCGCAGTTTGCAACCAGAGTATTTTACCCACCATGCAGTGGCGCTCCCATGGCGATCTTTGTGACAGCGACCATTTTCCTATCGTTCTCTCCCTCTCCACCTACAGACACCTAGAACATGCTAGACGTTGGTCGCCTCGAAAAGCTTATTGGCAGGCTTTCTCCTCTGCAGCCACTTTTGCAGCTAGTAGTGTGATGGATATCGACAAATAGGTGCAGAATACTATTGATACTATTACTCATACTGCAGCAGCAACGATACCCTACTCTACCAGCTCATCCCAACGACCGCCGATGCCATGGTGATATGGAGTTACAGCCACAGCTATCAGCCAGCTATAAGGGAACGCCGCAGGTTGCTTAAAAGGCACAAGCGCCATCCCTCTATGGATAATTTAATAGCATTCAAGAGACTCTGGGCGAAAGCGCGGTTTTTGATAAGGGAAAGGAAGCAGGCGTGTTGGGAGCAATATGTCTCAACTATGAGATCCCATATCCCATCGTCCCAAGTATGGACTAAACTCCTACTCATTTGCGGCTGTCCACCACCCATGGCGGGTCCTGGCATCCTTGTTAATGGTAACATCTGTACTAATTCAATGGTACTTGCCGAATGTTTTGTAGCACACTTCGCTGAAGTGTCCACTTGCACTAATTACCATCCTCATTTCCTGGCGCGGAAATACCTTATTGAGCGCCGCTCTCTATCCTTCCATGCACACTGCTCTCTTTCATACAGAGTCGCTTTTAGTGAATGGGAGCTTTGCAGCACTTTGGTAGTGTCGAAATGCGGCCCCTGGACCCGACATATCCACAACCAAATGTTCAAACACCTTCCCGCCGACAGTATAAAACATATCCTCTGACTTTTTAATCAAATTTGGCGGAAATGAGTACTTCCCTCTCAATGGCGGGGAAGTATTATTATTCCTGTCCTGAAATCGGGAAATTATCCACCAGTGTCTGTAACGAATGGGCTGTGTAAGCTATTCGAATGAATGGTCAACTGCCGTCTTGTTGGTGACATGATGCCAGAGGGCATATTTATCATGATTCCAAAGCGGATTTCGAGCTTTTCGGTCCACCACAGATCACCTGGTTCTTTTGGAATCTGCAGTGTGCAATGCTTTTGCGCATCGCCAACATATGATTGCTGTATTCTTTGACCTACAGAATGCATACGATACCACCTGGCGGCAACACATCCTCTCTACGCTGCATGAGTGGGCTTTCCGAGGCAGTTTACCCTTTTTTATTCAGAATGTCCGATTTTTTCGGGTCCTGATAGGTTCGACTCTTAGCAACCACTACGTACAGGAAACTAGAGTCCCTCAGAGATCAGTTCTGAGCGTAACACCCTTTGCTATCGCCGTCAATGGTAGCGTAAATAAAATGGGCCCCGCAGTCTCTCCATCACTGTACATGTATGATCTTTGCTGTACTATGCCTCTGCATCACTGCGCACTGCTGAGTGCCACCTTCAGGGGTCTGTCTGGAGAGTCCATGACTGGGCTCTGAACCATGGCTATCAATTTTCCCTGAAAATCACAAGGTATGCATTTTTGTCGACTACGGACTGTGCAGCCACACCCAGAAATTTATCTTGGTGACCAGTTAGTTGAAGTCGTTGGCACTTTCTAATTCTTAGGTATTTAATTTGACCACGAGCTAACTTGGCTGCCGCATGTCCGCCAGTTGAAGGCAACTTGCGTGAAGAAGCTAATGCTCTCCATTTTCTCTGTCACTCCTCTTGGAGCACAGACCGCACAGTACTTCTGAAATTTTACAAAGCCCTGATTTTATCCCGTTTGGACTATGGATATGTTGCCTATGGCTCGCAGCGCCATCTGTACTGAGCCTGCTGGAGCCTGCTCACGACACTGACGTGCGGTTGGGAACGGGGGTCTTCTGTACGAGTTCTGTTGACAGCTTCCTGGCGGAAGACGCTTTACCACCACTGTGAGTTAGATGACAGCAGCTTCGGCAAGTTACACAGTCACAGTCTGTCAGATGCCTACCCCTCTTGTCACTCAACACTGTACTACAACTAGCAGTTCAGACTGTTTGCGCAATACCCAGAACTGGGAAGACCAGCTGAGATCCGACTCGATATTCTACTGAAGGATCTCCAACAGCCTCCGTTAGTCTCTGTTCCTAGAGATCCCTCTTGACATCCCCAGTGGACTGTACCATGTCGTGTGATATGGTTGGAACTCTTTTATGACCTCAAGAAGAATGCTGATTCTATCCTTCTCTGACTCTTGTTTCTTTCAATCCTCCACGATTATTATAATTCGGTATGCTTCTACACAGATGGATTGAGAGTCAACGACAGGGTCGGTTACGCTTTTGCACATGCAAGAGGACATGAGAAGCTCTCCCTGCCGAGTAGCTGCAGTGCATACAATGCAGAGTTGGTTGCCATCTCTCAGGATTTGTGGTACATAAAATCCCAGGCCGCGACGAACTTTCTGATCTGTAGTGATTCCATGAGTTGCTTAAACGCATAACCCTGTGCTATCCCAAAAACATTTTGGTCGGAAACAAAAAGGACCTACTGGTTGACCTCCACAACTCTGGAAAGACGGAGAACTTCATCTGGACACTGAGCCACATAGGCATTCCAGGAAATGAGCTCGAAGACAGTCTGGCTAAAGGCGCAACTACAGGACATCAACTTGACGTCGTGATACCGGGTCCAGACTTAAGATTACAACTCCGATGCAGTATTTTGAGGCTCTGGGAATTGGAACGGCAGGGTACTACAACCCAAAACAAGTTGAGAGCGATTAAAGAGTCCACTAAGGTTTGGCATACATCTTTCCAGGCCTCTCGGAAAGGTACCATTGTGTTGTGGCGACTACGCATCGGCCACACTAGATTCACTCGTAAGTTCCTTCTGCGTCGGGAGGATCCTCCTCAGTGCAGCTGCGGTAGTCTGCTGACGATAGCGCATGTTCTTGTTGCGTGCACCCTGCTGGCCAATCTTCGGTACGCTCTCAGATTGTCCACCTCATTACCTCAGGTGCTTGCAGATGACGTGACAGCCACTACCAAAGTGTTGCATTTCCTGAGGGACAGCGGATTTTACTCTAACGTATAACACTCTTCCACTTCCCGTGTTAGGGGCGGTTGTGGGGCGAGAGTCTCTCCCTATGGCGGGTACCCACCAAGCAACCGAAGATTCCTTTCTTCCCCTCTCACCTTGTTGTTCTTTTAGCCCCCTTTGTGCAAAATGCTGCCTGGCTTATCTCTTTTCTTTTATCTATTGTGGTACAACTACTGTCATGCCCTTTTAAACTCTTTGACTTGCTTATACAGCTTGAGCAGCCTAGTCCTCATGGTTTTCGCTTTTAACATTTAGACATGTTTCTCTCATGGTAAGGAGGAACTGATTACCCCATTGTTTAGCCCCTTAAACACATAATCATCATCATCACTCCCCCTCCTGCGGCATCTAATCTGTCCTTCCGATAAACGTTCCATTGCTCGCTAAATATCTCAGATCTGTCTACTTCAGGTTTGAGCCAGCTCTCGGTCCCAAGAATAATTTGAGCTCGAGAACTTCCTGGATGGCAATAAATTTAGGAAATTTGTTACGAACAGTATACAAGTAATTGATGGCCCATCCATTGACCTATACAAAAGCGTAATTCTGGTGGCGGGAAAATGAATGTCCTCAGGATAGATAAAAAGCAATGGGTCGATCGAGTCCTCTGGATCGCGGAGGCAGCAGGCAACGAACTATCGATCCAGTTTCCAGATGTCACCGGTGGCAGCAAAAGTCAGGTGGTGTGCATCATCATCCATGAGGTGGTAAATTCTACAAAGTGGTGTGTTCCGCAATCCGACTGCGTAAAGACGTTGATTTTTGGTGAATTTTCCAGATGTGACAAGGTACCATGTTGCCCAGACGTCAGAGGGAAAGAAAGGCTGGGGGACATGACGTCAAACCGTGGACTACCGCGTTGATGGATGTTTGAGTTCGACGTTGTTGAGGGATATGCAGTTCAGTAGTTGGGTGGAGAGATATTTGGTTCGAGGAAGGCGCGTGCTCGGTAAGTGACAGATGGGGCGTGATGTGGCCTACTGGCACCGGCAGGGGTATGGACGTGGGCATAAGAATGTCCAGCTAACTGCACAAGTGGAGGCGCCCACGTTTATGGTTGCCATGAACAAAGCCGCGACTTGGAATCCAACGATGGTGAGGCCGAGGTCCCCCGCTCGCGGTGGGAGGGTGAATGTTTCATAATGGACCTTAAATAGTGTACCAGCCATAAGAAAGAATCCGAACGCGGCGTGGAGGCTCTGCTCAATAGTTGATGGGCGTGGGAGCACCTGTACGAGGTGAGGTGGACCATCTTGAACGCCACGTGTTGACTGAGGTATTCGACACATTGTAAGGAATCGAGTCAGCGGAGGAGATTTTATAGAACTGCTGTATGGGTAAGTTGGAGGGTACACCGACAATTAATGCCAGTGGAGCGACACACGGTGGAGGCGAAAATGACACCAAGATATCGAAGGTTCTGTATGCAAGGGAGGGGTGCGAAGTCGTTACGTGAGAAGTCGCATCGAATGGGCATTGCTAAGAATTTAGCCACATTCATGGTATTTCCCCCTGTAATTACGCGAACAAACTAGGAGGAGGAGGTCGTCCACATACACAATACAACAAAAACAGTGCTGTCGCAACGTGACACCAGAAAGGTAGGTCGTCTGGCCCCTGATGAGCACCTCCAGGGTTATGACATAGAGTAAAGTCGAAAGTGGGCAGTCCTGCCTTATGGAGCGACATACGGTCACCGGTCCCACCACACAGCCACGGACCTGAATCAGGGATTTAGTGCTGTCATACATGCGCTGGATCATAACAATAAAGGGGCGGGGTGGAAAACACATTTGCGTCATTACAGAGAATAAAAATCGATGAAGCACTTTGTTGAATGCGCTGTCAAAATCAGTGTCAACCAGCTCGGCGAAGAGTTCTCACGCCGCTGCTAATGCTATTAAATCGTGATGTTCCCCTTTGGCCGTTTGTATATTAACTGGACTCCCCGGAGTTATCTGTTCTGGGGATAGAATACAAGAGAGTACCTTGCAGCCGGCCAGTGTGGCCGAGTGGTTCTAGGCGCTTCAGTCTGGAACCGCGCGATCGCTACGATCGCAGGTTCGAATCCTGCCTCGGGAATGGATGTGTGTGATCTCCTTAGGTTTAAGTAGTTCTACGTTCTAGGGGACTGATGACCTCAGATGTTAAGTCCCATAGTGCTCAGAGCCACTACCTTCGTCAGACCGTTCTCCTCGTCACCAGCGAAGGCGCGGGCGATGTGTGGTAACACATCCTCCTCAGCACAGGTGTCAGTAGATTCCTCCTCGTACACTGTAGAGTAGTGGTCTACAAAGGCACTGACGATTTCGGCCTGCAGTCTCCTTAAAGATGAGCTACACTTTCCTAGAATTCTTCCAATAAACTTAAGTCGACCATTTGCGTCCTCTACTACCGACCGTACGTGCTCGTTCCATTTCATATCGCTTTGCAACGTTGCACCTAGATATTTAATCGACTTGACTTTGTCAAGCAGCACATCAATAATACTGTATTCTAACATTAATGGTTTTTTTCTACTAATCTACATTAACGAACATTTTTATTCTTTTATAACAACATGCTATTCATTACTCCAAACAGAAGCTCTGTCAAAATCATTATGTATCCTCCTACAGGCACTCAACGACGTCACTTTCCCGTACACTGCAGCGTCAGCAGAAAACAGCTGCAGATTGCTGTTCACACTATTCGCTCGATCGTTTATGTATGTAGAGAGCAAGAGCGGTCTTATCACACTTCCATGGGGAACTTCCAAAGATACCTCTGTCTCCGATGAACACTCGCCATCTAGGACAACGTATTGAGACAGATTACTTTAGAGGACTCTGAACTACTAACATATCGGGTAACCTATTCCGTATTCTCGGATGTTCGTTAAGTCTGCAGTGGGGCGCTGCAATACGGAATCTCCCTGTTGTCCTCCATCCACGGTTCACAGGATATCGTGTGAGAAAAGTGCAGACTGAATTTCACACGATCGGTACTTCTATTCAGTGCTTTTCTGCCAAAAGGAAATTTATTATATTAGAACTTAGAATATGCTCAGTAATTCTGTAGTAAACAAGAGAAATTATTCCTTGAATGACAACGTAATTCTCGTGGAACTCTCTTGGGTAAATTTTGAATATCTACATCAAAGAAGAGACCCGATATTAGGATGAATATAGAGACACATACAGTCATTTTCACCCTCACTCAATATGCGAATGAAATGAGAAAGATGCTGATAAAATGAGAAAGACTGTCAATAATACTGGTATTATGTACTCTCCTACACTCATCGTACAGTGGCTTGCGGAGTAGATGTGTAAATGTAGACGTGACGTTAAACTCTAATCTCCGAATTGTACACTTTATTGTGTGTGTATTCATATTTTAATTGTTTCTTTATCGTGTTTTGGAAGTGTAGATGAGAGTGAGCGTGGAAAGGTAATCCTTCTCTCATTCCTTGAGAAAGGAGTGTGTTTTATGTTTTCTATAGTTATACAGGGTGAATCATTAGGTAACGCACATGCCTTGAGTGGTATTAGTATTAGTGATTCTGAACAAAAAAAGTCATATGAACATATGTCCTGTTCGTTTCCGAGGAAACTAAAGAAAACAGTGTGGAGCAGGACAAATGCAGGTGATCGTAAATAAGATATTGTGATCTAACGTTTTGTTTAATCGTATTCATTTCCTCACAAAACTTACTCAAAAAGTCCGCCGTCAACTGCGATGCATTTTGCAGCTCTTGTACACAGCTGCTGTATTGCTGATCTGAGCTCGTTCGTACGGTCCTTTACTTCAGCACACAAACGTAAAATACGAGTGAAAAGTTTCTCTTTTGTGTCCACTCTGCGCCTGTAGACGTCGCTTTTAAGCCAGCCTTACAAACGGTAATCTAATGGAGTAAGATCGGGTAACCAACAAATGATCCCACGACGGGCGCTCCAACCCCCAGGATATGTTTCAGTGAGGTACTGTGTCACTGGCCGTACGGCACATGCAGGATCTCTGTCGTGTTACCAAAGAAATGTCCTCCAAGTATTCTGGTAAACATCTTGAAGGTAATGAAGATACCTTACACCATTAAGGCGGGCCGGCCCGGGTGGCCGTGCGGTTCTAGGCGCTACAGTCTGGAACCGCGCGACCGCTGCGGTAGCAGGTTTGAATCCTGCCTCGGGCATGGATGTGTGTGATGTCCTTAGGTTAGTTAGGTTTAAGTAGTTCTAAGTTCTAGGGGACTGATGACCTTAGAAGTTAAGTCCCATAGTGCTCGTAGCCATTTGAACCATTAAGGCGGTATCTAAGACAACTGGACATATGAGTTGGTCATGTGACTGTGATATTTTTAACATCATCCAATCGGATTACCGTAGTTAAGCACTGCCGGGCTTGGCTAGCACTTGGATGGGTCACCGTCCGATCTGTCGAGCGCTGTTATCAAGCGGGTTGCCTTGACTGAGAGGTTGTGTCTCCGGTCACGAAAGCTGACAACGGCCGTGAGAACGGTGTGTTGGCCACACGCCCCTCCATGTCCGCATCCTGTAACGCGTATCGCCTGAGGATGACACGGCGGTCGGTCGGTAACGTTGAGCCTTCAAGCCTGTTCGGACGGAGTTTAGAGACCTTCTTAACTCCAACCACTTTGTTTGTATTTTTGCCGGCCGGTGTGGCCGACCGGTTCTAGGCGCTTAAGTCCGGAACCGCGCTGCTACTACGGTCGCAGTTTCGAATCCTGCCTCGGCATGGATGTGTGTGAGGTTTAAGTAGTTCCAAGTCTAGGGGACTGATGACCTCAGATGTTAAGTCCCATAGTGCTTAGAGCCATCTGGTTGTATTTTAATGTGAGTGCTAGTGAAGAAGGCCATAGGACTGACGCCCGTGATTTTCGAACAGCTGTATGTCGGATAAGATTAATAAGAGGGCATGTGTCCATTTGAAGCTTTTTATTCAGAATCACCAATATTACGTCCCCTCAAAGCATGTACCTTTCCTCCTAAATCACCCTGCATGTACGCGTGACGTAGAAATATACGTAATTCCAGAAATTTTGTGTCATAAAACGCACTGAGATAGCAGTTTGGTCGGTATTAAGATTTCACGTTCAGCTTCTGTTAACGAATTGAAACGTAGGTCTGGGCCACAATGCATTCGTTTTTACCCGCTATCAGTCTGTGCTTCATCTATGCAGTCCACGAATAAATATTAGAACTCCACTAGATATAAAAGTGAAAAAAAACAAAAAAATATAATTTCCTTAATGAGATATGAAAGCTGTCCACATGACACTCTCCAATTCCAAAAATTGGCTTTTACCGAAAATGTTAGTATTAATGTTCTTTTAAGACACAGTGAAACTGGATACCAAAATGTTCAAATATGTGTGAATTCCTAAGGGGCCAAACTACTGAGGTCATCGAACCTAGACTCACACACTACTTAAACTAACACACACAGACATGCCTGAAGGAGGACTCGAACCTCCGGCGGGAGCGGCCGCACAATCCGTGAGAGGCACCTCTAACAGAGCGGCCACGCCGCACGGCCAGTGGATACCGTATAAAGTACATGCCATATACGAAGTGAAATCTGAAGTGCTTACTATTTAGTATATTCCATCATTGAAACAATAAATAAGGAATTTATTGAAATAATCATGTCATCGCGCTTCATAAATGGATCGTCAACAGAAAATACCAATTATTCTACTAACAAAAACATTTTGTTTGGACTGTGATGGTGTAACGTGTGGGATATAAAAGTTTCTGTTAGTAGTCTCTCCTGTCAGAAAACATATATGTAAATAACAAACGCGTTGTTGTGAAATAAGTGGAATAGGATGGTTCAAATGGCTCTGAGCACTATGGGACTCAACTGCTGTGGTCATAAGTCCCCTAGAACTTAGAACTACTTAAACCTAACTAACCTAAGGACATCACACACATCCATGCCCGAGGCAGGATTCGAACCTGCGACCGTAGCGGTCGTGCGGTTCCAGACTGTAGCGGTGGAATAAGATATTAATTATGTGGCAGTTTAGTGGAGAATATTAGCAGGTGGTTTACAGTAACAAAAACACACAGTAAGTACAGATTCCGACACAGAGTACGTGTAAAAGTCGTTAAATGGTCAAATGACAATATTAAAGGTTAAGAGTAGTGGTACAGAAGGCAGGTAAATTGAGTGGTGATGTCTTCATCATCCAGATGTCCGCTCTGGCTACTGAAACCGACGTTGAACTTGTTCACATTGCTTCTTATAATTATTTTACGCGTGTTAGTAACTTTGTGTATACTTAGTCTAGGAAGGGTCTATCAGACGATTTCCAGTTTCAGTTCACTTACTTCATGTAGGCTGTTGTTCAAGAATATAGAAAAATCTAATACTGATGTGTATTTTGTAGAGATCGCATGGAATCATTCAAAAACGCCTATGGCTCTCATTGATTGAAGACAAGGCAGAAGAATAATCTGTACATGAATAATACTTTCTAATTTGTTACGGATAAATCTCTTCACTTCTTTGTGGGCTCTATTTTTAATAAACTTCCGGCAAAAATGAAAAAATCAAAAATAACCCCTAGATAATCAGATCAAAGAAAGTTTCCCTACTGCAGTCAGTTTCATTAGATCTTTTTATTTTGATATAGTCCTCCTATATGTACACTATTAGGAGTCCACGGATTTTACCTACAGTTTTTAAGTAGTTTGTGATTTAGCAGTTTTTGGTTTTATCTTAATGTACACTAAAACACTTTGATAACTAATAATGAAATGACTCTGTTTAGAGTATACAGTAATAATATTCTAATTTCGTGAACTAAAAGCACTGACGATTCTGGTGTGCCTCACTAAAGCTGAAATAATTAAAACGAATAGAGAGAAAGGTGTCTAGATATCAGTTTACCGATTTTCAGTCTATCTTAACTTACGTCCACTTTTGGTGGACTGTGCATTGGATACTTTCTCTGCCTCGTGATGACTGGGTGTTGTGTGATGTCCTTAGGTTAGTTAGGTTTAAGTAGTTCTAAGTTCTTGGGGACTGATGACCATAGATGTTTAGTCCCATAGTGCTCAGAGCCCTGCATTGGATACTAGTGCATTATAATCCCCTACATATGGCATTTCCAAAACAAGCTCTTGAAGAATGACTATAGGATTATAATCTACTAGATTATGACTACTAGGTTATAACTGACGTGTCATCCTGCCATTACAGTTAATGTACGCAATGACATATGGAAGCTGTACACAGCAAATGAGATCAACTAGTTGCTCTGCAACTGCCATAGATCTCTCAATCACTGTTCTATTTATCATATGTTGATTTCAGATTAGTTAGCTAAGCTCGAACTTCGAAGTATTTTACTTATTTTAAGAGGTCTGAGGACGTTCAGTAAAGAACGGAATCGGTGATCACTGAAAAAGTAAGTGCGAAATCAGACTGCCTAAAAACAATGGATGCAAATTGCAGTAGTTCTTTAGAGATGAAGAAGCTTGCTCAGGACAGATTACCGTGGAGAGCTGCAATAAACTAGTCTTTAGTCTTCGAATTGAAGACCACAACAACACCTACAAAAACGTTATAATGACACATGTCTCACGAAGAAGGCTATGGCTGGGGGTTTGAGGTCAACTGAAAACTATAGAACTGCTGCTGAAATCTTAGAGACTGTCGCCAGCCGACTGTACGCTGGAGGTTCGCACACAGCTGGCTAGCAGGCTAGCAGGACGCACGCCACGCGCGCGGTAGCACCGTTCCCACAGTGGCCGCCCGCCTCCAAAAGTCTCGTTTTTTGTGTGAGTCACCACGTAAATCAGCCCAATTACTAAAGACACTTCACAAACACTCCGTGCCAGCACTCCGCAAGTAGCGCCATTCTGGCAGAATACCACCATCTGGAGACGCCACGGCTGCTCAGGTGCCGATTCCTTCTAGTTCTTGTCTCACCTGTTTGTCGGGCATTGTTAGCTTCACGGTCGCCATTTTTATTGTCACTATTGTGCCCAATTATGCCCTTAGGAAGACACACTATCTGATCAAGAGTATCCGGACAGCCCTAGATAATGCGGAATTGACCAGTAGATGTCACGGAAGGTGGACCCGCCATTATGAAAAAGTGCGGGGACTACTTTGTTGTCAGTAGACAAGCAGTAACCGGATAATGGATCGGTCAGGAGCGCTCAGTGACTACGAAAACGGACTAGTCACTGGAACTCACCTATGTGACAAATAAATCATGGACATTTCAATCATCTTACAGGTGCCCATACCCACTGCTGGTGATGTGACTGTACTGTGGATATGCGGAGGGACAACCACAGGTAAACCATGACCAAGCTGACCTCGTTTGCTGACGGACAGGAACCGTTAACCATTGGGGAAATTGGTTGTAGAAAAAAATGGCTCTGAGCACTATGGGACTTAACTTCTGAGGTCATCAGTCCCCTAGGACTTAGAACTACTTAAACCTAACTAACCTAGGGACATCACACACTTCCATGCCCGAGGCAGGATTCGAACCTGCGACCGTAGCGGTCTCGCGGTTCCAGACTGTAGCGCCTAGAACCGCACGGCCACTCCGGCCGGCTTGGTTGTAGAAACCCATTTGAAATCAGTTGAAGGAATCACTTGTGAGTTCCAAAGTACTACTAGTAGTCCACCTAGCACAATGACTATAAGCCGTGCGTTAAAAGGAATCCGGTACAATGGTCGAGCGACTACGCATAAGCTACTCATTTCTGTTGTCAGTGCTGAGCGACGCTTGAGCTGGCGTAAGGATCGACGCAACTGGGCAGTGTGTGACTGGAAACGAGTGATTTGGAGTGATGAATGACATTATACGCTGTCGTAATCCGATGGAAGGCATTGGGTTTGGAGAACATTACCTACCATCACGTATAGTGTCGACAGTGAAGTGCAGACTAGGTAATGTTACGGTATTGGAGTGTTTTTCGTGGTTAAGGGTTAGTCATAAGAAAATCCTAAATATGAAAGGATAGGAACATATTTTACAGTATAGTGTAATGCATGCAATAGAGGAACATTTCGGAGACAATGTCTTTGTATCAGCTTAAAATGGTCCATATCGTAAGGCAGCATCTATGAGGCAATAGTCTGTGAATAATAACATTCCTGAAATGGATTGGCCTGCCGACATGACCATAATAAAATACCTTTGGGATGTGCCAGGACCGCCGCGCGAGGTAGCCGCGCGGACTGCGACGTCTTCTCACTGTCCGCGCGGCTCCCTCCGTCGGAGGTTCGAGTCCTCCCTCGGGCATGGGTCTGTGTGTGTTGTCCTTAGCGTAAGTTAGTTTAAGTTAGACTAAATAGTGTGTAAGCTTAGGGACCGATGACCTCAGCAGTTTGGTCCCTTAAGATCTGACACAAATTTCCAAAAAATTTTAATTAGGATGACGGATTCGCTCCAGATCCCAGCTTCCTACACTACTGCCGTCTCAGAATCGGCTCTTGAGGTAGAATGGGTTACCATCCGTCCACAGATATTGAAACACCCCATTGAATGTGTCTTCAGCAGAGTTCAAGCCTCCATAAAGGTGAAGGGTCAACTAATAGGCGTACGGACAATTTTGATCTTATAGTGTATATTTCCTTGATATGTATTTTGGATCCTACATTCCAAATCGAATCATGAGCTAATCTGCTGCTTTGAAAATGGATTAAGTGAAATGATAAAATCTACTGGCTTGAGATAGGTAAGTGCTAGTGCACATTGAACTAATGACGATATGTCGTTCCCGAAACACCAAAAAAAATGGTTCAAATGGCTCTGAGCACTATGGGACTTAACATCTTAGGTCATCAGTCCCCTAGAACTTAGAACTACTTAAACCTAACTAACCTAAGGACATCACACACGTTCATGCCCGAGGCAGGATTCGAACCTGCGACCGTAGCAGTCCCGCGGCTCCGGACTGAAGCGCCTAGAACCGCACGACCACCGCGGCCGGCCCGAAACAACAACTAAAGTTTAAATCGTAATGTGTACAACGTAATTTATGCAAACAAACCCCTGCAGATATATTTCTTGAAAACCTACGATGAAAGCCCTCTTTAACTTATTGATTAAAAATCCATAGAGTACGTAAAACAAATAGTTTGCGATCAAATATCGATGAGAGGTATGGCGATAACCATTTTCTTTACAAATCTAAATACGCGAATTTCGTAGGGATAAAGAGAAACACTAAAGAGCCTCCCTGCCGGGTCATTAGCTATTGTTTAGTGCCCTTTTTCACCTAGATTTTAGCTTATAGTGCTCGTCACACTGTTTAGAATTTCCCGACACAGATTTTATCGGTCCTGACAAACGCATACTCTACATTTACGTCTACATCTTTAATCTGCGATACGTCCCGCTGTACCACTTATTAATTTCCGTTCCAGTGACGTATGGAGCGCGGAAAGAATGATTGTTTATATGCCTCCGTGCATGCTGTAATTAATCTTGTCCTCTCGATCCCTACGGACGTTGTAACATATTCCTAAAGTCGTCCTTCAAAGTCGGTGCCTGAAACTTTGTAAGCATGGTTTCTCAGTGTAGTTTACGTCTATCTTGAAGAGTCTGTCAGTTCAGTTTCTTCAGCATCTCTGTGACTGTCTCCCACGGATCAAACAAACCTGTGACCACTCGTACTTGCGATATCCTGTTTGTTAGGGATCCAAACACTTGAACGCACGAATAATTTGTAGGCAACTTCCTTTGTTTCCTTTATAGACGGATTGCATTTCCGCAGTATTCTACGAGTAAACCGAAGTCTACCCCCTGCTTTACCCACAACTAAGCCTATGTGCTCATTCCATTTCATATCCCTACAAAAAGTTACACCTAGGTATTTGTATGAATTAACCGATCTCAGTTGTGACTTATTGACATTATAAGAAACTATATTTCTACGTTTTGTGAAGTGCGCAATGTTGTATTTCTGAACATTTGAAGCAAGCTGTAGCTCGAGAATGAAAATTCCATGCTAGAAACAACGCACTGGCTGTGGCTAAGCCATTTTCCGCGATATTATTTCCCCCAGGGGTGCAGGTCATGCAGAGGAACTCTTTTGGAGGAGGGAAAGTACCGGAGAGGTACTCAAAAAACTGAAGCTATGACCGTGGGTCGTGTGTCGTGCCTAGACAGGCCAGAACTGGAGTTCGAGCTCATCAGTCAGGAATTTTCTAAAGTACGCACCTTCCGCTTCATAGTAAGTATTCGTCCTGGACAAGGGTCCCCAAGCGTCCATCGTTTTAAGTACGTCATCGGTAAATCGCTTGCCTAGTTATTAATGAATGTCAGTAAACATAAAACCTGGAGATTCACATTATATTGATTAATTACGTGCATGTGTAAGGTTGGAAGAACAGACGGACAGGTAGACCTACTATGACTTAACATTCATTCATTGGTTGTCGGCAAGTTGCGAAAGAAGACAAAGATAACTCAAGCTGCTTTGCGGATTTACAGTGGAGGACTGTGTGTTATGCAGCGTATGTCATAAATAACAGACAAAACTGACAGGGGTGAAATCATACGATAATAGAAGTAGAAACGATCCAGTAAGCGTAAGTCCACAAAAGATCTCTTTGTGACACAATTACGAACGTGTGGTTACGAGTCACCATTGGCTTCAGTATGAAGTATTCTACTAATTAGTAGAAGTGTATTTGAATTGAAAATATTTGACTCGAATTTCACACATGGCCCCTTGTTGCGGAATGTGATACACCCACGATGGGGCAACGACACATTTTTCTGTTTATACAAGGTGAATATTAATAAGACTGACAGACTGCAGCGTCGGACTCCTGACTGTAAATGGAGGAAAAATCCTATGAAAATGTGTCCGGAAATGGATGGTATGCGTGCAACGACAACGATTCATCGCAGAACACAGTACGGAGTTGTCTCGCATCTACGCCACAACAGATGTGCAAAGTGGCCTCCGTGGGATGCCGTGCACGTGTTCGTACGTCACATAATGGATTGCCGCACTCTTTCGCACTTTCCGGCCTTTCTCTGAATAGCGTCACAGGCGTAGTGAACACACTGTTGAAGGGTCTGCACATCAGGAACTAGTTCAGCATACACGACACTCTTCTGATGCCCCCAGAGGTAAAAATCCAAGAGCCAGGTGACCTAGCAGGCCATGCTACAGTGCCTCCGCATCCTATCCAACGTCCGGGAAAGATGTTGAGGTATTGGAGAACTGTCATGCTGAAGTGGTGTGGTTCTCCGTCATGCAGAAACCACATAACCTGTCGCATTGCCAAAGGCACGTTGTTAAGCAGCCCAAGTAGAGTATTTCGCAGGAACTTTAGGTACGTTCCTCCGTCAAAGCGTTGTGGGATAGAAGCCAGCCTAAGTATGTGGTCGGCAAGAATCCCTGCCCACACATTGATGCTGAACTGATGCTGATGAGACGCCTCAACGGTTCCCCGAAGGTTGTCTGTAGCCCACAGATGTCGATTATGCAGATTGACGTTACTGGTCCTGGTAAAGGTTGCTTCGTCTGTAAAAAGGGCTGACGACAGAAATCCCATAATTGTGATGATCTGGTGCAAAAACCATCGACAAAATCCTTCCCGTAGATGGAAATCCGTTGCTGATAATCCTTGCACTCGTTGCTGGTGACAGGGATAGTAGAGGTTGTCATGCAGTCATGTAGGATACACATAATCGCACTTTGGCTTACACCATGCTGACGGGTCACTTGCCTGGAGCTTGTACTAGGGATCGTGTCAATATCCTGTAGAATCCGGTTCTCCAGATTTGGTGTACACGCAGTCCGTCGCCTCCCTGCGCGTTCGTCTCTCTGAAAGGACCCATGATCACACAAACGCTCAAAAAGGGCTTGAAATGTTGTGTGATGTGCTTGGTAACTGAGTGGATACTTGTTTTGGTATAGCCGTGCTGCCCCTCGACCGTTTCTATCTGCTTGGCCACTTAAACATCATCTCGGCTTGACCCCACATGAATACCGGAACATTCCGCTGCTTACAGTACGCTGCGTGAATCACACAGTCTGCAACACACAAGGAACACACGACACATGGTCAGAGGAACTTCCATTCGTCAGCGCTACCTATCATGGCAACGATGCATTTCCAAATACATGTTCATAGGACCTTTTTTGCTCCATTTCCAGTCAGGAATCTGTCCCTGCAATTTGCAGGCTTTATTAACGTTCACTCTGTATAACAAGTCTAACGCGCCAATATTTTCCAAGAGTGATGGGTACCTATGAATTTTCTTGTCGAGCGTGATATCAGAAGTGAATTGTATACCGATACCGTTGATAGGGCTGGAGAACTGGAGCAGTGAATTGCAGGCTTACGAGATGACCGGTGGTATTTGAAAGAAATCGCAACTCACTTCAGAGATGAGTGCAGTGTTGCAGAGGAAGTGCTAGGACGACAAATGAAACTCATGTACAGAGAACTCAGTGAACTCTGTTATATACTTCTTTTAAGCTAGGTCACAAGTAAAAAAAATTAAAAAAAAATAAAGTACCACGAAGGAATTATCCGAATAGGGTAGAAACTGCTACATATGATGTACGTGTACAAAAAATGGTTACAGTTTCCGAAAAATTAGACAATTTATTCAAGAGAAAGAGCTTCACAGGTTGAGGAAGCCAATAACGCTTGGGCCCACCTCTGGCCCTTATGCAAGAATTTGTCCGGCTTGGCATTGATTGATAGAGTTGCCGGATGTACGGTCGTGCCCAAAAGTATCCGAACGACCTGAACTGCATTTCGCCTGATTCGCGTGCAACCCGCATAATGCAGCTATCTAGCAGGTCCTCTAATCGCTCCTTGGTACAGTCGTTTGACTATTGAAAATGGTTCCAACAAGTCACCACTGGAAAACTCTGCCCTGTATCGCAATAATTCAAGATGTAAATTAATATCACGATACTACAAATATCAGGGAACACCTTAGCACAGATAAGACTGTCCTTAAGGCCTGTAAACTCACATTTATTGCAATAAATGACATACCTGAAATGTTACCACTCTCATTATTACGTCAGATAGGTAATGCACGTAGTAAGTTCGTCGTATTCATGATTTCCTCTTCAAAGTAACATACCGTACTTGTTATTTAACACAAAATGACATTAAAAACCTAAGTTATTCAAGATCAGCAAGTTGAGAATATGTATGAACTTCAAGTGACACGACGAACCGTCTCGATCAGCATTTGGATTGAAACCCAGGTCATGCAGACTAAGATTTCGTGACTGACGGAAACTAACAACCATTCCCGACTATGCATACAGAGAGTGATAAAACTCGATTTTAGACAGTATCAGTTAGCAAATATCAACTTTAAATTACATAACGTAAACATTTTTAACGGACGTGCATTCCTACCCAGCATCTATTGTCCCTGTTAACGAACTACGAGAGATGTTAAACATTGCTTCATCACAAGTAACTTACTTGAAATGCCGTGAGGTAATGCTTTGTGTTGGACAGGGATTCGAACCCAGAACCTAATCGTACTGTTGTCGAAGCACAATCAACTGTGACATATCGGATTTTCTCTCGGCAGTAGCTAGATGATTTAACTGAAATGACGAGACGTAAGATTAATTTTTTCCTTCCTCGGACTCCAACCCGGCATCTATCGCTGTTATATTCTAGAGAATACGAACGTTAAATATGGGTTTGTTACATCAGCAGCGACGTGTGAGCATGTTTGAAATAGAAATAATATGACGAAGAGTTCGGTGCTGACTGGGAATCGAATCCCACATATATCGTTGTTGAATACACACAAAGAGACGACAGCTACCGAATTTTTCTCCACCAGCAGCTCGGAATAACATCCTTGAACTTACAGTGATCTCTCAAATAGTTCTGTGTCTCACTGGGAGTCTAAAACGTCAGATATCGTTAGTGTTGAGAACGAATGAAAATGAATTAAAAATCAAAATTATTATCCACCAGCGGATAGGTGTTCTCATGCTAGAGCTTGATGATACGTAATGAAAACTTTAGTGCCGGGCAAGGATTCGAACCCATTCACGCGCAGTAAGTGGAGATGTTGAGTAATGTGCAGTTTTGAACAAACAACAAATAATAGTCGAGCTGCATTGTCACGAAGGGATCAAATTCCGCTTTAAGGGCGGTCTGAGTAGCATTCCCAGTTCAGAACCAATTTTATCGACATACAGAAGCTCAAATAAAAGATGGAATAAGTGTCCTGTGACCCTACATAGCGTTTGTTTCGTTACTAGAAATAAATAACTACTATAAGAAAGGTTACTGGTGATAGAGTTCCCACATTTCGCCACTCCTGACTTTATTGCGGTTCAACCTAACGTCTACTTGGCAGAGAAGGAATATCATGTTTAATGTGAATTTCAGACCACAATGCCATTATATCTTCTTCAATTGGCGTAGCCAGAAGAGAATAGATTCTGTCCCTCCCTATTAAAAATCAGAGGCAGAAGTTGGGATCGAACAGAGACCATTATCATAGGAACCTAGCATCAATCCAACAGACAACCAAATCATCTTCTCTGAGGCTCATTTTCCTATCATAGCGCCGTTGCGACACACTCGATGAGAATTCTGACACACAGGCTCCCTGTAGTGGATGCAGTATGTTCAGTACATTCATGTACTAGGTTGACCGAATCGCCATGAACTAGCTACCTCGGCTACCCAGTGCATACATTCGACTTTATTTTGTAATCACCGAAATAAAATCACGTAATTACCACCAACACAGAACTGCCAACAGTGGAGGATGCAGAAATTTTAAATAGGAAGTGTTCCTTCCCATTTGACCTACTCTACTGCGCGTTCTGTTTGTTGAAAACGTTGTGCAGTGCAAAAGAAACGCTGTAACTGTCGGTCTCTCAGAAGTCTAGATCCGGCCATATGCATTATCCCAGAGCACTGTGGAATTCGGAAGTTCTGGAGGAACTGTTGTTGACTTCTGGAGGTGCTGTAGCTACATGGGAGCTAGTAGCGTAACAGTAAGCGTCGAGCGCCCTAGATAAGACGTCGCGGGTAATGTTATATTCGGTGCTACATATTTTTAAAAAGCAATTCTGCTGTTTTCTGAAGTTATCAGTTTAATCAAACTTCAAACTTAACTCCCTTCACTTCGCACCCCAAAAAGCCGCATGTGGAAAAGGGCTAACTTCTGCGTAATTTTGTTCTTTTCAGGTTTAATAGACTTCCAAGCAGCAGATGCATCTCGAAGCTTTTGTATTATGTATGGGGAGAGCGCAATGTGCCAAAATAGCCAGAAAAGTATTTTCTACATCAGCTGTCGTCTGGTAGTGGCATTTTATTCTTCTTCAAACCTTGTGTAACAGCTTTAACTCAGAACAAGTTTTCTACATGCATGTAATCAATAAACTGCATGGCATTGTCAGACTGTTATAGATAACATCAGAGAATTCGCATATATCGTTGATGATTAATTTCTCTCTCATGTTTAGTATTGTTTTAACAACACTGAAAGAAACCTTACGAAAATTGTGCACTGTATTATAAGAAATGAAATAAAATTACCTTTTACGAGGTCAATAGGAACTAAAACTCGTAAACCGCTATTTGAGGGACGCGATTAGTTGCGATTTCCACGTGCAACGGCTTTCCTGGGATGAAAACCGTAAATTTACAATCTTTTGCTACACCTCAAGCGATAATAACTCAGATAATGCAATGGAAATGACATGAAAAATCAAGTGAACTTTGAGGCTTAATTCCATGAACACCAGGTAGTAACTCGTCGATCACAGCGTTGTCAAACATACTTTGCCTTGTTGCCAAATCTCAGTTACAGTACCAGCAGTAAGTGGACGAACTTATGTGAGCCTAGAGCGGGCTGGAAAGTGACCATAGCTGTCTTCACAAACACGCGGCTGCTATGGCCTGGAATGCGTAATGCGTCTGATTCGCGCTTCTGTAACTAGCTTTAGGGACTGGAGCGTAGTTACTAATAATACTCAGAACTGACTGCAAACTAAGAATCATATATCAGTAGCTCTCATAGTTGTTTTTATATTTCTTCCGTAACTGTACTCAAAACTAAAAAAAGTTTTTACAGACGTTATCGTTCCTCGCCGATAGTCTAGCACACCAAACAAATATAAATAAAAAAAGATTATGTGTGTGTGTGTGTGTGTGTGTGTGTGTGTGTGTGTGTGTGTGTGTGTGTGTGTGTGTGTGTGTGTCTGTCTGTCTGTCTGTCAGAGAGAGAGAGTGATAAAAATAAAAAAAAGAATGAGAGTGGGAGTAAAAAATTGTTGTAATGTAATTGACTACTGGTATGTAAGGAAATCTTTTATTAAAATGACACGTTCAACATCATTGCGAAATGTCGTATTCATGATCCATGGAACAAGTATTAATCTAATCTAATCTACTCATATTGCTGAACAAACATTAAAAATGCACGTCATTTTCACTAGCAGGCCGGTTTGCACGTGATAGGGCTTGAAATGGAATTATGAATATTTTTGTACTGGATCAGGAATCGGACCTACATACTTACATTTGGAGGAGACGTAGAGAAGATTGCAGTCTTGGAAAAAGGAACTAAGTGATCGAACTATACTGTTCCGAGAGATTCAGATCCTCGAAAGAGGAGATACGAGTTCGAATCATAGTCCAGCACCAAGTGTTTCAACGTCTCTAGTTCAATCAAGTACAAATAAAATAAGAGCCCTGTTCCTTTAAATGGCTATCGGTTCATAAAATAAAATAAAGTTTTCTAATACAGGTAAGTTCACTGGCGACAGTATTTCTGTTTACCATGACCCCCACCTATGTCATTTCCCAAAGTAAACCGGCTCTGTGCAGTTGGGAATGAAGGAACGTGATGTTTAATGCGGTTTCTGGATTATAACGTCTTTCTCTTGAGGTTACTGGAGGTGAAGTAAATCTGTTTGTGCCTCTTGAAAGTAAATTCCTGAACCCATGCATTGCACTTGTGATAGTTCGTTCCACCAGACCATTGTGGCCACACTTCCCAGCCCCAGGAGTGTGCTGTAGTGGATGATGTGCTTAGCTCACAAAATCAGTCACGATAGAAAAAATGCGAGCCTATTAAATGGTGAAGTAGAAGCAAGCTTCTGACGCGGAGACTATACTATTCTCATGTCAGCAGGATGTAAAGACGCTTCTAGGCATCACTGCTTTGATGTGAAGCCATTTTGAAATTTTCACTAATTAAGGAAATTTCTTAGTTCGAGAAAATCCACTGCGAAGTGTGAAGTTATCGGATAATTCGGTTATTACCGTCATTATTACTATCGTTTTATTCATACCGTTGCTGGAACATATGTTCTTGAAGATCATTTAAGGTCTTTTCGTCATTATAGAAGTAGTTGCACAAGAACAGGTTCTTTCCCTGTCTACGGAATCTTTTTCATGTTAATATCAAACATCAGCAATTACTCGTAGATTACATTAAACCTAAAGTAATTGATGAAGACGTTACTTGATAACAAAAACGGGCTGCCTTTCTTCATTTACTTGCGCCTAGAAATGGCTGTCGAATACTGCCAAACCAAAAGCCAAGGCACCTTACTGCCATCCGATATACGTCGCTGTCAGTTCTTCCATATTATTTGGTCGACGTGACCTGTTTCAAGTTGTGTTTGACAGAGAACGTTATAGAAAATCAATTGTTTTCCTTTGAAATAAACAGAAAGATTTTCATTCTAAGCTATCCAAGTTCCAAATTTTCGCAATATTAGTTCAAATTTAATATTCGTTTCTGTAATGTAGGAAAGTATTTCACAGCTGCAAAATCCGCATACGACTCACTGTCCTTACATTTAGTCGCTGGCTATAAATTCCAGCTCAGAGTGACACCAGTTTAAGTAACCTAATGTAGCGAGGACTGTTTGCCAGTGCTCTTTCTCACTGGAAAATATGCAATTCACTTATTGGGCTCCACAAGTACACTGTAACAGTAATTTCTGTGTGTATGCAATGCATACGGATTGTAGAATTTAGTGTTGCTCTCTCTTCCACTTCTGTATACAATATGCCTGACCTAAACGGGTTCCCGGGTTCGATTCCCGGCGGGGTCAGGGATTTTCTCTGCCTCGTGATGACTGGGTGTTGTGTTCTGTCCTTAGGTTAGTTAGGTTTAAGTAGTTCTAAGTTCTAGGGGCCTGATGACCTAAGATGTTAAGTCCCATAGTGCTCAGAGCCATTTGAACCATTTGAACCTAAACGGGCCCTTTATCATTACAGGCCCTGGGTGGTGAAACATCGTACTGACAACAGTAATGTGCTTATACTGACAACCTCACTGTTCGTTTTACCTGATTTTGTAATCATTTAAATAAAACAACATCACCTTCCAGTGGGAGACATTTCATCCCCCTTTTCCATTTGTGAAATTTGTCAGTAAGCTTTTTGCCTTCCAACCAGCGAAATGCGGCAGAGTACGGCCGGTAAACGATTCACAAACCACGATTTAGTGCCGTTGAGACGATTTCTTTAAACATTGGCGTAGCTGAAGGAATTTAGTTTCTTCTTAAATCATCTTATGGTGCAACGTTCACAGGTATCTCAAACAGGAAATGCTCTTTATCCAGGTGCGAAGGTTGTAAAACAAATTTCTCACAGTTTGTGTCAGGTTGATCTTTTCGTCGGATAGCACTGCGTAAGTATTTTGTCTAAGAGGTATCACAAGTAGTGTTCCTGTAGCTGTGGGAATCAGTGGTTGAAAACGAGTTTAACACCAGTGAGTACAGCACTGCTAAATTTTCAAAATGATTATCAACCTAAGTTTGAATTCATACACAAACTGAGGCGCATTTATAATATTCAAGCTAGACTGTGTATCCTTGTCTTCCTTGAGTGGGCACACATGTATACAATACAATGAATACTTCGAACGCTATAGTTAACGTTGCTCTCATAAACTATTTTTTTTAATTCTTTTCGTTCTTAAGCGTGCAATATGTGTTGTAGATACAGTCTTAGAGAAAAAAACTGACCGCCGAGTCGTTCACGTAAGGTGGACAATACAGTCGCACTCCCCTCTAAATTCTATGTTCGGCAATATGCTCGCTCTGGCAATATTGTACTGCTACACTTCCCGGAGGAACTCTTGAATGCAGTCTGAGTACATTACTCTTGTCTATGACCACAGTCTTGAGATAAAACGCGAGACTAGCTAATGCGATGTCTGGTAACCATAAGCACGCGTTGACAAAAATTTTATCGCCCCTTTTCCTCTCGGTGCGGAATCTATGAGTATAATTCATGCAAGTCTACAATATATTTCACTTTCTGTCACATTGGTAATAACAGTTTGGTTCAACAATATTTTAGCGAGAGATTTCTGGGCCGACCATCTGCCTGTGAACACCGTATGCGTCTGAGTTCTTTGGGACCCGTTTGCTGCCTACCGGCGGAGGCTGAGGCACTGTGCTGCCTCACCTCCTGCCGACAACTTCTGCTCCACTCCTCACTCTTGACGGTGTAAAACTTTAATGTTGTTGAGCGGTGTCCCATAAAATCTGTCTACGATTTGTTTTTGAAATTGAGGTGCAAAACTGTTTTTATTTGATAAGTATTTTATTACACTAGTGTGCAATATATCAATGTGCCACAGAATTAATTTCATTGTTTCTGATCCAGTGCATTATAATTAAAGCGTCACATCTTGTTCTTTTTCGTTTTACGGGAGATTCTTTAAATACTTTATTTTTGTCATGGATTCATATGTGTTAGTCAAGGCACAGAGAGTAAATACAGTGTAATGTGTTTGGTTTTTTTCTTTGATTCCGTATTGTAAATGGATGCGAAACATTGTGTCTATACCTTTCAGAACCTGCTCTATAGCTACTATGGCAAATTGCTTGTTTTGAGGATCATACATTAAATAATGGAGAAGTGAACGCTGATAAAAAGTGATATTTAAAATATTCAATTGGATTTAAGGCGACAAAATTGCCCACATTTGAAGCTACCCAGAGAAAACGTAAGTTGCTAGAGCCACTGTTAGCAAATGTCTGCAGAGAGTTCCTAATTGCTTCTGTGGAAATTTAGCATAGAGGCCCTGTAGTAACCAAGAGGTTCCTTTCCTTCATACTTATCACCCTGGCATGTGAGTCTTAAGTAAAGAACAATATTGAATTTCATATCGTTGGTGGTCGATTCGAATTTCTTGAGAGACGCTTGTCTTGTGAAGTAGCTTGGCAATCAGAAAGCCGAGATCTATGTCCATTAACGCAACTTACTGTGTCGAGCTACCAAGAGGATTTAATGTGTAAAGGTTTTCTCCTGATTTCGTTACAGACTTTTTTCTGGAAAATCGCAACCCTATAAAATAAATCAGAAAAAATACTCGCACACGCTGGCCCCTACCACAGATAGAACTGATGACTCCTTGAACCGTTGCGACACAAGACATGGGTGGTACCACGGGGCTACGGACACACTGCTGCCAGCACCCCACTCTCATCATGGTGTTGGTCGCTCAGCCTCATAATGCATCGTGAAAGATAATAAAAGTTATCACTTATCTGAAGAGTAGCATTTCTTTAGCCAAAAAATTGAATTTTCTGTCTCAGTGTCTTAGATTACATGAGGATTATATAACACGAGTCATTCAAATGGAAAGCGAATATCAAGTAAGTTTAGCGAGTCAATTCAGTACCATACACGGAAGTGATTGCACTGTCACAGTGTTGCCAAATGTTTATGACGATGTTGCCAATTCATAATTCCATTTCAAGCCCTATCACGTGCACACCGGCCTGCTAGTGAAAATGACGTGAATTTTTAATGTTTGTTCATGTGTTGCCAACAATTTCTGTTCAATCACGCACACATCATACTGTTGGTGAGCAAGCAATTGATACTTAAGCTATATTCAGGGACAATAAAGAAGAAAGATAGCAGTGCGGTTCCATTGTCACTCAGGCACAAGAATTTGTATCCTTATTTTAGATTCAAACACCTAGCAGCTGGTAAGAAAAACCGATACGCAACATTTGATTTTACTTAGTTAACAATCCGATTACGTGTTGGGTTCGTATCTCCGTCACAGAACTTCACATCATGTGCTTCATCTTTAAATGCATACACACTTTGTTACTTCTGAATGGAGGTATATCAGACATCTTCCGTGGTTAGTTAACAGGGAAGAAAGGGTCTTGATAGGAAGAGGGAAATGTATCTGACAGCAAGAAAGAGTAGTGACCCAGAAACTATCAAAAATTATAAAAACTACTGTGTTATATTAAGAAAAGTTATTAAAAAATCCAGGAGTATGTGTATCATGTCTGAAATCAGCAACTCTGATAATAAAATTAAAACAATTTGGAATATTATTAAAAGAGAAACAGGTCAACCAAGAGCAGAGGAAGACAGTATTACCATCAAATTGAATGAAAGCTTTACGAACAAAAAGTCAGAAGTTGAAAATATTTTTAATAATCATTTTCTAAATGTTGTGGATATAGTAGGATCCAGGTGTTCATTAGAAGATGCTAGGCTGTTAATGGAAGATGCCATACCTATGCAATTTGATACAATTGAAATCTCACCCACTTCTCCCTCTGAAATTAGGAAAATAATAAACTTGCTTAAAAGCAAAAACTCACATGGAATTGATGGCATTTCCAGCAAAATACTAAAAGCTTGTTCTCAACAGATAAGTAAGATTCTCAGCCACCTGTGTAATAGCTCTCTGGAACAGGGCATTTTCCCTGATAGACTGAAATATGCTATTGTTATACCTTTGCATAAAAAGGGGGATAGATCTGATGTCAACAATTACCGTCCAATCTCCCTTATAACAGCTTTATCCAAAATTTTTGAGAAAGTAATGTATTCAAGAGTAGCTTCACATATCTGTAAAAATGAAGTACTAACAAAATGTCAGTTTGGTTTCCAGAAAGGTTTTTCAACAGAAAATGCCATATATGCTTTCACCAGTCAAATTTTGAATGATCTGAATAACCGAACACCACCCATTGGGATTTTTTGTGATCTCTCAAAGGCTTTTATTGTGTAAATCATGAAATTCTGCTAGACAAGCTCAAGTATTGTGGCATGAGTGGGACAGTGCACAAATGGTTTAATTCGTACCTAACTGGAAGAGTGCAGAAAGTTGAAATAAGTAATTCTCGTAACATGCAAAGATCAGCACATTCCTCAAACTGGGGAACTATCAAGAATGGGGTTCCACAAGGGTCAGTCTTAGGTCCTTTGTTGTTCTTATTATATATTAATGACTTGCCATTCTATATTCATGAAGAGGCAAAGTTAGTTCTCTTTGCTGATGATACAAGTATCGTAATCACACCTGACAACCAAGAATTAACTGATGAAATTGTCAATACTGTCTTTCAGAAAATTAGTAAGTGGTTCCTTGTAAACGGACTCTCACTGAATTTTGATAAGTCACAGTACATACAGTACATACAGTTCCGTACAGGGATTAATAAATATAGACCTTAATCAGAAGCATATAGCTAAGGTAGAATATTCCAAATTTTTAGGTGTGTCCATTGATGAGAGATTAAATTGGAAGAAACACATTGATGATCTGCTGAAACGTTTGAGTTCAGCTACCTATGCAATAAGGGTCATTGCAAATTTTGGTGATAAACATCTTAGTAAATTAGCTTACTACGCCTATTTTCACTCATTGCTTTCATATGGCATCATATTTTGGGGGAATTCATCACTGAGGAATAAAGTATTTATTGCACAAAAGCGTGTAATCAGAATAATAGCTGGAGTCCACCCAAGATCATCCTGCAGACATTTATTTAAGGATCTAGGGATATTCAGAGTAGCTTCTCAGTATATATACTCTCTTATGAAATTTGTTATTATCAACCAAACCCAATTCAAAAGTAATAGCAGTGTGCATAACTACAATACTAGGAGAAAGGATGATCTTCACTATTCAAGATTAAATCTAACTTTGGCACAGAAAGGGGTGAATTATACTGGTACTAAAGTCTTTGGTCACTTACCAAATAGTATCAAAAGTCTGACAGATAACCAACAAGTATTTAAGAAGAAATTAAAAGAATTTCTGAATGACAACTCCTTCTACTCCATAGAGGAATTTTTAGATATAAATTAAGAAAAAAAAGAAAAAAAAATATTTAAAAAATAAAAAAATAAAAATAAAAATAAAGAAAAACAAAAAACACAAAAAATAAAGTTGTTATATTAACTTAAGTATGTTGTTAAATTAACCTAATTATGTCATGTATTAGAAAATTTGACTCGTTCCACATCATTACGAAATATCGTATTCATGATCCATGGAACTAGTATTAATCTAATCTAATCTAATCTAGTCCCGGTTTATTACAAAACTGTCGTCTTTTATTTTCAAGTTAAGATTTGGTTACTGATATTGGCGAAAATTTCGGTAATTCATGACTCTTCACGGCTAGTCAGCAATATGATATGATTAGATTACATTAGATTAATATTTCTTCCATTGAACATGAATACACACACACACGCACACACCCACACACACACACACACACACACACACACACACACACACACACACACACACACACACACACATGCACATATTCTTTTTTTATTTATATTTGTTTGGTGTACTGGACTATCGCCGAGGCACGACAAAATCTGTAAATGAGTTTTTTAGTTTTGAGTACAATTACGAAAGAAATATAAAAACAACTATGAGAGCTACTGATATATGATTCTTAGTTTGCAGTCAGTTCTGAGTATTATTAGTAACTACGCTCCAGTCCCTAAAGCTAGTTACAGAAGCGCGAATCAGACGCATTACGTATTCCAGGCCATAGCAGCCGCGTGTTTGTGAAGACAGCTATGGTCACTTTCCAGCCCGCTCTAGGCTCACATAAGTTCGTCCACTTACTGCTGGTACTGTAACTGAGATTTGGCAACAAGGCAAAGTATGTTTGACAACGCTGTGATCGACGAGTTACTTCCTGGTGTTCATGGAATTAAGCCTCAAAGTTCACTTGATTTTTCATGTCATTTCCATTGCATTATCTGAGTTATTATCGCTTGAGGTGCAGCAAAAGATTGTAAATTTACGGTTTTCATCCCAGGAAAGCCGTTGCACGTGGAAATCGCAACTAATCGCGTCCCTTAAATAGCGGTTTACGAGTTTTAGTTCCTATTGACCTCGTAAAATGTAGTTTTATTTCATTTCTTATAATACAGTGCACAATTTTCGTAAGGTTTCTTTCAGTGTTGTTAAAACAATACTAAACATGAGAGAGAAATTAATCATCAACGATATATGCGAATTCTCTGATGTTATCTATAACAGTCTGACAATGCCATGCAGTTTATTGATTACATGCATGTAGAAAACTTGTTCTGAGTTAAAGCTGTTACACAAGGTTTGAAGAAGAATAAAATGCCACTACCAGACGACAGCTGATGTAGAAAATACTTTTCTGGCTATTTTGGCACATTGCGCTCTCCCCATACATAATACAAAAGCTTCGAGATGCATCTGCTGCTTGGAAGTCTATTAAACCTGAAAAGAACAAAATTACGCAGAAGTTAGCCCTTTTCCACATGCGGCTTTTTGGGGTGCGAAGTGAAGGGAGTTAAGTTTGAAGTTTGATTAAACTGATAACTTCAGAAAACAGCAGAATTGCTTTTTAAAAATATGTAGCACCGAATATAACATTACCCGCGACGTCTTATCTAGGGCGCTCGACGCTTACTGTTACGCTACTAGCTCCCATGTAGCTACAGCACCTCCAGAAGTCAACAACAGTTCCTCCAGAACTTCCGAATTCCACAGTGCTCTGGGATAATGCATATGGCCGGATCTAGACTTCTGAGAGACCGACAGTTACAGCTTTTCTTTTGCACTGCACAACGTTTTCAACAAACAGAACGCGCAGTAGAGTAGGTCAAATGGGAAGGAACACTTCCTATTTAAAATTTCTGCATCCTCCACTGTTGGCAGTTCTGTGTTGATGGTAATTACGTGATTTTATTCCGGTGATTACAAAATAAAGTCGAATGTATGCACTGGGTAGCCGAGGTAGCTAGTTCATGGCGATTCGGTCAACCTAGTACATGAATGTACTGGACATACTGCATCCACTACAGGGAGCCTGTGTGTCAGAATTCTCATCGAGTGTGTCGCAACGGCGCTATGATAGGAAAATGAGCCTCAGAGAAGATGATTTGGTTGTCTGTTGGATTGATGCTAGGTTCCTATGATAATGGTCTCTGTTCGATCCCAACTTCTGCCTCTGATTTTTAATAGGGAGGGACAGAATCTATTCTCTTCTGGCTACGCCAATTGAAGAAGATATAATGGCATTGTGGTCTGAAATTCACATTAAACATGATATTCCTTCTCTGCCAAGTAGACGTTAGGTTGAACCACAATAAAGTCAGGAATGGCGAAATGTGGGAACTCTATCACCAGTAACCTTTCTTATAGTAGTTATTTATTTCTAGTAACGAAACAAACGCTATGTAGGGTCACAGGACACTTATTCCATCTTTTATTTGAGCTTCTGTATGTCGATAAAATTGGTTCTGAATTGGGAATGCTACTCAGACCGCCCTTAAAGCGGAATTTGATCCCTTCGTGACAATGCAGCTCGACTATTATTTGTTGTTTGTTCAAAACTGCACATTACTCAACATCTCCACATACTGCGCGTGAATGGGTTCGAATCCTTGCCCGGCACTAAAGTTTTCATTACGTATCATCAAGCTCTAGCATGAGAACACCTATCCGCTGGTGGATAATAATTTTGATTTTTAATTCATTTTCATTCGTTCTCAACACTAACGATATCTGACGTTTTAGACTCCCAGTGAGACACAGAACTATTTGAGAGATCACTGTAAGTTCAAGGATGTTATTCCGAGCTGCTGGTGGAGAAAAAATCGGTAGCTGACGTCTCTTTGTGTGTAGCCAACAACGATATATGTGGGATTCGATTCCCAGTCAGCACCGAACTCTTCGTCATATTATTTCTATTTCAAACATGCTGACACGTCGCTGCTGGTTTAACAAACCCATATTTAACGTTCGTATTCTCTAGAATATAACAGTGATAGATGCCGGGTTGGAGTCCGAGGAAGGAAAAAATTAATCTTACGGCTCGTCATTTCAGTTAAAACATCTAGCCACTGCCGAGAAAATCCGATATGTCACAGCTGATTGTGCTTCGATAACAATCCGATTAGGTTCTGGGTTCGAATCCCTGTCCAACACAAAGCATTACCTCACGGCATTTCAAGTAAGTTACTTGTAAAGAAGCAATATTTAACGTCTCTCGTAGTTCGTTAACAGGGACAATAGATGCTGGGTAGGAATTCACGTCCGTTAAAAATGTTTACGTTATGTAATTTAAAGTTGATATTTGCTAACTGATACTGTCTAAAATCGAGGTTTATCACTCTCAGTATGCATAGTCAGGAATGACTGTTAGTTTCCGTCAGTCAGTCTGCATGACCTGGGTTTGAATCCAAATGCAGAACGAGACGGTTCGTCGTGTTATTTGAAGTTCATACATATTCTCAACTAACTGATCGTGAATAACTTAAATTTTTAATGTCATTTTGTGTTAAATAACAAGTACGGTATGTTACTTTGAAGAGTAAATCATGAATACGACGAACTTACTACGTGCATTACCTATCTGACGTAATAATGAGAGTGGTAACATTTCAGGTATGTCATTTATTGGAATAAATGTGAGTTTACAAGCTTTAAGGACAGTCTTATCTGTGATAAGCTGTTCCCTGATATTTGTAGTATCGTGATATTACTTTACATCTTGAGTTGTTGCGATACAGAGAAGAGATTTCTAGTCGTGACTTGTTGGAACCATTTTCAATAGTCAAACAACCGTACCAAGGAGCGATTAGAGGACCTGCTAGACAGCTGCATTGTGTGGGTTGCATGTGAATCAGGCGAAATGCAATTCAGGTCGTTCGGTTACTTTTGAGTCTGTCTGTACATTTGAGGGATATCGTGCTAGATTCGGTCCAGTTTACGTATTAGATCGTCAAAATCCCGAGCTGGCTGGAGGACCCTGCCCCACAATTCTCCATACGTTCTCAACTGGAGAGAGATCTGGTGACCTTGCTAGCCACTGTAGGGTTTGGAAAGCACGAAGACAAGCAGTAGAAACTCTCGCCGTGTGCATGAGGCATTATCTTGCTGAAATGTAAGCCCAGGATGGCTCGCCGTGATGGGACGTAGATTTTGGTCGACGTACCGCTGTGCTGTAAGGGTGCCGCAGATGACAAAGGAGTCCTGTTATGAAAAGAAGTGGCAACTCAGACCAACACTCCTGGTTGTCGTGCCGTATAGCGGGCGCCGGTCAGGCTGGTATCCCACCTCTGTCCGGAACGTCTCCAAACATGTCTTCGCTGGTCATCGTGGCTCAGTTCGAAGCGGAACTCATCAGTGAAGACAATTTCCTGCAGTCAGTGAGGTTCCAGGAAGAAAACGTGTCTGGAGACGTCCAGGACAGCAGTGGGATACTAACCTGACTGTCGCCCGCCATACGGCCCGATAGTCGGGAGTGATGATAATGTACGCACGCACACACTGAGAGTTTCTACTGCTCGTCTTCGTGCTTGACAAACCCAACCTTGGCCAGCAAGGTCGCCGGATCTCTCCCCGACTGAGAACGTTTAGAGCATTATGGGTAGAGCTCTCTAACCATCTCGGGATTTTGACTATTTAACGCGCCAATTGGACAGAATTTAGCACGATATCACTTAGGAGGACATCCAACAACTCTGTTAATCAGTGTTAAGCGGAACAACCGCTTGCATGAGGGCCAGAGGTGGACTAATGCAATATTGACTTGTTTAGTTTGCGAAGTTCTTTCTCTTGAATATATCATCCATTATTTATAAAACTGTAATCATTTGCTCGTTTGTACATGCACATCACAGTTATATATTTCTGTCCGATTCCGATAGTTCCTTCGTGAAGCGTCGTTCTTTTTTGTCTCGTAGTGTACATTCGTAGTATCTAAGAAAATATTTGTTACTGAAAACCAGTGACGGCTTAAAACCACACTTTCTCAGTTATCTCGCAAACGGTAATTTACACATGTTTACTGAAAAGTGTTTGCTCATATGATCGTATACTTTCAACCTTGCCAGTGTTTGCTATTCGTTATGATATAAAATTTTAGAAAGCATTCTGTAATTAGAGCAAAGTATCAATCGGTATAAAATGCTAAAAATCAAACAAAAACAGTCTCGATCGCGTTTCCAGATTTTTATTCGTTAGCAAACGGTTTTGGCCCTTTCCTCAGACAATCTTTAGGCTTTTCCCGTCAGCAATACAGTAATAATACATATTCAGTAGAAGGGGATGAAAATATGGCTAAACAGCGTTTAAAGTATAAGCTACAATAATTAAGAAGTGCGGTGTTATATCCATTACTGCTGCTGGTGGCGGCAGACGGAGTGAGATCCGTAGAGGTAAGGAAGTCACTACTGAATGAGGCAGCTTTAGTTGAGATTATATACTATAAGCTCCGCCCATCACCTACAGCGTTACATCATTGACAACCAGTCAAGTGTGAGATATGCTTCATTGATGGAGTAGTAGAAGACAATATTGTCCAAGTTCATAACCAGCATCTTTGGCAGTAGTGTATAATCCATGCAAGTGATCGCTTAAGCGGTTTATTCTGACCACTGGAGGCCATATTGTGGCAGTCGGTCTTCACTGGTACCGTCGAGAAAAGCTGAAGCACGGAGATCGTCTTCCAAGCCACCAGTCATCCGCTGCCTCCTCAGCGTTCCTTCCTCTGCCATTGTATCAGTGGCGGGCATCGCTGCAGTGCAATTATCGACACTGGTAAGCCATTGCTATAGGAACCAAACATAGTTTTCTCTGCTGTAACGACTACACGAAAATGCCCACAGGGGGCAACTGCACACAGTAGCGATTACATCATGCCTGTCATTTCGTTTCTTTTACTTAAATTAATTATGATAGGATTAGACACGTTAATATTATGTATGTAATGTTGTGGATTGGCAAGAGAGTCAACCCACTATGAGAGGAAGCCGAAAGGCACGCGTTTTAGCTCACGCAGGCTGGCGTGAGGTCTGGAACAGGTCAAGGAAATGAGACTAGCAAAAAAGGACGTAGCTGTGGAATACTTAACTTTAATCCATGAATGGTGAACATCGCTCTTGACGGTACATGTTTTACAGCATCAATAGTAACTGGTAATGGCGCCTTGCTAGGTCGTAGCAAATGACGTAGCTGAAGGCTATGCTAACTACCGTCTCGGCAAATGAGAGCGTATTTTGTCAGTGAACCATCGCTAGCAAAGTCGGCTGTACAACTGGGGCGAGTGCTAGGAAATCTCTCTAGACCTGCCGTGTGGCGGCGCTCGGTCTGCAATCACTGATAGTAGCGACACGCGGGTCCGACGTATATTAACGGACCGCGGCCGATTTAAAGGCTACCACCTAGCAACTGTGGTGTCTGGCGGTGACACCACATGTAATTTTTGTATTTCTTTCTGTATCCATTTTTTTATAAATTCGACTAACCAATCATTGTAGCGTATCTCACGCATGATTAATTGCCAATGGTTTAATGCTGTAGGCGATGGGCAGAGCTTATAGTATATAATCTCGACTGATGCTGCGTTATTCAGCAGTGACTTCCTTACCTCTACGGATCTCGCTCCGTCTGCCGCCACCAGCAGCAATAATGGACTACTTCTTAATTATTGTAGCTTATACCTTAAACGCTGTTTAGCCATATTTTCATCCCCTTCTACTGAATATGCATTATTACTGTATTGCAGAGGGGAAAAGCCTGAAGATGGTCTGAGTAAAGGGCCGAAACCGTTTGCTAACGAATAAAAATCTGGAAACGCGATCGGGACTGTTTTTATTTGATTTTTAGCTATATGATACACCCTGCGTATGCGCCTATCGATAAATACCCGCGAATACGTTTGTATGAGTGTCAGAAGAGACACAAGCACCAGATCAACTTGTTGCTTGCAGCGATTAAGGAAATAAATCCGCATGCACGACTTGTAGACAACTGAATTATGTTCGATTGTCTACTAAGGGACAAATAGCACAAACGAAACTTCCGCACAGAAGAAATCGCTGACAGTATGATCGAGTACATTGAGTTGGATCCTCGAAGAATTGCAGCCAGTGTTCTTCACGACGAGGGTACTTCTCCCCTTGCACAGCTAATACTGGTGGGTGTTCTACATTACCGCGAGGATCCGACAGTGAGGTGCATGTGTGCTTTGTATGAAAAACTGATCAGAAGTAGAAAATGCTTCCAGGAAGAAGTCTGACTTCTCAGACAAGAAGATATATTGCTGACCACTAAAATTTCAATATCAACAAGGATAAGAAATCAGGAAATTTATTTATTCTGTATATATGATATAGATAAAAGACTACATGATTAAATATGGAAGTGATTTGGGGCTATGCAGAGTGCAAAATTTAATGCACAGAGCTGTCACCATGACAGCAACAATAGATCCACCCCAGGTAGGGCTTGGATAACAGATACAGGTACATTATTCCACTCTAATTAAAATATATGCTTGGATTCACCAATTGCAATTGCCGGTCTTTCCACAGCCCATGACCAAATGTTTCCAGTTGTGGGAGATCTGGAGGACTTGCATGTTCAGAGCAACAGTCGAAAGCCCCCGTTTCGAGGTATTTCTTGACGACACAGGTCTTGCATTATCTGATTTAAATACGATCTCACAGAAACCTCGAAAACAGGGCCAAGCCACCAACTTTAACACATCAGACATGTAATGAGTACTGTCTAAATTATCAGCTATTCGAATCAGATACGATCATATTTGGCGCAGTGGTTGGCGCACTCGACTCGCATTCGGGAGGACGACGGTTCAAACCCGAGTCCGGCCATGCAGATTCTGGTTTTCCGTTATTTCCATAAATCGCTCCAGGCAAATGCCGGGATGGTTCCTTCCAAAGGTCACGACCGATTTCCTTCACCCTCCTGGACACTATCTGAGCTTGTGCTCCATCTCTAATAACCTCGATGTCGACGGGACGTGTTGAGCACCCGATGACATCCTGTACTATCACAACAGGTGATGGTCACGACGATGATGACTGACATCTCCTGATATGCTCTACATGAGGATACGTCGATCATAATGATATACACGGAACCATGAGTCGTCTGTTAAGACAACGTGGTATCATTGTGGTGTCCAGTAGTGTTCGCGGGGGCACCACGATCGGCACTCCTCTCTCTACTGCTGCGTCATGGGAAGCCAAAACAATGGTCGCGTGGTGCTCCATACATCATCGCACTATCCGTTTGGATACCTGTCTTGTTGCGTATAAGCCCATTATCTGACTCATGATACATGAAGTGACTGTAAGATTCTGGGCGGCAGAGCGAACTGTATATTTATCCTACTGAGCACTAGTTTCGTGGGATCACTGAGATCCTTCATAGCATTGAGTGTGGCTCTCATGAACCCATCGATTCCATATTCACATGATAGTCGTGCAGTCCTGACCAGCGCTAGCAGCAATATCACAACAATAAATGACAGTCTGATAGGCCACAATCCTGCCGTTTTTAAATTACAATATGTGCTGGCAGAGGTTTCTCCTTCTTAATCTAGGTATAACATGATCTTCTCCTAAATAATAGTGAGAAACCTGCTGCATAATCTTTCCGTATGTGCACAATGATGATGGCAGTATTAGTAGTGTATCTGTGCAGGTTCTTGTGCAGTCTGCATTGTTGCCAGATTTCTGCCCCCCCCCTCCCCTATGATGTCATGTGTAGTTGCTAGATTTTTCGTATCCCCTTCCTACCACTTCCCTCGGATAGATTAATTTCTTTTTTAGCATGTGGAACATCTCGGTGACACTTCCACAGCTGTGGTAATGGTTCTGAAGAAAATGTCTGCACCAGTTGCTCTTTTACTTTTATTTAAAACTGTGACCAGTCTCTGCCTGCACAGCCATTATACAGTGGTTTCTACATAGTATCAAACACCAAAGTACAAACAAATTAGTCAAGTGGTACCAATAAGCATCACCACCAACAATTCAAATACATAAATGTTCGAGGCGATTCAACCACACACTTCTTAAAAACAATAATCCTACGTAGTCTGAACTTACATATTATTAAAATAGATATGTTATGTAAATTAAATAATACTGAAAGAGAACTTGTCAGCAACTATCATAAAGATACCATAATAACGTAAATATTGTAAGAAGCTGGTTATAACCTAGAAAATAGTCATATGGCTCTTGAATGTCTGTGGCAGGATGTCTACTGAGGCATTCCAAGTGTAGCACTTAAGTAGGGGATAGTCAAGTTCCAAGTAGGGCTTGTGGGAGCATGTAGGTAAGCAGACAAAGATAAGCCATGAAATAAAAATTGATAACTCCTTTAAAAGTTAAATAAAGTAGACAATAAATAGTAATTAAATGAACGACAGGGATGAACAATAAAAAATGTGTTAAAAGTATTATTGCAAAACGCGAAAGTACAGCAGATGATGCTCAGAGACCCTATGATGAACGAAAAGTCGATTTGGGGACCAACGATAGTAAATGAACAGAAGCAACCAAGAATATCTCTGCATAAAAACATGATGTTAATATGATGTGAGGCTGTTAGGAACTGAGCGTGGTCTGCTGTTGACAATAAATGGGCCTGCTGTACCATGTAAAGAAATGTAACACCGTTAAAATTAATTAAATATAATAAATCATACACATCTTGAAAGGTATACAAGGAAACAATGTGTTTCAGGTTTGCTTGTAAGTTATGAACATCACTCTTATTGTGGAGCACATGACTGCAGATTTCAATTTAGTCAAAAATGTCCATATGGGTACCTTTCACCATTTTATGGAATACTGTTAGGTTTTGGCAATGACGCTGCGTCGTTTTGTAATTAAGTGACAAGCAAAGGCAGATATGCATTCTTCCTTCCTACTTATGTGAGGTCTTTGAATATAGTTGTAAGGTTTTGCAGCAGATTTTACAAATACCTGAAGCTGTAAATTCGTTGTTTTTAGTTTTGATGTTGTGAGCAAGGAGCTGACCTGGCGCGTTATCAGGTTCGAAGGTAATTCTAACATTAAATCTGAGAAACAATGCAGTGAGTTTATAAGAGACGTTCCGATAAAAGGAAACAAGGTGAATTCCATCTTTTCGGTCATATTGTCACTAGCTATGCTGCCTCTGTTTTGAAGAATCTCAAGTTCAAAATTTTCAAGTGTCGTCTCGAAAAGTGACTTTTTTCAAACTGAACTACAGTACTTAGGTCATGTAGCAGACAGTCAGGGTGTGCACCCCCTCCAATCTCATTTGCTTGCAATCCGTGACCTGCCTGTTCCTCGCAATGTGTCTGAACTGCAGTCAGTAATAGGCATAATGACGTACTACATTCGGTTCATATCGTTGCTCCATTGCATCGCTTGCGTCACAAAAATGTGCCTTTTGTGTGGACTAAAGACTGTCAAGACGCATTTCAGAAGCTTAAAAATGCTTTGCTTAGTGACGGATGTTTAGCGCATTCTGACCCTGTCAAACCAGTAGTTCTGCAAGTCGACGCTTCTTCCTACAGAATCGGCTCTGTGCTTTCACACGGAGTTGGCGCACTAGACAGATCTACAGCTTTTGCCTCAAAGTTGTTAACTCAAGCTCAATGCAATTATTCTGAAGTATAAAAAGAAGCTCTCGCTATTGTGTATGGCGTGACAAAATTCCATCACTATTTGTATGGTCGCAAGTTCTATTTAGTGAGAGATCACAAGACTTGTTTCATCCCTCAAAATTGCAACGATGGACTTTGTTGCTTTCGCAGTATCAGTATGAAATTGTGTACAGACCTACGGGAAAGCGTGGCTATGTAGACGCCCTATCTCGCCTTCCGATTGGCCCAACCTCTGATTTTGATACATCTGCCGCATCTTGTTGCCAAATCGATACGCAGGACTCTGAGTTGCTGGAATCTTTTCCCTTGCACCACAGAAAAATTGCACAGGGCTCGGAAGCAGACACAGATCTCAAAGTTTTGTTGCAATATATTCGGACGTCTTCGCCTCGTTCATTGAACATTATCCAGGATTCAGTTGTGCGCAGATATTTTGTATGTCGGCATAGCCTTTCAGTACAACGAGGTGTGATTTTAGTTCAAAATGACAGTGGACAATCCCGTGTGCTTATTCTCAAGTGTTGCAAAAGAATGTGTTGCGCTTGCTCCATCAACTACATTGGGGAATTGTTTGCACTAAACAGTTAGCGCGACGGCACTGTACTTCGCACGGGATGGACGCCCAACAGAACAGATCACGTCAGCGCCGCGCATGCGCGGAGAACCAATCCGCTCCGCCTCAGACATTCTCAGCTTGGCTTAAGACTCAATCCCCGTGGCAAAGAGTGTACATAGACTTTGAAGGACCATTTTGAAACACTCGTTGGCTCGTAGTGATAGACTCTTTTAGCAAGTTTCCATTTGCGGTGCCTATGAACTTTATCACATCACGTAGCACTATTCAAGCGTCGTCCTATAGCTTTTGCATAGGTTTGCCTCTAGAAGTACTTGTGTCGGACGACGGACCACAGTTCACTTCACCTGTCTTTGAACGGTTTTGTGAACGAAACGGAATTCGTCATTTAACAAGTGCTCAGTTTCACCCACAGTCCAATGGAGCAGCAGAACGCTTCGTAAGCATTTTCAAGGAACAGATGGCCAAGCTTCGCACCACCCACACACGAGAACAGGCGATGCAACTCTTTCACGCCTCCTAACGCTCCCACCCACGAGACGGACCAGCCGCCGCCATTGGACGCTGCTACACTTGCTACATCCACCGCAGAATCCAGCGCCGCCAATGGCCGGCAAGTACCGCTTTGCGCTGCGTGATCTCGTTCTTTTCAGTGTTTATGGCAACCGTGGACGCTGGGAAAGAGGCGTGATCCAGGAACGCATTGGCTCTTTTATGTACTTGATTGCAGGTCCCGATGGTTTGCAGCGACGCCACCAAACCAAATGCGCCCATGTCATTTGCCCCGTGATTCTGCTTCTTTTCTTCCCCAGATTCACGGCCTCAAGGGACTGCGCGTCCTCGGCGGCCATCCGCTGGTGCCAGCAGGGCACCCCTGGAGGCGCGGATGGACGCTGTGCCCTCGCCCCCACCATTCCCGCTCGCCGACCCCACGGACCTGGACCTGGACCCGCTATCGCCATCGTCGTCATCGCCCCAGGACACGCCCTCAGGCATAGACGTGTGCCCTGGCACCTGTTTTCCAGAGGATGTTTCTGTTGCCTCGCAAGCCAGATGGCAGGGTACGGTCGGGAATACGCCATCCTCCACAGTAACGGCTCCCGTCCCATCTCTACGTCCAGCGTCCTGCCTCCCTCCCCGTTGTCGTTCGCAGCCATGCTACACAACTGTGCAGCATTTTGGGAAGAGGAATGCGCCGGCGTAAGCTGTCGCGTGCAGCCAACGTCCTTTCGGTCATCAGCATTTTAGATCGTCGCCGCGGACCGGAGGGCCAGTCTGTAGCAGTCTGTCGCACCGAGTGAGTTCCAGTTTGTCATTAGTCGCAGTCCAGTCAGAGTCGCAGTCACAGCCTCTAGTTCAGAATCAAGCAGCACAAAGCAACCAGAATAGTGTTCATAGCGGACTTCGTACTTAAACAGCAGTGAGGCTAACGTGGACTATTGCAGTGAGCAACTAGCTTAAGTGAAGTAGATTTCTTATGCTTAGGAATAAAGAACCCATTTAATTTGTGCTTGCAGTTTGTGTTACAGAAAGAGGATACCAGCCACCAAACATCATCCTCTCCTTGATTCCCACGATACAGCTCTACAGAGACAACGAGGCGACATAAATATTACAGTTGCACGACTTTCAATGCGGAATGGTAGTTGGAACTAGACTATGGGACATTGCAGTTCGGAAATCGTTAGAGAATTCACTATTCTGAGATCCATAGTATCAAGAGTGTGCCGAAAATACCGAATTTCGGGCATTAGTTCTTACCACGAACAGCAGTGACCGTCGGCCTTCACTTAACGGCCGAGAGCGGAGCGTTTGCATAGAGTAGGCAGGGCTAATAGGCAGTCAACACTACGTGAAATAATCACGGAAATCAATGAGGTACGTACGATTAACTTATCCATTAGGACAGTGTGGTATCATTTAGCGTCAATGGACTATAGGAGCAGATGACTGACGCGAATGCAATTGCTAACACCACGACATCGTCTGCTGCGCCTCTCCGGAGCTCAAGACCATATCGGTTGGACCCTACACGACTTGGAAACCATGGCCTGGTAAGGTGACTCCCGAATTCAGTTGGTAAGAGCTGAAGGTGGGGTTCGAATGTGGCGCAGACCCCAAAAAGCCATGGACCCAAGTTGCCAACAAGGTACTGTACAAGCTTGTGGTTGTTCCATAATGATGTGGGCTGTGTTTAGATGCAATAGATTGCGTCCTTCAGATGTTCGCGTACTTGGTGATTATTTGCACCCATTCACGGACGTCATTTCCCCAAACGACGATGGAATTTTTATGGATGACAGTGCCCCATGTCACCAGCTCACAACTGTTCGTGACTGGTTTGATCAACATTCCTGACAATTCGAACGAACGCTTTGGCCATCCAGATCGCCCGACATGAATCCTGTCGAACATTCATGGGACGTAATCGAGAGGGCAGTACATGCAGAAAGTCCTGCACCGGCAACACTTCCGCAGTTATGGATGACTGTAGAGGCGGCATGGCTCAATATTTTTGCAGGGGACTTCCAACAACTTGTTGAGTCCATGCCATGTCGAGTTGCTGCACTACGCCAGGAAAATGGAGGTCCAACGTGATATTAGGAAGTATCTCATGACTTCTGTTACCTCAGTGTAATTAAACAAATAAATTTAGTCTTGAAATATTTGGTATAGGTGAATTATCACTCTCCAAACAATGATTAAGGAATGCATCTTGCAACTAAATTAAACAATGATCTAAATGAACTCAGTTTATTTTTCTCAAGTAATAAAATCTCATAGCAAATGAATTTAGCAATAATTGAAATCAATAAACTAATTCCTTGGAAAACTGTGATGGAGGATCTGCAATGGTAATTCGAAGATAACACATATTTGATAAAAAAAATGGTTCAAATGGCTCTGAGTACTATGGGACTTAACATCTGAGGTCATCAGTCCCCTACATCTTGGAACTACTTCAACCTAACTAACCTAAAGACATCACACACATCCACGTCGAGGCAGGATTCGAACCTGCGACCGTAGCGGTCACGCGGTTCCATGAATGAAGCGCCTAGAACACATATTTGAACAAAACATTTACAACCACAGAGGTTGTACAATAACTGTCATAGGTTAGTACATAGTGATTGGAAATACCACGTAAGGATATACGTGTGCAGAGTTGAAAGCATGTGCAAATACGTCGTCGAAATGAAGACTGGTATTACTGAACATCATTAGGTAAACTTTGCTTTTCCCTGTGATTCGTTTAAATGTTGCGGCTCTGTCTCACCATACTAAGAATCTGCAAGTGGTGGCTGTGGTGGCCAACAACTCTCTACCTACATCTACAGTCAGCCTTAAGGGGATGAGGGGCTCTCGTCCTGAACGTGCAGAAATTTTGAAGCAGCCTGAACGTGGAGAAGATAAATTCTGGAAGTGAAGTGAATATCTGCAGAATGTTTCTGACAAGGAAAACCTCGAATGCTGTGTTTATTTCAAAGGGCTCTAATCACTATGGGACTTAACATCTGAGGTCATCAGACCTCTAGACTTAGAACTACTTAAACAAAACTAACCCACGGACATCACACACATCCATGCCCGAGGCAAGATTCGAACCTGCGACTGTAGCAGCAGCGCGGTTCCAGACTGAAGGGCCTAGAACCGCTCGACCACAGTGGCCGGCTATGATTTTTTTTTCGTAATTTTGATCAGTAGGATACCGATTCTTGTGAGTACCGATCGGTAAAATGTTGTCTTACAAGATGCTGACCTTCTTTCCTTACTCAGATTTCAGGTAGTTAACGATTTTAAAAAACCTTGTTAGTCGTGGGCCTCCAAAATGTGTACGATTAGCTCCCTCTGTCTGCCTTCCTTCATGCACTGTCTAGTACGTTTCGATCTCTGTAAGCACAGTCCCTCTCTGTTCTCACACTCCTAGAGTATTTATATGAGCTAATGAGATCTGTATTTAACTTTCTTTGAACATTCATTCAGTTTGGCGCCACCCGGTCAGGTGTCGGCACCTCACGCACTACAAAGGCATCCCAACTTTCGGTTCCTGTTCTAGTCTCTATGATGTTAACTGAACAGCCCGTGCTCTTCAGCGGCGTTTGATTTCCCGGTGTTCCCTCCTACACAAGCAGTTCTTCCGGGGCTCTGGTCATTATATGGCATCCATCCCACGGACACAGCTAGTTAAAAGCAAACACTGTTGTCCTGTACATTCCTGAGACGAACTCTGCATTGTCTGATGGCAGACACATGGCCCCAGTTGTACCGATGTGAATTTTTTCTTTCTCACACTCATCAAACCACGGCTCCGGCCGATTTCACGTGCCTCATGTATCCCTTCACACAAGGAGGCAAGTGCCTGTTCTGCGTATAGTCCTGGGGCGGACTCCTAGGGATTTTATGTCCTACACCGCGTCCATCGCTCTTGTCAGCGTTCAACTTGCTTTTACAGTGGCTTTTCATTTAGTTACGCATGCAGCCTAACATACGGAATCAAAATCTAATTAGGGAATGGTTCAATCCAGTATGTCAAAAATTGCCCTGAATTTTTTATACAGGAAGGACACACCGAAAACACTCTATGTAAAAATTTTATCTGTTAATACAAACTATAAGTATTTTTTTTAAATGCTGAAAATCGCCAAATTCATAGCCTGCCGGGTGGCTGGAAAAATGTGCACCCATACTGTAGATGCAGCAGACAGCACACGTGCAACACGGCAGATGCATATCCTTGGCTGACGGCAAATTGGTAAACAAACCTCCGCACAATGTGATCGTTATTTGTGAAATGAAATTCAATTCCCGTTGATATTTTCTTTGGCACAATTGTTGACAGTTACTATTCGCTCAGATCTGCAACACCTTTCAAAATGTTCAAATGTGTGTGATATCTTATGGGACTTAACTGCTAAGGTCATCGTTCCCTAAGCTTACACACTACGTAACCTAAATTATCCTAAAGACAAACAAACACACACACACACACACACACCCATGCCCGAGGGAGGACTCGAACCTCCGCCGGGACCAGACGCACAGTCCATGACTGCAGCGCCTTAGATGCAACACATTTAATATTCATAATAATTAGCAGTTGCCCTAGTGACATCGCTATATGTTAATAATGGACATAAAACTGAATTAATTTTCTTTGTGTTTTCTTCGTATGTACTTGGTAATGGCATCTGTCTCTGTGCAGGTTCCAGAGTTCCACAGTAATGTGGAATCCAATTAATGTTTTTAAACTAGCAGATACGAAATATGAAGAGCATAATATTCAACATAAATCATCTAATCCTGCTGAAGACCTACATACGTGTTATTTATTAGTTAATTTCTTAGACATTCATTCGAATGATGTAAACATTTCCTTAGAAATTGTGGAAGCGGTAGAAGATACGGGAAATAACTCTGACGATTCCGTGAATGATGAACAATGATTTTTGTGCTAATTAAAATGCAGAACAAAAATACATTACCTTCCTAGCCCAAAGAAAACATAGCAGTTATAGCTTACAGTGGCAAAAAAAGGCTATAAATTTTTGGTTAAGCGAAGGAGGGTTAAAGCCCTTAAAGTTAATTAGTGAGGAATGCCTGTTTCTTTTCTAAAATCTGAACGTGAATTGTAAAAAACTGGAAGAAAGATTTACACGAAACACATGCCAAAATTAAACTCGCAAAAGTGTGAAAGAAAAGTTAAAAATTTAGAACTGCTTGTGACAGTCAATGCACGGTTACCGAGGGAGATCTGGGCCCTCTGCATTGCAAGTGAGATGAACATTACTAATTTACAGACTTCTTTAACCTAGTTAAACAGATTCAGGAAACTATACGAATAAGAAAGTAGCAAAATTACAAAGTTTACGTCAAGTAAAAATGTGGAGAAGATGTAATTAATAGGTAATACAATACAGAAATACGTTGGTTACGTGAAGATTAAGCATCTTGTTATCCCCTAAAATGGTGTATATAAAGACAATCACTCAGGTTTCGTGACAAAACTGTGTACAAACTGCACTTCATCATACCTATCGAAAAAAGACAGAGTCGCTTTTCAGTCGATGAAGTCTATGACACGTATGTATCTACATCTCCATCTACATCTATACTCCGCGAGCCACCTTACGGTGTGTGGCGGAGGGTACTTATTGTACCACTATCTGATCCCCCCTTCCCTGTTCCATTCACGAATTGTGCGTGGGAAGAACGACTGCTTGTAAGTCTCCGTATTTGCTCTAATTTCTCGGATCTTTTCGTTGTGATCATTACGCGAGATATATGTGGGCGGTAGTAATATGTTGCCCATCTCTTCCCGGAATGTGCTCTCTCGTAATTTCGATAATAAACCTCTCCGTATTGCGTAACGCCTTTCTTGAAGTGTCCGCCACTGGAGCTTGTACAGCATCTCCGTAACGCTCTCGCGCTGACTAAATGTCCCCATGACGAATCGCGCTGCTTTTCGCTGGATCATGTCTATCTCTTCTATTAATCCAACCTGGTAAGGGTCCCATACTGATGAGCAATACTCAAGAATCGGACGAACAAGCGTTTTGTAAGCTACTTCTTTCGTCGATGAGTCACATTTTCTTAGAATTCTTCCTATGAATCTCAACCTGGCGCCTGCTTTTCCCACTATTTGTTTTATGTGATCATTCCACTTCAGATCGCTCCGGATAGTAACTCCTAAGTATTTTACGGTCGTTACCGCTTCCAATGATTTACCACCTATGGCATAATCGTACTGGAATGGATTTCTGCCCCTATGTATGCGCATTATATTACATTTATCTACGTTTAGGGAAAGCTGCCAGCTGTCGCACCATGCATTAATCCTCTGCAGGTCTTCCTGGAGTACGTACGAGTCTTCTGATGTTGCTACTTTCTTGTAGACAACCGCGTCCGCGTCATCTGCAAATAGCCTCACGGAGCTACCGATGTTGTCAACTAAGTCATTTATGTATATTGTAAACAATAAAGGTCCTATCACGCTTCCTTGCGGTACTCCCGAAATTACCTCTACATCTGCAGATTTTGAACCGTTAAGAATGACATGTTGTGTTCTTTCTTCTAGGAAATCCTGAATCCAATCACAAACCTGGTCCGATATTCCGTAAGCTCGTATTTTTTTCACTAAACGTAAGTGCGGAACCGTATCAAATGCCTTCCTGAAGTCCAGGAATACGGCATCAATCTGCTCGCCAGTGTCTACGGCACTGTGAATTTCTTGGGCAAATAGGGCGAGCTGAGTTTCACATGATCTCTGTTTGCGGAATCCATGTTGGTTATGATGAAGGAGATTTGTATTATCTAAGAACGTCATAATACGAGAACACAAAACATGTTCCATTATTCTACAACAGATTGACGTAAGCGAAATAGGCCTATAATTATTCGCATCTGATTTATGACCCTTCTTGAAAATGGGAACGACCTGCGCTTTCTTCCAGTCGCTAGGTACTTTACGTTCTTCCAGCGATCTACGATAAATTGCTGATAGAAAGGGGGCAAGTTCTTTAGCATAATCACTGTAGAATCTTAAGGGTATCTCGTCTGGTCCGGATGCTTTTCCGCTACTAAGTGATAGCAGTTGTTTTTCAATTCCGATATCGTTTATTTCAATATTTTCCATTTTGGCGTCCGTGCGACGGCTGAAGTCAGGGACCGTGTTACGATTTTCCGTAGTGAAACAGTTTCGGAACACTGAATTCAGTATTTCTGCCTTTCTTCGGTCGTCCTCTGTTTCGGTGCCATCGTGGTCAACGAGTGACTGAATAGGGGATTTAGATCCGCTTACCGATTTTACATATAACCAAAACTTTTTAGGGTTCTTGTTTAGATTGTTTGCCAATGTTTTATGTTCGAATTCGTTGAATGCTTCTCTCATTGCTCTCTTTACGCTCTTTTTCGCTTCGTTCAGCTTTTCCTTATCAGCTATGATTCGACTACTCTTAAACCTATGATGAAGCTTTCTTTGTTTCCGTAGTACCTTTCGTACATGATTGTTATACCACGGTGGATCTTTCCCTCGCTTTGGACCTTAGTCGGTACGAACTTATCTAAGGCGTACTGGACGATGTTTCTGAATTTTTTCCATTTTTGTTCCACATCCTCTTCCTCAGAAATGAACGTTTGATGGTGGTCACTCAGATATTCTGCGATTTGTGCCCTATCACTCTTGTTAAGCAAATATATTTTTCTTCCTTTCTTGGCATTTCTTATTACACTTGTAGTCATTGATGCAACCACTGACTTATGATCACTGATACCCTCTTCTACATTCACGGAGTCGAAAAATTCCGGTCTATTTGTTGCTATGAGGTCTAAAACGTTAGCTTCACGAGTTGGTTCTCTAACTATCTGCTCGAAGTAATTCTCGGACAAGGCAGTCAGGATAATGTCACAAGAGTCTCTGTCCCTGGCTCCAGTTCTGATTGTGTGACTATCCCATTCTATACCTGGTAGATTGAAGTCTCCCCCTATTACAATAGTATGATCACGAAACTTCTTCACGACGTTCTGCAGGTTCTCTCTGAGGCGCTCAACTACTACGGTTGCTGATGCAGGTGGTCTATAGAAGCATCCGACTATCATATCTGACCCACCTTTGATACTTAACCCAGATTATTTCACATTCGCATTCGCTAATAACTTCACTGGATATTATTGAATTCTTTACTGCTATAAATACTCCTCCACCATTGGCGTTTATCCTATCCTTGCGGTATATATTCCATTCTGTGTCTAGGATTTCGTTACTGTTCACTTCCGGTTTTAACCAACTTTCCGTTCCTAATACTATATGCGCACTATTTCCTTCAATAAGAGATACTAATTCAGGAACCTTGCCCTGGATACTCCTGCAGTTTACCAATATTACGTTAACTTTTTCTGTTTTTGGTCTCTGAGGACGGATTCCAGTGATAGCCGGCCAGTTTGGCCGAGTGGTTTTAGGTGCTTCAGTCTGGAACCGCGCGACCGCTACTGTCGCAAGTTCGAATCCTGACTCAGGCCTGGATGTGTGTGATGTCCTTAGGTTAGTAAGGTTTAAGTAGTTATAAATTCTAGGGGACTGATGACCTCAGATGTTAAGTCTCATAGTGCTTAGAGCCATTTTTTGATTCCAGTGATAGGTATCAGTGGATTACTGTTTCTGCAGCTTTAATTCTGTCTTAAGGACCCTCAAGGAAAACTAGCACCAAAAGGTGGAAAAAAAAATTTGAGTTTGAAAAAATCTTGTAACCGTAGTAGAAAAATCTGGAAAAATGGGAGAGAATAAGTTCCAATATTACCTCGAAAACGAGCTCTTACCTGTTGCTCAAAATAATTCATTGTTTTTTTGGAGTCTGGACATGACAACACTTCTGTCTTTAGGAGGGCGACGAAAAGACTGTTAGTATAATTCGGATTCCAACTGAAGCTAATAGTGTGATTCAGCCTCTCGATAAAGAAATTTTTCGACGGTAAAGGAATTTTTGAAAAAATTGTCGGGCAGTATAATTGCCAATAGTTTTTTTTGTTATTTGTCCGCCCCGATAGCTGAATGGTCAGCGCGGATGGCTATCACGCCAAGGGGCCCGGATTCGATTCACGGCTGGGTTGGAGATTTTCTCCGCTCAGGGACTGGGTGTTGTGTTGTCCTCAGCATCGTTTCATCATCATCATCATCAATGGAAGGCAACGGGAAACCACCACTGGAATCGCTTCCCTAGACGCTTATGCGCTGGACGTCTCTGACGAGGCTTCCCCCATGACAAGACCTGCCGTAAAGCAGAATACGAAGTTTCGTTTTTTTTTTCTAGTTTATCAGCGGAACAGTATTGTTAAACTTAAGAAACATGTGCGTTGTCCGTTTGCATCACCATATTTTACAAATTTGATCAAGTACCCCTCGTTCCCAGCACAATACGCAAACAACGGCAACGATAATTTCTTATTCCTTCCCAATTTTGTCTAAATAAATCTAATAATTACAGTGAAATGCCTGAATGCGTTAATTTTTAGGGTTCTGCGCCTCAGCACGTAAAAACAGGACTCTCATAGTATCGTTTTGCTGTCGGTTCGACTGTCTGTCTACCTCACTGTCCGTCTATTTGTCTGACTGTTAAGAAACCTTTTCCTCTGGAACCAGACGATATGTCATGTTCAAATTCATATCAAATACTAAGGTCAATGGTCCCTTGGCGGTGTAAAAGTCTTAAGCTTCTATGCCAATGTAATCAAAAGATACGGACATTTATGTCACATATATTGATACTCGAAACTCACTTATCAAAACCTATATGGAACTTCATCTTGACCTAGAATCATAAAATTTTGCCAGGAGCAACGTTCCCGAGTAGAACCAAACGAAAAAATCAGAAATTGTTAAGCTGTAATTACGTCACGTATTTTCTTACTTCTTCAATCCTTTGTTATCTGACTTCAAGCTTGAAATTAAACATTCTCAAAAGTCTTGGAATCACTGGGACCGATTTGTTGCCAGTATCAATGTCGATAACAGGCGAAAATCTTCGATCTCCTCGATTCCCGGAATGCACAAACTGTCTATATACGTAAATAAGTATTTACTGTGCCCTCAGTGCGCGTGTCCTATTCGCACCCGTCCATTTTTTGTTTTACCAGGTGTGCCCGGTGAAAGGAAAATATTTGTGTTCGTAATCCATTAGACGCTTTGTATTTTTGTGGTCATCATCATCATCATCATCATCATCATCATCATTTAAGACTGATTATGCCTTTCAGCGTTCAGTCTGGAGCATAGCCCCCTTATAAAATTCCTCCATGATCCCCTATTCAGTGCTAACATTGGTGCCTCTTCTGATGTTAAACCTATTACTTCAAAATCATTCTTAACCGAATCCAGGTACCTTCTCCTTGGTCTGCCCCGACTCCTCCTACCCTCTACTGCTGAACCCATGAGTCTCTTGGGTAACCTTGCTTCTCCCATGCGTGTAACATGACTCCACCATCTAAGCCTGTTCGCCCTGACTGCTACATCTATAGAGTTCATTCCCAGTTTTTCTTTGATTTTCTCATTGTGGACACCCTCCTGCCATTGTTCCCATCTACTAGTACCTGCAATCATCCTAGCTACTTTCATATCCGTAACCTCAACCTTGTTGACAAGGTAACCTGAATCCACCCAGCTTTCGCTCCCATACAACAGAGTTGGTCGAAAGATTGAAAGGTGCACAGATAACTTAGTCTTGGTGCTGACTTCCTTCTTGCAGAAGAGAGTAGATCGTAGCTGAGCGCTCACTGCATTAGCTTTGCCATACCTCGCTTCCAGTTCTTTCACTATGTTGCCATCCGGTGAGAATATGCATCCTAAGTACTTGAAACCGTCCACCTGTTCTAACTTTGTTCCTCCTATTTGGCACTCAATCCGTTTATATTTCTTTCCCACTGACATTACTTTCGTTTTGGAGATGCTAATCTTCATACCATAGTCCTTACATTTCTGATCTAGCTCTGAAATATTACTTTGCAAACTTTCAATCGAATCTGCCATCACAACTAAGTCATCCGCATATGCAAGAATGCTTATTTTGTGTTCACATATCTTAATCTCACCCAGCCAGTCTATTGTTTTCAACATATGATCCATAAATAATATGAACAACAGTGGAGACAGGTTGCAGCCTTGTCTTACCCCTGAAACTACTCTGAACTATGAACTCAATTTACCGTCAACTCTAACTGCTGCCTGACTGTCCATGTAAAGCCCTTTAATTGCTTGCAAAAGTTTGCCTCCTATTCCATAATCTCGTAGAACAGACAATAACTTCCTCCTAGGAGCCCGGTCATATGCCTTTTCTAGATCTATAAAGCATAGATACAATTCTCTGTTCCACTCATAACACTTCTCCATTATTTGCCGTAAGCTAAAGATCTGGTCCTGACAACCTCTAAGAGGCCTAAACCCACACTGATTTTCATCCAATTGGTCCTCAACTAATACTCACACTTTCCTTTCAACAATACCTGAGAAGATTTTACCCACAACGCTGATTAAAGAGATACCTCTGTAGTTGTTACAATCTTTTCTGTTTCCATGTTTAAAGACTGGTGTGATTACTGCTTTTTTCCAGTCTGATGGAACCTGTCCCGACTCCCAGGCCATTTCAATTATCCTGTGTAGCCATTTAAGACCTCACATTCCACTGTATTTGATGAGTTCCGACTTAATTTCATCCACCCCAGCTGCTTTATTGCACTGCAATCGATTGACAATTTTCTCCACTTCCTCAAATGTGGTGCTATTTCTAGCATCATTCCTATCCCATTCTACCTCGAAATCTGAAACATTACTGATCGTATTTTCACCTACATTGAGCAACTCTTCAAAATATTCCCTCCATCTGCCCAAGGCATCCACAGGATTAACCAGCAGTTTTCCTGACCTGTCCAAAATACCTGTCATTTCCTTCTTACCTCCCTTTCGAAGACTGCTAATTACACTCCAGAATGGTTTTCCAGCAGCTTGACCCATAGTCTCCAACCTGTTTCCAAAGTCTTCCCAAGATTTCTTCTTGGATGCTGCAATTACCTGTTTGGCTTTGTTTCTTTCTTCAACATAACTTTCTCTGTCTACCTGAGTTCTAGTATGTAGCCATTTTTGATACGCCTTCTTTTTCCTTTTACAGGCTGCCTTGACTGTGTCATTCCACCAAGCTGTTTGCTTCATACTACTTTTACACACTACTGTTCCAAGACATTCTTTAGCCACTTCTAGTACTGTGTCCCTGTACCTTGTCCATTCCTTTTCCAATGACTGTAATTGACTACATTCAACTAACTGGTACCTTTCTGAGATCGCTGTTATGTACATGTGCCTGATTTTCTTATCCTGAAGTTTCTCCACTTTTATCCTCCTACATATGGACCTGACCTCCTGCACTTTCGGCCTCACAATCCCAATTTAACTGCACATTAAATAATGATCACTGTCATCAAAGAATCCCCTGACTACACGTGTGTCCCTCACAGCCATCCTGAATTCCTGATCTGTTATTATATAGCCAATGACAGATCTGGTTCCCCTGCCTTCCCAAGTATATCGGTGAATGTTCTTATGTTTAAAAAAGGAGTTTGTGATTACTAAGCCCATACTGGCACAGAAATCCAAGAGTTGTTTCCCGTTCCTGTTGGCCTCCATATCCTCTCCAAATGTACCTATAACCTTTTCATACCCCTCTGTTCGATTTCCAATCCTGGCGTTAAAATCACCCATGAGCAGAACACTGTCCTTGTCCTTTACTCTAACAACTACATCACTGAGTGCATCATAAAAACTATCCATCTTATCTTGATCTCTCACTTCACAATGCGAATATACTGACACAATCCTAATTTTCTTGCTAGACACTGTCAAATCTATCCACATCAGTCGTTCGTTTACATACCTTATTGCAACTACGCTGGGTTCCATTTCTTTCCTGATGTAAAGCCCTACACCCCATTGTGCTATTCCTGCTTTGACTCCTGACAGGTAGACCTTGTATTCTCCCACTTCCTCTTCTTTCTCACCCCTTACCCGAATGTCATTAACAGCTAAAACGTCCACCCCATCTTACTTGCAGCCTCTGCCAGCTCTACCTTCTTCCCAGAGTAGCCCCCATTGATATTAATAGGTCCCCATCTCATTACCATTTGTTTGCCAAGTCGTATCTTAGGAGTTCCTGGTTTGTCAGTTAGAGGTGGGACTCCGTCACCTCCAAAAGTCCGAGGCATTTTGCTCTGGTTGTTGCCAGCATCATATTTAAAGTACAAGGGAAGCAGGTTGCTAGCCTTACTTGCCCCGAGTCCCATTGGTAGTCTTTGCCGTATGAGCACAAAGGTGACCACGACTCAGAATATGTCCGAGATGCCCAGCCTTATTCCAAAGTAACTGGTATCCCGACTGTCAGGACCACTCACTTGGCCACTCATACGTTGCCCGTGGTTCATGAACTAGGACATGACTACAGGAACCCACACCATGAACCACGCACTTTTGTGGTGGCTACAGGAAATAAACAAGGAACTGTATCATTGTTAGTGAAACATACATTATTCAAAAATGATCATAACTGTGCTACAGCGGTTGTAATAAAATATTTAATTCAGAAAATTAAAGTCCTAATTGATGGAAGTCTTCTGTAATGTAACACCAGACATTACCTTGATTTTCTTTCCTCTACGAATCGCTTCTGTAACAATTACATCTGCAACAGTTCAATTGTTAAAGGGTACTGCAAGCTACCCAAGACATTAATGACATGTGGAATTTTTAGAATGGTTTAAGTACTTAAAATTTATATGTGTGCTCTTCGAACTTTGCGCTATGCAGCACCACGTTTTCTTGTCACGGCTGTGTCTCGTTATTTGCTGATGGGCCCGCTACTCAGGCCTGTACAAAGCACTGTTATGTGTCCGTTTGTGCGGCGAAACCGGGTAATTTTGACATTAAAAAAATATTTTCAGTGCGTTTTAGCAGCTAAAATTTTGAAAATGCACTTCTTTCGGCGTATTCTTCCTGTGTGAAAAATTTCATGGAAGGTGTGAAGCATTGGACCGTTCCCCTGTAAGTAGTTATGTATTGGTAGCCACTACTAGTAATTCATATTTCATTAGGCGGTGGAGATTAGGTAATTTCTATTTAATTTGACTATCTCTTACGGCTTATACACAAGTTATGGCACAGGACGATTAAAACGGTAACAGAGCTCACAGACACTCCACATGACACACACTGCCGGTTCGGCTACCTAACACGAAGTGAGAGGATAGTAGTTTCGACACCCTACGCTAGTACACTGTTTGTGATAGTGCTACAGCCACAGCCTGTTTGATCCGAGTTCAAATGCAAGCAGCACACTTATGCTTTAACTCATATTGAAGAATGGCGGGAATTCAAAATATGATGTGAAAGGAACTAAATTTTTACAAGAGTAGAGATCGGTAATCTATGTACAGAGAACGTTTCATGACGACAAACCGTTCGTAAATATCTTAACGTAGGCCTACAGCCGCGCACTCCGCACCCCAGCACAGGTCAACGTTCTGCATGACACAAATATCCTGCAGGGAAATTCGAAAAATCACAGATGAACATTTGTCCCCATGAAGTGAGACTTGTGCAGTGGCTCAGGATCCATAAAGAATAGGTTCACATATTATGTTTGTAAAATTCACAACAAAAAAGTATGTGTGGGAGGGGTGGCAGCTATGATGTAACCAATGGACATAGCCTGCCGTACCATTACTGCTGTGAACGCATCGTTCTTATATGCAGCAGCAATGCATCAAGCACATTTCAGCATGAAACATGCTTATAATTATTTCCAAGTGGACTTATAACCCTAAAAAATTGCAAATATACTCGTATATATGATGTGAAAGGAACTAAATTTTTACAAGAGTAGAGATCGGTAATCTATGTACAGAGAACGTTTCATGACGACAAAACGTTCGTAAATATCTTAACGTAGGCCTACAGCCGCGCACTCCGCACCCCAGCACAGGTCAACGTTCTGCATGACACAAGCTTTTGATAGGTTTCTGAACATATGTGGCGTCACATGTGTACGGAAATAGCATCCAATTACAATTTAGTAATCGTGATTTTCAATATGAGTTGAGAAACCGTCCGCTGGCGACAGTGAACACATAATATGAGCGATATGATGATTTAACACGATCCTACAGTTTTTAGATCCATATTTAAACCCTCCTACAACCAGTACTTTTTTGTAGCACTGAGGCCATAAAGATCTCAAGTAATTTACACGGGATATGTTGGCAGTATTTTAATGAGCTAACATTCACTGATGAACCAAAACATTATGACCACCTGCTGGCATTAAATGTCTACGCACAGGTCATGAAATTCGCATAAATAACGGGTCGCTGATTTAGGTACGCGGCGATGGCGCCAGATAGCGACCCAGACGGATTCCTTTGGATTTACATCAGGCGAAATTGGTCGCCGAGACATTAACATGAGTTCACTATAATGTTTCCCAAACCACTGTAGCACGGTTCTGGCTCCGAGACACGGACAATTATACTGCTGAAAGAGGACATCACCGTCGGGGAAGACATCGAGTGTGAAGGGATGCAGGTGGTTCGCAGCCGTCGGCGTGTCTTCGATTACTACCACGGATTCCATACACGCGCAGGAGAATGTCTCCCATAGCATAACACTGCTCCCACCAGACTGCGTTTATGGCGTGCTGAACGTTTCGAGCCGCCGTTCACCTCGATAACGGCGTTTGTGAAGACGAGCAGCGACCTAGTGTAGCAAAAATGTGATTCACCCGAAGAGCCGACACGTTTCCATTGATCGACGGTCAAATTCCGATGGGTCAACATGTGAACACGTAGAGGTGGTTTGCTGCGGTGCTCCATGCTCAACAATGAACAATGAACGGTGATGAACGGTGAGCTCTGAAACACTTGTGCGTGCGCCAGCATTGCGCTCTTTCGGCAGAGATGCCACAGATCACCATCTATCCTGATTTACAGAACAGACAAGCCTCCGAAAGCCACGTTCTGTGAAGAGTCGTGGACGTACAACTGTTTACCTTTTTCCGTGGATGCTCACGGCAGTAGCACGTGAACTTCCGACCAGCCTCTCCGTTCTCGAGATACTCGTTCACAAGCGCTGCTCAATAATAATCTGCCCTTTTCCAAAGTCGCTTCTTTCAATGGATTTCACCATTTTCAGCCCATATCTTCGCTAGCGTGATCCCCCGTCCGTGTCTGCTCCACCTACGTACTTTTGTTACCGCGTCACGTGCCTGCAGCGCTACCAGGTGGCATCCAACGTAGCAGTGGTCAGTGGTCATAATGTTTTGGGTGATCAGCGTAATTAAAGACATTATAGCTGTTCCATGTTACGGTCACTCTATTTCCATAAATGTTACTTTCAAGAAACAAAAAGATATTTACGTCATAATGATCTCAGTGGTGCTCATTGCAAAATACCATGAATAAATTTTGTTGTGTTGTATATATAAAACTGAACAAAATAATATTGGACATAATTGAATCAGAGAGAGAAAATCATATATTTTGAAAGTAATAGTTTTGAAAACGAAGGATGCTGATGCTGAGTAAGTGTTTAAGGTGATCAAACAGGCGAGATCATAATACTGTTTGACTTCGCACACAACAGTAAAGAGAGGTGGGCGACAGAGTGGCGCAGTAACAGTCGTCGTAGAAAATCTGGACAGGAGCAGGAATGATTAGCTAACAAGTTAACACAGTACACAAAATATTTACCTAACTTGTATATCTCCAAACAAACGAAGACTCTTTACAAAAAATGCAGCGAGCAAGTGCAAGTGGGTTGAGCTGCTGCCACCGGCCATCCTCTATCGCGGCTTCCGAGGGCAGTCATAATCCAGGCGTGGCTCAGTGGGCGCGCACCTATTGGGTCTGCCAGATCCCGTGCGACGGCTGTCAGTGTCAGGTGGAAACTTGCAGTTCCGTTATCAACTTCGTGACCCCCACATGGTGCTATCCATATGTGATACCACATTCATCACTCTCCTATTCACGGCCCCCAGAACAGAAACAGTGGACTCAATTTGTCTGTGTATGGACTAAATTCTGTGTGCAAGTGTGAAAGAGTGTTCTAAATGTTTGCATAGTGTGTATCTGAGGCGGAACATGCTATGCAGGGCTAGTATTCACTCAGTCAGATGTGGGTAGACACCTAAAAAGCACACCCAGACTGGCCAGCACCCTCACCCCTCGTCGTTAATCCACCAGGCAGATTCCGTCCACGGTCAGCATATCTCCCTGTCCTGGAAGAGGTCACTTTAACATGTGCGGCTACCCAGGTTGGTAAAACCAAGGAAGGTACATATTTCCAACGTGGTTATGGGGTCCAGTGGTACTAGGAAGGGTGTAACAAAGGGTGAGGCAAGAAAATCTAATAACAGGTACAAAAATAATTGAGAAATAATATTTTCATAGTGGTAGGTGTTACAGCTTTTAAACGTAACAGCCATCATTCTATTTTTATAAATGGTACATTCAAGAAATAAACAAATAATATATATTGGGATCATGTTGACCCCAATGGTACTCAGTACAGTAACCAAGGAATACATATTAATGTATTTATACAGTTGACTTGTATATTTTGAAAATAATAGTTTTGAAAACAATGAGGATATATGTTTCCATTGGGCTCATGAGATCATATCGATCTTAGTAGTATTGGGAGGGTTAAACTAAAACCAGGCAAATAGAACTGCACAGACCCATTGGAGAGCCGCACCTAAGTGCTGTACAGGTACCAGACGTTTTCCTCACAACACAGACAAAGCTACTTGACAGATAACATTTAATGTACGAAGTATACACCCGTTCTCCCATCGCTAAAGTATCGTTACCTTATCGCTAAGGCAATCGATCAGAGAACTTTTTCGTTTGTATTGAAATCCAAAAATATATGAGATTTACTACCAGTTATTGAAAATGGGAATGATTGCTTAATAGCGTGTCGGTAAACGCTACAGTGCCGAATCTGTGCTACACAAGACGAGAATGTTGCTGATGGCACGTATACATTTCAAACTTGACACCGAACATACAGGGTGACAATTACTAAACTATATGAAATAGCATCGCGGGGTGGCCGCGTGGTTTTAGGCGCCATGTCACGGACTACGCGGCCCCTCCCGCCGGTTCGAGTCCTTCCTCGGGCATGGGTGTGTGTGTTGTTCTTAGCATAAGTTAGTTTAAGTAGTGGGTATGTCTAGGGACCGATGACATCAGAAGTCTGGTCTCTTAGGAATTCACGACATTTGAACATAGTTTATATGAAATAAAATCTTCATAATTTCTGAACGCTTTGCGTTATGACATTCAAACTGCAAGGTTGGCCGCGGCACATGGTGGAAATTAGTGTGCGTATTAATATTTGTTTAGTGACGAAGCCCACTTTCATTTGAATGGCTTCGTCAATAAGCAAAATTGGCGCATTTGGGGTACTGAGAATCCGCATTTCTCTATCGAGAAGTCTCTTCACCCTCAACGGGTGACTATATGGTGTGCAATTTCCAGTCACGGAATAATCGGTGTGATGTTCATTGATGGCACGGTGACTACCTAATGGTTACGTGAAGGTTTTGGAAGATGTTTTAATCCTCACTATCCGAAGTGAAACTGGTTTCGACAAAATGTAGTTCATGTAAGACGAATCTCGACCCCATCGAAGCAGGAGAGTGTTTGATGTCCAGGAGTAGTAGTTTGGGGACCGCATTCGGGCTCTGGGGTGCCATTGGCATGGGCCTCGATTGGCCACCATATTCTCGGGATCTGAACATAAAAATGGCTCTGAGCACTATGGGACTTAACATCTATGGTCATCAGTCCCCTAGAACTTAGAACTACTTAAACCTAACTAACCTAAGGACAGCACACAACACCCAGCCATCACGAGGCAGAGAAAATCCCTGACCCCGCCGGGAATCGAACCCGGGAACCCGGGCGTGGGAAGCGAGAACGCTACCGCACGACCACGAGATGCGGGCATCTGAACATACACGGCTCCTTTTTGTGGGACTAAATTAAAGACAAGACGTACAGCAATAACCCCAAAACCATTGTTGAGCTAAAAACAGCCATTCAGGAGGTCATCGACAGCATCGATGTTCCGACACTTCAGCACGTCATGTAGAATTTCGCTATTCGTCTGCGCCACATCATTGCCAATGATGGCAGGCATATCGAACATGTCATAACCTAAATCTGAATATTTGTAATGACGTTTACATGTTGAATAAGCTATGTGGACACGGAAGTTTGTAGCTAATTTACGTTTTTTCCATATAGTTCAGTACCTGTCACCCTGCAGGATCCATCATGTAATGTATTGTATTTTCCAATATGAATTATTGTACTTTACGAATCAAAGAACGGTTCCTCTGTAAATGTGAAAGGTTTTCGTGATGAAAATCATGTGAAGAGATTTAGGACTTCTATTTGATGACAATGTAGGTTTCTGACGAGCTAACATGGAACACACACATGTAAAACTTTCCAGGACTGATTGGCGAGCACACAAGATCCTACTCTTAACTCTCTGTTAGAGCATGACCATGTGATAAAACTGCAGTTCGATTTCGCAGTTTATGGCTAGAGAAATGTGTGCATAGTGCTTACAGAAACTCAAACGTCCTCTCACTGACTCAGAATCGCCGCAGTTATAAAACTGAAAGACTCGATAAATGTCAAAACTGTCTGCTTGTAAACTTCCTGAAATTCATCTGTACATAACTGCAACATCTTACACATAATAGCACACACTTAACGTAGTGGGTAGCAGAATTGTAATGACTGCATGCATTACACTACCACGGCAGTGGACTATATACAGGGTGTTACAAAAAGGTACGGCCAAACTTTCAGGAATTATTCCTCACACACAAATAAAGAAAAGATGTTATGTGGACATGTGTCCGGAAACGCTTAATTTCCATGTTGGAGCTCATTTCAGTTTCGTCAGTATGTTCTTCCATTTTCGCTCAATGGAGCATGTTATCATGATTTCATACGGGATACTCTACCTGTGCTGCTAGAAGATGTGCCTTTACAAGTACGACACAACATGTGGTTCATGCACGATGGAGCTCCTGCACGTTTCAGTCGAAGTGTTCGCTTCTCAACAACAGATTCGGTGACCGATGGATTGGTAGAGGCGGACCAATTCCATAGCCTCCACGCTCTCCTGACCTCAACCCTCTTGACTTTCATTTATGGGGGCATTTGAAAGCTCTTGTCTACGCAACCCCGGTACCAAATGTAGAGACTCTTCGTGCTCGTATTGTGGACGGCTGTGATACAATACGCCATTCTCCAGGACTGCATCAGCGCATCAGGGATTCCGTGCGACGGAGGGTGGATGCATGTATCCTCGCTAACGCAGGACATTTTGAACATTTCCTGTAACAAAGTGTTTGAAGTCACGCTGGTACGTTGTGTTGCTGTGTGTTTCCATTCCATGATTAATGTGATTTGAAGAGAAGTAATAAAATGAGCTCTAACATGGAAAGTAAGCGTTTCCGGACACATGTCCACATAACATATTTTCTTTCTTTGTCTGTGAGGAATGTTTCCTGAAAGTTTGGCCGTACCTTTTTGTAACACCCTGTATACATCCTCAAACGAATGCAGCATAATTAGCCCCTTGTACCGTAGACACCCTATTGCTGGAAGAATTCGTTATACTGAACTGCAGACATGACTGAAACAGCAAACGTTCCCACAGAATCACTACATTATTTCTGAGGGACACCATCTAATATGGCAGACGGTAACTAGACAGAAGTAGCATGAAGGTCTTGTTGTCACAAGTCCTGCAAATAGCTCTAGACGAGAAATAGTAATCCTTTTCAATAATGAAAGTCTCGTCTTGCTGCATACTAAATGAATGTTGACACGTGTCACAGGTTTGCGATCAAGGATGAATGCTACCTCATTACACCCTTTTAGAAATGTCGCAGAACATGTGCAGTGAGTTAACTGTGAAACACAGACGTATTTTTCTACAGAATTTCTACATAATTTCTGATGAATGCAGCTGTGATTCGTTCAACAACAATCTTTCGCTTGATGTCTTTTGCTTACCAAGACTGTGGATGATCATGATAGAGAGGTCTCCTGTTACAACTTAAATTACATTCCATATGAATGGATACGATTGTCAGTAGATCTAGCGTGCAGAGGACTTAGTTCTACAGCGGTTTCTTTCAGAGGTATCTGACATCTTACGTTTACACACTAAACCCACAAATTGTAGGTGTAGAGTTAACGTACAATAACGTCCCAGATTCGTACAGGTCAGACGATTTTGATGGATGAGACGTCAATTTGGGTGCTCCTATATCCACTGTAGCATGATTGAGTCTTATAACACAGTCAACGATAAGGGGGTTTCTGCAGGAAAGCGCGATGTAGTAGTTCTTAAAGATGTGTGGCCGATGTAATTCAGCTGGTAGTACTATAGGTTGCTGTTGTAGTAGCGTATTCATTCCATGCATTTAAACAGCAAGTCCAGTGGCCAATTCAGTAAGGTAGTTACAGTAGACTCACACTGTAGATGAAATTGGTTCCCAACTAGCTATAGTAGTAGACTCATACCGTAGGGATTATTCTTTAACTAACACTGATTTTTGCTGTTGGTATGCATTGGTGTAAAGGAAATTTTATATCAAAGTAGACGAAACGTTAAACTCCAATCATCATTCCTAAAATAGAAAATGAGCTAATGTCCAGGATAGCATTCTGTTTTTAAATGGTATTTAGGTGATACCTCACATAAATTGTAAAGTGTTTTATGTTACACATAAGGCAGCTAACATTTCCAGTGGAGTTCTGAATGGTAGCAGTTGAGGAATGTAAGATGTTAGTCATACGTTAAACAGATTCCAAATTGATTGCTGGAGTTGTATTCCATTACATGATGCCATAGTATTTCGAAATCATTTTCTGACAAATGCCTATGTGATTTTTCCAACAAGGCTGCGTATGGAGAAAGTCTTTCTGCTGGTCACAGTATCAGGTGTCAGGAGATATCATGTGAAATATCTGTGCATGAAGTCTTGGAGAAATACTATAGGCTTTTGTCATTATATTGTTCGAGGTAATGAGTAATTTGATTTTATGAAGGTTGCTTGTAAATATTTTCGGCCAAATATATGAAGCAGGAACATAGTGGGACATTGAACCGTTTGTGTACTGTACATTGAAAACCACATAACTCTTCAAACCACATATCTGTATGTTACAGCGAACAATGTAACAAAGTGCCCAAAACTTAAACAAAATGTCTCCAAAAGTGTAAAAAGTTGCACTAACAAATTGCCACTAAATTGTAACAGATTACTCCAGGTTTCTGCAAAAATTGTAACAAAATGCTCACAAACTGTAACAAAGTTTCCCAGACCCTATAACATTTTCTCCCAAATTGTAACAAATTGCCCCAAAAGTGTAAACAAGATGAATGGCCTTAGTACAATCTGTATGGTGAGGAATCCAAGATAACAGTCCTGAGGATACCGGTGCAGTTTCACTAGTAAGATGATAATCCAAGACGTCAGTGGTGATGTCAGGATCCAAGATGGCGATTCAGAACTATGGACCTGGGAATACGAGTCCAGTCTACAACGTTGCCAGTTCAAAAATGTTGCTCCAGTTTCCGTGCCATTGAATTTGTCTACCCCGCACCACTCATCCTCTGTGTCCACTCATCAGGTGAGCTCAACAGGTGTGTTCAGTACACTCTAGCGACATGGTGATCTTCACGATGCATCTTCAGAGATCTGACACCACGAGAAAGAAAAATCTTTCTCATACAACCGACTGTAGGTGTTTAACCATGTCTCTCTCTCAATGTTTACTAACTGTGTCTACACATATGTGTTTCCACAGTTTTCATTTATTTCCATGATAAAGCTGATGTTGTGCCTGATACATCTGAGAAACAGCAGAAATCAAGTCAACATGCAAACAGACTCCATGAAGCAGTGCTTGATATATCGGAGCAGGAGACAGAGAGTTTCCAGATTTCGAATTTCCAGTATATCCTTCATACGCACTGATCATTGGAACACCAGCACTTCGTAGTGCACCTGATACATTAGAGCAGAAACCAAGTCAGCATGCAGAATAGGTTCCAGACTTTGAGGTTACACTATCACCATCGTATGCACCATTCATTAAGCTGCTATCATGATATAGTGCAGCTACGAAAGTGGTATAGAAGCTGATTGTGAGTGACAGTATGAGCATTACTGTAGGTTTGTCTTAGATCATGATTCAAGATAAAGATAATTTTAGAGAAGTCATGATTTAGCAACACGAAAATAGTACTTTCAGAATATGAATGGTATCAATTATGTCAGAATTGAGTGTCTGTAGTGTTACTGTGTCCGGGACTACCCAATAACACTGAAAACAAACATCAACAATGCAGTGCATTCACTTTCAAGAATCTACGTTCAGAAACTTGTTGTGCTAGCTCAAACATCCAGTGTACAGTATATGAGCATCTCCTGTGCCCAGAGCATATACGTGGATGTTTTGGAAATGTATTGTATTTGCTTACAAAGCTTACACATCAGACACTTCAGAGAAAGTCTTTGCAACTAATTTCGATGGATGTTGTGCTTCACTATCATCACTACCTGATATTGTTAGGGAATCAAGTTCTTGTTTATACTTACTTTTATGTACTAAAATGTTAGTTCTAAGTAAAAAATGTGAAAATAAATAAGTATTTGCCTTCCTAAAGTGCGTTTCATTTCATCAAAACCTTAAAAATGTTGAATAAAATATACAGTTAAGATTACTAAAGTACAAATGACAACTATAATGATTTAAATGTTCAGTAATCTAGATAAACAGGCAATCGACACTAATCTCAATGAGGAAATGGAAACATTTACCTATGGGCAAGCGCATGCAGAACAACTGTAGCTCTATTTTAAACGAACTGTTGTCCACAGAACGTGAGAGGTATGTGCTAGGGTCTGATCAGGGTAGAGCCAGAAAATAAACTCAATAGTTGCCAACCGCAAGTTTGTTGAATAATTAATTTGGAACAATTTTATCTTTGATACTTTCGCTAATTAAAAAGGAAACAATTTTGGGTTAGATGCTATCACTTTTAAAGACAATTTTATCCCTGATACTTTCAAACAGATACACACATATCTTATAGAAAACGTCTTGATGTGAAGGACTATGACTCTACAGTCAGTTATTGCTATGCGTAAGAGACTTAGCACATTTTTACATGACATGAAACTTAACTTGTCTGCATGCTACATCTGCTGACAATCGTAACTGTGCATATGGTATGCAGTTTAAGCTGTAATATTTAATATGTAGCAAGACGGTATTTTCATAATTCAAAAGGGCTACTCTTCCTCATCTAGAGCTATTTGCAGCATTTGTGGCAACAAGACCTTCATGCTACTTCTGTCTAGGTAAGAGCTGTTATCTTAGATGATGCCCCTTAGAAACAGAAATAATACAGTAATCCTGTGGAAACGTTTGATGCCTATGTCCGTCATGAATGTGTATTGAGATATTGGCCGTTTACACTACAGTATAACAAACTCTTCCGGCTGTACGGGTGTCTGCGTACAATAGGCGAATCATGATGCAACTGTTTGAGGATGTAAACGAGGGGTGCTCGATAAGTAATGCAACAAGTGTTTATTCTGAAAGCAGACTGGTTTTATTCAGGATTCCAATACACCATATTATTCACCACCCCTCTGTTTGCAAAACCATAATTTTCAACACAATGTCTATTCAGTGCGATGGCCTTGCGCCACCACACTGGGAGTGCCTATATGCCTGCATGGTAGCACTCTACTGGTCGATGCAGGAACCAACGTGTCGCAGCATCAATAACCTCCCCATCATCCACGTACTGCTTCCCACGGAGTAATGCATCCCTCATTGGGCCAAACAGATGGAAGTCGGAAGGTGCGACATCCAGGCTGTAGGGTGATGAGGAAGAACAGTCCAATGAAATTTTGCTAGCTCCTCTCGGGTGCGCAGACTTGCGTGAAGTCTTCCGTTATCATGTAGAAGTTCGTATGCGTTTTTATGGCGGCGAACACGCTGAATTTCCCGAGGGAAGCACAATACACTTCATACTTAATCTGAGGGAGGGCCCAGGAAGACCGTCGCCATGATTTTACTTTCTGAGGGTGAACTATTTCTTCCGAGGAGAGGTGGTGTGGTACCGGTTCGAGATGACGAAACCATGTTTCACCGCCAGTGACTATGTTCGACAAAAAATTGTCACTATCAGCCTCGTAGCGCGCAAGCAATTCTGCACAGATGGTCCCAAACTATTGGAAGAGTGTGTCAGCACAACCAGCTGAGACGTCATGTTGATCACCGTGGTGTTTAGTTGTGATCCGACGTACACTTCGAATGAGAGTGTCTACACATTCCAATACTGCATCTGTCATAACAGCGTGTGGCCGACCGGCATGCGGGAGACGTATCGGGTTTGCGTGACTTTGTTGCGATGATGACAGACGCCTCCTCCAGTGACTCACATGCTTTTGTTCACTGCCAGGTCTCCGTGGACATTCCATGAATGTTTGCGATGCTCTGATTTTGCGCCAAAATAAACTCAATGACAGCTCTGTGCTTGGAAAGCACCTCCGTTACAGATACCATTTTGAAAGCTGCGTATAGCGCCGTCACGTGTCGAAATTTCATGGAACTATAGGGGTTGAAGTGGGAACATTCCACAATAAATTCTACTTTTTTTCAACCGAAATTGGCGGAGGAAAAAAGCATGGTGCTTTACATGTTCAATGCGCCTCGTACATAGTCCATTCCACTGGTAGTCTAATACATGCATCCATTAAAATCCTGCTATCCACGACGTTAAGTGTGTTCTATTACGTGTAAGGTGTTGCTGTTATGTACAGATGAATTCCAGGGAATGCCCAACTGTGAAAGGCAGCATAAAACTCCTAGAAGAAACTACTCTGTTACACCTTGTTTACCGAGCGAGGTGGCGCAGTGGCTAGCACACTGGACTCGCATTCGGGAAGACGACGGTTCAATCCCGTCTCTGGCTATCCTGGTTTTCCGTCATTTCCCTAAATCGCTTCAGACAATTACTGGGATGGTTCCTTAGAAAGGGCACGGCCGATTTCCTTCTCCGTCTTTTCCTAATCCAATGAGACCGAGGACCTCGCTGTCTCGTCTCCTCCCCACAAAACAACCCAACATCTGGTTTACTTGTAAACAGTTTGGATATAAATCGAGTCGTGCTGTTTCATAACTGTAGTCGTTCTTAGTGACAGGAAGTGTGAGTTTCTGCGAGCATTACGTGCACATTTTTCTACCTATCAACTGCGGAACCTAAGTGCAACTTCCTCGCAAGGTCACGCCCTAACAGAGAGCTAAACTTAGGATCTTGTGTGCTCGCCAAACAGCCTGGAAAGTTTTACATGTGTGTCTGCCATTTAAGCTCGTCAGAAATATAACTTGTCATGAAACAGAAGTCCCAAAGCTCGTCAAACGATTATCATCACGAAAAACGTTCACAGTTACAGGGTAATCGTTGTTCGACTTCGTCAAGTAAAATAATTTTTATTGGAAAATATAATACATTACAGGGAGGATTATGTTCTGTGTCAAATTTGAGACGTATCAATGTCGTCAGGAACATTCTCGTCTTTCGTAGCACTGATTCGGCACTGTAACGTTCACCGACACCTTATTAAGAAATCATTCTCATTTTCAAAAACTGGTAGTAAATCTCATTTGTTTTCGGATTTAGATACAAACGATGAAGTGCTATGACCGATAGCCTTAGCCATCAAGTAATGATACTTCAGCTATGGTAAAACGAGTGTATACTTCCATACATTATGTGTTTTCTGTCAAGCTGCTTTGTCAGTGTTGTGAAAAAAACTTCTGTTACCTATAAAACACTTAGATGTGGTCTTCAACAGGTATGTGTAGTATTGTCAGGCTGATTTTATTCTAAAATAGGGATCTAAGGGCTGTAGGATTGGGTTAAATCATTGTCACGTTCGCATTATGGGTTCAGTTTTGCCAGTAGTGGGTTTCGTTACTCATACTGAAAATCGCAGCTACCGAACAGTAACTGGAGGTAATTTTTCGGAACATCTGACGCTATATACCTCCGGAAATCTATCACGAGGCTGTGTCACGCAGAACGACTAACAACAGCAAAGCTCCGCTACCTGGCACTGTGGGCCGTCGACCTGCGGTGGGATGCGGAGTGAGAGGCAGTACCCAGCAGTGGCTGTAGGCCTATATGACTGTGATTATGAATGGTTTGGACTCTACTGTCTCTCACTGAACCTCTTTTTTCAACATTTAGTCGCTACTGATTATGAACAGTTAGGACTCTACTGTCTCTCACCGGACCTCTTTGTTTCAGTATTTAGTTGCTGGTGATAGCACAATTCCCGACTGCAGGCCTACATGATTCTGTTTATGAACGGTGCGGACTCCACTGTCTCTCACTCGAACTTCTTTTTTAACATTTAGTCACTAGTGATAGCAGCATTCGTGGCTGTAGGTCTACATGACTTTCTTTATGAGCGGTCTGGACTCTACTGTCTATAACTAGACCTCTTTTTAAGTATTTAGTCGCTAGTGATAGCAGCATTCGCTTCACTAGTATTACATGATTCTCTTTACGCACGATTCGGTCTCTACTGTCTCTCCCTCTTTTTCAACATTTATTCACGAGTGATAACAGCATTCGTGGCTGCGGGCCCATGTGATTCTATTTATGCAAGTTATGGTCTCTATTGTCTGTCACTGGGCCTCTTTTTTAAACATTTTGTCGCTACTGATCGCAGCATTCGCGGGAGGAGACCTACATGACTCTGTTTATGAGCAGCTCAGATTCTACTGTCTTTCACAGGTTATCTTTTTTCGACATTTAGTCACTATTGATAGCGATATTTGCGGCTGTAGTCCTATATGACTCTGATAATGAACAGTTTGGACGCTACTACCTCTCACTCGCCCTCTTTTTCAACATTTAGTCGCTAGTAATAGCAGCATTTGTGGCTGTAGACCCACATGACTCTCTTTATTAACTGCGTGAACCCTACTGTTTCTCACTGGATCCCCTTTTTCAACATTTAGTCGCTACTGATAGCAGTATTCGCGGCTTTATGCATGCATCAGTCTGTTTTGAATGGTGTAACGAGGCACCCTCCTCTAACATTACTTTTCCTGAACAGTAGTTGTCGATACCAGTATTATTTTTTTCGAAGTTTGGGCAGGACAGTACTATCTCAGTTCCTTCTCTGAAAACTTTCATATAATTTTATATACAATATGTTTTATTTCAAGCTAAAATTTATGAAAAGGAATTATTTTATAAAATATTTTATTTTCGATGTTATAATCGATAAATACTAGTTCTGAATGTCCATTTAAAATTATTTTTCTCTAAGAAACATTTGAAATTACGAATGATTTGCACACTTAAAATTTCTGTTATTAATTACGCAATCATGTAGTGTTCACTATGTTTATTTCTGGATTCATTTATGGAATAATAATCGAAATTAATAACGTAACGAAAACTAGTAGGAATTCATTTGTTAAGAAAAATTGTAAACCCTTTGGAATATTGTTTTTTACGCAGAGTGTCAGAGTCGTAAGCTTGCCTCTGATGTGATCGGGCGTATTTTTGCATAATAGATGCAAACAATGTAATTTCGGCTTTGTTAATGAGAAAAATCAAAATACTGAATGATATACTAAAATGGGAGAAAATCAGTGGAAAATATATTAATATAAAAAAATTCTGTGACGACAATCTCCCAATTTATTTAGTTCAAACCAACCGTGAGGAGCTGATGTTATATTTTCAGTTTCGAGGATGAGACCTCTAGACAAGAAGAACTGGAGCCATCTCAACATGACAAGCTACGAAGGATGCCCAGAAAGTAATGCACCGCATTTTTTTTTTCAGCTGAAAACAAAGCTACGAATGCGAAACGTTACGAATGTGTTATTTGAAGTCTCCTGAGTGAGAGCGCTAAATTTCCGTCACTTCCGACAGATAGCGTAGCTGCGGCACAGTTTCAAAATGGCGTCTGTAGGTGATGTACGTAACAAGCAACGTACCATCATTGAATTTCTCACTGCAGAGAAAGAAACTGTGGAGAATGTACACAAACGCATGTGCAAAATCTATGGAGCATCTGCTATCGACAGAAGTACGGTTACTCGCTGGGCACGGAGGAAGAGGTCATCGGAAGGTGGTTCGGCAGAGCTCCACAATTTGCAGCGGTGGGTGACATCATCCACGGCTGTTACACCTGACATGTTGCAGCGAGCTGATGTTGTCATTCGCGAGGACAGTTGGCGCTGCATCTGTCAATCAGCAAAGGAGGTGTGGATGCAATTATCCGCACTTTTGGATATTCAAAAGTGTGTGTAAGATGGGTCGTGCAGTGTCTAATGGTGGATCATAACTCGCACAGAAAGAACATTTGTCTTGATTTGTTTCAACGTTTTGAAGCTGAAGGGCAGTCCCGGATTGTGACAGGTGATGAAACCTAGGTTCACCATTTTGACCCCGAAACAAAACGACAGTCGATGGAATGGTGCCATTCCCACTCCCCACAGAAGAAAAAGTTCAAAGCAACTGCTTCCACCAGTAAGGTTATGATCACCGTGTTCTGGGACTGTGAAGGTGTGATTCTCATTGATGTGAAGCCAAGAGGCGGTACCATTAATTCAGAAGCATACATCAACACATTAACAAATCTTAAGACCGTTTATAGCGACTTCGGAACCACAGAAACCCAGGAAATGTTTCGCTGAAACATGATAATGCTCGGTACCACACAAGTCTGGGACTGCTGAGCACATCGCAAAACAGGGTTGGACAGTGTTACCCATCCACCTTACAGCCCTGACCTAGCTCCCTCGGACTTCTTCTTGTTTGGGCCATTAAAGGATGCAATTCGTGGAAGTCAATTTGTGGACGAAGCGGAGGTGATTCACACAGTGAAGCACTAGCTCGCCACCAGGACAAGGATTGGTGCCGACAGGGCATACGCGCTCTTGTTTCGCGCTGGAGGAAGGCCATAGAACGGGGTGGAAATTACGTGGAAAAATATGGTGTGTTGATAAAACACCATTCTTTCGTATGTGTAACTCTCATTATGTTCAATAAAGAAATGTTTAAGGAAAAGATGCGGTGCATTACTTCCTGGGCAACCCTCATAAGTAGACTTGAAAGTTTATTGTAATCTTCGCTCCTCTAAAATCTTCATAAAAGACTTTGCGTAATAATTACTTTGACTAGATATTGTTTAATGTGGACAATAGATGGAAGAAGGCAGGAGGAAGGATGGTGGAGATAACAATGGTTTGAACTTTACTGTCTCCCTCTGGACCATTTTTTCAACATTTAGTCGCTACCGATAGCAGCATTCGCGGATGTAGGCCTGTATGACTGTTTAAGCACAGTGTGGATTCTACTGTCTCTCACTGGACCTCTTTTTTTCAACGTTTAGTCCTTAGTGATAGCAACATTAGCGGCTGTAGGCCTAGATGGCTCTATTTGTGATCGATGTGGACTCTCCTGTCTCTCACTGGGCCTTTTTTCAATATTTAGTCGCTAGTGATATAAGCAGCCGCCGCTGTAGGCCTGCGTGATTCTTTATGAGCAGTTTGGACTCTATTGATTCTCACTGGACCTCTGTATGAACATATAGTCGGTATGATAGCAGCATTCGCGGCTGTATGGTTCAAATGGCTCTGAGCACTATGCGACTTAACTTCTGAGGTCATCAGTCGCCTAGAACTTAGAACTAATTAAACCTAACTAACCTAAGGACATCACACACATCCATGCCCGAGGCAGGATTCGAACCTGCGACCGTAGCGTTCGCTCGGTTCCTCGCGGCTGTATCCCTATATCAGTTTGTTTATGAATAACTTGGACTTTACTGCCTCTGACTGGACACCTTCTTCAACATTTAATCGCTACTGATAGCAGCATTCGCGGCTGTAGGCCTACGTGACTCTGTTTATGAATGGTTTGGACTCTACAGTCTCAGCTTGTCCTCTATTTTCAGTATTTAGTCGCTAGTAATAACAACATTCGCGGCTGTAGGCCTACATTGCTCTCTTTATGAAAGGTATGGACTCTACTGTCTCTCACTTGACCTTTCTTTCCGTAATTTTGTCGCTAGCGATAGCAGCATTCGCCACTGTAGGCCTACATGGTTCTGTTTACGAACGGTTCGGATTCTACTGTTTCCCAGTGGACCTATTTTTCCAACATTTAGCCGCTACTGATAGCATCATTCGCGGCTGTGTTCCTGCATGACTCTGTTTACCAACAGTTTGGACTCTACTGTCACTCACTGGATCTCTTTTTTCATCATTTAGTCGCTACTGAAACCAACATCCGCAGTTGGATGGCTATATGGCTGTGAATCTCGACGGTTTGGACTCTACTGTCTATCAATGAACCTCCTTTTTCAACATTTAGTCGCTAGTGATATAACCAGCCGCGGCTGGAGGCCTATAATTCTGTTTATGAACTGTTTGGACTCTACTGTTTTTCAATGGACCTCTTTATCAACATTTAGTTAGTTTTAATAGTAGCATTCGGGCTGTAGGCCAACATGACTGAACGGTTTGGATTTTACTGTCTCTCACTGGACGTCTTTTTTCAACATGTAGTTGCCAGTGGAAGCAACATTCAAAAAAAAATGGTTCAAATGGCTCTGAGAACTATGGGACCCAACTTCTAAGGTCATCAATCCCCTAGAACTTAGAACTACTTAAACCTAACTAACCTAAGGAAGTCACACACATCCATGCCCGAAGCAGGATTCGAACCTGCGACCGTAGCGGTCGCGCCGTTCCAAACTGTAGCGCTTAGAACCGCTCGGCCACCCTGGCCGGCTAGCAACATTCACTTGCCATTATTTGACCCAGCGTTCTCCTGCAGATAATAGCAGACCTTTTTGTCATTATATGTTTTGTGTAAATAGGTTACGCACATTTCATTGACTTTTTATCATATATATTTGCGATGTTGTTACGGTCATAATTCCACCTGTAAATAAGTATGAGAATGATTCGTTCTGAAATGTGCCTGACGCACGGCTGTTGCATATAAGAACGATGAGTTTATGGATGAACTGGTGGTAGGCTATGCCCAACGCTTTCATCGTTGCTGCCATCCCTCCCACACACAAGTTTTTTGTGATGAATTTTATAAACATAGTACGCGGACCTATTTTTATGGATTCTGAGCAACTCCACAAGTCTTTCTCAAGAGAATGAATATGCGAAGTCGCCAATTATCCTGCAGAACTTCTGTGTGGAATATACGTCGTTTTGAATTTCCTCCATTTGTCAATGTGAGTTAAAGTATATGTGTGCTGCTTTCATCCTGAAATTTTCCCACCATTTCAGCTCGTGTCAAACCGTGTGTGGCTGTAGTGCTATCGCAGACAGTGTACTAGCGTTGAGAATCGAAACTACTATCCACCACTTCGTGTTAGGCCGCTAAATCGGCGGCGTGCCTCGTGCGGTGTGTGTACGCTTAGATGTCACCGTTCGGTGAGTGGCAATCAGTGCTCACAGCTTCCGAGCCTCCAGTGGCACGGATGAGTTGACTGCATGCATGCATGCATGCTTGCCTTCACTCACTCACGCACGTGGCTTGTGACTCGTTGCGTTGCGGGAGCACTCCGACATGGCACGCGACCTACGCGATTGGCCAGTATTTGTTTAAACATGACGTAATTATTCCTGACCATGCAGTGCTCAGTTTTGAAGTATCTATCGATCCCGTCAGTTTTGAGTCGTTGGCACGTCGTGATATTTAGGGGTGGTTTTCTCAAAAAAAGGAGGATTGTTGAACCAAAACACCTTAGAGTCTACCATTACAAGTTGCACACAAGCGACTTGCCAAATATGATCCGAATTGCTGGGCCCTGTCTGACGTCTGCGCTTAGTTAGCTGCGGAGCCAGAAAAAAATAGAGAGGGAGAGAGAGAGAGCCGCCATGAAATCTGAATCCTACTACTCAACATGTGGCAGCAATTTTGAAGGACGGAGTGAACTGCGCAGAGAGTATTGTCTGATATCTGACTAACCCTAGCGTAGATATCTTTCAAGTCAGCCGTTAATACGAAGTTTTTACAGAAAAATATTTTTCGTTTGATAACGAGTCGGTGGCTGTGAGATTTCTGTAACCATAAATGTCCATCTTTCTCCGTACCGCCAAAGCCTAGTTTGAAAAGAATTCGTTCCCGATATAGTTTGGCTATGTTAACATTCGTAGTGTAGTAATCTTACTTAATTTCTTCCTTGACCAAGGATTCAGTACAAATATAGAACTACTGATTTCTCTGAAGCACTAAGCTTTATTAAATTATCAGACGAATCCTCGTTCATTAAACAGTCTTAAAATTGTAACTGTTGTGGCTGTTTATTTTCCACGTTAGTGCAGTGTCAAGCAACTATCGCTAATTTTCAAATGGCTCTGAGCACTACAGGACTTAACATCTGAGGTCATCAGTCCCTTAGACTTAGAACTACTTAAACCTAAATAACCTAAGGACATCACACACATCCATGCCCGAGGCAGGATTCGAACCTGCGACCGTAGCAGTCATGCGGTTCCGGACTGAAGTGCCTAGAACCGCACGGCCACCGCGGCCGGCAGAACCGCTTGGCCACAACGGCCGGCGGCTAATTTTCTCAAACAACAGAAGTATCAGTTTTGTCCTAATCTGTGTTTTTCTGTCTTAGTATACTAAAAGTGCGATGTATTGAGTAGTGTATAGGAATGTGACATAGCTCTGAAGGCTAATCCTTATGTCGTAGAGTCTAGTCTCGGCAATGAATTGAATGGAAGTGAAACTATATCATCATGTTCTCCTGAAACAGCAAGATTTCTAGCGTTAAACACAAGCTGACGACCAGTGGAAGGATTTCCTCATAGCATAGAGCACGTAGGTTTACATTTTCAGATATCTGTAACGAAGAAAAGTCGTAAGTAGAGTGGAGATCTTCCATAACTAACGAGGATTTACTACCATACTTTTACACAAATCTGCAGTTAAATCGGCCTATAAACTCAATTCTGCAGTGAATAAATAGTGGAACCTAAGAAAATTCTTCAGTACAAGATCGACAGATATTTTAGTCATTGATCTAGACAGCCATCAATGACTAACTTTCTCTGGAAATAAATAAAAATGCAGTATTTCGTACATTCAAGGATACTGCCCAAAATGCCTTTGTGTGAGAGCAGAGCGAGTCGGTTCAATGGTAAGACACTAGACTATTATTAGGGAGGACGGTGGTTAATATCCCGGTCTAGCTACATCGAGATCTAGGTTTTCCTTGGTTTCCCTAAATAACTCCAACGCAATTCACGGGATGCTTCTTTCGAATGGGTAGATTAATTTCCTCCCCCAATCTGTGCTTATGCTGCGAATCTAACGGTCTCGTCATCAAAGGGATATTAAATACCGACCCTCATTCCTTTTCTTTGTGTGGGTCCAGCAGTTTGGGGTTCCACAAGCTGAATGTCGATACCCCAATCTTACCGGCCGAGAAGGCGTAACAGAAAAGCTATATACAGTATATTATCGAAAGCATTTGGACATCACCATATAATGCGGAATTCACCACTAGATGTCGCGAGAGGCGGGCCCGTCAGTGTAACAGGAGACGAACAGTAATGTGTTGCCAGCAGACAAGCAGTAATACCAGAATGGGTCGCTCAGGAGAGGTCAGTGACTTCGAACGTGGACTAGTCACTGGATGTCACCCGAGTAACAAATCCGTCAAGGACATGTCAACACTTCTAATGCTGCCCAAGCCGACTGTTGGTGATGTGGTTGTGAAATGGAAATGCGAAGGAACAACTGCAGCAAAATCAAGACCAGGCAAACTCACGTACTGACGGACAGGCACCCTCGAGCATTGTGGAAGGTAGTTGTAAACAAATGCGTGAAATCATTGGAAAGAATCACTCGTGAAATCCAAAGTGCTTCCAGCAGTCCATCTAGCGCAATGACTACGAGTAGCGACTTAAAAAGAGTGGAATACGATTGTCGAGCAGCTCCTCATGAGTCACATATTTCTGTGGTGAATGCTAATCGACGCTTGAGGCAGTGCAAAGAGCGAACCCAATGGACAGGGAATGACTGGAAAACGTGTGACTTGGGCTCATGATTCTCTATATACGCTGTGGAAATTAGAGGAATGGGTTTTTATTCTACTGCGTCTAGTGGAAGGGAATGAAAACATTTTACAGCATTGTGTACGTACAGTAGATAAACGGTGGGATGACGATGATTTTTTGTATCAGCATGACTGTTGAACCTGTCGTTCAAAAAATGGTTCAAATGGCTCTGAGCACTATGGGACTCAACTGCGGAGGTCATCAGTCCTGTAGAACTTAGAACTTCTTAAACCTAACTAACCTAAGGACATCACACACATCCATGCCCGAGGCAGGATTCGAACCTGCGACCGTAGCGGTCGCGCAGTTCCAGACTGTAGCGCCTAGAACCGTTCGACCACTCCGGCCGGTGAACCTGTCGTAAACCAGCGTCTGTGAGACAATGGCTTGAGGACAATAGCATTCCTAAAAATGATTTATCTCCCAGAATACCGAGATGATCCCAATGGATCAGAATGGGGATGAGTTGTCGACTTCGCTCAAACCCGAGCGTTCAACATAACTATCTTGTCGGGTTTCGGGTCTTGAGAAGGAATAAACTGCCATTCTTCCACTGACTTTCAGGTGCCTAACTGAAGAAGTCATCAGCAGAGTCAAGCCTTCATAAAGGAGAAGGGTGGACACACCCCATGTTACTGTCCAGTAATGGAAGTCAGGATAGTTTTGTCGAGTAGTGTATTGACAGTCGACTGAATTACATCGCTTTCAGATCAACGTAATTGTGAATTATCACCAATCATTCCACGCCATTTGTTCAAAAAAACGGCAGTCGATTTGTTTTTCACTCTTTCTTAAACTGCCCACAGACTCCAATCTAGCTCGAAAGTCTTGAACTTGGTTACAGAGAGACTGTGTTCAAAGAAGCAGTGAACGTAAATAGGTAGAAAGAAAGGTATAAGTTTTTATAAAGTTATTATTTGAAGTTCTCTCACAATGTTTTTCACTGTTACTACTGAATCGTAAAATACTGATAATAGAAACAAATCAGCTACCAAGTTCTTCTTTAATATACAGTATGAACAGAACCAGACAGTTTGAGTGTGAAGGACTTTTGCAAGTGCCCAGTTAAAGAAGTAAATTATTATATATTTGTGTAGTTTTAGGCTTTCCAGAAAATCACAGTTGGGAATCCATCTTTAGGAAGTCAGATGCCTCAACGTGGTGCTTCTTCCGTTAGGACAAAATCATGAGCCAGGCATATTTGACGTTCAGTTGTCTGGTAGATATAAGCCTGCTTGTTATTGTAAATGTCTAGGTTTAATTCCCACCTCATTTAACAGACACAAATAGACCTACTTCACGTCTGACAACACCAAGTGAAGAACGCCAGGTTACAACAGGGTTCGGAACCCACGATAAAGCTAATTTCCCGCAGCTATCCATTGGGGCAGAGTCTGCATCCGTTCAGGACGGAGGGTATAGTCGTGGCAAACTAACACTATGACGCCAGTAAGCGTTGCTTACCAAAGACAGATTTGTTTTATGAATTAAACGTCGTCTGAGGTTCCAGAACATTTATTTATTTCTCAATTTGAATTTGAGATATTTGAAATTTTGGAACTAGAGCAGAATTCGGACTCAGATCTACCCTTTCGCGGAATTTGTCCCTACCGGGACGATTCAGTTCCATCAGTCACTGTTTTCGTAAAGAATCTAAACTCCTCGCGGTTTCTGTGAAAGATGCATATCCGAGTTCAAATCGGATCTGGCACAAAACTTTCATAGTGTCACTTCAATTTTAAGCATGAGTAAATTTCGCTAATGCAGGTATGAATCCAAGTCTAGAGCAAAACATCCCGTCGTTTCATTTTAAGTTCAAACATGTGCACAACTAACTGTTGATGGACAAATTAGAGATTTAATGTCTCTATGTCCTACATAACAAGGGCGATAGGTGACTTCTGAACTGCACATAGATCTACATACCGTCATGAACACAGTGAAACTAGAAGTGATAGCCTTATTCCACGTTATCGATTTGGAAGCAAGCAACATCTCCCCAAACAGGGGTAGACGGGGCGAGACTTCACTTCTAAAGCCACCCACAAAAATTGGTGACAAAAATGCTCACATTTCGTTGCCGATTCATTTAGTAAGCACGAAAGCGACACAGAGATGATGAACCGACGCCAGTGGCAGATGCTACAAGGGAGGAGGTCTGCATCTATGCGTCGTTGTGAGCTTTACTGTTCCGATAGAGTGAGTTCTCAGAAGAGTCGACACACATGTTGCTGCTTCCTATGTATATCTCACGAAATGACCAAGAAGTTAAAATCAGAGAGATACGACACGGAGACTTACCGGCAGTCGTTCTTTCCGCGAACTATTCGCGATTGGAACAGGAAATGGGGAAGTGACAATGGTGCACAAAGTACCCTCTGCCACACCGCAAGGGGGTTTGCGGAGTATAGATGCAGATGTAATGGACAACTGAATCTGAGGTTATCACAGAGCACTGCATGCGGTTAATCGTGGTTTATATAACAGTTAAATTCATTGTTTGCTTATGCTCGCCAAGTGAACTATGGGTAACAGGTGGCCGGAAATTCTTACACTGTAAGAATGGTTCAAATTATCGTAGAACTTCGTGATTCCAGTTATTCTTACGAAATCTCTCTTCTCTGAACGAGTTATGTAAGATACAAGGGCACCCATACCCGCGAGGTCGCAGGTTCGAATCCTGCCTCGGGCATGGATGTGTGTGGTGTCTTAGGTTAGTTAGGTTTAAGTAGTTCTAAGTTCTAGGGGACTGATGAAGTTAAGTCCCATGGTGCTCAGAGCCATTTGAACCACACCCGTGAGAAAGGGAGGGGGCGGAGAAGGGTCCGCGTTCCCACCTAGCTCTCAGAGAAAGGAAAAAATATAGTGTAGTCAGGTATTTTTCTTTCAAGAAAATTATTTAAAAGTCGGTATTATGCATATTTTTAACGGGGTCGTAACTGGAACATTTTTATAGGCCACTCAGAAGTCGCCTTTCGTCTTCTAAAGGGACTGGGTGGTTTTTTAGGTTAGAGGGTCTCAGGAAACCACAGAAAGGGCGTCCGTCTGAAAGAGGGCAGGTAAAACAGAGTAAGATAGTCGTAGAAACGATCGGTAGTGTTGTTGTAAATTGTCGTAATTGTGTTGGGAAAGAACCAGAGCTCCAAGCCCTAATAGAAAGCATTGAAGCACAAATAGTTATAGGTACAGAAAGCTGGCTAAAGCCGGAAATAAGTTCAGTCGAATTTTTTTCAAACGAGCTAACAGTGTTCAGAAAGGATAGATAAAATACAGTTGGTGGTGGAGTATTTATTGCCGTCAGAAGTAGTTTGCCTTGTAGTGAAATTGATGTAGATAGTTCCTGCGCAATGGTATGGGTAAAGGTTATACTTGACAATCGGACTAAACTATTAATTAGATTTTTTACCAAACCCCGATTCAGAAGATATAGTTGCTGAAAAATTCAGAGAAAACTTGATTCTCTTTACAAATAGGTACTCCACTCATACGATTATAGCCGGTGGTGATTTCAACCTACCCTCGATGTGCTCGAAAAATTACACATTTAAAGCCGGCGGCAGGCATAAAACGTTGTCTGAAACTGTACTGAATGCTTTATCAGAAAATTGTTTTGAACAACTAGTTCATGAGCCTACTCGAAGCATAAATGGTTGCGAAAGCATACTTGACCTCTTAGCAACAAATAATCCTGGACAAATAGTGAGTATCGTGACGAATACAGGGATTAGCGACCACAAGACAGTAGCTGCTAGGCTGAATACCGTAACTCCTACAACCATCAAAAAGAAACGCAAAGTATATTTATTTAAAAAAAGCTGATAAAAATGCTCTTAACGCCTTTTTAAGAGACAGTCTGCACTGCTTCCGATCTGACCACGTAAGCGTAGAAAAGATGTCGAATGATTTCAATGAGATAGTACCGACGGCAATTGAGAGACATATATCACATAAATTTATAAGTGATGGTACTGATCCCCTATGGTACACAAAACGGCCAGATCGGTGTTGCAGAAGCAACGAAAAAAAGCATGCCAAATTTAAAAGAACGAAAAGGCCGAAGATTGGCAAAGTTTTGCAGAAGTTCGAAATATAGCGCGTGGTTCAATGCGAGATGGTTTTAATAATTTCCACAACGAAACTCTGTCTCGGAATCTGGCAGAAAACGCAAAGAGATTCTAGTCTTATATAAAGCACACCAGTGCAAGACGCAGTCATTACCTTCACTGCGCGATAACAACGGTGAAGTCACTGATGACAGTGCAACCAAAGCAGAGTTATTAAACACGGTTTTCCGAAACTCCGTCACCAAAGAAGACGAAGTAAATATTCCCGAATTCCAATCAAGAACAACTGCGAAGAGAGAAACATAGAGGTTGATATCCTTGGTGTAGCAAAGCAGCTTAAATCACTTAATAAAGGCAAGGTTTCCGATCCAGATGGTATACAAGTCAGATTCCTTTCAGAGTATGCAGATGCAATAGCTCCATATTAGGAAATTATATACAATCGCTCGCTCACAGAAAGTTCCGTACCTAAAGACTGGAAATTTGCTGAAGTCACACCAATACCCAAAAAGGGAAATAGTAGTAATCCGTTGATTTACAGGCCCACATCATTAACGTCGATTTTCAGTAGGATTTTGGAACATATACTGTATTCCAACATTACGAAGTACCTCGAAGAAAACGATTTACTGATACATAGTCAGCACGGATTCAGAAAATATCGTTCTTGCGTAACACAACTAGCTCTTTATACTCATGAAGTAGTTAGTTCTATCGACAGGGGACGTCAAATTGACTCCATATTTTTATATTTTCAGAAGGCTTTCGACACCGTTCCTAAGCGTCTTCTCACCAAACTGTGTGCCTATGGAATATCACCTCAGTTGTGTGACTGGATTCGTGATTTCCTGTCAGAAATGTCATAGTTCGTAGTAAGAGACTGAAAGTCATCAAGTAAAACAGAAGTAATATCCAGCGTTCCACAAGGAAGTGTTATAGGCCCTCTATTCTTCCTGATCTACACTCCTGGAAATTGAAATAAGAACACCGTGAATTCTTTGTCCCAGGAAGGGGAAACTTCATTGACACATTCCTGGGGTCAGATACATCACATGATCACACTGACAGAACCACAGGCACATAGACACAGGCAACAGAGCATGCACAATGTCGGCACTAGTACAGTGTATATCCACCTTTTGCAGCAATGCAGGCTGCTATTCTCCCATGGAGACGATCGTAGAGATGCTGGATGTAGTCCTGTGGAACGGCTTGCCATGCCATTTCCACCTGGCGCCTCAGTTGGACCAGCTTCGTGCTGGACGTGCAGACCGCGTGAGACGACGCTTCATCCAGTCCCAAACATGCTCAATGGGGGACAGATCCGGAGATCTTGCTGGCCAGGGTAGTTGACTTACACCTTCTAGAGCACGTTGGGTGGCACGGGATACATGCGGACGTGCATTGTCCTGTTGGAACAGCAAGGTCCCTTGCCAGTCTAGGAATGGTAGAACGATGGGTTCGATGACGGTTTGGATGTACCGTGCACTATTCAGTGTCCCCTCGACGATCACCAGTGGTGTACAGCCAGTGTAGGAGATCGCTCCCCACACCATGATGCCGGGTGTTGGCCCTGTGTGCCTCGGTCGTATGCAGTCCTGATTGTGGCGCTCACCTGCACGGCGCCAAACACGCATACAACCATCATTGGCACCAAGGCAGAAGCGACTCTCATCGCTGAAGACGACACGTCTCCATTCGTCCCTCCATTCACGCCTGTCGCGACACCACTGGAGGCGGGCTGCACGATGTTGGGGCGTGAGCGGAAGACGGCCTAACAGTGTGCGGGACCGTAGCCCAGCTTCATGGAGACGGTTGCGAATGGTCCTCGCCGATACCCCAGGAGCAACAGTGTCCCTAATTTGCTGGAAAGTGGCGGTGCGGTCCCCTACGGCACTGCGTAGGATCCTACGGTCTTGGCGTGCATCCGTGCGTCGCTGCGGTCCGGTCCCAGGTCGACGGGCACGTGCACCTTCCGCCGACCACTGGCGACAACATCGATGTACTGTGGAGACCTCACGCCCCACGTGTTGAGCAATTCGGCGGTACGTCCACCCGGCCTCCCGCATGCCCACTATACGCCCTCGCTCAAAGTCCGTCAACTGCACATACGGTTCACGTCCACGCTGTCGCGGCATGCTACCAGTGTTAAAGACTGCGATGGAGCTCCGTATGCCACGGCAAACTGGCTGACACTGACGGCGGCGGTGCACAAATGCTGCGCAGCTAGCGCCATTCGACGGCCAACACCGCGGTTCCTGGTGTGTCCGCTGTGCCGTGCGTGTGATCATTGCTTGTACAGCCCTCTCGCAGTGTCCGGAGCAAGTATGGTGGGTCTGACACACCGGTGTCAATGTGTTCTTTTTTCCATTTCCAGGAGTGTATATTAACGACATAGCAGACAATCTAAGTAGCCCTCTTAGGTTATTTGCAGATGATGCTGTCATTTACCGTCTTGTAAAGTCATCAGATGACTAAAACGAATTGCAAAATGATTTAGATAAGATATCTGTGTGGTGTGAAAAGTGGAAATTGACCCTGAATAAAGAAAAGCGTGAAGTTATTCACATGAGTACTAAAAGAAATCCGCTAAATTTTGATTACGTGATAAGTCACACACATCTGAAGGCTGTAAGTTCAACTAAATACTTAGGGATTACAATTACAAATAACCTAAATTGAAACGATCACATAGATAATGTTGTGGGTAGAGCAAACCAGAGACTGCGATTCATTGCCAGAACACTTAGAAGGTGCAATAGATCTACTAAAGAGATTGCTTACACTATACTTGTCCCCCCTATTCTGGAGTATTGCTGTGCGGTGTGGGATCCGTATCAGGTGGGACTGACGGATGATATTGAAAAAGTTCAAAAAAGGACAGTAGTTTTGTATTATCACGAAATAGGGGAGATAGTGCCACAGACATGATACGTGAATTGGAGTGGTAATCATTAAAACAAAGGATTTTTTCGTTGCGACGGGATCTTCTCATGAAATTTCAATCACCAGTTTTCTCCTCCGATTGCGAAAACGTTCTGTTGGCACCCACCTACATAGGGAGAAATGATCGTCACGATAAAGTAAGAGAAATCAGGGCTCGCACAGAAAAATTTAAATGCTCGTTTTTCCCGTGCGCCGTTCGAGAGTGGAATGGTAGAGAGACAGCTTGAAGGTGGTTCATTGAACCCTCTGCCAGGCACTTTATTGTGAATAGCAGAGTAATCACGTAGCTGTAGATGTAGATGTAAAAATATTAAAAATACTCCGCACCCTCAGGTCCAGTCCCATCTCCCTCCTCCATTGGTTGAGTCATGAAAATTAGAGTAATATCTTACTGTGGCATGCTCTGACCGTGGTATACGTACCTGGAAGGATAAGGGGGTGTTACAGCTGCGGTTATTAGATGTTGCCGATGCTTCATCTGACCCAGATCAGATTTGTAACATGTTTGAATTGTCCGTTGTTGTTGTAAATTTGAGTTTAGGTATGTTAAGCACTGTCTCATCTGTAACAATGCGTTTTCTGACATATCCATTATTACGGAATTAATTTACAAATAACACCGTACGGAAACGCGTTCCCTGATGATCTCTTGTAGTAACAATTTTGTATGCAAATCTTTTTTGTAGGCGACGCTCGATAGCATGTATATATTTAAAGAAAGGCATGATATTTTTCCTGTACTGAATTTCATACATTTGTTCCTACCGGTTTCGGTTCTAAACCAACGTCCAGGGACTACGCCAACAGAAAGTAGAAAAATACATGTTATTAACGAGATATACGATATCCGCAGTCGTCAAACATTGAGAAATCCAATTACAAGATAATCTAAAAAGTGCTTAAACAGAAAAAACAATACGACTTCTACAAGTAATACAAGATGCCACAGGAGGATCCCACACGACAGTTTAAGTGCGAACACATACCAAACGCTCACAATACGAGGCAGATAGAGTGACCGTCAAAGTTGGTAGTATGAACAAAATATGTGAAGATAATCAAAGTTACAGCCAAACAATTGAAACAGTTCAACCAATTAATCATGATTCACAACCGATCATTGTGACAAACATATATAGCATACGAAATTAACTTTTTACGATAGAATCGTAAATAAAATTCACATTAGAGTTTTATCAGAATATTAGTGATATCAGATCAAAATGTATTAAGCACAAAAATGAGGATTAAATAATGCACATAAAATAAAGAGCATGACATATCATACAGAATCATGTTTACTGTATATGACACAATATCTAAAAAAATTTAACAACAGGAACATTTCAAAGTCAACCGAATAAAATTTCTTAAGGAGTAATAGGTATAAAGCAACCATACATTATTCAAACCCATAAGTGTGCACATTAGCCAATGTGCAAATTTGTGCACTTGTTTTATTGTGACTTTCAATATCTTTGACATTTGTTGTTACAAGCAATTTTGACGCTCAGTCTGTCTGTCTGAGCTGACTGAGCCACACTGCGAGCGTTTGCCATGTCATACAACCACTCTAGTATGGCATTCACCTGTGGCATGTTGAATACCATGTAGAGGTCATATTGTTTTTTTATTGTAAGTGCTTTCTCGATTATCCTCTAATAAGATTTCTCAGTGTCTGACGACTGTGGATTTTGTATATTTCTATAGTAAAATGTGTTATTCTATTTTCTGTTTGTATAGTCCCTGGACAATGGTTTAGAACCGAAACTGGTATAAATAAATGTATGAAATTCGATATAGAAAAGTTGTCTTTCATTACTGGAAATTTTGTATACACTGATATGCCAAAACATTAGGACTAGCCGGTTAGTAACATGTTGGTCCACGTTTACAGCAGAGATTCTGCGAGGCATGGATTCGACATTTCCTTGATAGGTTTCTGGCTACATATTGCACCAGATATCAGTAATGGGTTAAAGGGGGCATCAGGATACTTTGTTTGTGCTTGTCGCCTACATCAGCAGCAAGCAAACATTCAGGGGCAAATACATTTTCTGCTCGATGTCGGCTCTCGATCTATTGTTCTCTTTTGATTTGACAGGTGCTTAACCCATTGTTCTGCTAAGTGGATTATGACCCCCTGGGGTTGATATGACCCCCTGGGGATAATCTGTCTTTCTGAGAAACCCCCCCACCCCTCCCTCTGCCCCTCCTCTGCCTCCTGCCCTCCCCTCTGGAAGCCTCCAAACCACCTTCCCCTCCCCAAAACGATCACACTTCAGGGCTGGATCCCTTCCCATTCTATCAATTTGATTTTCTAATTAATTAAATCGATCAATTAATTAACCCCTCCCCCTCTGGTAAATTCCCCAGCCCTCATACCCTCCCCCCACCTGGATATTGGTGGGACTGCGCTGGAGAGGAAGGATCTCACGATACAAAATTCAATTACATAGCAAAGGATATACTGTTTATTTATAAATATTCAATTTGCAGGGGTTGGATCTCTCTTGCTCACGCGGCTGTATTGGAAGATGCGGGCCCTGTAAATTACATCGAAAAGAAGTAATTAAATCGATCGCCTTTTTTATCCCGACCATGCATGGAATACCCTCAATATAATTCACCACACGTAATTGTAGTGTTAAGAACCTTTCACACTGACCACAGCGCATTGCGATCACACACACTGACTGCCTCCCTGGGCCAACTGCTTCATGTATTCCTGCACTATGCGCCCTTGGGCCCCACGACCACTGTCACTTGCCGTGGTAATACCTCGAACAAAAGCTTCAGGTGGCAGCAGCACTTTGATATTGATACCTGAGAAATTCCTGTCGAAACAATTGCTCTCCTGCTCTTAAGAGGGTGCTTCCTGTTTGTGTGAACAAATGTATGTAAACACACACAGACCAAGATGTCCTCCCCTACTCCTCTTGCCTTCCATCCCTCTCCCCTGCCTCCTCGAACGTCATGCAGACCTTGGACTGGTAGTCAGTACATCCCTTTGTTCTCACACTTCCACTGCTATGGAAGCCTGTAGTGGGTACAACAAAGACATTCAAGAAGAAGGAGGCAGCATCTGTAATGTGACACATGAACCCCACCTTTGTCCCGAACAAAGTAGTGGATACCTAGTAAACCCCCTAACTCCCAGCATGTCTTGTTAATATTCCCTCACTCTATCAGACTGATTGACTAATTGACTAATTAATTAAAGCAATACCCTTTTTGTGCGGCCAGTTTTTTCCTTGCATCCTATTGGTAGGTTCTAGAACTGGTTTATTTGGTGTGATTCAATCCCAAAACTGCCCAGTTTCCTAACCCTACTGAATATTTCTTTTCTGCGCTTCTTATTTGTGGATATTGACACAGTTAGGTCGTTTTTTAGGAAGTCTATTATACGAAAATTTCAGCTCAGTTGCATGCTGTGGTCTTAACGATTTGCAGGAGGGGCTGTACAGATGCGTGCTCCAAATACAACTATTGGAAACAATAAATTCGTCTAACGGGAATTTGATGTTGCGGTTAGGTTTTTAAAACACTGTAGAATTCCTAACTTCGTTCTCTCCACTACATTCAGCAGGAGGAGGAAGGGCCAAATGTGTGGTAGCATAAAGACAACAACAACAAATACCTCAGCAAGACAGAGTCCACTGCGAGCCATTGACAATCATTAAATACGACACACTTAAACCATGACCGAGTCCATGGCAGTAGCTGTCATGGCTAGATGTCAGAGATTGCTGAAACACATGCAGCATGCGCATGTCCCAGTGTCCACATGCAGCACGCCAATCCCCTCTTACACTGCCAGTGCCAATGCGCAGAGGTAGTTAAAACTGCCACTGTGACCATGGCCGCAGTCATGGACGCGAGTCTATGCCATAGTGATCACCCTCAACCATGGAGGGCATCTGGGGATGACTGGAGTGGTAGGAATTCGTACGTTATCAATACGTCCAGCGCCAACACTTGGCAGTCACTGTTACCGAATCGCTCAATTTTCCACAGAGAATACATGCAACACACGCTATCACAGAGGCAGCCCAATGCATACTGAGTATTAGTTCGCTATTCAGATAGCCAGAGAGCGACGCCGCCAGCGTTTACAGTTGCAGTTGTGGGCAAGTATCCACTAGGCAGCCGGCTGGAAATTTTCTTTGTACTTGCCCCTTGTGAGAGCCTTAAGCCGGAAATGCCCATTTGTTCCTCACAAAGGCTACCTCCGCCCTTGCCCCACGTGCCAAATGGCGTCATCCTAGGAAAACAGCCACATACTTATCACTGTAATTACAATTAAATATTATGACTACAGCACCAATCTGATGACATTCGACTATGAGCTGAGTATCAGAAAGACCTCCTCCTGATTGCTGTGGCTCTGGAAATATCAATATCTATATCCCTCTTATGACAGGACATTTCGTTGTAAATAAAATCCTTCATCACCCTTACAGCTATTGGTGCCCTGAAATCACAATCTCCCATATCAGTTTCACTCCCTCCTTACGACAGGACATAAACATTTTCTTTGCACATGTCGGAACAATGACAACAATAACTTTCCACCGCAACACAAACTTTATACACTATGTGATCAAAAGCACCCGGACACCTAGCTGCAAATGACATACAAGTTCGTGGCACCTTCCATCGGTAATGCTGGAATTCAATATGGTGTTGGCTCACCCTTAGCCTTGATGACAGCTTACACTCTCTCAGGCATACGTTCAATCAAGTGCTGGAAGGCTTATTGGGGAATGGCAGCCCATTCTTCACGGAGTGCTGCACTGAGGAGAGGTATCGATGTCGGTCGGTGAGGCCTAGCACGAAGTCGGCGTTCCAAAACATCCCATGGTTGTCTATAGGATTCAGTTAAGGACTCTGTACAGGCCAGTCCATTACAGGGATGTTATTGTTGTGCAACCACTCCGCCACAGGCCATGCATTATGAACTGGTGCTCAATCGTGTTGAAAGATGCAATCGCCATCCCCAATTGCTCTTCAAGAGTGGGAAGCAAGAATGTGCTTAAAACATCAATGTAGGCCTGTGCTGTGCCACGCAAAACAACAAGGGGTGCAAGGCCCCTCCATGAAAAACACGACCACACCATAACACCACCGGTTCCAAATTTTACTGTTGGTACTACACACACTGGAAGATGACCTTCACCGGGCATTCTCCATACCCACAAGCTGCCATCGGATGGCCACATTGTGTACCGTGATTCGTCACTCCACACAACGTTTTCCAACTATTCAATCGTCCAATGTTTACACTCCTTACAGCAAGTGAGGCGTCGTTTGGCATTTACTGGCATGATGTGTGGCTTATGAGCAACCACTCGACCATGAAATCCAAAATTTCTCACCTCCCGCCTAACTGTCATATTACTTGCAGTGGATCCTGAAGCAGTTTGGAATTCCTGTTTGATGATCTGGATAGATGTCTGCCTATTACACATTACAACCCTCTTCAACTGTCAGCGGTCTCTTTCAATGAACAGACGTTCTCTACAAAGGTAAAGGAGACCCAATGGACCCAAACAAGTACAGAGGCATAGCCCTGGAAAATACTCAATTCAAGATGTTTTCAAAGATAATAACACAAAAAATCCAAGCCTCTGTGGACAGTCATCTCCCAGAACGACAAATGGGTTTCAGATCTGGAAGATCAACACTTACGGCAGTCAGGCTTCTTCTAAACAACATCGACGAAGCGCTACAATAGAAACAAATGTTCTACACAGTGTTCATAGACTTTACCAAAGACTTTGACCTATTGGAAAGAGATCTCAGAGTCCAAAAACTTGAAAACACAATGGGAGAAGATAGTGTATGGACAAGAATAATCAAGTCAATCCTCGAATACAACTTAATCACAATATCAGACAACCTCTCTTTTTCGAACCCCATTCTGCAATCGAACGGAGTCTTACAGGGTGACCCAATGAGCCCTTTGCTGTACATTCTTGCCACTGAAGAAGTACTCCGAATTGGAGAAAATGAAGAAGATGTGTACGTATATGCATACGCTGACGACATAGCCGTAGGTTCAACAGATATACAGAAGCTGCAGAGAATCATTGAGAAAATAGACAGATGGTGCAGTGAACACAAACTACACATAAACATAACAAAGACAGAAATGGTAATTTTCAGAAAAGGAGGCAAAACACCCAAGAATGCGGAAATCAGCATCAGAGGACAAAAAATAAAAATCTCATCAGACTTTAAATGCCTAGCAGTGATATTGCAACCAACAGCTAAATGCTTCACAAAACATACAACAGAACATGCAGCCCAAGCAATAATAGCAATACAGGACATCAAAAACATCCGTCTACTCAGTCTAGAAACAGCCATGAAATAACACAAAAATCTTGTTAATCCTGGCCTATGGGATGGAGGTTATATGGGACCACCTGACAGAAAAAAATCTAGAAACACTAGAAAAGGTGAAATCGACCTATCTAAAAAGAGCACTAGGTCTCTCAAAGACAACAAGATCTAGACTAGTGTACCTGCTAGCGAGAGAGACATTCGTAATTGAAGACATCAGACTTAGATATATGATGCCACACACCAGGGCTTCCAGAAAGCAACTGAAGATCGTGGAGGACAAACGAGAAAAAATATGGCCAGAGTTCTATGGCACCGAAGCAGTGACGAACCGCTCATGGACAGCACCAAACTTCGAACAGCGACATGTCGTAACTAGACTTTCTATTCACGGCTTTCATCATCTAATCTGCAAAAACAAAAAGTATCACGAGCCAACCACAACACGTGTATGTGAACTGTGTAACGAAGCCTGTGAACGGTATCACATAGAACTGTGCAGTAAAAGAGTGAAATCGATAAATGAATATGCAAAAATGTAAAATGTAAATGTAAAATGTTAAGGAAAGTAACTGTATATGGCTATTTGGCTGCAATTTTATTAAATACTCAATGAACAGACGAGGTCGGCCTGTATGCTTTGGTGCTGTACGTGTCCCTTCACATTTCCACTTCACTATCACATCGGAAACAGTGGACCTAGGGATGTTTAGGAGTGTGGAAATCTCGCGTACAGACGTAAGATACAAGTGACACGAAATCACCAAACCACGTTTGAAGTCCGCGAGTTCGGCGGAGTGACCCACTCTGATCTCTCACGGTGTCTAATGACTACTGAGGTCGCTGATATGGAGTACCTGGTAGTAGGTAGCAGCGCAATGCACCTAATATGAAAAACGTATGTTTTTGTGGATGTCCGGATACTTTTGATCATATAGCGTAAGCCTGATGATCATAGCGACTGTATAACACACTCTCTACCAAGTACAATATTTCGTCAATAACTGAATGCTAGTTGCACCAAACAATATTGAACGAAAATCCGCAATCGATGGACATGCCTCATTTGTTTTTCTCGTGAGTTTTACCAATGTCTCTTTGGAAGAGAGATGTAATCACCTTACAAGCGATCAGATGTAAAAACACTATCGCAGCAATCATGTTACTGTCACACTGCATAAAAAGCGGTCTTGGTTCTACAGGTACACACAAGTATCTCTAACGATATCCATGTTAAAAACTATACATGCTTTATAAATTGAGGTATAGTATTACGTATCAATTATGCGGTCTTCCACACAAATACTGCGACATTGAATATAGACGGTGATCGCGAGGTGTGTGTTAACAGACCGAAAATGCGGGTGCACGTGGCCAGCGGTGTAAGCCCGTAACAAAATCACCCTTATCACCGAATTTAGAAAGTGATTCGGCTAAGGAATGTGGTATTAAGCCGATATTTGCAACTCCCTCTTGCCGTTGTTAGATATTTCTCATGCTAACAAACAATATTTGTAATGCATTCCATATCGGTACCATGTAGACAGTGTAACAGAGGTTCTGCAATATATCCACGGAGTTATAGGCGAGGAACGGTGATGGTTGATTGAGAATGAGATCCATGCAAGGAAACATCAACATGTTTCAATCCATTGGCTGTACTGGACGTGGCTTATTGTGGATCCACATCCGAACATCGCTCCAGATATCATGTGTGGCGGATCCACACTCGGACATTAATTTGGGTCTACTCTTGGTCATGGTGGCCATCTATGACACACACACAGAAACACACACACAGAAAACAGAGAAAATACACTGCAACTTGACAATATGTGGTTGGAAGTGACTGGATGCATTTGAGTACAGTACTTTACTATACCGTCCTACCACGAAAACAGTGCATTTTCGCTAGTAGTTGTCAGCTGTACTACATTTACAACCAGTTTTAGAACATGTGGTGTGAAGTGACGTTGCGATTGCATGGGCATAAGTGACATAAAATCGATAAAATTACGAAAATCGACGGAAAATATGTATAAATTGAGGGAAAATACGCCAAAATGCTGTGAAATTTAGGGGGAATGAGGGAGCACTTGCATGTCTTCTGCTTGGTACAGGAAAATTCTTGTACATGGGAACGAGTATGTGACAGCAAGAGGCAAACGAGAAAATGTTGACATGGAAGGACCGGAAACCAGAGGAAACAGTCATTTTTTTCATTGACAACAATAAGACGGCTGGAATAGAATTTTTGATGTGGATGGCCACCAAATGTATAGAAATAAATCTGTATGTGTCGGATCGCAAGCCCAGGTGTGACCCCAAATTTATTAGAAACAACCTTATAGATTTTTATAAAGTGGCCTTATCTAAAGAGCATTGCATTACCCGCTGGGGGAGTGCAGTATATAACTACAGGATGGATCGCATTAAAGGATGACAGAATGTAGATGGAGTGATCGCTGAGAGGAGTTTTAATGAGATATGATTTAATGGTAAACTGATTATGCATTCTAAAGAGAGGGAGATTTTGTTGCAGGTAATTTTTCACGCATTTAACCATTTTTTACGTTGTTCTCTCGGGTTGCATCAGTTGTGTGGTATAACTTGTGATCGACTCTTATACAATGTTGTGTGTGTTACTTAGAGTGCTATCTATCTGCAATTATTAACAGCAGACGTCTCCAGGAGATGACTTCCATTGCATGTGTGATGAGTCATGTCCATCAATGGAAAACCTGTTTCAACCCCCTCCTCTAGACAAACAAAGATGTATGTGAAGTTCTCCATTTCTCTGCCTCAGTTTGGGGATAAATCGAGTCTTCTGTTTCATAACTGCAGCGATTCTGAGTTAGAGACAGGTGTTTGTGAGGTACTGCACACCCTATGTACACATTTTCTTGACAGTTGTCCTCTTTATGGAGTTTGTGCAGCACAGCATGTAATGTCATATGTCAAAGACTGCTGCTATGTGTTTGTCTGTTTCCTTGTAAGAGGCATTTTCCGTTGCTGGCGATCAGTTCACACGACTGATGCGAGCATAGTAATCTCTGAATCATAATCAGATTTGAACAGTGGGTGCTATACACCTCCAGAAAGCTATATTGTGCGTGCATCACAAAGGATCTATGCTGTTCTTTGGTATAGAAGGAAATAGTTTTATCATCTTAAAGTTTGTCACCATAGTGAGTGGGATGGAAAACTTGCAGGGTTGATGTATGTAAGATGTTGGACATATATGTTCTGCATGAGAGTATTAAGACGATTGCACTGTGCATGACTAATATTTCACAAACCACATGGATTTAATATTATAGTATGTTTAAGTGCAGAATGGTGTAATCTTAGTACATGTGTTTGTGTTCTATTATCGTTTCTCTCTTGCCAATAGCTTCTTGGTACCGACCCAGACACGAGAAAAATACTTTAGAAATGGTAGCACAGTTGATTTACGTAAAATGTTCGGAACTCCATCCATCTGGAGCTCCATCATGAGTAATCCACATGTTTGTTCTTAGCTGTTTGTTATATCATCACAGCACTCTCATATCTACTGCACACCAATAACTGGTGCTAACCTCGACAAGTGTGCATCTGGAGAGATCTTGCACACTTTTATGAGTGCCAGACTGGTGTGGAACAGTCTTTGCTGAACAGCAGTTATGCATTCAGCTCGCTCTGTTCCTTCATGAGATGGGGAATGTAGTGGGTATAGTACCCTCCTACTTCTTGTCCGCTGCAAATTAAATTGGTGACAGTGTTGTAGGTATGGTTGGTCGAAGACAATGTGGAGAGATCTGTCAATCACCAGCCTTATCCCAAGAATGTTAGAATACTCTGTGACTCCCACCCACATAGGGAAGGATGGGCAGTCATAATCGTAAGTTATGCACTATGAACGAAGTGCTAGAAATATGTAGATAACCTAACTGAATCGGTATAAGACGCTCCCTTGTATACTTCGGTGTATATGTTCAAGAATTAACCATGAATGGATGTACTGTGCAGTCATCTATCTACATTCGCAATGCAAAGCAGTGGAGGAGTGGTTTAGTGATGATACAGAAACTGGAAAAAATGCTGACATGTCATTGGTCGGTGTTGAAATTGTGGAAAAACTGGTAAACTGCTCAAATTGATCGCACTTTCAAGGAAATTTGAAAATTTGTGGTAAGGACTATGGGACCAAACTGCTGTGGTCATCGGTCCCTTGGCTTATGCACTACTTAATATAACTTAAACTAACTTACCCTAAGGACAACACACACACACACGTGCCCAAGGGAGGACTCGAACCTCCGACGGGGGAAGCAGCGCGAACCGTGACAAGATGCCTCAGACCACATGGATCGCACTATCAACTGTGGTGCTTATTACAGTACATTGTCTTATATTGGCGGTGTCTTTTCCATTCCATCTGTCCCCTTGTGCATTGTTAATTACCCCATAATGATTCACTGATGCTACTTGTTTGAGATGGAGGGAGTCTCGATGGGAGCAACAACTTCCTGGGGATAGACAGCACTGAAACAGTGAGAGTTTATATGGGTGCAATATAAGTAACCAATGCTCTTGGTGTTTTCTAAACAGAACATCTAGACATCTGCTATGCCATAATTGTGAGAGATGAGATTAAACGTAAAGGTCATCTCCTTTGGGTGACTGTGTGGAAATGCTCAATAGTGTTGCAAACTCTTCCAGTTTCCATATGCTGTGAGGTCTTCCACATTTTTTTCAACAAGAAACACCACGTCTGTGTTTCATTTCAACCATCCTGTGTATCATGGGAGCAGCACAGTTTATACCAGGCGCTGACGAGCTTTGTGTGGATCGTAACATGTTAATGTAAGTTTAGCACCTGGCACACACCTTGAAGTTGTGGTGGAAAAACAAAATATATGATGGTATACAAAGCTGCAGTCATAACACTGCTCGGATATGTTAAAGCAGAACAAACAATGTATCAAACTGCTTATTAACAAACAGCACAGGGATCCTCTCTTGCTATTGATAGTCTATGTGATATGGTCCTCCTACAGTATGGGTGACGAAACTTTACTGCTCAAGCAACTGTGATCAGTAGCCACCTGCTCCAGTGGGCAAATACCTGTATATTTAATAGGATCGCATGTATGCTCAATATCAGCAAGCAGACGGTATTTGCTTTCGGTACATAGGAAGAGAGAGTTGCAGTAATATCCTATCAAGTTCTCTACCAGGTGACATTAGCAGAGTTTATGTAGTTGGTAGTTTTTCTCTGTTCAATGAGCCAAAATACTGAGGACAGAGAGAATGTTTGTGTGACAGATATGAATGTACCTGAGGGATGCAGATCTCCTTTGGACTGCAGTACCTGTATGTCGTTTAGGAAGGTCTTAGAAATAGTGCTCTCTAACTCCAGCTCAGAGTAACATTCACGAGATAAATTTTAGCTACAGTGCGACGAGAGGAAATTATGCCTGTAACAGTTATAAACATTATCTATTCGACATATGAAAAAATAGTGAAAACTATGATAAATATTAATTATTTATATAATATTCTATGATGTAATTGGACATATCGATGTGTATCATACAAAGACAATGATAATTGTAAATTCCTTTTATGATCTGCGTTTGTCTTCCTTTGTTTTTACCTTTTGTTGGATGGCTTTTGTAGGTTGCGGACGCATATCAAACCGAGGTCTGTTAAGAAATTGTAATTATTTGTTAATTATTACTTGAGAATAGAGTTCATTATTATTATAAATATGAGTGAATAATTATTTGTAACTTTAATTCCTCTCTCAGTAAGCATTATCTGTGTTAATTATTTCTTTGCGCTGCAAGGAGTGCAGCCATTAATGATAGCGATTTGTATCGCGTTTTTGTCTGTGTTTTCCTTAGAAACAAATCAAATATTTGCTTGATGAAGTCTAAATAGTGCGCAATACGAAAGTTAAGTTTAATAATCATTACAAATTCTTGTCCTATTTGCTCTAACAATAGAAAGTCTCTTTCAATTGTCTGCCGCCATCTTAACAATTATCTCAGCGGCAAATTCAAATTACGCAATTCTGCAGACATAAATGCCGAACGTAATATAAATGTGTAAAAATAAATGTGCACCAGTGGTCCCGAACTCATTTTAATGAAAATAATTCGAATCAGATTGGTTCTTTAAAAACAGTGCTCATAGCACGATCGTTATAACAAACTTTTCTAGCTGATGTATGGAGCCGAAATTAATTACGCACGAGTTGCGAAGAATATTGTTTCAGGTAACATACGCCAGTGTTGTGCGCGGCTGATATTCGGTGGTTTTAATGATCATTTTGCTGAAGATCATAATCAATAGTTGTATAGAATCTGTTGTATGAACAACTGTGATTTAGTGACACTTACACAACTTACAGACAACACTTTAACACGACGTTAACTTGGAGTTCTTTAGCAACTTGACCAAATCTTTAGCCTGGAGAAAAATTATTTAGAAATTACTCAGTGTAATAAAGTAAGATTATCATTTACAAATTAGTTAAATAGCAAACAATTGAATAAAACAGCGAACGCAACATCAGTTGCAGTTTGAACTGGAACAATGACATGGACAAAGCTGCAGGGAGGGCAGGGAAGAGACTGAGAACAGTTACAAGATGCTGAGCGACTGTCGAAAATCATGCTACAGTTTTGCTGTATAGGATGCTTAGCAGATAGGTTCGAAAAAGGTCACTCATCTCGAGATATGAGAGGCCCATGAATACGATTCACCCGTGGTTGTAACCATTAGAAGCCATGTCCCTAGGATCCAGAGCACGTATACAGCTGAATGGAGAGACTTGATTCCAAATCGCAGACTAATTCTACCAGAAAGCGTAATGCTATAGATCATAGATCTGGAAAGCCAGTGTACTGGTCATAGGATTTTGTACATTTGTTACGACCTCAGTTTAGCGCTGCATTTTTTTTAATTGACTCCTGAAACAGCATACCATCTAGAGTATGTGATCATTCTCAATCAACCATCATACCCCCTCGCCTATAACCCTGTGGATATAGTTGCAGAACCTCTGTTACACTGTCTACATGGTATCGATATGGAATGCATTACAAATATTGTTTGTTAGCATGAGAAATATCTAACAACGGCAAGAGGGAGTTGCAAATATTGGCTTAATACCACATTCCTTAGCGGAATCACTTTCTAAATTCGGTGATAAGGGTGATTTTCTTACGAACTTCCACCGCTGGCAAAGTGCACCTGCATTTTCGGTCTGTTAATACACACCTCGCGATCACCGTCTATATTCAATGTCGCAGTATTTGTGTGGAAGACCGCATAATTGATACGTAATACCATACGTCAATTTATAAAGCATGTATAGTTTTTAACATGGGTATCATTAGTGATACTTGTGTGTACCTGTAGAACCAAGACCGGTTTTTATGCAGTGTGACAGTAACATGGATGCTGCGATCGTGTTTTTAACATCTGGTCCCGTATAAGATGATTACCTCTCTCTTCCTAAGAGACACTGGTACCACTTACAAGAAAAACAAATGAGGCATGTCAATCCATTGCGGATTTTCGCTCAGTATTGTTTGGTGCAACTAGCATTCAGTTATTGACGAAGTATTATTCTTAGTACGGGATGTGAGATACATTCCCTGTGATCGGTAGGCTTATAAAATTTTTGTTGTGGTGTAAAGTTATTGTTGTCATTGTTCTGACATGTGCAAGGAAAATTGCTATGTCCTGTCGTACAAGGGGAATGGACCTTCTGTGGGAGAAAGCGATTTCAGGGCACCAATAGCCGTAAGGGTGATGAAGGATTTTATGTACAAACTCATGTCCAATCATAAGTGGGATATAGATAATTATATTACCAGACCCACAGCCATCAGGAGGAGGTATTTACGATACTCCACTCATTGTTGAATGTCAGCAGATTGGGACTACAATCATAATATTTAGCTGTAATTGCGGTGATAAGTTTGTGGCAGGTTTCCTAGGACAACACCGTTCAGTGTGTGGGGCGCATGGGGGAGGTAGCCTGTGGCTGGAAAAATTGTACATTACTGGCTTAAGGCCCTCGCAAGCGGTGGATACAAAGAAAAGTTCCAGCCGGCTGGCTAGTCAATTCATGCCCACAGCTGCAGTGGTAAGTCGTGGCAGCGACGCCCTCTGGATAGCTTAATAGTGAACTAATACTCCGTATGTGTTAGGCTACCTCTGCAATGCGTCTGTTGCATGTATTCTCCATGGAAACTACAGAAATTCAGTATCGATCACTGCCAAGTGTTGGCACTGGATTTGTTGATAACATCCAAATTCGAACTACTCCAATCATTCCCAGATGCCCTCCATGGCCAGGGGTGGTGCACTCTGACATACACATGCGTCCATGACTGTGGCTGCAGTTGCGGTGGCAGTTTTCTGCGACCTCTGAGCATAAGCGCTGGCAGTGTGTGGGGGGGGGGGGGGGGGGGGGATTAGCTGCAGCGTGTGGACATCGGAACTTGAGGGCACAGGATGCACAAGTGTTTCAGCGATATCTGACATCTAGCCATGACAACTACTACTGTGGACTGGATTGTAGCTTAAGTGCGTCATATTTGGTGCTTCTCAGTACAACGCAGTGGATTCTGTCTTGCAAATATATTTGTTGTTGGTGTCTCAGTTCTATCACACAGTAGGCATTTCCTCCTCCTCCTTCTGAATGTAGCAGAGAGAACCAAATTAGGAAATCTATAGTGCTTTAAAAACCCAGTCGCAACGTCAGATTCCCGACTGATCAATTTATTATTTCCTATAGTTTTATTTCGACCACCCATCTGCCCAACCCCTCTCACAAATTGATTAAGGACTCAGCACACAACTGAGCTGAAAATTGGAATTTTCAGCTTCCTCCAACGTAATGGACTTCCTGCCAAATGATCTAACTGTGCCACTATCCACCAATAGGAGGGACAGGAAAAAAAATTCAGTAGGCTTTGTAAACTTGGCAGTTGTGGGATCGAATCCCATCAAATATACTGGTCCCAGTAACCACCAATAGGATGTATGGAGAAAAGTACCCACACACAAAGGATATCTATTTAATTGATTGGTAGTTTTGTGGAAGAGACCAAACAGCGAGGTCATCAGTCTCACTGGATTAGGTAATAATGGGGAAGGAAGTCAGCCGTGCCCTTTCAAAGGAACCATCTCAGCATTTGCCTGAAGCGATTTAGGGAAATAACGGAAAACCTAAATCAGGGTGGCCGGACGCGGGATTGAACCGTCGTCCGCCCGAACTCGAGTCCAATGTGCTAGCCACTGCGCCACCTCGCTCGGTATCTATTTAATTAATTAGTCAATCAGTCATACAGAGTGAGGGAATATTTACAAAACATCCACATCTGGGAGGGTGGGGGTTTACCAGGTATCCACTACATTGTTCCGGACAAGGGTGGGTTTACTGTGGCACATGATAGGCGCTATCTACATTTCCTCAAATGTCCTTTTTGCGTCCTCTACAGGTTTCCATAGCAGTGAAAGTGCAAGAACAAAGGGATACACTGACTACTAATGCCAGGTCTGCATGAGATTAGAGAAGGCAGAGGGAGATGGAAAGGAGGTGGGATGAAGGAACATATTGGTCTGTGTGTGTTTGTATACGTTGGTTCACACAAACAGGAAGCATCCACTTGAGAGAGGGGGAGCTTGTGTTTCAGCAGGAATTTCTCGGTTATCAGTATGAAAGTGTTGCCGCCACCTGAAGCTTTCGTTTGGGGGATTACCACGGCAGCTGACAGCCGTTGCGGGGCCCAAGGGGGCATAGTGCAGGAATACGTGAAGCAGATGGCCCAGTGAAGCGGTCAGGGTGTGGGTGCACAACGTCCTGCAGCTGGAGCAAAAGATTATTAACAGCATAATTACGTATGGTGGGTTATGTTGAGGGTATTCCTTGCATGAACGGAACAAAAAAAGCGATCGATTGTATTACTTCTTTTCGATGAATTTTACAACATCTGCATATTCCAGTACAGCAAAGTATAATGGACAAGAGAGATCCACGCTCAGCAAATTGAATTTTATAAATAAACAGTACATCCTTTGCTATGTAATTGAATTTCATATCATGAGAGCCTTCCTCTCCAGCAAAGACCCGCCAGTTTACAGGTGGGGAAGGGAGGAAGGCTTGGGGATTTACCAGAGTGTGAAGTGTTAATTGATCGATTTAATTAATTAGTCAATCAAACTGATAGATTGGGAAAGGCCCATTCGAATAACTCAGACCTAAAAGTGTGCTTGTAACAGCAGGGAGGCTGTGGGAGGTTTGGAGGTTTCTAGAGAGTGCAGAGGAGGAGAAGGGGAGGGGAAAGAGTGTGAGGGTTTCTCAGAAAGACATTATACCCAGGGGGTCATGAATACCCCCAAGGGTTCATAATCCACTCAGCAGAATAGTAGGTTAAGGACCTCTCAATCAAAACAGAACTATAGGTTAAGTGCTGACATGGAGCAGAACAATATGTTTGCTTCTGACTGTTTACTTGTCCCTGATGTAGGCAACCTGCTCTAACAAAATGACCTGATGCCCCCTTTTTTACCCTACTACTGTTGTCTACACACAGCTAATGCAATTCCGATAAATTACGGGCTGGTGGTTTGTGGGTGCTAATCTGACGCCCAGTAACGTCCCAAACGAGTTCTGAAGGATTCAGATGAAGTGAATTTCGTGGGCAAGAAATCAACGTTAAGTTCACTAACATGCACCTCAATCCAATATTGCACGATTCTAGCCCAGTGATATGGACAGTTGCTCTAGTGGGAAATGCTATCGCCGTCGGGGAAGACATCAAGCATAGAGGTTTGCATGTAGTCCGCAATAAAGATAATGTGCTCCACAGCAGTTGCAGTGCCTTCGATTTCGATCAATGGTCGCATGGAAGGCGAGGTGAATTTTCCCCATAGCGTAACACTGCCCTCACCGGCTGCATCCGTAGAGTTACGCGTATTTCAAGCAGCTGTCTGCTTGGATGACGTCTCAGAACACAGCCATCGGTCTGGTGTAACAACAAATGTGATTCATCCGACAAGGCGACATATTTCCTCTCGATGATCACTTGCCCGCTGTAATCGTAACTGATAATGTCGTTCGGTCATCACGAGAACAAATAAGGGTCGTCTGCTGCGGGGCGCTATATTCAACAATGTACGCCGAACAGTGCGTTCCGAAATACCTGTCAACGTTGTCAGATCTGCTCTGATAGCTGTCTGTCCTGCTTTACAGTGCGACCAAGCCAACACCATGTCGCTTACCCGTTGTTTCACAGTCCTTCAACCACTTTCCTTAACTACTCACGACAGCAGCACTCTAACAGCCGACCAGCTTTAGCATTTTCGGTATTATCGAACTGTCTTTTGTCAAAGTCGCTTATGTCATTGGATTTCTCGACAGCCATATGATGGCTGGAAAGATTCCCCATTCGTCTCTGCTCTGTTTATATACTTTCCTTACCGTTTCGCGTGCCTGCAAAACCACAAGGAGGTAATCAACATCGCGGTCAGCAGTGGGTGAAACGTTTTGGCTCATCGGTGTAGTCATCTGACAAGAGGACTGCGCCTACTCGTCATCACTGATTTCGTCCAAATTTATTGTACTTGCAGGGCTTGGCCAGAAATGAAAGTGACTAAAGTAGGAGCTCCATATGGCCAAGCATTTAGGGAAAATAACATTTTGGCGTGGGTCGGGAGACGGAGAAGACGTGTTATAGCGTAGTTACTAGGTAGCGTTTGGCGCAGCAGTAAGAGTTCAGAGCGTAAACCAAGGGTCGTGGGGATCCTATGCAGAAACTTTTTTATTTTCCTTTATTTTCAATTTTTGCGTTACTTACACTATGAATGAACCGAAATAACGCTCATTATACTGAATTTATTAATATAACGGGTATTCAAACGAAAAGATACAAAACAACAGCCGGCCGGAGTGGCCGTGCGGTTCTAGGCGCTGCAGTCTGGTGCCGAGCGACCGCTACGGTCGCAGGTTCGAATCCTGCCTCGGGCATGGATGTATGTGATATCCTTAGGTTAGTTAGGTTTAATTAGTTCTAAGTTCTAGGCGACTGATGACCTCAGAAGTTAAGTCGCATGGTGCTCAGAGCCATTTGAACCATTTGAACAAAACAACATTGGGGGTACATTTGCAGTCTTTATTCAAAATTAATCACCGGAGGCCTGAATGCAGCTATCTCACTGTTTCACAAGCTGAAGTATTACCTGTTCCGTGAATTCCTGTGGTTGTGACAGGAACCAGTCCTCCACAGTGTCCTTCAGTTTCGTCGCCTCCCTTTGAGATGTTTTTTAGAGGACCAAACACATGGAACTCGGAGGGCGAAATGTCCCGGTTGTAGGTTGGATGCTCGAGCTGTTCCCACTTGTACTTGATCATTACACTTTTTGTGACCTTGAAGACGTGTGGATGCGTGTTATCGTGGAGCAGAATCACTCCCTGGGTTGGCCGTTTACTCATGATGGACTTTCGTAGGCTACGGAGTAACTCACAGTACACGCCAGTGTTAATTGCTTCTCCGTTCTATATGGATTCGATGAGTATCAAACCTCGGACGTCGAAAAAGACTGTGAGCACCACCTTGTCTGCTGAAGGCACAGCTTTAAATTTTTTAGGGAAAAGTGATAATGCATGCTTCCATTGCACTACATACGCGTCCATAAATGTCTCACTACTTTATCCCAAAGCGGTATATACAAACTCCAACCGGTATAGTTTTTACGACGTTTCTCCCTTTTCACTATAGGCATGAAAACAAAAGGCAAAGGGAAATTTGGGATTGTTGACGAATTAGACTTTTCGGGGGTAGCATCCATCATAAAAACAAAGGAAACAGTAATGTATCGGCATTTTGCGCCTGTAATAAACGCTGAATTTTTAAAATTATATGGTTCTTTTAAGTTTACATAGAAAAACAAACTTGGCTTACGTTCATTAAAGGATTTCTTAAATCAAGAAGTTTGACAGCCAACCACACGTAACAAACATCTCGTCAAATATTGGCGAGGATAGCTGGCAAAGTAGAATGGAATTATTTTGAAGCAGTCTCCATGTGATGTAATTTCGTTTTCTGCCTCGATGGATCTATTTTACCTGAACCAAGAAACTGTTGTTCGCGTGCAGCTGCCACGCACCTTCGGAATACGATATCCTTTACCTTCTAATTAAATCCCTTCTTGGAAAGTTATTTTCGGAATCCTCGTGCACGCTTTAATTACAATCCTTTATTAGCAATTTATTTGCAATCCCTAATTTTCTGCCGGCCGGAGTGGCCGTGCGGTTCTAGGCGCTACAGTCTGGAACCGGGCGACCGCTACGGTCGCAGGTTCGAATCCTGCCTCGGGCGTGGATGTGTGTAATGTCCTTAGGTTGGTTAGGTTTAATTAGTTCTAAGTTCTAGGCGACTGATGACCTCAGAAGTTAAGTCGCATAGTGCTCAGAGCCATTTTGAACCCTAATTTTCCTTTGCCTTTCCTTTTCACGACTTTTATGAAAACATCAATAAATAAAATATTTTGACCATTGTTTCAGTTTATTTGTAGTGTGAGTAAAGCAAAAATCGAAAATTAAAAAAAAGGTTTCCCAAAGAGACTTGACCTCACGACCCTTGGTTTCCCATTCTGCATTCTTTCCGCTGCGGCAACAGCTGCTTGGTGCTAACGCTAACATGTGTGGTCATGCCTCACCCGGACCGCGTCAAAAAAAAAGTTTTTTCTAAAGGCTTAGTCATCTAGAGCTCCCCCTTCTCTAGTTTTCATTTCTGGCCAAGTCTTGCATATACCAGAAATTTCTATGAAATGGGTGATGACAAGTAGTCGCGGTCCCCTCGTGAGTGTCCCGCCAGATTGTTAGGCGACCCACAAGGAATTTCCATAATGTGGCTGCATGAAAATTACGCAGTCCTCAGTTCAAATTGTTCTGATATTTTTACGCGTGGTAGTTCATGCACAAAGAACGTATGGCGATTGATTTTGAGGTGCGATCAAAAATGTTCCAGCCAAGTGTCTGTTAACCGAACTTTGTACTCTGACAGCTTATGAAATGGCAATAATTACACCACGTTTCGAGTATGCAAATAACCTTTTCGGCGTTTGATTCAGCTCTCGCATAAGAAATATGTTAAACGTATTCCGCGCTACTGAAAGAACATTCTGTATAGAAACTGAGTAAAGTTGCCAAGTAATTTGTCGGAAAACATTTTACTTGTGACTCCACATATTTTTTGAATTCGCATGTTTTATCGCTATGCAATAGTTCTCAATGACTGCAGGAAAACTCATATCACAGTCTCATGATGAGATGGTTATCTTTTCGTTATTTTTTACGAGACTTCAAAGTTGAATAACTTACTGCCCGTTGCTCGAAGAATTTGCAGCGAATTAAGAGAGCAAATCGTGAGTGCTGATCTGTGAGAAGCAGGGATTGGCTGCCTTAAATTATCGTCATATTTCAAAATGCGCATGTCGACATCATTGAAAAGTGAATGCTAGGTTAAAAGGCAAAATGAAAAAAAGTTACCCCACTGGGATTATATACCACAACCTTTCGGTTTCCAGCCATACGTTTCACTGCTAGATCACCACACCAGATGCGAATGAGATCTCACGTCCAGCAGGCACTGTAGCTCTTTAGATTTTTGGTGGCTGTGGCAATGGCATCATTTTCACAACTTAACTTTAATTCACTATAATTCAGACAATTTGTACGAAATCTTTATAAATTATATACAAAACCCTTCACTGTGAATCAGTGTATCTATTATTCAGATCCGGACCAAAATCCACACAGCAGTTCGTGAGATTAGCCTGCATGTCCAGGCGGACACGGGAAAGCGACTTCAGTCTACGTATAAAGAGAGGCTGATGTGTTGCTCCAACCTACGTTGTGCGATTACGCTGAAATGTTAATTCTTGGCATAGCCACGCGTGTAGTACACTTCATGCCAATTTTACGTTTATTGCAATTCGCCTTCAACATGTTGCCATTTTAATGGTCAGTACTATACACACATTTTTCTGTGGCGATGGAAAGAGCCCTGGAAGAGGACTTCAACGATATATGGTGCTCTGAACTTGAGCTAATAGTAACAAGATAACAGCACTGCAAATCATTATGCCATGGCCAGGAGTAAAGGTGTCACAACCGGCTGTCCCGATGAATAAAATTTAAGCAAACACTTAACTCAGATACAGTTCGTGTTTTGATTATTATGACGGACATACTCGTACAATGCGCTCAAAACGTTTACCTTGATCTTTTACGTGTACTATAAATCGATTCTGGGCAGAGAAAACTGCACGTTGAATTTTACCTGATATTGTCGCATCACAAACCCATGATACACTGTAGCGCCAAAGAAACCGGTATAGCCATGCGTATTCAAATTCAGAGATATGTAAACAGACAGAATATGGCGCTGCGGTCGGCAACGCCCAAAGAAGACAACAAGTGTCTGGCGCAGCTATTAGATCGGTTATTGCTGCTACAATGGCAGGTTATCAAAATTTAAGTGTCTTTCAACGTGATGTTATAGTCGGGACACGAGCGATGGGACACGGCATCTACGTGGTAGCGATGTAGTGGGGATTTTCCCGTATGGCCATTTCACGAGTGTACCGTGACTACCAGGAATCCGGTAAAACATCAAATCTCCGACATCGCTGCGGCTGGAAAAAGATCCTGCAGGACCGGGACTAACGACGACTGAGGAGAATCTTTTAACATGATGGAAGCGCAACCCTTCCGCAAATTGCTGCAGATTTCAATACTGGGTCATCTACAAGTGTCAACGTACGAACCATTCATCGAAATATCATCTATATGGGCTTTCGGAGCCAACAGCCCACTCGTGTACCCTTAATGACTGCACGACACAAAGCTTTATGCCTCGCCTGCGCTCGTCAATTCCACCATTGGACTGTCAATGACTGGAAACATGTTGCCTGGGCGGACGAGTCTCGTTTCAAATTGTATCGAGCGGTTGGACGTGTACGAGTATGGAGACAAAGTCATGAATCAGTGCACCCTGCACGTCGGCAGGGGCTGTTCAACTCGTGGAGGCTCTGTAATGGTGTGGGGAGTGCGCAGTTTGAGTGGTATGGGACCCCTAATGTACCTAGATACGACTGTGTCAGGCGAGACGTACGTCAGCATCCTGTCTGATCACCTGCATCCATTCATGTCCATTCCGATGGACTTGGGAAATTCCAGCAGGACAATGCGACACCCCCCACGTCCAGAATTGCTACAGACTGGTTCCAGGAACACCCTTCTGAGTTTAAACGCTTCCTCTGGCCACCAAACTCCCCAGACATGGTATGCCTTGTAACATGTTGTTCAGAAGAGATCTCCATCCCCTCATACTCTTACGGATTTATGGTCAGCCCTGCAGGATTCATGGAGCCAATTCCCTCCAGCACTACTTCAGACATTAGTCGAATCCATGCCACGTCGTGTTACGGCACTTCTGCTTGCACGCCGGGCCCTGCACGATATTAGGCAGGTGTGCCAGTTTCTTTGGCTCTTCAGTGTATAAGGCATTTCGTGTCTGCAGGAGTCGCTGTTTCTTTGTAGACCTCCTGTCTGAACTTTCTAAACTAAACTAGACTCCGCCCGAACGGGCCATGTAGACCCAACGGTACCTACCGACCGCCGTGTCATCCTCAGCCCGCAGGCGTCACTGGATGCGGATATGGAGGGGCATGTCGTCAGCACATCGCTCTCCTGGCCGTATGTCAGTTTACGAGACCGGAGGCGCTACTTCTCAATCAAGTAGCTCCTCAGTTTGCCTCACAATGGCTGCGTGGACTCCGCCACCGCCTACAAAACTCCAGAGGTGTAAGTCTGGTAAGCGAGCAGGCTATTTGGTGTCTGCCAAACGACCGAGCCAACGATCTCCCTATGTTCTTGTAAGAAGGTATGTAATTATCTGTGCAGAAATTGTGATACATCAGCTATGGTCGTATGACATGGATTTCTTTATGTAATGTTTTTGTTCTTAAATTATAATGCCACGATATGTCATATGCCTGCTACTACTACTACTACTGCTTATACTAATACTGCAAGCACTGCGCCAGCATGTCTGTTAGGAAGTGTGGATACTCGTGGCTATATAGAGTCCCATCAATGCAACAGGGACCAATAAAGCAATTCTTCAAATTCCGCACTATACGTAGACAGACTAAGGACGTTGTTTATCCACTTCTCTCGGCTAGCGTGGATTTTTAGTTGACCAGTAGTTCATATTGGGAAGACTGATTTGCTCTTGGTTTGAAGACGACGCTTCGTCCAGTAACAAAGTTTTTTATAGAAATTCTGCTTCATTTTTCATTTTCGTCGACACCATTTGGTGACATGTTGTTGGAGCGAAATGAGGAAATTATGAAATGCGTTTGAATGTAATATTCGCAGAACGCTCCTTTGGCTGATACCACTCGCACATTCATGCTGCCTCGTAGCTACATGTGAATTGTCTTACCACTGCTATAATGTTAGTTGCATTTTCTCATCAGTTGCCGTTCTTTTTCATTGGCGTATTTTACTCCCTACATTACCACTTTCTTAAAATTTTATTGTAGTATTCGCAATGATAGAAGGTGAGTTCTTGACATTACCAGGAAATCTTTCAGCATACAACCGTACTGCAGTATGTTTACATTCCCATTCAGGTTTTCGATTGTTGTATACGTTGTGAAAATCTGGATAGCTTCACTAGTATTTTGTCTTATCCTTACAACAGCACAGCACAGACTAGTGGGCTTCAAGTGCACAGCTGTGGTTGGCGCGTCTGTTCATGTTTTCTTGGTCTGGGACCCATAACCACTCCCCCATGCAAATACCACTCTTATATCCCTTTATTTTTCCGGTATTTAGATTTTATGCCTTCAGCTGTGTGTGTTTTAACTTCCTCGTTTTTATAGTTTGACCCCTCAGACTGGATCCGTCCGCTTTTACCGGACCCTCTCTCTTCCGCAAGTTACTTTTGAATCACGGGACTGATGACCCCGCAGTTTAGTCCCAGAACCACCCCCAATCAACAGTACAGCTAAAATTACGATCCGTACCTGAGCTACCGGCCGCTGGTGGCCGAGCGGCTCTAGGCGCTTCAGTCTGGAACCGCGCGACCGCTACGGTCGCAGGTTCGAATACTGCCTCGGGAATGGATGTGTGTGATATCCTTAGGTTAGTTAGGTTTAAGTAGTTCCTATTCTAGGCGACTGATGACCTCAGATGTTAAGTCCCATAGTGCCCAGAGCCATTTGAACCATTTGAACGTACCTGAGCTACGCTTTTACGTACAGTGGACACAGTAGTACAGATATTTATGGAACCTGTTTTCATAACAGGGGGACAGTGATTTATGGTGCTGTTATCTTGTTACTATCTGAAAAATTTCTACACTACTTATGTCGTTCAAGTCCTTTTCGAGTGTATCTTTTCAAAGCTGTTTCTTCTTCTTTTTCTTGTTCCTTTGTGACGCATCGATGCAGGGTCGGCATAATGATAAACGGATTTGGTATGGTTAATTTAAAGTGTTACCCCCTGGGACAGAATACATGCACCCTATCTGTATGCGTGTAGTGTTATTCATATGAGAGAGAGCGAAAGTTTTTTTTTTTTTTTTTTTAAAGTTTGCAAATTGGGTAAATGAAGTGGGAAGTGGGTACGTGAGTATGGGAGAAGACGAACAGCCTAAAAACCACATCGAAATAGGCCGGCCCACCAACCCTCAACGTTAATCCACCGGGAGGATACGATCAGGTGCCGGTGTACCTCCCCGTACCGGAGGGAATACTTTGACACGCACGGCTATCCGAGCAGGTTATCTTTTCAAGGCTACAGAACATTTACGAGGGCGTACTGAAAAGTAATGCCTCCGAATTTTTTATGTTAAAAATCTTAAAGCTTTTTAAGTTAAACAAACGTTATCAGCTTTCTACATCTTTATTCTTCGCGTCTACATATTTATTTCTCCAGATACTTATCACGCGACGAACACCGTTCTCCCAACGAAAGACGAGTTTGTTGATACCCGTCACAGTAGGATGTTTGAATTTGTTGACGGACTCACCCCCGTTTACACCGTTCTATCGTTATCAAAGTGAAGTCCTCGAAGGTATTCTTTAAGTTTTGAAACAGATAAAAATCGAGTGGGGCCAAGTCGGCACTGTATGGAGGACGATCGATGACAGTGAACCAAAGGCGTCGGGTTGTTGCAGATGTCGCAGCACTCGTGTGTGGTCTGGCATGTCATGCTGAAGGAGAGGACGGTCCATGTGTGGACGAAGTATTGGCATTCGTGCTTTAAGTTTTCTGAGCGTCTCTCGCGCACTTACATACACTCGTGCCCAAAATCAAAGCAACAAACTGCTATTTCCCCGTCCTGTGTCTTGTTCACGATGTAATCATACAAACTGTCAACAGATGTCGTTACTATCTTGTACACGGAAAATGGCATTCCTATCAACGGACAACCACGCCGCAATGACGTCAGGGCACCTGTCAAGCGTGATAGTGTTTCCAGGGTAGTCTTACATCCACAATCGCTGTGTACACAGTCACAGACGGCGCAGTATGGTACAGAGAGGACGCCTACAGACTCTCTGCTGTGGAGGGCCATAGGAAGTTAGAAACTGATGAGCCTCAAGCAGAGGTAGGTGTAGACAGGACACAACAAACTTTCAATAGGAAATGGAAAAAGAATGTAGGAAAGTCATCGAAAAGGAAGAAAGTTTTGTTGTTAGGCAGTTCTCATGCCAGAGGTGTAGGCCAACTTCTGCAGGAGGAATTAGGACCAGAATACCAGGTCAAAATTTTTTTCAAACCAAGTGCTAGTCTGGATCAGGTGACAGAGGATTTAGGTTCACTCTGTAAAGGATTTACCACGGAAGACACCGTGGTTATTGTGGGAGGGCCAGGGAACAGCATCGACAGAGATCCTGGGTACAGTATAGAGTGTGACCTGGTAAAGATTGCGTCGGCATCGAGACACACCAATGTTGAATTTGTATCTGTCCTGAGACGCCATGACCGGCCTCATTTGAACTCTTCTGTTGGGAGAGTTAATTTGGAGTTGGAACGGCTGCTTGGGTCGGGTGCGGGGGCTCATATTGGTGTGGTTCCTGTTGATTATCTCAGTAGGTGGGACTATACCAGGCACGGCCTACATCTCAACAGGAAAGGGAAGGGGAAACTGGCTGGGGTAATAGCAGGAAATTTACGGGGGGGAGGCACTGCCATGAATGGTAAAATACCAGTGGTTACAGGTGTTGGAGCAGCACCTTTTTTAGGATAGGTAAGACAGAAAGATGTCAAGTTTTACGAGAGGTCAGGATTGAAACAAATCTTCAGTTTAGGAAAGAAATTAAACAGCACAATTCTAGCACATTGGATCACCAATCACAGCTACCAATTATAAATTTTCACCAATCACCAGAAATTTTATCTCCACCAAGTTGTATCTCAGTCCTAGGTAATAGCATTGATGAATTAAATTCACCCAACCCAGTTGACATAATTTGCCTCTCTGAACACCATGTGACCACTGGTATAGGAACTAGGCCTAAGCACAATGAGAAACTCAGACAGGAGAGTACTGCAAATGTTAGAATAAGGAAGGGTTCTCATAAAAGTATAATTAAAAATAATGTAAGTATATTTCATCAAAATATTGGGAGTTTAAAGAATAAAGTAGATGAGCTTCTGGTTTGTTTAGAAGATTTAGAAGCTGAGAATGAAATAGATATACTATGCCTGTCTGAGCATCACATTGTTACCGATATGGATAAGGTAAATGTAAGTGGTTATAAGCTCTCTGCACATGTAATGAGAGAAAATATGGAGAAAGGAGGAGTTGCCATATATGTCAAAAGTTATCATTGTGCAAAAAGTATAGAAACAAAAAAGTTTTGTGTAGAGAAACATATAGAAGCATGTGCCTGTGAGCTTAAATTAAATAAAGGCACATTTATAATTGTAACTGTATATAGGTCACCATCAGGAAATTTTCATCTATTTCTGAAAAATTTGGACTCCTTGTTGTGCTATCTGTCAGACAGGGGGAAGCAAATTATTATTTGTGGGGACTTCAATGTAGATTCTCTGAAAGAGGGTAATAGGAAAAATGACCTTGAAGTATTACTCGGTTCTTTCAATTTGACACCCGTTATTGATTTTCCTACTCGGGTGGTAAAGGATAGCAGCTCACTGATAGATAACTTCTTTATAGACCAAGATAAGTTTAACCAGGTAAATGCTCAGCCTGTTGAGAATGGTCTTTCTGATCATGCTGCACAGCTAGTTACAATATATGACATAGCTCCATTCAGCAATACTAAACAGTCCTCCAAAGTAGTACGTTCAGTCAACGATTTAACAATTGCAAATTTCAGGGAAAGCCTACAGCAGTTAGACTGGGATGAGGTGTACCGTGAACCTGATGCCAATTTAAAATATAATTTATTTCCTTTACATTTTTGTAAATGCATTTGAAAACTGCTTCCCCAAGAAAAAAGTTAAATATACTCGTAAGAAACCTTGTAACAAACCATGGCTTACAAAGGGTATAAAAATATCTTGTAACCGGAAAAGGGAAATGTATCTGACAGCAAGAAAGAGTAGTGACCCAGAAACTATCAAAAATTATAAAAACTACTGTGTTATATTAAGAAAAGTTATTAAAAAATCCAGGAGTATGTGTATCATGTCTGAAATCAGCAACTCTGATAATAAAATTAAAACAATTTGGAATATTATTAAAAGAGAAACAGGTCAACCAAGAGCAGAGGAAGACAGTATTACCATCAAATTGAATGAAAGCTTTACGAACAAAAAGTCAGAAGTTGAAAATATTTTTAATAAGCATTTTCTAAATGTTGTGGATATAGTAGGATCCAGGTGTTCACTAGAAGATGCTAGGCTGTTAATGGAAGAGGCCATACCTATGCAATTTGATACAATTGAAATCTCACCCACTTCTCCCTCTGAAATTAGGAAAATAATAAACTTGCTTAAAAGCAAAAACTCACATGGAATTGATGGCATTTCCAGCAAAATACTAAAAGCTTGTTCTCAACAGATAAGTAAGATTCTCAGCCACCTGTGTAATAGCTCTCTGGAACAGGGCATTTTCCCTGATAGACTGAAATATGCTATTGTTTTACCTTTGCATAAAAAGGGGGAGAGATCTGATGTCAACAATTACCGTCCAATCTCCCTTCTAACAGCTTTATCCAAAATTTTTGAGAAAGTAATGTATTCAAGAGTAGCTTCACATATCTGTAAAAATGAAGTACTAACAAAATGTCAGTTTGGTTTCCAGAAAGGTTTTTCAACAGAAAATGCCATATATGCTTTCACCAGTCAAATTTTGAATGATCTGAATAACCGAACACCACCCATTGGGATTTTTTGTGATATCTCAAAGGCTTTTGATTGTGTAAATCATGAAATTCTGCTAGACAAGCTCAAGTATTGTGGCATGAGTGGGACAGTGCACAAATGGTTTAATTCGTACCTAACTGGAAGAGTGCAGAAAGTTGAAATAAGTAGTTCTCGTAACATGCAAAGATCAGCACATTCCTCAAACTGGGGAACTATCAAGAATGGGGTTCCACAAGGGTCAGTCTTGGGTCCTTTGTTGTTCTTATTATATATTAATGACTTGCCATTCTATATTCATGAAGCGGCAAAGCTAGTTCTCTTTGCTGATGATACAAGTATAGTAATCACACCTGAGAAACAAGAATTAACTGATGAAATTGTCAATTCTGTCTTTCAGAAAATTACTAAGTGGTTCCTTGTAAACGGACTCTCACTGAATTTTGATAAAACACAGTACATACAGTTCCGTACAGTGAATGGTATGACGCCATTAATAAATATAGACCTTAATCAGAAGCATATAGCTAAGGTAGAATATTCCAAATTTTTAGGTATGTCCATTGATGAGAGATTAAATTGGAAGAAACACATTGATGATCTGCTGAAACGTTTGAGTTCAGCTACTTATGCAATAAGGGTCATTGCAAATTTTGGTGATAAACATCTTAGTAAATTAGCTTACTACGCCTATTTTCACTCATTGCTTTCATATGGCATCATATTTTGGGGTAATTCATCACTGAGGAATAAAGTATTTAATGCACAAAGGCGTGTAATCAGAATAATAGCTGGAGTCCACCCAAGATCATCCTGCAGACATTTATTTAAGGATCTAGGGATATTCAGAGTAGCTTCTCAGTATATATACTCTCTTATGAAATTTGTTATTATCAACCAAACCCAATTCAAAAGTAATAGCAGTGTGCATAACTACAATACTAGGAGAAAGGACGATCTTCACTATTCAAGATTAAATCTAACTTTGGCACAGAAAGGGTTGAATTATACTGGCACTAAAGCCTTTGGTCACTTACCAAATAGTATCAAAAGTCTGACAGATAACCAACAAGTATTTAAGAAGAAATTAAAAGGATTTCTGAATGACAACTCCTTCTACTCCATAGAGGAATTTTTAGATATAAATTAAGAAAAAAAAAGAAAAAAAACAAAAATATAAAAAAATAAAAATAAAAATAAAAATAAAAAATAAAGAAAAAACACAAAAAAATAAAGTTGTTATATTAACTTAAGTAAGTTGTTAAATTAACCTAATTATGTCATGTATTGGAAAATTCGACTCGTTCCACATCATTACGAAATATCGTATTCATGATCCATGGAACTAGTATTAATCTAATCTAATCTAATCTCATCTAATCTAATCATGTGGCTCGATGGCTTAAGTGAATTGTTCTGTTGCTTCTCGGGTGAGGCGCCAGTTTATAGAGAGCGTTACTGTATTCTAGAGAGCAGTACAGGGCCGACCACGTGTGACATCAGAAAGAGTGGATGGCTATTTGGCTGTAAAGGCACGATGGTGTCGCCTTGGTACTGCACTGCAGCTGACATCTGACCTCGTAGCATCTCCTGGGCGTGTTTTATCGAGACAAACGGTGTACAGAAGGCTCCAGCAGAGTGTCCTTTACTGTTGGAGACCTGCTGTCTGTTTACCTCTGGCGTGTCTTCACAGAAGGTAACGTCTAGGGTGGAGCCGACAACATGCCACCTGTATGGTCGAGCGGTGGGCCAATGTCCTTTACACAGATGAGCCCTGATTTGGTTTGGAGAGTGATTCTCGACGTATTTGCATCTGTACGCACGGTGTGGCCTGCTCGCTCTCCCGATTTGAATCCAATAGAGCATGTCTGGGGTGCACTAGCGAGACGGATTGTATCACGTCAGCGTCCACCCACTACTCTCCAAGATTTGTTAGCATCTCTGAGGGAAGAATGGGCGTTATTGCCTCATTATGAGACTGATGACATCATTCAAAGCATGTCCCGTCGTTGTCAGGCCTGTGCTGGTGCAAGAGGTGGTCACACCCTATACTGAGGACATTAACCAGTTGTCAGAATGTGTGTGCAAATCCGTTAAGTTGGAAAAAAACGAAGAACATTTTTGTCTACCTTTATGCATGTTGCAGTTAATTACGTTCTGTATTCTTTACATTGTTTCTGCTTTACTATTACCTGTTTATACTGTTTTGTGGCAAAATAAACGCAACCTTGCAAAATTTCCGTTTGTTGCTTTAATTTAGGACACCAGTGTAGTTACACATCGCCGCGTTACACGGAGCCTTTCGGCGGTAGAGGGTTGCAATTTGAGTCAGAGTAACGGCAAAGTCGACCGAGTAATATGCATTAATATGCATACATGTAATATCTCAACCAATATTGAGAACAGAATAAAAAATTCAGAAGAATTAGTTTTTAACCAGCCCTCGTTTATAGCTCCATGAGAAAACCAAGTCAGTGTCATAATTCGCCAGCTGTAAACTTTAAAAATTATTTGCGTACTTCAGCATCATGTCACACTGTCCGCTAAAACATAGTGTAAACCGAAATCGATATAATTACACTTTCTGGATATTTTTCGGTGTGGTCTGCCTTAGCAGCCTCACCCTGTATGTGTCCACGTCCCATTCCGTGCACCCCCAACGTAGAATGTCAAATATGAGCACTTCTCTAATAAATCTGTCAAGTTACAATAGAATCCTCTCCCTTTTCCTTCAGTCTACTGTTTACAGCTCCACTCTGTTACGGTCTCGTTCTGCCCGTGCCTAAGAGTTCTCTTTCACCATTATAACACTTCCATTCTTCCGCGTAAATTCTTAACCGTAGCCCATTTTCTGGCTTCCTCTGTCCATCTCTACTCTCCGATCTCCTACTGCAGTCCATCCCCTGCATAAAATATACATATAACATGGCGTAGACTCACAGAACTGGTTCCATGCTGCTAAAGGGGACCATTGCAAACAAGTTCGGTGGGCACACACACAGACTAACCCGGAGGATTAAATCAACGTCACCTAGACAATAAAGACTCACAGGTCGAGTATGACATCATGCACTTCACGATACTAAAACTGTAGGGTGACTGGCTGCTGATATCCTCTTTGTAAGAGTCAACCTATATTTTCTACACAGCCACGGGCTCAGAAAGTCAGTTTGCGACAAAATAGCATAAGACTACAGGGAAATAAGAGATTTAGATGCATTATTAATCGTTCTGCAGACAAGTACTGATACTGAAGATCATTAATTTAACAATAATATACACAATATTTAATGTAATACCACTCAAAATTTACAGAACAGTTTTGAAGTGCAGTATATGCTGCTGCATGACAAAATAGAACCAAATACCAAAAACTACAGTTGTTAAAACCATGTGAAGAAGCAAATGGATCCATGAACAGCTTCCTTGTAATAAAGAGAAGAGCTCTCACTATTATGCTTCTAGAATATTCATAAAAAACGTAAAATCCCGAATGGAACTCCTTTGTTTCACTCAATAACTACCCTTCTCACACAGAAGCACACACCAAAATTCATACCTCAGATGTCAATTACGCTATCAGAATTGTGTGAAGTGCATCTGAGAATGCCTAGCAGAACTTTTGATGTAATACGAAAAATCATTCAAGAACATGGAAGTACAAAATTGCCTCTTTAACAACAGTCAAACAAACAAGTAAATCACGCACAAGCAAGAAACATACATATAAATAATCAGAGAAAAAATGAAAATGGCTTACATGCTAAGCGAAGAAAAACATGCTAAGCGAAGAAAAAATCTTTACTTTCACTGCTAAATTAGTACTCATACTTTCGTCAATCTGGTGACATCGTCAGATGCTTGAAAATAAATCTACTTACCGCAGAAATCTTGCTAGGAAAGAAATTATGCTTCTTTATCATTAGCATCCACTTAATACGCATCTAACTATCGGTTCGGAATTTGAAAATGAACTTCGTTGTTCTCGTCGTAATCACCAACACAAACAGGAACCCGTAATTCACGGAAAATCTAAATGTCCACGGCCGAACGGGGATTTTAACCACTGCCCTCCAGAATACAAGTCTAGTGTCTTACCACCGCGTTACCTCACACAGTCTTCGTAGGAAGGGCTGGGGGAGGAGGAGGATTCCAAGGGGAGGGTTCACACGACACTGGACTCATAGTTTATTCCAGTGAAGTGAGATTTAAAATCTCTGTCTGCGAATCCACTTTTATATTTTCTGTGATTTCTCTAAACTCTAAACCTTCAGCTTTTGACCATAGCCTTGTGCTACTTTTCCAAGGACCCAGTCGCCAGCGGAAAGTTAATGCCTGTTTCGCTTTATTTCTTATTCGCATTCAGAAGTCCTGGCTTCAAATCCGCGTGCAATCACTCGCATTTATGTTTTCCTTGCTCCTGTAAACTCTGCAGGCCAATCCCCAGGTTGTTTCCTTAAAACAGCCATAGCTACGATTCTCAGACATCCTTGTCTAGTAAAGCAAGTGATCCTTCTCTGACGACCTCAATATTGGGGCGTTAAACTCTCAACCTTCGTTCCGTCCTCTGCGCTCCTCCACTGCGTGCTGACTGACGTGACCTCAAAATTTCGTAGCTTCTGTGTGTGTTGTCAGTAAATGAGGACAGCATTTACAACATGGCAGTATGTTTTCTTGCATCTATCGTCGTGCTGTGCTTTAAGATAACATAGGATGTATACCCTTTTTTCATTAACTTTCGTTGAAAAGTGTATCTTTTTGACGTTGTTCGGAACTGAAAGCTCTCCTGAGATGGTAACGAAATTTGCTTGCTGTATTTCCATCTATACTGCTTTCGCTTTCAACACGAAATAAATTTCTTTTTTTAGTTTTCGTTTATTGCTTATTTTAGAAACCTGTGATCTGGTATTTTAAAATAGGTCGTACATATTGCAGTGCTCATCATGTAATAACATTACTTTTTCCATTACACAGACATAAATTGTTCACAGCAAAGAAAAATCAAAGTAATAATAATGAGATAAAAAGAAAGTTAAACAAAATAGAAACTGCAAATTAGTTAGAAAATGGACGGTATTAAGTAAAAACGTAAGTTATTTAGAAAAGAATAAAATATGGATTGGAAAGCAGATAAAATGGTTTCCCACCACCCTCAGTGATCGAAAGGGAAAGTCTCGGATTCATATCGAGCCTTTTTCTTTCGATTTGACATAACAATTTTTATATACAAGGCGTTTCTGTAAGACCGTGGAAAAATTTTACAGGACATAGAGGATGCTCCACTGAACAATTTTAGGTATGGAACCTGGGGTCAGAGAAGCCATGTTAAGGAGATAATAGGAATAAAATCACATTACTGTGTATTTTTTATCTACATTGATTACAATTAACTGCAAATACTATCACTGAAACGATGAACATATCCAGAATGAGATTTTCACTTTGCAGCGGAGTGTGCGCTGATATGAAACTTCCTGGCAGATTAAAACTGTGTGCCAGACCGCGACTCGAACTCAGGACCTTTACCTTTTGCGGGCAAGGGCTCTACCATCTAAGCTACCCAAGCACGACTCGCGCCCCCTCCTCACAGCTTTACTTCTGCCAGTACCTCGTCTCCTACCTTCCAAACTTTACAGAAGCTCTCCTGCGAAACTTGCAGAACTAGCACTCCTGAAAGAAAGGATATTGCGGAGACATGGCTTAGCCACAGCCTGGGGGATGGTTCCAGAATGAGATTTTCACTCTGTAGCAGAGTGTGCGCTGATATGAAATTTCCTGGCATATTAAAACTGTGTGCTGGACCGCGACTCGAACTCAGGACCTTTGTCTTTCGCGGGCAAGGGCTCTACCATCTGAGCTACCCAAGCACGACTCACGCTCCCTCCTCACAGCTTTACTTCTGCCAGTACTTCGTCTCCTACCTTTCATATCCTTTCTTTCAGGAGTGCTAGTTCTGCAAGGTTCGCAGGAGAGCTTCTGTAAAGTTTGGAAGGTAGGAGACGAGGTACTGGCAGAAGTAAAGCTGTGAGGAGGGGGCGTGAGTCGTGCTTGGGTATCTCAGATGGTAGAGCCCTTGCCCGCGAAAGGCAAAGGTCCTGAGTTCGAGTCGCGGTCCGGCACACAGTTTTAATCTGCCAGGAAGTTTCAATGAACATATCATTTATACTGCATCTTATAAAATGTGCTGAAAATGATGGCCACCAGCTTCAATGCAAGCATGAAATAGCCGAGCAAGATTCTGACGCACCCTGACGAATATCACTCGTGTGTTTGGAATCACATCAGCTACAATTCTGGCAACTAATTCCATATCCATATCCATTGGGGTCTCATACACAAATAAATTTAGACGTCCCCAGAGGAAATAAATAAGAGCAGGTCAGGTTACCTCGTAGGCCATGGAATAGGACCTCCCCTTCCAGTCCAGCTACCAGGAAACACAGCGTTGAGAGGGCTGCGGCATTCCACTCTGAAATGAGGCGGTGCACCGTCATGTTGTATCCACATCCTCTCACGATCATCCAAGAGTACGTTCTTTAACAATTCAGGTAGAAATCTCGACACGAACCTCAAGTACAGGTGCCCATTCTGACGGCCATCTGCATCGTGACTTCCATATAATCAGGCTCGTCCTCCTTGTTTCCTTGCAGGAAATAAAGAATTTACATGTAAATAAACAGCACAGTACGTCTAAACTTGTACGCATGTTAGTTGTAAATAAGCTGGATACCAGTAATGCTAGATAAAGCAGTAGACAAGTTTACTTCCTTATCTCCTTAAGCTGGCTTCTCCGACCCCAGGTTTCCTACATCAAATTGTTCACCTACTACTCCCCCTTCTCTCTATCCATCCGCCCCTCCCCCTCTATCTGTTCATCTGCTCCTCCTCTTGTCTCTGTCCATCACCTCCGTCCCTCCTCTTTGAATCCGTTTCCTCTTCCCCCTCTAAGTTCATCTCCTCGTCCCCTCTAAGTCAATGCCTTCCTCCCTTCCACTGTCTGTCTATCTGCTCCTCCCACTCTATCTGTCCATCTCCTCATCTATCCTCTCTCTCTCCATTTCCTCCTTCCCCCTCTCTATCCATCTACTCCTCCCCACCTTCTCTCTTCATCACCAAGCTATCACCCCCACACCAATAACAGGCTTGTGATTCTTACCACCACAGTATTTTTTTTTTTTTTTTTTTTGCCAATGGTAAGTGATATGTGTACCGACTTTGGTTGAAATCGATCCAGAAGTTTGCAGGAAGCTTTTTACTCGAGGCTGTGCTAGAGCATACCCACGTCACATATGTTTCACATATATTTAACATATTTGTATACACATTTGTTCATATATTTCACCTGTATCTGTAGCAAATTTCGCCCTGCAATTCCGTTTTCACACAGTTCAATCTTTATGACGTCATATCTTCTGAAAAGTGGGTCGTACAATGATATAATTTTGCTTGTACGTGCAGTGGTTTATTTGAATAGTGTCTGTGAAGTGTGTTGCGAATAGAGTTGGTAGTAAGATCGTAATAAATTAAAACATAATGCACGATGCGGCAGTTTCTCAAACATATCTGTGTTTATGACGCCATATCTTTTGAACTATGTGCCATACAGCGATATAATTTTGTAGGTACATTCAGCGGCATAGGTCATTTCTGTGAAATTTGTTGCGAATATAATTAGCACCAAATAATTAACAAATTAAACGCCATGCCTGATGCGGCAGTTTTTCACGCATCTCAGTGTGTATGACGTCATATCTCCTGAACTGTGAGTCGTAGAGTGATGTAATTTTGCATTTACGTTCAATGGTATATGTGAATATTGTTTGCAAACTGTGTCGCGAATGTAACTACAAGTAAAGAAGTAGTAAATTAAAACGTCATGCCTGATGCGGCCATTTTACTGCATGAACAGTAAAAAAATTGATAATGATGAACTATATTCTTTTCATCATTCTGTGGGATTGTCAGCGAAAACAAAAAGAAATTCATAGTGGTGTGAAATTATCTGTATAGTTTATTGTAAGTGAGTAAGTGCTCTCATTCTCGAATACTGGATAAATAAAGTCTGGGTATTTGTGCATCATGAGCTATACTTCTTTTTCACTACCACCCCACCTCTTTCACGGACACGTGATTTTTACCCCCAAAGCGATTGTCTCAAGACAGTAAGTGATACGTGTACTAAGATTGTTTGAAATCGGTCCGGTGGTTTAGGAGGATATGTGGAACATTCATGTATACATTTTCATAATATGAACGGATTCGACTGTATCTTAAGGGTAAGTTTCCTAAATTAATTACATTTTAAGTGACTCTTAGGCAACAATAAACAGTCACTCTCCATTGCAAAATGTACTTGAAGGACCGCTATTATAGTAGTTATTACTGTTAGGACTTTATGGGCCTAGTCAGGAAGGCAAATCTCGGAATGGTCTCATCGTGTTATGCATTTCTGACTGCCATTTTCTTTATTGTAGGTCTCTATGTGGCTGTGATTGTATGTACTGTGTTTCTATCATTTCCATCCCTCATATATATTCAATATGTTGCAGTAGTGTCCCTAATGGTGATGTCGATTGGAAAAACGTCCAAGACTACACAGCGGGCTTCCACAGGTGCAGTTTTAAAGGCGCATGACCGAGCCAGGTGGCGCAGTGGTTGGCACAGTGGACTCGCCTTCGGAAGGACGACGGTTCAAACGTCCGCAGCTCGTGGTTGTGCGGTAGCGTTCTCGCTTCCCGCGCCCGGGTTCCCGGGTTCGATTCCCGGCGGGGTCAGGGATTTTCTCTGCCTCGTGATGACTGGGTGTTGTGTGATGTCCTTAGGTTAGTTAGGTTTAAGTAGTTCTAAGTTCTAGGGGACTGATGACCATAGATGTTGAGTCCCATAGTGCTCAGAGCCATTTTGAACGGTTCAAACTCGCGCGCGGCCATACTGATTTCAGATTTCCGTGATTTCCCAAAATCGCACCAGGCAAATGCCGGGATGTTTCCTTTGAAAGGGCACGACCGATTTCCTTTCCCATCCTTACCCAATCCGAACTTGTACTCCGTCTCTTATGGCCTCGTTTTCGACGGGACGTTAAACACTAATCTCCTCCTCACAGCGGTTATGTTTACCGTCAGGCGGAGTTAATATATCCATGTGCTTGCCGCAAAGCACATATATATAGGGTGAGTCACCTAATATTACTGCTGGATATATTTCGTAAAACACATCAAATACTGACGAATCGATTCCACAGACCGAACGTGAGGAGAGGGGCTAGTGTAATTGGTTAATACAAACCATAAAAAATGCACGGAAGTATGGTTTTTAACGCAAACCTACGTTTTTTTAAATGGAACCCCGTTATTTTTGCTAACACATCTGAACATATGAACAAATACGTAATTAGTGCCGTTTGTTGCATTGTAAAATGTTAATTACATCCGGAGATATTGTAACCTAAAGTTGACGCTTGAGTACCACTCCTCCCCTGTTCGATCGTGTGTATCGGAGAGCACCGAAATACGTAGGGATCCAAAGGGAACGGTGATGGACCTTGGGTACAGAAGAGACTGGAACAACACATTACGTCCACATGCTAACACCTTTTTATTGGTCTTTTTCACTGACGCACATGTACATTACCATGAGGGGTGAGGTACATGTTCGACGGGCGATTCATAGGACGTGGAGGACGCATAAATTGGCCAGCCCGTTCTCCTGATCTTACACCCCTGGACTTCTTTCTGTGGGGTATGTTAAAGGAGAATGTGTACCGCGATGTGCCTACAACCCTAGAGGATATGAAACAACGTATTGTGGCAGCCTGCGGCGACATTACACCAGATGTACTTCGGCGTGTACGACATTCATTACGCCAGAGATTGCAATTGTGTGCAGCAAATGATGGCCACCATATTGAACATCTATTGGCCTGACATGTCGGGACACACTCTATTCCACTCCGTAATTGAAAACGGCAACCACGTGTGTACGTGTACCTCACCCCTCATGGTAATGTACATGTGCGTCAGTGAAAAAGACCAATAAAAAGGTGTTAGCATGTGGACGTAATGTGTTGTTCCAGTCTCATCTGTACCTAAGGTCCATCAACGTTCCCTTTGGATCCCTGCGTGATTCGGTGCTCTCCGATACACACGATCGAACAGGGGAGGAGTGGTACTCAAGCGTCAACTTTAGGTTACAATATCTCCGGATGTAATTAACATTTTACAATGCAACAAACGGTACTGATTACGTATTTGTTTATATGTTCAGATGTGCTAACAAAACTAACGGGTTTCCATTTAAAAAAACGTAGGTTTGTGTTAATAAACATACTTCCGTGCATTTTTTTATGGTTTGTATTAACCAGTTAGACTAGCCCCACTCCTCACGTTCGGTCTGTGGAATCGATTCGGCAGTATTTGATGTGATTTACGAAACATATCCAGCGGTAACGTTAGGTGACTCACCCTGTATATATATATAGTGTGTGTGTGCAGTTTTTCGACTTCACTGATGTATATCTAATGAGTCTTCCTTTAAGTAGGGCATAAAATGCTTTGTTCGTTACAACTTCCAGTTTATTTTATGTACAACAGTTTTTCATGTGTTGCAGAATACCACTGGCTTTCTCCTCAAGTTGAGTTCAGGAGCTTACAGAAACTACGAGTATCATCACCAGCATATGCCGCGGTTCCGTCGGTGCAGTCAAGGGTCTCCACGAGATGTAATAGAAGTGCTACTGATAGAGCCCAAAAGTTGGGCGCACAGATGGATCCTTGTGGGCATCCCTTAGTGAGTACCTTTATCATTTCCCAGTTTTATGCTCTCCATTCAGTAACCCTGTCTTTACAGTAATCCCGGAGGCTACTGTACAGGGTTGCCAGACCCTGCAGCTCCCTAAGTCGTGGTTCAAATGGTTCAAATGGCTCTGAGGACTATGAGACTTAACATCTGAGGTCATCAGTCCCCTAGAACTTAGAACTACTTAAACCTAACTAACCTAAAGACATCACATACATCCATGCCCGAGGCAGGATTCGAACCTGCGACAGTAGTGGTCGCGTGGTTCCAGACTGAAGCGCCTAGAACCGCTTGGCCACAGCGGCCGGCACCCTAAGCAGTGAAAACATCGCAGGCCGCCTGAGGTGTTCAAATGCGCCTGTTATATCTGTCGCTGTGGCTATTGCGTATTTTCGATCTGTGTTTCTGCTATGTGGAGTGCTTGGTTTAACACGTCAATTGATCTGTTTTTCCGAAATCCGTATTGATGCGGGATGAGTCCCATCAGCTTCCTATGTGACTGTAGTCTGTCACATAGGTGTTCCTGGGCCATAACAAGTGTGTTCAGTGAGGAAACTGACCGATATGATTTTGGATCGCTTGGGACTTTATCCGGGGCTTTCATTTGGATTACAGTGTTGATTATTTTCCACGCTGCGCGCATTGTACCCTGCTGCAAGGCCTCGTTTAGAGTTTCGGCTCGAAAGGAGGAATGAGTGGTGCGATCCGTTGCAGATCTTCCGCCTGGATGTCATCGGGTCAAGGGGCTTATTTCTTCTTTAGTCTTGTTGTCGCTTGCGCGACCTAATCTCGTGTAAATGGACAAGCGACTGCTTCAGCTTTGTAGTCAAGTTAGTCATAAGTTGCTGTACATCTGTAGATCTATGTTTTTATCGTCATCAGATAGGAGTTTTTGCAATAAGCATTCTGTACTGTCTCTCCACCCGTGAGTTCACGTGCCATCATTTTGTTGCAGCACTGACAAGAATAGTCGGATTTTAATTTTTTCCTTTAAAATACAATTCCAAAGAGATGAAAAGCAACTTTATGCTAATAATGAAGGGAAGGACTGTAACATATCATTTTCTAGTGGCCTACGCGTGTTAGCCCTATTCGCTGTTGTCATCGTCGCACTCCGTTTTCAGCTTCAGGGGGAAGCGGCTTTTTGTTCGCCCTGAAGAAGATGGACCGGACTTTCTCTAATCACTCTAAAGGGGTGTCACTCGGAGCTGATTAGTATGACTTAAGGGAGTGTAAATTACCCACGACGGCCGGTGTTTACCAACACCAGTTGCATAAAATGTTCTAAAAGTCCTGCCAAGCACAGCACCTTACAGAATCTATATCGGCTGGAGCAGGGGAAGACCAATGAAAGTGCCTGCATGCTGCTCCTGATTCCGATTGCTTCGAACGCTTGAATGTACGCTGTCCAGTCACATTAATGTGACCACCTGTTGAAAGTCTTAATAACCACCTTTTGCAGCTTGACCGCTGCGAGACGTGCAGGAAGAGAGTCAATGAGGTTCTGGAATGTTACAGCAGGGATGTGGAGCCATGCCGCCTTCAGTGCGACGGCCAGCTGCGCTAGGTCTCTCGGATGAGGATCAATGGCGCGTACTGTCAGATCGAGGTGGTCCCACAGATTCTCCATTTGGTATAAATTCGGGGAGTTTAGTGACCAGGGGAGTACAGTAAACTCACACTGGTCTCTTCGAACTACGCACGTACATTGCGAGCTGTGTGACATCTTCCATTGTTCTGCTGGTAGATGCCATCGACCGAGGGAAAAAAACTATATGTATGGGTGGACATGGTCCTAAGAATAGATGATACTTGTGTTGATCTATTGTGCCTACCAGAATGACCAAAGGAATGCCACGAAAACATTCCCCAGACCATAACGCTCGCTCCTCCGTTCAGGACACTTCCGACGATTGTTACAGGGTGTTTGCTTTCAGATGTTTCACACCATACACGCCAATGTCCATCTATTCGATGATGCATAAAACATGATCCGTCTGAAAAGGTCACCTGTCGCCACTCAATGGGCGACCAGTTGTGGTATTGGTGTGCTGTTCCAGTTTTCGTCGACGCTGAACAGCAGTCAGCATGGGTGTATTAAACAGGCGCCCTCTGCGGAGGCCAATACGCAGCAATGTTCGTTGAACGGTCGTCGAGGAGATACTGTTGGCAGCTCCTGGGTTTATCTGCGCAGTCAGCAGCTCAACAGTTACACGTCTATTCGCCCGTACACATCTCCGAAGTCGTCGTTCATCACTGCTATCTATGGCCTGTGGCGCACCACAGTCGTCTCGGCGCTGATTTTGAATATCGCAATTATGCCATCCAAAGTATACTTTATCCACGGCGGCACGCGAATAGTTTATAGACTTAGCCGTTTCGGATATGCTTCTATCTTCAGATCGAAGGTCCAATGGTGGTGCCCTTTTGGGCGTCAGGTAAATCGGTCCGTGAAACTTCCTGGCAGATTAAAACTGTGTGCCGGACCGAGACTCGAACTCGGGACCTACCGACTCAGCTACCCAAGCACGACTCACGCCTCGTCCTCACAGCTTAAATTCTGCCAGGTCCCGAGTTCGAGTGTCGGTCCGGCACACAGTTTTAATCTGCTATTAAGATTCATATCAGCGCCCAATACGCTGCAGAGTGAAAATTTCATTCTGGAAATCGGTCCGTTTCCGCATTACGACAACGACCACACTGTTATACGCGTCCCCCGACGCTCTTAATATACCCTCCATTGCTAATGCTGCCACCTGCCATCTGTGAGTGGTTCTTGCACGTTAACATCGAACATAGGCGGTAATCACATTAATGTGCTTCGGAGAACCATCGGACAGTCACCTGACGGCCCACAGGGGGTTGAAGTGGGAAGTCATCGACACTGTGGGGCGACGTTTGTGTTTTAAAGTGCTTATCATTTTGAAGTCACGTGTTACTGAGCCTTAGAGATGGGGAAATCCGACAAAGCATTCGAAAGTGTGTTACCGTGCGCGTGCGTCAAATTCTGCTTGAACACTTCCTGTTTTCATCGCCGAGTGTTGCGGATTAGTGAGCTTGGATGTGTCGATGAAGAGAGACCTCAGAGCAGAACATGAAGCCAGTAGCAAATGGCGATGGTGTTTTATAAATGTGACGGACCTGGCTAGCGTTAAGTGATACCACTAAACTTCATTTGTTTCCATGGAACTTTACGAGAGATATTTTATGCCGCTCTTTCCCTGTTGACTTTGAACCCTGTTGACTTTGAACCGTATTTCTGTTTTATCATTGTGGTGATTATCAGCGAGAATTCTTATTCCCCAGTTGGAGATGGTGTGTTAAACTCTTAGCGGTGATTATTTCCAATCTAGTGGTCAGATCTTAGAATCTTTCCTGAGAGTAGTTACACAACTGCACGGCTTTGGTTGTTGATTTTGGAACTATGAGAAGACTAACACAGTCTCGCGGCTCAAAGCGAGGTTGGCGACTTCTATTTAACCCTTTGAGTCTCGTCAAAATGAAAAAAAACATATAATTTTAAAATTTTTCACATAATTAACAGTCATTATCATAGTAAGCAACTAATACAAGAAGAAATTGGCAAAAAGTAAATAATCAATTGTTTTAAGGAGGTGGTTTCCCTTGAGAACCACTAGGACATACACTGAAGTGACCAAAGTCATGGGATAGCGATATGCACATGTACATATCGTGATAGTTTGTACATAAGGTATAAAATGGCAATGCACTGGCGGAGCTGTCATTTGTACTCAGATGATTCATATCTAAAGGTTTCCGACGTGATTTTGGCCCCACTACAGGAATTAACAGGCTTTGAAAGGGGAATGGTCGTTGGAACTAGACGCTTGGGACATTCCACTTCGGAAATCATTAGGGAATGCAATATTTCGATATCCACAGTGTCAAGAGTGTGCTGAGAATACCACATTTCAGTCATTACCTCTCACCACGGTCAAGCCACTGGACGACGGCCTTCACTTCACGAGTGAAAATGTTCAAATGTGTGTAAAATCTTATGGGACTTAACTGCTAAGGTCATCAGTCCCTAAGCCTACACACTTCTTAACCTAAATTATCCTAAGGACAAACACACATACCCATGCCCGAGGGAGGACTCGAACCTCCGCCGGGACCAGCCGCACAGTCCATGACTGCAGCCCCATCAGACCGCTCGGCTAATCCCGCGCGGCTTAACGACTGAGTGCAGTGGCGTATGCGTAAAGTTGTCAGTGCTAATAGACAAGCAAATCTGTGTGAAATAGCCCCAGAAATCAATGTGGGACGTCCGACGAACGTATTCATTAGGACAGAGCGGCGAAACTTGGCGTAAATCGACTGTGGCAACAAACGACCGACGAGACTGCCTTTGCTAACAGCACATCGCCTGCAGAATCTCTCCTAGGCTCAAGACGACATCGATTAGACCCTAGACGACTGGAAAACGTTGGCCTCATCGGGTGCGTTCCGATTTCAGTTGGTAAGAGCTGAGGGTACGCTTCGAATGTGGTACAGACCCCAAGAAGAGGACTGACTCCTCAGGTTGAACTGAACCGATCATTGACTGAAAATGGTTATGGTCGGCTACTTCGAAATCATTAACAACCATTCATGGACTTAATGTTCCCAAACAACTATGGAAGTGTCACCGGCCCACAAGTGTTAGCGATTGGTTTGAAGAACATTTGTGGGACGTAATCGAGAGTTCAGTGGGATAGAACTGGCGGAGGACATCGAAAAATTTCAAAGAATGTTAGCTCATTTTGTATTATCGCGAAATAGGAGAGAGAGTGCACGGATAGATACGCGAACTCTGGTGGCATATCTTTAAATGCGGATTTAGGTATTCATTTATCCCACGAACTGTCTGAGAGTAGATCTGAAAGATGTTCTGTGAACCCTCTGCAAAGCGAATTTCAGAGTAGTGACGTACATTTAGAGGTACACGTACAAGTAATTTGTTTCGCGTGCTGCATATCGTCAAGACTACACGGATTCTGATCACGACCCTGAGTGTGGCTTCGCGCAGCGACACGGAAGCTCCGACGTACGGACGAAAGGAACGTTTCAGGATTAATCAGAAGACAGACTTCATGAATAAGTTCGATCAGAGAAAACGCCTTGAACAATGTTACGCGGAACAAAATGTCAGAAATCAAGGGGCGTGTAATATTAAGTCAAATGTGTAGCTCAATTTTTACGATACTGCCAAGAGAATAAGACAAAAAACCAAGAATGCGAAAATTGCCTAAAAATGTTAACATTAGTGAGTTGATTTTTCCTACGTAAGAACCCCTGACGGGAATCTGGGTTCTCTTCCACAAGAGTCCAGTTTCTTAAACAGTGAGCCACCTCGTTAGAGCCTGTGTTGAAAAACTGAAAAATGGGATAAGTGTCGTACTGAAAACTCAGTCTGACAACAACGAAAATGAATATACACTTGCGAGAGAAGTAAAAATGAAACAAATATATAAATTGCAATAAAATAAAGCTTCTCGAAAAGAAGTCAAGAAATTTTGCCATTTTGTTCTAGAATTAATTTTTTTTATTGGTTTGAAGTTGTGGATAGGGGAAGTTATTATTTTTTGTGCAAAGCATTACGATGCTTAATAACTGAAGCAAAGATAATACTCTAGCAGCTATTGGAACAAATAAATAGCTGCGCGGTGTAGCTGAGCGGTCGAGGGCCCCTTGCGACGGTTCGCGCGGCTGCCCTCCTCGGAGGTTCGAGTCTTCCCTCGGGCATGGCTGTGTGTTTTGTCCTTAGCGTAAGTTACATTAAGTTAAGTTAAGTAGTGTGTAAGCCTAGGGACCGATGACCTCAGCAGTTTGGTCCCACAGGATCTTACCACTACCACCAAACAAAGAAATACATAGGGACTTCAGAAAGTAAGTTACACATGTCGTCCAACGCTAAAACCGTTGCACGAGCGTGGCGCATTGTCAGAACAGAGTACACATTCCAGGTTTCCTGCAGATGGATAACATATGCAGCACAGCGTGTGATTGTAATTTTGCGGCAGATGTAACATACTCCAAAGTTCAAGTACGCGGGACAGTACAATTCTTGTGGATAAAACCTCTAAATTGCACACATTCAGCCTCAAATTCTAGAGGCCTATGGACCAATTGCAGCCATAGTGAAATTTTAACAACATTCTTACCTAGGCGGCACAGGCGTACATGTTGCTGATCGGAAAGTCCACACAATGTATACAGGGTGTTACAAAAAGGTACGGCCAAACTTTCAGGAAACATTCCTCACACACAAAGAAAGAAAATATGTTATGTGGACATGTGTCCGGAAACGCTTACTTTCCATGTTAGAGCTCATTTTATTACTTCTCTTCAAATCACATTAATCATGGAATGGAAACACGCAGCAACACAACGTACCAGCGTGACTTCAAACTCTTTGTTTCAGGAAATGTTCAAAATGTCCTCCGTTAGCGAGGATACATGCATCCACCCTCCGTCGCATGGAATCCCTGATGCGCTGATGCAGCCCTGGAGAATGGCGTATTATATCACAGCCGTCCACAATACGAGCACAAAGAGTCTCTACATTTGGTACCGGGGTTGCGTAGACAAGAGCTTTCAAATGCCCCCATGAATGAAAGTCAAGAGGGTTGAGGTCAGGAGAGCGTGGAGGCCATGGAATTGGTCCGCCTCTACAACAATGCCTGCCCAAACGTTCACAGAAAATCTGTGTTGATGACGTGATTCCACAATTGCGTACGGATTCTCGTCAGCCCACACATGTTGATTGTGAAAATTTACAATTTGATCACGTTGGAATGAAGCCTCATCCGTAAAGAGAACATTTATACTGAAATGGGGATTGACACATTGTTGGATGAACCATTCGCAGAAGTGTACCCGTGGAGGCCAATCAGCTGCTGATAGTGCCTGCACACGCTGTACATGGTACGGAAACAACTGGTTCTCCCGTAGCACTCTCCATACAGTGACGTGATCAACGGTACCTTGTACAGCAGCAACTTCTCTGACGCTGACATTAGGGTTATCGTCAACTGCACGAAGAATTGCCTCGTCCATTGCAGGTGTCCTCGTCGTTCTAGGTCTTCCCCAGTCACGAGTCATAGGCTGGAATGTTCCGTGCTCCCTAAGACGCCGATCAATTTCTTCGAACGTCTTCCTGTCGGGACACCTTCGTTCTGGAAATATGTCTCGATACAAACGTACCGCGCCACGGCTATTTCCTCGTGCAAATCCATACATCAAATGGGCATCTGCCAACTCCGCATTTGTAAGCATTGCACTGACTGCATGACCACGTTCGTGATGAACACTAACCTGTTGATGCTACGTACTGATGTGCTTGATGCTAGTACTGTAGAGCAGTGAGTCACATGTCAACATCAACACAAGCACCGAAGTCAACATTACCTTCCTTCAATTGGGCTAACTGCCGGTGAAAAGAGGAAGTACAGTACATACTGACGAAACTAAAATGAGCTCTAACATGGAAATTAAGCGTTTCCGGACACATGTCCACATAACATCTTTTCTTTATTTGTGTGTGAGGAATGTTTCCTGAAAGTTTGGCCGTACCTTTTTGTAACACCCTGTATACCGAAAGAACATCTGTGGGGGAAAGAGATTTTCCTCCGATGTAGACGTTAACATAGTGGTTCTCCAAAGAGAAACGAGCGGATTTCTATCGTTGAGGTGGGAAGTTCAGACCGTTATTTACACTGACTTGGTGAAAATGTAAAAAAATAATCACGTATCTGTGTCGCTTTGAAATGTATTGTAGCATTCAGTAAAAGTTACCTGATCCGTCATAATATGTGTAGTTTACTTTTCAGAGAGTTCAAAGGCTGATTAAACATTATTCAAATTAAAACTATAATCTGTTCACCTTTACTAAGAGAATTCAACATTTGCGATAGTTTTGGTGATTTTTTTTAGTACGAGAACGCATTGCACTCGACGTATCTAGTCAATGAAGTAGTAAAAAATCCGAGTGTTTCATCCTGGTGGAATTCAGCGATTTTCACTCGACGGCTATGCTATGCTAATTTTGGAATTTAAAGTTCTTCAGAAACCATCATTTTTAGTGGCTACGACAATATTTATCTCCCTGGCCGTATCAGATATCAGCTTTTAAAACATACTGGGTAAATTATTACAAAAGGCTAGTGTGTCGTATATAATATTACTCATCACTGCCACACTATGTAGCTGGTCTAATGACAACGAAAAGCGGTGTTTGATATAACTGGTAAACAAAATTTGTATCAAATCAACAGAACCCATTTTAAACCGTATCTCGTGTGTAACGAAAAATTTCATGAAGCCATAATTACTTACAGCACTACTTTGTATAGAAGCTGGAAGTGGAAAATAGGAAGCATTGAAAACAAAAGCGACAACATTTCAGTGGCCGTGACGTGCATGTACGTTACAAATAAAGTTAATATCACAAAATCAGGTAAAACGAACAATTAGATTCAAGAAGTCTGTCGAAAGTAAGAATAAGTTTTTTCACCGGAATTAATGGGATTACAACCGGAAAGAAACCTACAAGATAAAATAACGATTAGTATTCATACACCGAAATATTTGAAGAAGATTGACGAAAAAGATCGCTGATGTTCGCTATCATTATATCGTGTTGCAGTCTTATGAAATTACAGAGTATATATATATATATATATATATATATATATATATATATATATATATATATATATATATATATTCTGTGACTGCGAGATTACGTTCTGTGCTGTGTATAATTTTGGTGTTAAATAAAGTATCTTTCTTTTGTCGTTGCGTTCGACAGTCAAAGAAAGCGTTTCTTTTATTACAAGTAACCGCGTAATATTTCCTTCATGGTAGCAGATTTTTTGAAGTGCTTTGCGGTACAACATTGAATGATTAAAATCTCAGTGAAAATTCTATGAGGTGTTGTCTTTTGAATTGGCGCAAACACTGTAACTTCAGCTGTCGCATACGTGGACTGCACCTTGTACTTTTATCTGTATTTAACAACAGAAAATGTCAAGCACCAATCAAAATCAATTCCATTCTACTGAGAAATTCATCGGACGTTAAAATTATGCATGTTGGAAATTCTCAGTAGAAGCATATTTAGAACATGGCGAACAGCGTCCGGTACCAACACTTACCCACAGAAAGAAGTCAAGGCAAGATAGAAGCTCATTTTATCACCAGAGCAAATTAATTGAGTGCACATACAATAAAATATGGAAAATGTTAGTTTTCATGAATGGTGACGAAAACAAAGGAAATTAGGTAAGAGATGTGTTATATGTGCCAAAACTTGCTGCCAATAATTAGTCTGTTAGTAAAATCGTCATAAACGGATGATGGCTGCTATTCACACAGCAGGGAGCTATGATAATTTGTATTTACCAAACACACACAAAGAAGTGAATGCTAATTTGAAGTACCGTCATACTCGTAATTTAATATCCGTTATCCTGTGGCAACGGCGCATGGGACAGTTGAATTTCAGTTGTGTAAATAAACTACCAGATTGTACCAAAGGTGTAAGTTTTTTTGCTGGTAGTAAGGAACTTGTTAAATTAGAGTGCCCATTTCATTACTACTAAAAAAGGGGAAGTTTAAAAATTTTTATAAGAAGCCTGGGACAAATAAAGGAAAAAAGGGACGCAAATTGTATTGACAAAATTTGTGGTTGCACCGCCAGACACCACACTTGCTAGGTGGTAGCCTTTAAATCGGCCGCGGTCCGTTAGTATACGTCGGACCCGCGTGTCGCCACTATCAGTGATTGCAGACCGAGCGCCGCCACACGGCAGGTCTAGAGAGACTTCCTAGCACTCGCCCCAGTTGTACAACCGACTTTGCTAGCGATGGTTCACTGACAAAATACGCTCTCATTTGCCGAGACGATAGTTAGCATAGCCTTCAGCTACGTCATCTGCTACGACATTGCAAGGCGCCATTACCATTTACTATTGATATTATGAATAATGTACCGTCTAGAGCGACGTTCACCATTAATGGATTAAAGTTAAGTATTCCACCAGCTACGTCCGTTTTTTCTAAATTCTAATTTCCTTGACCTGTTCCAGACCTCACGCCAGCCTGCGTGAGCTAAAACGCGTGCCTTTCAGCTTCCTCTAGTATCACGGTGTTGGCTCTCCTACCAACCCACAACAAAATTTAATGGACATACTTTACTTTACATCAGGCACTCAGATGATCAAAATAACTTTGTACGATTATTCTGCCTCTCTGTTACCATAGCTGCTTTCCACTTTTGTGTACATTATGAAGAAGTGCAGTTTCTTTTGATATTGTATCATAAGTCAGCACATGATGCACGATTAATGTGTGATTTGACAGTGAGCAAGGCCTTCGCTGTTTCAATTGTCATTCTGCTTTTTCATCTAATCACAAGGAGTTCACTAAGGAAAACACACATTTCATAGCATTGCACTTTCATTCTGCAGACATGAAAATTCATCGAAGAATTCGTCTTTGTTAACAGAAAAATTTGGTACAATACTTCTAACAAAAAGCATAGCTGCTGTAAGGTGGCAGAATAAATGGTCAGATTCACACCTTACGTGAGACCTTTACAAATCGCAGTGAGAAGGTGAAGATGACACCTAACGTAAATCAACAGTTATGAGGACATTTGCCTATTAATATGTAATGCAAAAAGGGATGACAGTCAATCAACGGTAATTAACATACTACTCATATACAATGCATGTCTTTGAGCGGAAGGTAGAACAGGGAACGCGAATCGAGTGGCTTTTAGTTTTGAAAACCCATCCCCGGAACGTCGTAGCGATGCCGCGCTGTGGGAGTTACGCCAGAGACCATTTAAAGGGGTGGCAGGGGTTGTCCTCGATGGTGAGTGTTCATCGGAGGTGAGGGTATCATCTGGAGTGCCCCAGGCAAGTGTGGTAGGTCCGCTGTTGTTTTCTATCTACATAAATGATCTTTTGGATAGGGTGGATAGCAATGTGCGGCTGTTTGCTGATGATGCTGTGATGTACAGGAAAGTGTCGTCGTTGAGTGACTGTAGGAGGATACAAGATGACTTGGACAGGATTTGTGATTGGTGTAAAGAATGACAGCTAGCTCTAAATATAGATAAATGTAAATTAATGCAGATGAATAGGAAAAAGAATCCCGTAATGTTTGAATACTCCATTAGTAGTGTAGCACTTGACACAGTCACGTCGATTAAATATTTGGGCGTAACATTGCAGAGCGATATGAAGTGGGACAGGCATGTAATGGCAGTTGTGGGGAAGCCGAATAGTCGTCTTCGGTTCATTGGTAGAATTTTGGGAAGATGTGGTTCATCTGTAAAGGAGACCGCTTATGAAACACTAATACGACCTATTCTTGGGTACTGCCCGAGCGTTTGGGATCCCTATCAGGTCAGATTGAGGGAGGACATAGAACAAATTCAGAGACAGGCTGCTAGATTTGTTCCTGGTAGGTTTGATCATCACGCGAGTGTTACGGAAATGATTCACGAACTCGGGTGGGAGTGTCTGGAGGAAAGGAGGCGTTCTTTTCGTGAATCACGCTACTGAGGAAATTTAGAGAACCAGCATTTGAGGCTGACTGCAGTACAATTTTACTGCCGCCAACTTATATTTCGCGGAAGGACCACAAAGATAAGATAAGAGAGATTAGGGCTCGTACAGACGCATATAGGCAGTCATTTTTCCCTCGTTCTGTTTTGAGTGGAACAGGGAGAGAAGATGCTAGTTGTGGTACGAGGTACTCTCCGCCACGCAACCGTATGGTGGATTGCGGAGTATGTATGTAGATGTAGATGTAGAAGAAGCTTTAGAAAACTGCGTTTCGGAATTCTAATGGGATACGAACAAAACAGTGGCGCATTTTCGTCCAGCGAGTAAGACACATGGAAAAGTCAATGTACTTAAGGCGTCTAGAACGGGCACAAAACGTCCGATTCGCGGAAACGCACTCGGAAGGAAAAAAATTATGACATTTCGACTCAGTTTGATAGAAGGGACGTTGCGATTGGTAGAGCGTGTTTCTACAAAATAAGAGGAACGCTCCTATTGGTCGAAAAAAGCCGTGGCGTGAAAAAGGGACCCAAGTGGAGGGAGGAAGTTCTGCCATGAGTAGGACAAGAGAGAAATTTTTGAGGGACTCTTCTCTGAACTGGCGTCAAGTGCAGAATGGAGCGCTTAATGCTCCGTACGATGCAGAGAAGAAATTGGTGTGGACACGGCGTTCACAGCGGCTGCACTCCAGCTAAAAAAATTATCTTTAGCAACGTTTAGCTCCAACTGTGGAGAAACGAACCAGCCAAGTTAGTTAATCGTTCTTGTGAGAACTGAGAGGGCACTATAATATGCATGCTGCTCCAACCACGCGCATGTATATCACCACATAATAAGACTAGGGCTGAGTACATGTTTTCTCGCACAACGAGAAAAATAGGGAAAGTTTCTGCTGGAAAGTTCAGCAAAGGCCAGATTAGTTTTCTAGGAATTTCAGTTGGAGAGAGCGGCCTTGCAGACAGCAGCACGTCGCAGCTTAAGGTAAATACCGCGTGCATAGGCGTAAAATTTGTAGGTTCACCAGCTTGCGTACGCTGTAAACTCGAGCAGCCTTGGGTAACAACATCATAACGCATGTGTAGGAGCAATTTTGTAAGGAAACTTCCAATTAAACTTTCATAATATTGTGCTTAGGATTAATGTTCTTTCAGAGAGTTAATGTTTAACATAGTTGTGTATAAAATTATTTGCCTTTTTGATGACGGCAAAATGCATTATCCATTGAGATGTTTTTATGTTGGCGAGTTGAAAACTGTGTGAAAACTGTAATTCTGTGAGAAATATTGCGACATTAAACTTGTCATATCTCCTCACACAGTTGTTCTTAATTCAAAAATAAGCAATAACAATACCCCACCCTTACACAGTCCTGCATATCTTTCCAATGTAGCTGCTCCCTTTTAGTGATCACCAAATCAAATACTTTAAAATGTGTGAGAAAGAATAAAAACCATTCATTAATATAGTCAATGCTAGAGTAATAGAAGAAACCAACATAACTACGAAATTCTTCAACAGTAATTTCACTCTCTTGTGCCAGCTTTCTTAGCTCCTCATGTACAAAGGATGTGAGAAATATTTCAGGGGCGCGCGGGATTAGCCAAGCGGTCTACGGCAATGCACTCATGGACTATGCGGCTGGTCCCGGCGGAGGTTCGAGTCCTCCCTCGGACATGGGTGTATGTGTTTGTCCTTAGGATAATTTAGGTTAAGTAGTGTGTAAGCTTAGGGACTGATGACCTTAGCAGTTAAGTCCCATAAGATTTCACACACATTTGAACATTTGAAATATTTCAGACTTTCTAGTGTAATTTGCCCAACAGTTCGTTTATTTCTTGACAGACGTCCACTACAGTGATTACTTATTCCTCAATACATTTAATTGTTGTGGGGAAAGATTTAAACTGGCCAGTAAGAAAATGTAGAAGAACAATAGACTGAGGGTTCTCAAATAATGGTTTAAGGATGGCAGGAAACATATCACAGGAAATTAAATAGGATTTTAAATCAGGAAATATCTTATATTCCTTTCCAATGCTGGTAACAGAGGTAGCCATCTTGTCTTGCTGTGCCTGACTACAGTTTTGTACTTATTTTCAGTAAACTTACAGAATGACTTGAGAGATTCAGCTCTTACTGTATACAGGGTGTTACAAAAAGGTACGGCCAAACTTTCAGGAAACATTCCTCATACACAGAGAAATAAAATATGTTATGTGGACATGTGTCCGGAAACGCTTACTTTCCATGTTAGAGCTCATTTTATTACTTCTCTTCAAATCACATTAATCATGGAATGGAAACACACAGCAACACAACGTACCAGCGTGACTTCAAACACTTTGTTACAGGAAATGTTCAAAACGTCCTGCGTTAGCGAGGATACATGCATCCACCCTCCGTCGCATGGAATCCCTGATGCGCTGATGCAGCCCTGGAGAGTGGCGTATTGTATCACAGCCGTCCACAATACGAGCACGAAGAGTCTCTACATTTGGTACCGGGGTTGCGTAGACAAGAGCTTTCAAATGTCCCCATAAATGAAAGTCAAGAGGGTTGATGTCAGGAGAGCGTGGAGGCCATGGAATAGGTCCGCCTCTACCAATCCATCAGTCACCGAATCTGTTGTTGAGAAGTGTACGAACACTTCGACTGAAATGTGCAGGAGCTCTATCGCGCATGAACCACATGTTGTGTCGTACTTGTAAAGGCACATGTTCTAGCAGCACAGGTAGAGTATCCCGTGTGAAATCATGATACCGTACTCCATTGAGCGTAGGTGGACGAAACTAAAATGAGCTCTAACATGGAAATTAAGCGTTTCCGGACACATGTCCACATAACATCTTTTCTTTATTTGTGTGTGAGGAATGTTTCCTGAAAGTTTGGCCATACCTTTTTGTAACACCCTGTAGAAGTGCAAATTCTGGTAAGTTTTGTTCACAATTAATTAGCAGTCTACGGGTAAGCTGTCTGAGCCACTTTGTAAACAATTATATACCACATGTGCTGGGCATCCAATACTATCTTCTGTAGCAGTTTATAGAACATATCTTTCCTGTGTTTACCACCGAAATTGGTGTTACAGTTGTTTGCAGAAACTGCAACGACCTTTCACTCAAGTTCATATTTCTTTACAATGCCCAGCACGTAATTATGAAGTAAATTTGAAGTTTTCCGTACAAATTAATCAGTTAGAGCACTTTCATCATGATTCCATTTTCACGGTGATTATACCTGACAAGGAGAGCAACTAAGTTGAAATCCAGATGATCTGATGTAGCAATCATTACAGAAATGAATCGAGTACTTTTCAATTTATTTAAAACGTGCTCAGCTGCATAGCGTGCAAAAACATTTGTGACGTCTAGAAGCCAAGGGCTCCAAGTACAAAAAGCATTATTTCGAGATAATTGGAGTTAAAGTTCCAAAAAATTCCAGTAGGTCATGTTCGGAGTTAGCATGTATCTCAAGGATATGGTTCATCATAAAAGCATATTAAAACATCTGCATCTACATTTATACTCCGTAAGCGACCCAAAGGTGTGTGGCGGAGGGCACTTTACGTGCCACTGTCATTACCTCCCTTTCCTGTTCCAGTCGCGTATGGTTCGCGGGAAGAACGACTGCCGGAAACCCTCCGTGCGCTCGAATCTCTCTAATTTTACATTCGTGATCTCCTCAGGAGGTATAAGTAGGGGTAAGCAATATATTCGATACCTCATCCAGAAACGCACCCTCTCGAAACCTGGACAGCAAGCAACACCGCGATGCAGAGCGCCTCTCTTGCAGAGTCTACCACTTGAGTTTGCTAAACATCTCCGTAACGCTATCACGGTTACCAAATAACCCTGTGACGAAACGCGCCGCTCTTCTTTGGATCTTCTCTATCTTCTCTGTCAACCCGACCTGGTACGGATCCCCCATTGATGAGCAATACTCAAGTATAGGTCGAACGAGTGTTTTGTAAGCCACCTCCTTTGTTGATGGATTACATTTTCTAAGGACTCTCCCAATGAATCTCAACCTGGCAACCGCTTTACCAACAATTAATTTTATATGATCATTCCACTTCAAATCATTCCGCACGCATACTCCCAGATATTTTACAGAAGTAACTGCTACAGTGTTTGTTCCGCTATATTCATACAATAAAGGATCCTTCTTTCTATGTATTCGCAATACATTAAATTTGTCTATGTTAAGGGTCAGTAGCCACTCCCTGCAACAAGTGCCTATCCGCTGCAGATCCTCCTGCATTTCGCTGCAATTTTCTAATGCTGCAATTTCTCTGTATACTACAGCACCATCCGCGAAAAGCCGCATGGAACTTCCGACACTATCTACTAGGTCATTTATATATATTGTGAAAATCAATGGTCCCATAACAGTCCCCTGTGGCACGCCAGAGGTTACTTTAACGTCTGTAGACGTCTCTCCATTGAGAACAACATGCTGCGTTCTGTTTACTAAAAACTCTTCAATCCAGCCACACAGCTGGTCTGATATTCCGTAGGCTCTTACTTTGTTTATCAGGCGACAGTGCGGAATTGTGACGAACGCCTTCCGGAAGTCAAGGAAAATGGCTTCTACCTGGGAGCCTGTATCTAATATTTTCTGGGTCTCATGAACAAATAAAGCGAGTTGGGTCTCACACGATCGCTGTTTCCGGAATCCATGTTGATTCCTACAGAGTAGGCCTATAGTATTGCGCATCTGCTCGACGACCCGTCTTGAAAACTGGAACTATCTGTGCTCTCTTACAATCATTTGGAACCTTCCGTTCCTCTAGAGACTTGCGGTACACGGCTGTTACAAGAAGGCAAGTTCTATCGCGTACTCTGTGTAGAATCGAATTGATATCCCGTCAGGCCCCGTGGTCTTTCCTGTCTTGAGTGATTTCAGTTGCTTTTCTATTTCTTGGACACTTATTTCGATGTCAGCCATTTTTTCGTTCGCGTGAGGATTTAGATAAGGAACTCCAGTGCTGTCTTTCTCTGTGAAACAGCTTTGGAAAAAGATGTTTAGTATTTCAGCTTTACGCGTGTGATCCTCTGTTTAAATACCATTGTCATCCCAGAGTGTCTGGACATGCTGTTTCGATCCACTTACTGATTTAACGTAAAGCCCGAACTTCCTAGGATTTTCTGTCAAGTCGGTACATAGAATTTTACTTTCGAATTCACTGAACGCTTCACGCATAGCCCTCCTTACGCTAACTTTGAAATCGTTTAGCTTCTGTTTGTCTGAGAGGTTCTGGCTGCGTTTAAATTTGCAGTGAAGCTCTCTTTGCTTTCGCAGTAGTTTCCTAACTTTGTTGTTGAACCACGTTGGGCTTCTCCCGTCCCTCACAGTTTTACTCGGCACGTACCTGTCTAAAATGGTTTTACGATTGCCTTGAACTTTTTCCATAAACACTCAACATTGTCAGTGTTTATATACATATTTTTATATACTGAAAATTCATCATGTTTTGCACGCTGCACTTGGATTTCTTGTACAACTGCACTTGGACCACTTGCCTTCTGAATGTAGGTCAATAATGAACTTATTTTGAAAGTAGAAAAACACTTATCTTTATTTTTAAGACCTAAAAAGTGGTATTACAGAAAAATAAAGATGAGTCAAAAAACATACAATCTAAAATGCGGAACAAAATATAAATTTTCATTTTCATTCATCCTCGTCAGTTCCATAAACATTGTCCAGAGTTTCGTCTTCATCTCCGCCATCTGCCACTTCAACATGCCTACTTGCTGCTTGGGCTTGAGGCCGAGCGGCTACATTATTTAACTCCAAATCAAAGGGATGATGGATGCGTGGTACAAACTGGAGCAACTCAATCAGGACTTTTACTTTTTGTGGTTTTAGTTTAGGCTTTGTTGTAGTTGGTTGTAAAGTTGGGAGCTTTGCAGGTAGTTTCCCAGTGGCGTTTTGTTTCAGGCTAAGTTGACTGTATGGCTCTATGTATCCTGCCGAATACTTTTAGTGTAGGATGCCTGGAGTACTCTTCTTAAATTTAAGAATTTGCATTTTTCTGATGTCTTTTACCTTTTTGGGGAAAACATTGTTCAGGGCATCAATATCAACAAGGTCTCCATCTCTCATTTTAGTTACAATAACCACCAGATTTTCTGATGCTACTAGGTTCACCCAGTCGTCCGCAACGTACGTGTCACTGTTTTTTTTGTTTTTTTTTTTATCTCTATGTGCCCCAAGTCTCGGTCACATTCATTGTACGAGTGGCCAGGTACAAAGTAATGCTGGGTGACTGTCTCAATGTCTGTTTCTTACTATGTACAAGCAAAATTTTGACGTCAAGTGGCTCTTGTTCCGGCATCCACAATTGTCGGCAAATGCCTCAGTGTGTTTGATGTAGCTATGGAGGGTCTGAATGTATTTTAGAAGGCAACTCATTATTTCCTGACACCCCCTGTTGGCTTGCCCCTCAGGCCACATGTACATGTTTCCGGTACTGTCTTTGAGATTATGGACATTTTTAAATTATATGTCCACAGTTTTAATATGTAATACGCTTTGGAATTTTAACTGCAGGCGTTGGCATCGTTCTTTGAAGGTCAAAACAGATTGATACTGTAACTTTTGCCTTGTTTTTGGTGCTTTTTCTTTTAATTCTTTTATAGCTTCAGCCATTGTCAAGTGTAATTCTATTTGTTTAATCGTCAACTGTTTTTTTTTTTCTTTTGTACCATGCAAAATTTTTATTTGGAACTTGTCGCAAGTGACACAGGTATCTGTCTGAGGCCTATGAAAACCAAATTAAACTACGTGTTGAAAATTTTTCGATAGAAGCAGTCTTTTTCAGGCATCATTCCTCTTTCCTCACATGAGTCTTTGTACAGCTTGTACATAATTGTTAGGTTTAAGTCTGGATTAAGGAACTTTTAGTCGGCAGCTTTTGCTCTGTTGTAGTGACTTGAGTACTTAGGGAAGCTTCTAATGTGTTCTTCAATAACTGCCACTCTTTCTGCTGAAATTTTGTTTGCAGGCTCCGTTTTACCTCTTTTGCCTCGCAGAGCCACACCTGATGGGTTTTCTTTCTTTTTTAGAATAATATTTCTTACTCTTTTTTTATATTTCAATGGTTATCAAAAACATCTCTGCAAACTCTGTAGCCATTAAGGTTGTACCTAACTGATATATCTTTTTTACTTACAGCTAATTCTTTTCGCCTTTTGATAGGATTCATTTCTACAGCACTGTGTATGTAGGCCGTTTGCAGTTTCGAATCAGCTAGGTTCCAATATGGCTCAAATATGACTTGTTTTTGCTCTTGTGGAATATTTTCATTTCACTTAAAACGACAGTTGTGGTTGCACCCACGGACCTCCTTAGATGCGTGATATTTCGATTTGCAGTCACGATAAGCCTTGCCGGAATTTCGTAACTTCTTGATTTGTTCTTGCTTTCAGAGTCCCGCTCCTCGAACTCGTTTTCTTCCAGGCTGCATCGGTGTTGGTTTTGCATTGTCTGGTAAATCCTCGATAATTCCCCCAGCCACTTCAGCTTCTGATATTCCAGCTAAAAAGGAAAATAGAAGGATAGAAAAGTGATTTACGTTTAGAGTAAGAAGTCTGGGTTAAGTTAGGCAAGGAGTTACGATGGGTTAGTGTAGGGCTATGAATAAACCAAAATATGCTGGTAAAGTATAATACGTTTTCGTTATGAATTTTTCATATCAAAGACCTATAAAACAAAATAAACCTCTCAATATCGGGGTACCACTTTCACAGCTTTCACTTGTAGTTTCGTCTTCGCTTCTGGGAACAAAATTGGTATCTGCATCACTATCATGGCCCTCTCCAAATAAAGCAGCATCTAAGAAATTCAAACTAGACTAACCGAAGAGTTTATTAAATATTTTTTAGTCAGCAAATAAATGTGTAGAATGGTTACTAACCTAACTCAGATGAATCTTCACATTGGTCAATCATATTGCAATGAACTTTTAACTTTTGATGTTTTAAACAATTCTCTTTCAGTTTAAAAACAATGAGCTGGTTCAAAACAATGAGAAATCATAGTTTTAATGTAAACACCAAAATTCAGTTTAAAAGGCAACTGTTAAGTTTCAAGAACACACATCAATCTGAGTAAAAACATGTAACACTAATGCTCGTTACCTAACAACAACAACAAAACAATTTGCTCCTTTATTTTGGTGGCTCAGGAATCCAAGTGACAACTTGGATCCCTAGCGCTCCTAACTACTAAATACTGTCCCGAGTTGGTTTTGGGGCACCATGCTAGGTAGAAACACCTCTCAAGATATGAGCTTGGATCTCTTTTCCAGTCGACAGATATGATTTTTTACTATCCATTTCCGCACTTAACTCCATTCTGACAAAAATGTCACTTGGACCCCTTGGCTTCTAGGCGCCACATCTGAAATGATTGCATTACATTTTTGTGTGTCCACATGTGAATTTAGGCCTGAGAAGTTTTTTAACAAGTACTGTAGTACAATCCATTGACTTAAAGCTGTGCATTGCACTGTGGCAGGCAAACGTAGCTTCTTGGCCGCCAACTGTCTACCCGCTTTAGTGACTGTTTTTAACTTTTCGTTGCAGTCACTCACTTTTATTTGCACTTTCCATATGGACAGCCATGCAACGTTTCTTCGTCTTAATATAATTCACAACGTCAAACTTTCCACCATGTCCAACAGCAAATTTTGATTCGCACAACGTACATTCTACACTCACTCCCCTACAATTGATGTAAGAAAACTCACTTTTTGTATTGCTGTTAAAATTACACTTCCGTTTTGGTATGATAAAACAGTAGTAATTACGTAAATTTAAAACTGTCACGTATCCAATATAGCGTCTTCGGACTGCTTACAACAACTAATCGAAAATACAACATGAATAGGGTCTACCAACAGTGCAACACGTTAACAGTGAAACAACGAAAGCACGTAGCAGTGGTGAAAGTATCTCTGAACCGATAAGACGGACTAGAAGAGGATAATCTTTGTTGTTATTCGTAACCTAGTTTTATTTACTTGCTTTGCTTGCTGTATTGTTCTCTGTAATCCTCTTCGAGTTAACGAGGAAGTAAAGTGCTCAAAGTCGTCCCAGCTTTAATTAATTGTGGAAAGTCATACCCGGAGCAGTAAATAAACAGAGTTTGAAAACAAGCTCTACAAATTGCGCTTCCTTGCTTATATAACTGCGCAGTTAATTGCAAATCAAACATCCGCTAGAGTAAAATACTTTAGCCAGGTGGAATTACAATAAAACGGGACATTTTAGCGTCTCCCAATAAACTTTCGGGACGAAGGGACATTTTGAGAAAATAGGGGACGGTCCCGGGAAAAATGTGTCGCATGGACATCCTATGTTAAATGCATGACAGGTCTCGAAACAAAGCAAACCAGACTCCCATTCAAAAATCTTGGTTGAAGAGCTTCACAGCCATTATAGCTAATTCACACAAAGACATGTGGTCCCATGGAAATTGCATCTCTTAGAGGTACGAAATATTTTATTACTTCCATAGCTGATTCTTCCACAAATGTGGATATGTATTTTTTAAAAGACAAACTCAGTGTGATGAGAGTTTTCAAGGCTTGAAAAACCTAATTGAAATGAACTGGTGAAGAAAATAAAAGTCATTCGCTCATACAATGGTAAAGAGTACTGTAACAAAAATTTCGAAAAGTGGACTGGAGAAGAAAATAAAACTTATTCTCTCTGAAAGTAGTAAAGAGTACTGTAACAAAGATTTCGAAAACTTCTTGAACAAAAATACTACTAAACATGAGACGACAGCTTTAAACTCTCCTCAGCAGAATGGGCTCGCACAGCGCATCAACAGAACGCTGGTGGAAAGAGCCAAGTGTATATTATTTGATACTGGTCTACCTAAACAGTTCTGGGCAGAGGCAACGACAGCTGCCTGTATTATAAATAAATTACCTGCGAAAGTGACTGTTGGAAAGACGCCTTTGGAGGTATGGTCAGACAAAAAACCTGGTTTATCACGTACGGGAATTTTTCAAAAATGTTCAAATTTGTGTGAACTCCTAAGGGACTAAACTGCTCAGGTCATCGGTCCCTAGACTTACACACTACGTAAACTAAATTATACTAAGAACGACACATACCCATGCCCTAGGGAGAACTCGAACCTCCGGCGAGAGGGGCCGCGCTATCCGTGACATGGCGCCTTAAACCGCGGGGCCACCCCGCGCGGCTGTGAATTTTTGGCTCAGAATTTGTGACTTTGATTCCTACGGAAAAACGCCAAAAAAGGGACTCCAAGTTCATTTTTTGGCTATTGTGACACTACTAAAGGGGATCGTCAGGTTGATTTTGACACGTACAACATTACTCACAGTAGAAACATGGTATTTCTAGAAATTTCGGTAAGCTGTGATAAAATATACACTCTCAAGTCACATTAATGTTACCACCTGTCAGAAGCTTGAATAGCCACCTTTTGCAGAGTAGACCACTGCGAGATGTACAGGAAGAGTCAGTGCGATTCTGGAAGGTACCGACAGAATGTGGAGCCACGTCGGGTAGTGCCGTGACTAGCTGCGTAGATTTCTCGGTTTAGGATCCATTATGCAAACAGCCCGATCGAGGTGGTCGCACAAATTCTCCATTCAGTTTAAGCTCGGGGGATTTGGTGGCTAGTGCGGTACACTTATCTTTGTGCACTTCGAACCATACACATATACTGCGTGCTGTGTGTCATGCATTGTCGTGCTAGTAGATGCAATCATGCTGAGGAAAAACAAATGCATGTAGGGGTGGACATGGTCCCCAAGGATAGATGCATACTTGTGTTGATCCATTTTTTCTTCCAGGACGTCGAGATCACCGATGGAAAGCCACGAAAACATTCCCCAGACAATAACGTTGCCTTTTCCGGGCTGAAACTTTCCGACGATTGTTGCAGAGTGTCTGCTTTCAGTCCAATGGAGCATAAAACGTGATTCATCTGAAAAGACCACCTTTCACCACTCTGTGGACGTCCAGTTGCGCTATTAGCGTGCAGATTCAAGCCTTCGTCGCCAATGAACAGCAGTCAGCATGGGTGCACAAACGAGGCGCCTGCTGTGGAGGCTCATACGCAGCAACGTTCGCTGAACAGTCGTTGAGGAGACACTGTTGGTACCCCTTGGTTCATCTGGGCGTATTCGCCTGTACAGATCTCCACAGCAGTCTTTCACCCCTGCCATCTATGTCCCGTGGTGCATCACAGTAGCCTCAGCGCCGGTTTTGTCTAGTGCCATTTTGTCACGGACGGTGTGCTTTAAGCACGGGGGCACGCGAACAGATTACAAAATCAGACGTTTCAGAAATGCTTCCACCCTCGGCCAAAAGTCAATGATCATGTCGTTTTGGATGTTAGGAAAATGGTTCCATTTCCGAAATACGACAACGCTGCATTTTTGTCCGCGTCCACTCGCCAAGCTGTGCTGCCACCTGCCGTCTGTGAGTGGTTATTGCACGTTGACGATGATCAGAGCCGGTGGTCACACCAATGTGCCTGGACCGCCTACTTGCGTTTTATATCCGAGAGGAGCGTCGTACCATCTGAAGAATTTAAATAGAAGAAATCAGAGGAGAACATAGATGACACACAAACAGTGTGTAATTCCATAGATGATACTTTCACCACGAGTGTGAGCGATGGTGTTGAATGTCAATCTGATAATGATGATGATACATACATACGTGCTGGGAGAATATCTGCAGATACTTTGATGCAAGATTACAGGTAACGTCCATGAAAGATTATTCAGTATAAAGAGAAAAAAAGGATGACTTCAGTTTATTTTGTTCAGTGCTACGTCTGAATGATCCTCTGACTGTTGAAGAAGCTGTATTATCCGCTCAACGTGATCAGTGGAAGAAAGAGATGGATGAAGAATATTACTCTTTGATGAAATATGAAACGTAGACCTTCCCCAAGGAAGAAGGATTCAACCTTGTATCTGCATATCTAAAATATAGCTTAATGAGAAGAGAGAAATAATACGGTATAAGGCAAGATTAGTAGTTAAATGATGTGTTCAAAGAAAAGGTGCTGATTCGGATGAAGTCCACCCACCAGCTGCAAGGTACACTTTGGTTCGCTACCTATTTACCTTGACTGCTAAATAAAAGATAAACTTGGATCAGATGGATGCAGTAAGTGCAATTCTGCAGGGGGACATTGAGACCATAATTTATATGTCACAAACAGAGACGAACTCAGAAGGCACCCAGGTATGTTTGTTATTTAACTCTGTATACTTTGAAGCAGGCTACGTGGCAATGGACCTGAAGCTGAATAACCTGCTACTTGAAACAGAACTTGATCCCTGTGTATATTATTTAAGTGACAAGTCAATAATGATAAATCTTACAGTGTGGGTAGATATACACTAATTTTTGCTACATATCAGCAAAACAATCTAAAAATCAATGAAAAACTAAATGAAAAATATTGCAGTGAAGATATTGGTGAAGCGAATCAATGATTGGCATGAACATAACCAGAAATCGTGAAACAGGCATGATTAAGCTACATTAGAAAATGGGTATTTTTGCAATGTCAGACTGCAGACCTGTTCGAACTCCCACTGAAATGAATGCCAAATTTGATAAAAGTTCTACTGAAAGAAGAGAAAACGTACCCATAAACGAGTGATAAGATGTCTGCTGTATTTCGCGCGAGTGACAAGACCATATACACTGAGGTGGCAAAAGTCACGGGATACCTTCCAATGTCGTGTCGGACTTCCTCTTGCCCCGTGTAGTGCAGAAACTCGACGTGCAAACAAGTCGTCAAATACTGAGCATTGCTGCCGATATAGCCGTCCACAATTACAAAAGTGGCTCCGGTGCAAGATTTCGTGCACGAACTGACCTCTCGATTATCTCCCATTTAATATTCGATAGGATTGATCCGGGTGGCCAAATCATTCGCTCGAATTGTCCAGGACGTTCTTCAAACCAATCGCGAACAACTGTAGCCCGGTGACATAAAGCATTGTCATTGCTGTGTTGGCAGAAGAGCCAACACCGTGTTACTACTGGAGGCCGAAATGCACGCGTTTTAGCTCACGCAGGCTGGCGTGAGGAGGGAAGAACTATACTGACTTGAGGTCTGGAACATGACAAGGAATGAAAATTCAGAAAGCGGACGTAATTAGTTTGTTACTTAACTTTAATCCATTAATGATGAACGTCGCTCTTGACGGTACATCATTGACAATATTATCTGTTCAGAATACATAGTAACTGAATATGGCGCCTTGCTAGGTCGTAGCAAATGACGTAGCTGAAGGCTATGCTAAACTGTCGTCTCTGCAAATGAGAGCGTATGTAGTCAGTGAACCATCGCTAGCAAAGTCGGCTGTACAACTGGGCGAGTGCCAGGGAGTCTCTCTAGACTAGACCTGCCGTGTGGCGGCGCTCGGTCTGCAATCACTGATAGTGGCGACACGCGTGTCCGACGTATACTAACGGACCGCGGCCGATTTAAAGGCTACCACCTAGCAAGTGTGGTGTCTGGCGGTGACACCACAGTCATCTATAAAAATTCCATCATTGTTTACACGTTACCTTGTTGACAACTTGTGTTCATGACTTCGTAGGGGCTGTGCCACACTCGAACCCTAACATCACCTCTTATCAACAAAAATCGGGACTAATCTGACGAAGCCACGGTTTTCCATTCTTCTAAGGTCCAACCGATATGTCACGTGCTGAGGAGAGGCAGTGCAAGTGTGTCGTGCAGTTAGCAAAGGCACTCGAGTCGTTGGTCTGCTGCCATAGCCCATTAACCGCAAATTTCGCCGCACTGTCCTAGTGGATACGTTCCTCGTACGTCCCGCATTGATTTATGCCGTTATTTCACGCAGTGTTGCTTTCTTTTAGCACTGACAACTCTACGCTCTATGCAAATGCCTACTCTCGGTCGTTAAGTGAAGGCCGTCGGCCATTGCGTTGTCCGTTGCCTGAAATGAGGCATTCTCGACACACTCTTGACACTGTGGATGACGGAATATTGAATTCCTTAACGATTTCCGAAATGGAATGTCCCATGCGTCTAGCTCCGACTACCACTGCGGGTTCAAAGGCTGTTAATTCCCGTCCTGCAACAATAATCACGTTGAAAACTTTTGCACATCAGTCACCCGTGCACAAACGAGAGCTTCACCAATGCACTGCCCTTTTCACATTGTGTACGCGATACTACCACCGTCTGTATACGTGCGTATCGCTGTCTTATTACTTTCGTCACCTTAGTGTATTTCATGTGCTATAAACAAGTTAATTCAGTACTCCAATAATCTACAGAACCAACACTGGCTCGGTGTGAAACAAATTCTGAAGTATATCGCTGTAATTTATAACTGGATATTGCGATGCGGAGTTGAAAAATGGGCACGTTTTCCTGTTCCAGGAAGAAAGCATTGCGTGGAATCCGTGCAAACAGCGAGCTGTAGCGATTACTACGGCGTAACCAGAATACGTGGCGATGACGGCAGCAGCGTAGGAAGCACTTTGGCTTCAACAGTTATAAACTCGATAAATGTGGGAATAATTCACTAGTCATACACTGCCACAATCAAAGGTCAATAAAGCTAACATCTACAGACTACTATCATCCGAACACGAAACAGACAGATATCCGTCTGCACATTCTCAGCGAAAATGTTATGACGACAAATATCAGGTCTGTTTTCATTAAAGGGTGACATGGCAGCTGACAGCTTATCTAAAGGAACATTATGCGAAAGAAAATTGTATTGCGTCAATAAAATGGATTTGCATTCGGTGATGGGGATGTTAGAGATTAGAATGCAAATCATTATATGCTCTCGCAGTCTTATGAAATTACAGAGTATATGCACACTGATGGAAAAAAATTGCAACACCAAGAAGGAGTTGTGTGACATAAACGAAAGTTGGTAGGCATGTTCCAGCATCTGAAAGAAAATGTCTAATTAAATTTCGCCACCAGTCACATAAGAGTAGCGTTAGTAGCTCTACTAAGAGGATCGAAATCAGGTTTGCCTTCAACACACGCTTTAACGATCTTAAGTGTTAGTTACTGTTGTGTACATAGTTCCGCGTAGTCAGCACGTACACAACTTTCCCACTAGAGCGCTCGTCCGTCTCCGCACTACGAGATGACGCTGCCTTAGAGACGGACCAAATTCTGGTTCCGCCGATCCGCGTATTAATATGTAACGCAGCCAATGAGATTGCTGCTAACGTAGAACCATTTCTCCTCGCGGATCACACTCGCGCAGTGACACCTGAACGCGCGAGGAATTATAACGAGTGTACCGACCTCAAATTAGACAGTGTGCTTTTGTCTGCACCAGTCTGTACCAGTCTGTATTAGTCTGTACCAGTCTGCATTTGTCTGTACCAGTCTATAGTCAAGTTTCAGTCTTCGCCTAATAAGATTACCATATTCCTGTAGATAGCCATGAAGATAAATGAATAAACACTTTGTCAAGTATCAGAGATATGTGAGAATAAGATTAACGTACCAAGACCAAAGGAACTTCAGATTGTCAATTGTAAATAGCATCCAGAATCAAGTTAAGTAATTTTATGCTTGTTATTATTTTAATAAATGTGTGTGAAAATTAATCAAGTTCTGTTTAAAGTTGGTCACCGTCAATCTGCTACTCTAAGCGTGCAAGTGGCATTTCTATCGCCTGACCTAACGGCAGAAGATAAACACGCCACAATAAGACCACGAGACATATTGCTGACACTCGCCTACTTCGTTAGAGCGACATGTCAAATAATCTGATGGTGTGTGTACCGAAGGTCTTACAGTACGCACACCACAGTTACATTTGAGACTGGAGGTGGTGCTTCCTAGTGGTGATGACATCGTTTCCGAGCCACCACAGGATGCCTCGCCTGTTGGGCCAGTGGCCGATTCTCCGGCAAGGTCCCGACAGTCACAGAGGGCGGGCCTATTAGTTATAGGGAGCTCCAACGTTAGGCGGGTTATGGAGCCCCTCAGGAAAATAGCGGGTAGGTCGGGGAAGAATGCCAGTGTGCACTCGGTGTGCTTGCCGGGGGGTCTCGTCCGTAATGTGGAGGAGGCCCTTCCGGCAGCTATTGAACGCACTGGGTGTGACCGGCTGCAGATAGTAGCACATGTCGGAACGAATGACGCCTGCCGCTTTGGTTCTGAGGCCATCCTTGGTTCCTTCCGGCGGCTGGCTGATTTGGTGAAGACAACCAGCATCGCACGCGGAGTGCAAGCTGAGCTTAATATCTGCAGCATAGTGCCCAGAGTCGATCGCGGTCCTCTGGTTTGGATCCGTGTGGAGGGTCTAAACCAGAGGCTCAGACGACTCTGCGACTATAATGGTTGCAAATTCATCGACCTCCGTTATTGGGTGGAGAACTGTAGGGCCCCCCTAGACAGGTCAGGCGTGCACTACACACCGGAAGCAGCTACTAGGGTAGCAGAGTACGTGTGGCGTGCACACGGGGGTTTTTTAGGTTAGAGGGACCCCCCCCCTTGGGCGAAACGATAAAATACCTGACGGCTTACCAGAGAGGACATTATCATCGTTGATAAAGAACGTCCGTCCTCAGAGACCAAAAACGGGAAAAGTTAACGTAATATTGGTAAACTGCAGGAGTATCCAGGGCAAGGTTCCTGAATTAGTATCTCTTATTGAAGGAAATAGTGCGCATATAGTATTAGGAACGGAAAGTTGGTTAAAACCGGAAGTGAACAGTAACGAAATCCTAGACACAGAATGGAATATATACCGCAAGGATAGGATAAACGCCAATGGTGGAGGAGTATTTATAGCAGTAAAGAATTCAATAATATCCAGTGAAGTTATTAGCGAATGCGAATGTGAAATAATCTGGGTTAAGTATCAAAGGTGGGTCAGATATGATAGTCGGATGCTTCTATAGACCACCTGCATTAGCAACCGTAGTAGTTGAGCGCCTCAGAGAGAACCTGCAGAACGTCGTGAAGAAGTTTCGTGATCATACTATTGTAATAGGGGGAGACTTCAATCTACCAGGTATAGAATGGGATAGTCACACAATCAGAACTGGAGCCAGGGACAGAGACTCTTGTGACATTATCCTGACTGCCTTGTCCGAGAATTACTTCGAGCAGATAGTTAGAGAACCAACTCGTGAAGCTAACGTTTTAGACCTCATAGCAACAAATAGACCGGAACTTTTCGACTCCGTGAATGTAGAAGAGGGTATCAGTGATCATAAGTCAGTGGTTGCATCAATGACTACAAGTGTAATAAGAAATGCCAAGAAAGGAAGGAAAATATATTTGCTTAACAAGAGTGATAGGGCACAAATCGCAGAATATCTGAGTGACCACCATCAAACGTTCATTTCTGAGGAAGAGGATGTGGAACAAAAATGGAAAAAATTCAGAAACATCGTCCAGTACGCCTTAGATAAATTCGTACCGACTAAGGTCCAAAGCGAGGGGAAAGATCCACCGTGGTATAACAATCATGTACGAAAGGTACTACGGAAACAAAGAAAGCTTCATCATAGGTTTAAGAGTAGTCGAATCATAGCTGATAAGGAAAAGCTGAACGAAGCGAAAAAGAGCGTAAAGAGAGCAATGAGAGAAGCATTCAACGAATTCGAACATAAAACATTGGCAAACAATCTAAACAAGAACCCTAAAAAGTTTTGGTCATATGTAAAATCGGTAAGCGGATCTAAATCCCCTATTCAGTCACTCGTTGACCACGATGGCACCGAAACAGAGGACGACCGAGGAAAGGCAGAAATACTGAATTCAGTGTTCCGAAACTGTTTCACTGCGGAAAATCGTAACACGGTCCCTGACTTCAGCCGTCGCACGGACGCCAAAATGGAAAATATTGAAATAAACGATATCGGAATTGAAAAACAACTGCTATCACTCAGTAGCGGAAAAGCATCCGGACCAGACGAGATACCCTTAAGATTCTACAGTGATTATGCTAAAGAACTTGCCCCCTTTCTATCAGCAATTTATCGTAGATCGCTGGAAGAACGTAAAGTACCTAGCGACTGGAAGAAAGCGCAGGTCGTTCCCATTTTCAAGAAGGGTCATAAATCAGATGCGAATAATTATAGGCCTATTTCGCTTACGTCAATCTGTTGTAGAATAATGGAACATGTTTTGTGTTCTCGTATTATGACGTTCTTAGATAATACAAATCTCCTTCATCATAACCAACATGGATTCCGCAAACAGAGATCATGTGAAACTCAGCTCGCCCTATTTGCCCAAGAAATTCACAGTGCCGTAGACACTGGCGAGCAGATTGATGCCGTATTCCTGGACTTCAGGAAGGCATTTGATACGGTTCCGCACTTACGTTTAGTGAAAAAAATACGAGCTTACGGAATATCGGACCAGGTTTGTGATTGGATTCAGGATTTCCTAGAAGAAAGAACACAACATGTCATTCTTAACGGTTCAAAATCTGCAGATGTAGAGGTAATTTCGGGAGTACCGCAAGGAAGCGTGATAGGACCTTTATTGTTTACAATATACATAAATGACTTAGTTGACAACATCGGTAGCTCCGTGAGGCTATTTGCAGATGACGCGGTTGTCTACAAGAAAGTAGCAACATCAGAAGACTCGTACGTACTCCAGGAAGACCTGCAGAGGATTAATGCATGGTGCGACAGCTGGCAGCTTTCCCTAAACGTAGATAAATGTAATATAATGCGCATACATAGGGGCAGAAATCCATTCCAGTACGATTATGCCATAGGTGGTAAATCATTGGAAGCGGTAACGACCGTAAAATACTTAGGAGTTACTATCCGGAGCGATCTGAAGTGGAATGATCACATAAAACAAATAGTGGGAAAAGCAGGCGCCAGGTTGAGATTCATAGGAAGAATTCTAAGAAAATGTGACTCATCGACGAAAGAAGTAGCTTACAAAACGCTTGTTCGTCCGATTCTTGAGTATTGCTCATCAGTATGGGACCCTTACCAGGTTGGATTAATAGAAGAGATAGACATGATCCAGCGAAAAGCAGCGCGATTCGTCATGGGGACATTTAGTCAGCGCGAGAGCGTTACGGAGATGCTGAACAAGCTCCAGTGGCGGACACTTCAAGAAAGGCGTTACGCAATACGGAGAGGTTTATTATCGAAATTACGAGAGAGCACATTCCGGGAAGAGATGGGCAACATATTACTACCGCCCACATATATCTCGCGTAATGATCACAACGAAAAGATCCGAGAAATTAGAGCAAATACGGAGACTTACAAGCAGTCGTTCTTCCCACGCACAATTCGTGAATGGAACAGGGAAGGGGGGATCAGATAGTGGTACAATAAGTACCCTCCGCCACACACCGTAGGGTGGCTCGCGGAGTATAGATGTAGATGTAGATGTAGATGAATTAATGTTACTCAAGAATGTTTTTAAGGCGACAAAGGCACAATTATCAACACCTCACTGAGTTTGAATGAGGTCGTGTAAGAGGGCTACGAGAAGTTGGATGTTCCTTCTGTGACACTGCAGAAAGACTTGACAGGAATGTAGGCAGTGTACATGATTGCTGGCAGCTGTGGTCATGAGAATGCACGGTCGCAAGAAGACCGGACTTCGGGCGGCCACGTGGCGCTACAGAGAGGGAAGACCACCGTGTCTCGGCATATGGCTCTTGAGCATTGTACTGAATCTTTAGCAGCAATTTTTCTGCTACTTCAAGGACAGCTCCAAGCCAGATGTCCTGTAGCGTGCATTCCACTGATTCCAAACTACCGCCGCGTCAGTGGTGTCAAGCGAGAGCTCATTTGAGGGCAGGGTGGAGGTCTGTTGTGTTTTCTGATGGAAGCCGTTTCCGCCCCAGTGTCAGTGATGGCCGTGTGTAGGTTAGATGGAGGCCAGTTGAGGAGCTGCAACCAATCTGCATGCGTGCTATACGCACTGGACCTATACCTGGAGTTACGGTCTGTAGTGCGATTTCGTAGGACAGCAGGAGCACTCTCGTGGTTATCCCACGCACCATGACTGCAAATTTGTACGCCGATCTGGTGATCCGACCTGTTGTCCTGCCATTCATGAACCGCATTCCCGGGGGTGTTTTCAACAGGCTCTCCCACATACCGCTGTTGTAACCCGACATACTCTACAGAGTGTTGAAAAGTTGCCTTGGCCTGCCCAATCACCAGATCTGCCTCCAATTTAAAAGAAGTTAATTATCCTATAAATTCCATTTGTTTTATTTGATCACAAGTGGCACATATTTCGCAATTTACAATATTAAGGTTACGAAAATTCTCAGAATATTTTATAGTCTATTAAATAAAGAAGTCTTATAATATTTCGAAAGCAAACTCAGTTTTTCATAAAAACAGTGATATGATAGGAAGTATAAAACATTTATTATTTTGGAGATGTGGAATACACGGTAATTTTTACAAAACTTTATTTCAAAAATTAAGTACAATAATGTACGATTATTTTTATTTTTATAAAATTTACTAACCTAAAGTGGCGTGTTTTCTTTGTAACTGTTCACTATGTATGATGGGACTATGTACAAAAGTTAATTTAACAAACTGCAAGTTGTAGAACAATTTAGAACTTGCGGTGTAATATATCGTTTGTCATATGCACAAAGGTAGGTTTTGTCTCGGGCTCGAATGGTACAGTGTTCGCCTAGACACGGAGTTGTAAGTGCGACTTATTTAGCTTTAAAACTAGTTTGTATTGAAAATGCATTCAAAACGTTTTAGGAACTTGTTGATTAGGAATAGTGATCAGTATTAAATCTGTGTACGAACGAAAGAAGACTCTCTTCCGTGATGTGCAGAAAACTCGTGCATAAATTTCATTGTTCGATCATGCCTGGATGGAAAATAAAAGAAAATGTGAATAGCTTTCTTTACTTATGTCCTACAAAACTGGACCTTTACATCATCCCCTAGAGAAGAAGAAGCTTAATAAGTTGTTGTTGTTGTGGTTTTCAGTCCAGAAACTGGTTTGATACAATTCTCCATGCTACTCTATCCTGTGCAAGCTTCTTCATCGCTGAGTAACTACTGCAACCTACATCCTTCTGCAACTGCTTAGTGAATTATAAGACGAGTATTCCATTTAGAACAGTTTTTAAACGTTGCTGTTACTCGTACTATATAACTACGTATTTACATAGTTAAATGGATAGTTGAAAAAAAGACAATTAATTATCGTCACATTTAGTAACTATGACTTTTAAACGGCAAGAAACAGTGTTACAATATTCACTGGCTGCGAGATTACTTCCTTTGTAACGTATAATTGATGGTGCACATAAATGTACGTATTTCTGTCGTTGTGTTTCACAGTTAGAGAAGGCTTTTCTTTTACTGCAAATAATTACATAAAATGTTGGCTATCACGCGTGGATGTTGTAATGTATGACACAGAAACTAATGTCATTATGATGTTAAACAATCTTTGTATATGTTATGACTGACACATATCACATGTATAAAGACTCCTTGCCGGTACAGTACACATCAAAGACCATAAATGACAGTTACTTGCAATGGATTTTTTCTCGTCCAACCGTTTTCGTGATAAAAGATTGCCGAATTGACTAAAAAAGTAAAATTCTGGTGGACCTATAATGGGATTGTAGGTCTTTAGACCCTTATTTGTGGTATCTTGTGTCCGATCTCTCCCAGGGAGCACCGCCTGTCTGTGCGAGTGAGATAATTTGCGTGTCCAGTGAGGTAGATAGCTACATCGATGGTACCGTAGCTACTGTCAGGTTCATCCTTGCCGAAGAAGTATTAGCAGAGGATCCAAACAAAGTGCAACTCACAACGTCCCATCTTCTTCATGTCTCGTTCCCTACGTATCTTCCTTGTTACCTACCCCACAGTATAAGGCAGGGGGGAAGGGAGAGGCTATAGAGACGAGATGACGTATGCACTCCTAGGGGAAAAAATACTGACTGAAAATCCTGCTGGCACAGAAACAGTGAAGTGGCAGTCCCACGACTGAGCTTACACCGCACATAACCCGTAACATGGTCACTGGACATTTCCCTACTTCTAAAAACCTTACAAATTAGCCTCGGAACAGGTTGTTACCTCATAATACAATACTGGCTAAACGAACCGGTATACGAGTTATTACATGCAATATTAAATGTTTATATAGGTCAGGAACTACTAAGGAAATAATATCTGAAACAGAGAAGTACAAAAGTGATGTGACTATTCTTTTTCTTCCCCTTTGCATATTTCCATTTCTCTACGGGGTGGACATTGTTATATGGGTTGAAGCAATATTAGTGACATTTGAAGGCTAGATGTCCTTCCTGACGCCAGCAAACTTGTGACTGCATTTCAAGAGGTGAGGTAGAATGGTGAAGGCGCCCTTGGAGAGAGTAACCCATAATATTGTATAGAGAATGTGGGGAAAATAGCGAATGTGAATATAGAACACGCTCTGTAATTGCTGACAACCTGGTAACACAAGTGAAGGGTTTCGTGGCAGTTAATATGTGGTGTCACCGCCAGACATCACACTTGCTAGGTGGTAGCCTTTAAATCGGCCGTGGTCGGTTACGAGGTGCATTCAAGTTCTAAGGCCTCCGATTTTTTTTCTCCAGACTGGAAAGAGATAGAAACATGCGCATTGTTTTAAAATGAGGCCGCGTTCATTGTCAATACATCCCAGAGATGGCAGCACCGTACAGCAGATGGAATTTTACCTCCAGCGGCGAGAATGAGAACTGTTTTAAATACTTAAAATGGCGACGTTTTCCTTACTTGAACAGCGTGCAATCATTAGTTTTCTGAATTTGCGTGGTGTGAAACCAATTGAAATTCATCGACAGTTGAAGGAGACATGTGGTGATGGAGTTATGGATGTGTCGAAAGTGCGTTCGTGGGTGCGACAGTTTAATGAATGCAGAACATCGTCTGACAACAAACCGAAACAACCTCGGGCTCGCACAAGCCGGTCTGACGACGTGATCGAGAAAGTGGAGAGAATTGTTTTGGGGGATCGCCGAATGACTGTTGAACAGATCGCCTCCAGAGTTGGCATTTCTGTGGGTTCTGTGCACACAATCCTGTATGACGACCTGAAAATGCGAAAAGTGTCATCCAGGTGGGTGCAACGAATGTTGACGGACAGCCACATGGCTGCCTGTGTGGCATGTTGCTAAGCAATGTCGACACGCAACGACAGCATGAATGGGGCTTTCTTTTCGTCGGTTGCGACAATGGATGAGACGTGGATGCCATTTTTCAATCCAGAAACATAGCACCAGTCAGTTCAATGGAAGCACACAGATTCACCGCCACCAAAAAAATTTCGGGTAACCGCCAGTGCTGAAAAAATGATGGTGCCCATGTTCTGGGACAGCGAGGGCGTAATCCTTACCCATTGCGTTCCAAAGGGCACTACGGTAACAGGTGCATCCTACGAAAATGTTTTGAAGAACAAATTCCTTCCTGCACTGCAACAAAAACGTCCGGGAAGGGCTGCACGTGTGCTGTTTCACCAAGACAACGCACCCGCACATCGAGCTAGCGTTACGCAACAGTTTCTTCGTGATAACAACTTTGAAGTGATTCCTCATGCTCCCTACTCACCTGACCTGGCTCCTAGTGACTTTTGGCTTTCTCCAACAATGAAAGACACTCTCCGTGGCCGCACATTCACCAGCCGTGCTGCTATTGCCTCAGCGATTTTCCAGTGGTCAAAACAGACTCCTAAAGAAGCCTTCGCCGCTGCCATGGAATCATGGCGCCAGCGTTGTGAAAAATGTGTACGTCTGCAGGGCGATTACGTCGAGAAGTAACGCCAGTTTCATCGATTTCGGGTGAGTAGTTAATTAGAAAAAAAATCGGAGGCTTTAGAACTTGAATGCACCTCGTAGTATACGTCGGACCCGCGTGTCGCCACTGTCAGTGATTGCAGACCGAGCGCCGCCACACGGCAGGTCTAGAGAGACTTTCTAGCACTCGCCCCAGTTGTAGAACCGACTTTGCTAGCGATGGTTCACTGACAAAATACGCTATCATTTGCCGAGACGATAGTTAGCATAGCCTTCAGCTACGTCATTTGCTACGACCTAGCAAGGCGCCATTACCAGTTACTATTGATACTGTCAATCATGTACCGCCAAGAGCGACGTTCACCATTAATGGATTAAAGTTAAGTATTCCACCAGCTACGTCCGTTTTTTCTAAATTCTAATTTCCTTGTCCTGTTCCAGACCTCACGCCAGCCTGCGTGAGCTAAAACGCGTGCCTTTCGGCTTCCTCTAGTAACACGGTGTTGGCTCCCCTGCCAACCACAACATAATAAACGATTTACATACCTCACTGCCGAACACAAATAGGGGACATAACGTTTGTGAATGCTCGTACCCTGGCAGAAGTGCGTGAAGTAGAGGGAAAAGTCAAGTTTAATCAGGAAATAGACCGAGCGAGGTGGCGCTGGGGTTAGAACACTGGACTCGCATTCGGGAGGACGACGGTTCAGTCCCGCGTCCGGCCATCCTGATTTAGGTTTTCCGTGATTTCTCTAAATCGCTCCAGGCAAACGCCGGGATGGTTCCTTTGAAAGGGCACGGCCGACTTCTTCCCCGTCCTTCCCTGATCCGATGAGACCGATAACCTCGCTGTTTGGTCTCTTCCCCCAAACAACCCAACCCAATGAGGAAATAGAAAACACAAACGACGTGGTGAACAACAGAAATACAGAAACAACAGTTGGAGATTTAAATGCTGAAATGTGGCGGGAGAGTATGTACAGAATGAACACTGGGGAAAAGGGCTTACATGAGAAATCGAATGGTAATGGGTTAATGGTAATTAATTTTGAAACTGATCAAGATTTAATAATGAGCTCAATAGCACTCCACCATAAGAATATTCAGAAGGGGATTTGGAAATCACCAGACTGGAAAAATATAGACCAATCTGACTTCTTGTTAGCAGGCATGAATCATAAGAAGAACATAGAAGGTGTAAGCTCATACAGAGGAGCAGGTGGGGACACAGATCATTTTCTACTCGTTGGGAAGGCCAAACTAAAAATGTTATTCTGCAGCAAAAAAATGAGCGACCGCAACACGCCATTGGAGCTAGATAAACTGTATCGGTCTGAGATAGCTCGACGATACCGTATGGCTGCGAGGAATGGGTCTGAGACACTTATAGCGACGGAACAGAGTGACGAAGAGGTGGCTGTTGATGTGATGTAGTCCAGAGCAAAGGGAAGCGTGACAGATGCCACAAAGGAGGTGGTAAGTGATAATAAAAAGAAGAAAAGAATTTGATTGAATCATACATTCGAGGAAGCAGTAAAATAAAGAAGAAAAGCAAGAGGAAGATAGATAGATAGACAACATAAACAATGAAAACAGTCACGAAGAATACAAAAAAGTGAAACGAGAGACAATGAGGGTATTGAGGCAGAAAAGAGAAAATATCTGACGTTCAAGCTAAAAGAAAATTAAGAGGCAGTTCAAAGAAAGGGCAGTAGACAGATGTTGCAAAGCATCAAGCAAGTAAGAAGTGGAAGAAGAGCCGAGTATCTACTCATTATGATAAAGATGGGAAGACAAGATGGTTGGCAAAGAAATGAACCTGTAATACTTCGCTGGTCTATTAAATGCAGAAGACCCAGAAGAGATGTTTCAGCAAACGGAGTAAGAAAGAAGCTACTGACGAGAGTGAGGAAAAGGCAATAAATTCTCTGAAGAAGAGGAAAGCACCAGGAGAAAATCAAATAACGTCAGAAATGATCAAGGACGGAGATGAAAGAGTTGACCAAAGTAATTAAAGTGATATGAAAGAAGGAAGAGCTCCCGACAGAATGGAAGCTAACTGTCATTGTGCCAGTCCATAAAAAGAAAAGATAAAGAGACTGTAATATTATAACCACTGCATATAGTGATCTCACTGCTGAATACAAACTGCAAGGCCTTATCCTTGATAATACTGGAAAAACTTCAGCTATACGCTGAGAAAATATTGAGGAATTATTAAGCAGGTTTCAGGTCAGGAAAATCTACAACTGGCCACATATTTACCGTGATAAAGATATGGGAAAAGTATTGAGAATTTAACAAACATTTATTTGCCACATTTCCATTGGGTGAGCCTATACAATATCCCTAGGGAGTCTGGAGTACCTGAGAAATTAATCCGCCTGGTAAAAGCGTGTACAACAGAGACGAAAGCTAAAGTAGGATATCAAGGAGGAAAGACAAAGGAAGTGGTGGTACAAACTGGAATACGACAAGCGGACTCATTGTCATCCATATTATTTAACATTGAAACTGATGTACGCGAGATGAAAAGGTTAAGAAAGGACATCAATCTGAATGGAAATCTGCAAACGTTAGTATATGCAGGTAATATGACAGCTGTATCAGAGTCAAGAGAGGAAATGATAAAATCAGTGATGGATCTGAGCAGTGGTGCAGCAACCAAGAAAAGACAGTGCAGATGGAACTAAGTACAAGGATGAACCTCAGTGTGCCCGGGGATATGCTGGGGGGAGAGATGAAGCTGAAGACAACTGATAACTTTAAATACTTGGAATCATATTCCAAGTGGAGGAATAATGTTCAGGTAGAAATAAGACAACAATTCGTTAATGCTTCCAGATCATATAAGGGCCTACAGCCAAATATGAAACAAGGGGTTATCTCAAAGAAAGTTAAAGTGAAGGTATATAATGCAGTGCTGTACTGTGTCACAGAAACAGTAAGTACCATCAAGAGCGATAGAGAGAAACTAATGGTGTTTGAGAGAAAGATTTTTGGGCCAGTGAAGGAAGAAAAAGGTTGGCGAGGTCTAAAAAAAGAGGAAGTATACTCTATAATGAATCAGCCCAGTATTAAGAAAAAGCGGCGCGAAGATCAAGAACGATACAGCAAAGAGGGCTATGAGACGACGTCAGCCAATAGCACGCCGACTAGGACTTCACCACGACAGGAGCGGCCTCCACACGAAGAGAATAAAAGCGACGTGCCGCCTAGCCTCGGCCGCACTAGAAGAACCGCACTAGAAGAGCTGTGACTTGTGATCCATATCATTTACTTGTATATAGCAAAGGACATTGACTATTTGAATGTCACCATTTGCTTGCGAGACAAAGTTAAGTATCGTCAATTCAATTACGGTAATAAACTCCATTAATGTGATTTGCTTGTGTGTTGTCTAGCTATCTGAGAAAACAGCTCCCTAGACACCCTACATAAAACGAGTGGGCAGGATCCCACATTGGCAACAAGGATTCACAACCAAACCCCGAGCCTCGCGATCACGGAATTTACTTGGCGCCTTAATTCTCTCTTAGCTTTTCTTTGCAGGGGCGTTTACTTGCTTTAACAGTCTCTTTTTCTAATCAGTGTTTTCGGGTGGTCGTTGCAGAAATTTTCTTTGCTTTTGTACTTATTTTTCTTGCTTGCCTTGTCTGTTTCCTGCATTTGTCTCTTTCACCATGCCCACCCCACCTATCCCACCTCATGTTAAGGCGCCACAGCTGCAAGTGTTAGATACAACACAGATAATGCAGATGTTTCGGTTCCAGATGCAGCAAATCTCTATCCTGCTCAACATGGTGCAGCAGCTACTGGCCGATGCTGCGCGCCCGTCGGAACTAGCAACACCTACAGCAATCCCACCATTTCGCCAGTTTAATGAACAAGAAGAGGAATGGCTCAAGTGGTTGCAACAGTTCAAAGCACACATACTTGCTCACAACGCAACAGGTACTGTGAAACTTCCCTATCTATTATCCACGGTGGGAAGTGTAGTGTTCCGACGGTTAGAACAAACTTATCATAAGTTGGTAACAGATTTGCAGGGTATGATGAGGAAATGCTAATTCAGATGTGCTTGTGGTACTTTATATTCAGATGTTATGTTGCATGATGCGATTATGTAGAATGTGTCCAATGTCAAACTCAGAGAACAGATTTTGAAATGTCCAATCCGTCATTTCAGCAGGTATTGGAAATTCTAGGTCAGTATGATTCAGGTGCCCTGTCAGCCGATAAATTTGAGCAGCCAGCTATTTGTCCGGTTGAGTCCCTTGTTTGTGACTGGATGCAGTAGCAGCTTGCGCTTGCCACGCCGAGTAAACAATGCTTCACGCCACGTAAGCAATTCGCTAAACCGGCGGCTACACAGGCGAACAGAATTAAGTCTTGCCCTCGGTGTTATTCTCGGCACAAACACGAAGACTGCATTATGCTTGTGGTAAGAAAGGACATGTACAATCCATACGAAAACATACGAATTCGGTCCATTCACAAAAATCAAGTCATTAATGCAGTATGTTCAAAAATGTTCAAACGTGTGTGGGATCTTATGGGACTTAACTGCTGAAGTCATCAGTCCCTAAGCTTACACACTACTTAACCTGAATTATCCTAAGGACAAACACACACACCCATGCCCGAGGGAGGACTCGAACCTCCGCCGGGACCAGCCACACAGTCCATGACTGCAGCGCCTCAGACCGATCGGCTAATCCCGCGTGGCAATGCAGTATGTACGAAGTCTGCAATCAGAATTCGCAAAACTGGCAAGCAATCAGTTTCTTCAGTGATACGCCCGTCCAATAAACTTTTTGTTCATTTACTTTTGTGTGGGAAATGGGGGAAATTTCAGTTGGATACGGGTGACACTGTCACATTGCTAAATTGTCACACGTATGAACTCTTAGGCTCCACATGCCTGTCTAAAACTAGCACGGAACTGACGGCTTATAATGGAAAAGACATTCCCTTTCTCGGAAAATGTACTTTGCGTGTCATGTATCACTTGCGTACACGAAAAGTGACTTTTAGAGTGCTACAATCACATGGCTGTGAGGACATATTTGGTCTTGATTCATTTGATCTGTTTAACTTTAACGTTCAGGACAATGTGTTGTCAGTGACTGAATTCCATGCAAAAGACAATGTAGCTAGCTTGCCAAAAGACTTCCCATAACTCTTTTGTGAAGGTTTATTCAAGGCTAACAATTTTGTGGCACATATTATTCTGAAAGACAATGCTCAGCCGAAATTTTGCCAGGCCAGAACTATTCCCATTGCATTATGGGACAAAGTAGCGGTTGAACTTCAAGAATTGCAAGATAGCAGACCTATTGCGCCCATACGAGCTAGTCAGTGGGCTAGTCCGCTGGTTTTGCTCCCCAAACCTTCAGGTCGCATTCGCCTCTGTGTTGACTTTTTCTACAGTCAACCCACAAACTGTAATTAATACGTATCCACTGCCACGCCCAGAGGATCTCATGGACAGATTAGGCGCTGGACGCTACTTTTCAAAAAATTGATTTGCGCGATGCATATCTTCAAATACCGCTCGATAAAGGATCTCAAAACGTGTGTGTAGTACATACTCATTTGGGCTTGTTTAAATATTTACGTTTGCTTTTTGGCAGTGCTTCGGCACCCGCCATATTCCAACGATATTTGGAAGAGCTGACTGCGCAGGTAGCAAACTGTTCAAACTATTTGGACGATATTGTATCAGGTCGTACACCTGAAGAAGAAAATATTGCTAATTTATGTGCTTTGTTTCGTGTGTTGTCTGATGCAGGACTAAAGTGTAGACTGGACAAGTGTGATTTTTTTTCAAACCTGAGTTGCAGTATCTTGGTCATGTCATAAGCAGTCAAGATGCATATCCTTTTCAGTCGCATTTGCTAACCATACGAGATTTTCCAGTTCCTCGCAATGTCACAGAATTGCAGTCAGTCTTAGGGAAAATAAACTATTATATCCTGTTCATACCGAATGCTGCACAAATCGCAGCTCCGTTGCATCGCTTGCGTCGCGAGAATGTCTCCTTTGTTTGGACAGATGAGTGCCAAGTAGCTTTGCAAAAACTTAAAGATGTATTGCTCAGTGACCGATGCTTAGTTCACTTTGATCCTGACAAACCAGTTATTGCAAGTTGACGCTTCCTCTTACGGAATCGGTGCAGTGCTTTCCCTCAGAATTGATGATAAAGACAGGCCTATTTCTTTCGCATCAGAAGTGTTGTCCATAGCTCAGTGTAACTATTCACAAATTTAGAAAGAGGCTTTGGCTATTGTGTATGGAGTCACCAATTTCCACCACTATTTGTGCGGCAGTCCTTGTTTCATCCGACGAAACCGGTTCCTGTACGAACTGCACAAAAATTGCAAAGATGAGCTTTGTTGTTGTCGTCAATACCAGTAAGAGATTGTGTATCGTCCGACAGTTCACCATGGTAATGCGGACACACTCTCACCTCTTCCGATTGGCCCTGATACAGGCTTTGACGCTTCGCCTGCATCTTGTTGTCACATCGATGCTCAGGATTCTGAATTGCGTCAATCTTTTCCGCTGAACTATAGGCAAATTGCACAGGCCACGGAAGCTGTTTCAGATTTGAACATTTTGCTACCGTACGTTCGGACATCTTGGCTTCGCTCATTGCACAGCATCAAGAACTCTGACTGTACAGAAAGGTGTGATTCTTGTTCAAAATGACAGTGGACAGTCACATTTGTTGATCCCTAAAGCTTTGCAAAAAGAAATGTTGCAGTTACTTCACCAAGGACCTTTCGTACGAAACAGATAGCGCGTCGACACTGTACTTGGCACGGTACAGACACCCAAATAGAACAGATGACGTCCCAGTGTCACGCATGTGCGGAAAATCAGTCCGCTCCGCCACAAAAATTCTCCGCTTGGCCTAAGTCACAGGCACCATGGCAACGTGTGCACATAGACTTTGCAGGACCTTTTTGGAAAACTCGTTGGTTGATTGTGTTTGACTCATATAGCAAGTTTCCTTTTGCTGTGCCAGAGAACTCGACAACGTCACATAGAACAATTCAGGTGATGTTCTCTGTTCTTTGCCTCGAAGGTTTACCGGAAGTCATAGTATCAGACAATGGACCTCAGTTCACATTAAAGAAATCTGAAACATTCTGTGAACGTAATGGCATACCTCATATTACTAGTGAACCGTTCCATCCATAGTCAAACGGCGAATCGGAACGTTTTGTCAGAACCTTCAAGCAGCTCTGCACACGCCAGGGATCAAGCATCGCAAGTGTTTCTCGCCTCCTATCGTTCGCACCCACGAGTTGGACGATCGCCAGTGGAATTGTTTCACGGCCGCAGCCATCGGACAATACTCCACCTGCTCCATCCTCCTTAGCATCCGGCGCCGAAGAAAGGCCGCAAGTATCACTTCGTGTTTCATTATATGGTCTTTTACAGGGTTTTTAGAGGCTGCAGACAGTGGGCGCGATGCGAGATCGTCCGTCGACTTGGTGCTTGCATGTATCTTATTTCACATACAGATGGCTTTCGGCGCCATCATCAAAATCAACTTCGCCTCTGTCATGTGTACGATGATCTTTCAGTCTCTCTTCCCCCAGATTCACGGATCACGAGGACAAGGCCCACAGTAGCCGCCAGAGGGTGTCATCACGACACCACGGGACGACCACATAGAGACGGCGTATTAGCCTCCTCCACTGCCTCTCGTCGTACCGATGGAGCTGGACCCGCCCACACCGCAGCAGTAGTCGCCTTCTTCATCTGGTTCATGGCATCAGGAGGTGGACGCGTACCCTTCTCGTCGTATTCCAGAGGACGTTTCCGCCAGAGCGAAGGTCGGAAGACAGAGTGCGACCGGAAGCTTGACGTCCCCTACAGCCACAGCTTCCGGTCCCACAATGCGCCCACCCTCCTGCCTCCCCCGCCGTGGTCGCTCTCCCTATACGACGACGGTCCGTCGCTTTGGGGGGGGGGGGGGGGGGAGGAGAGCAGAGAAGGCTGTGAGACGACGTCAGAGAATAGCCCTCAGACTAGGACCGCACCACGATAGGAGCGTCCTCTATACGAAGAGAATGTAAGTGCTGCTCCTGCCAGCGTCGGGGACAATAGAAGACGGACACTCGAAGAGCTGTTACTTGTGATCCATATCGACTGCGTCCAGGGACATACTATACAGGGAAAGACATTGACTGTTTGCATGTTGCCATTTGCTTGCGACCCAAAGTTAAGTATTGTCAATTCAATTACTCTAAAAAACTCCATTAATATGATTTTATTGTATGTTGTCTAGCTATCGGAGAAAACAGCTTTCTAGGCACCCTGTATAAAACGAGGGGGCAGGATCCCACTGTAGTGATGGTAGGAAGGCCAGAGGAAAAACGCTCCAGGGAAAGATAAAGAACAAGATGTGAGGATGGACTATCGAAGACTTGCAACTGGCTTAAACGAATTCAGCAAGCTCTACCCGCTGATGGAAAATAAAATAATTCGACAACTCTTCTAAATCAGTCTCCGAACGGAACAGATGAATTCGACTGAAAACAGCGATACATTGAAAGAGACATAAATGAAAACAAAATGAAAACAAAAACAAATATTCTATTTAACAATACACATACTAAAATATTTCATGAAAACAACTGAATTTATTTTTTATGCTCATGCTCAACTTGCAGCTGCTTTGTATGATACGCACTTTGTTAAATTTACCACTATTTAGTAAAGCTAATGTTTTTTGTATGAAAGCTTGTCTCTTTTTGGTATTTGCATCCATTGTGCTGATGTGACCATTTTTGGCAGAAGTAATTCTTGTGTACGTCTCGGTTTGTGCATCTTTCAAACTTTTCAAGATATTTGGATGAGGGGACTCACACGAAGCATTGAATCGCGAACGAAAGCTCCCACAAGGACGCAGAATGCGCTACCCAAATGAATGGAGGAAACAATGCATGTTATTCCTCATCAGTGTAATTATCCATAATATAATCTGCAAACTTAGTGAATATTTTGTCTTGTGACTGTATGCTGACCAGATCAGCAACAACTGGGGACTTAAGTAACTATGTCCAAAGGTGTAGTTTAGCCACTGTCCTTTTTCACTGTTCTGATCTTTGTACAACGACGACAAACAAAATTTTTTTATTTTTCGCCACCTGAAACATATAGAATAAAATATTATTTCTGCACATTTAAAAGATTTTTTTTTTTAGGTAAAGTCTGTGAGGTAAGCAATGTTCGCTATCCCTGGTAACGCGGAGCAAAATGGGCGCCGAAGTCTCGTTGTTTTAGATAATACTAGGAATAAAAAGAGACATGTTCAAAATTTAACAAAACAAACTAGCACAAGCTACCTGAAGTATAATGGAAACACCAACTTGAGTTGCGATTCTATGCAAGAACATTTGCGATGCAAAACCGGGTATACAGATGGTCGTTGTATTCGAGAATCGTTTGTCCGTTTTATATATTTAGTTTGGTTACTTCATAGATATACTCTCTTGCTAGGTATTGCTATATTTCCCCAACTTCGCAAAATTAGGAACATGCGTAGTGATTACAGATTATAGAGCTCAAATAGATCTACGGAAAACTTAGCGAGATTGACGGTGGCCCACAATGATCATTTCGTCTTTTCAAGTTACTTGGTGCGCAACTAAAAAACAGAAAACTGATGACTGTGACTTAGCCATATGAGATTATGCACTTAGTTACTTTTATTTAGATAGTTTTTAGATCTACAATTCGACACTACACAGTTTGGTGAATCTCTCATTATTTTGGCAGGGTATTGCAAGAGAGCGCGCTGTCAGCATACTATTATATTTTATATAGTTGATGATCATTAGACGGGTGAATTAGACTGTCGTAAAATATAGCTAAGAGCGATCCCAATTAAACTAATCTTCAAACTGCACTAAAATCACTCCATTGGTTTGCAAGCTCTGATGCCAGACAGACACACAGACGCGTCGAACTTGCAACACCCCTTGTTTTTACGTCGAGAGTTAAAAATGGCGGATAACGCTATGAATTGAAATATACGGCATTAATATTCCACAAACATCAGTAATATGTATTTCAATTCATAATATGTCAATGTTCTTCCAAGTACCGATGGAAGATTCCATAAACATTCTCATAATTTATGGCCGTTTATTGTTCAACGAACGTATATCTTTCATAAAACAAAATTGATAATTGTGCTTACCAAACTTGAGCTAGATGTAAGCGACAACCAACAACCTTCATTGATGGGAAAGCAATCCTCACGCTCTCATGTATGGATTGTTCGAAATCAATGACCAACGTTTTTGGCTTACAAAACAATAGCCTCTTCCCTTATTCATCATGAATACACTCCAGAATCTTCAAACAGATTTCTTTCTTCTTATCTTTCATAAGACTGAATTGTAGTGGTATGTAAGACTATCCAGAGTGACAGTGTATTGGAAATAGCTGAAGAAAATATTTTTATGCGTGTTGGAAAGTACCGTCCCTCAATATCATTTCCTGGTGACGTACAAATTAGAGATCTGAGTCGATAAAAAAAAATATGACCATTTTCTGTCTCATTATTCAGGATAAAAGTTTCGCCTTTGTTTCCTCCATCTGGGATAAGGCAATCTTCAGCCGAAGATTTTGGCAATTTCGGTATACTCTTCAAACGTGCATGAGTAATGTTTTTCCGAATATACTTTGCATCCTTTCTAGTTAAAGTGTTTACTGTTAGCGGATTGCCATCTACTTCTTCACGAAAAAGTTTTGACAGTCTTTCATCCAAAGCTTCGCCTTTTCTTTTAATATAATTTGATAACATTGTTATGTTTATTAAGTGTTCTGGAACCTGTGTGTAGTCCTGTTGGGTCAAACGCGAAAATAAGATTTCGCTACCTATAGTGAACAATTTCACAGAGCACCACGAATTGATACCGCAGCATCGCTACGCACGTTCTGTAGATCCTAAAACGCTGATATAAGGTTTAACTTTATATCCATCGCACGCTAAATGTATAGTCGAGGACAAAACAAACGAGACCCCTGGCCTTTTCGCTATGCTGGTTCGCATAGCTTTAAAGTCTGCTACACATCATAATAGGCAAGGCGACGAAGTGCTACCAACATACTATGCACAGGCGTGAAATGGAAAAATTGTCCGAACTTTGTCAGACTGTTTTCAATCTTGTGTAAGACTATATTAATGTTGATTAGTGTGTTAAACACAACACGAAAATATAAGATATAAATGAAAGAAGAAACGCTAGTTAGTACGTAAATATAAGATATAAATGAAAGAGGCCGGCCAGAATGGCCGAGCGGTTCTAGGCGCTACAGTTTGGAATCGGGCGACCGCTACGGTCGCAGGTCCGAATCCTGCCTCGGGCATGGATGTGTGTGATGTCCTTAGGTTAGTTAGGTTTAAGTAGTTCTAAGTTCTAGGGGACTGATGACCTCAGCAGTTAAGTCTCATAGTGCTCAGAGCCATTTGAACCATTTAAATGAAAGAAGAAACGCTAATTAGTATGAACTGTACTAATAAAAATGAATTTCAGCTTATCGAGATAACATAACTGTTTCAGTAAGACAAAGTACCCCAGATCGTTACGAATCAGCAAAATATTATGCGCATTCGGACGCGAAACGGTCTGTATCAACCTTCAGACCAGTCATACTGGATTATCGTTGCTGACCTACCATGAAAGTATGCAAATTTAGCAATGCGTGAAGATTCATAACGAAATTCAGTTAAAAATCATTCAGTGCTACACGTAAGTCAATTCAATTATTGACAGAAGCGGAAAAAGTAGGTAGTAAGAAGTATGAAATTCTAAAAGAGTTTCGTATTTACATCCACAGGGCGCCGGTACAGAATAAAGATAGCAAAAAAACGTATTGGGAACATCAGAGTTTCTTAAAATTGCTTTACTGATAGTCTATCTGTCTCCATCGAGATTAGAACCGAAAAAACACCAGACCTCCTTTGCAGTAGCAAACACCTTTCACTACGCTAGCAAACAACCCAGGCAAACACCCCCCTATTATTACCCCAGACCTGAATAATCCGGCAATTTCGCAATGCAAATGGTAAAATGATCTGCAGTTTCTGTTGCATAGAGCTTTCTGGACTCAAAAACAAGAATTTTCTACCTTTATGTCACTGCTTGTGTGACAATCATTCGGATGTTTATCGAAATAACAAAATACTGTTATTAGCGAGTAAATTTAGTAGGATAATTCTGCACCATCCCAGGAAATAAACGGCGACATAGCTGCCAAACGTATTCTTCAATGTTTCGAATTCTCCATTAGACTCGCCACAGCCAGAAAACGTTCATTAGGCGAAGTGTTTCTTGAGCTAGGTAGCAATGGGAATGCTCGCACTTCTAACACGCGGTGGCATTAATACTGGGATCTGAATTACCATGTGTATAGGCAAATGGACTTTATTTACATTCCTGAAAACGTGCTTTGGATCGAAAGCGTAGCTACGAGTAGTATGCTGATGTATCGACTGCAACTAGAACATTTCGAATAAAGAGTAGGGGGAATTATTTATGAGGCCCTCATCTTCAGTAACTGTCGTAGGTATTTTCGTCACCTAAATCGGTAAAAATGGAACCCTAGTAGTCTCACTTTCTTCACCGTCTATCTGTCCACCCAACCCTTAAAACCCGTTTACCTCGAGTTCGTTTAGACATAATAAGCGGAAATGTATCGCACTTGCTGCGGTATACGGTCCCTTGGGGGTGTAAAAAAGTGAGCTTCTATGTCAACGCAGCCTAAAGATACGGCCGTTTATGAAAAGAAAATTTACGCGAAAGGTAAAAAAAATGGCCCTAAGAATATGCGAGCAGACTGCTTAGGTCATCAGCCCCCTAGACCTAGAACTACTTAAGCCTACCTAACCTAAGGACATCTCACACATCCATGCCCGAGATAGGATTCCATCCTGCGACTGAAGCAGCCTCGCGGTTCGTGACTGAAGCGCCTAGAACCGCTCGGCCCCCCCACCCGGCGAAACCCTTTTGACCTCATGTACAATGTGATATATAGTGTCTAGTGTGGATAAACTGTATTCGCCAACAAGTCAGATCGTTTGATCGCGGAACTTTTACGAAGCTACATTCAAATTTTGTTCGTTGTCGTGTACAGTATCCACTAATAAACCCCCTTGGAACGTCGTAAGCGATATCCACTTCTTAAGACGCTGGCAGATACTGCAGTACCATAACAAGTAATTAAGAATTTATTGTTATTGGTCCATGCATGACACATTATTACAGTATCGATTTAACGTACCTAGGTGTTTGTCTATGGCTGAAAATAATGAACAAAAAATAAATAAACAGAAAACAACTTCGATGTTCAAATCAAACGTAGCTCACATGTCGCAATTACAACATAATTTCGTTGTTACATCTACATGGCTACATCTACAGGATTTCTTTGCAATCCAGACTTACGTGCCTGACAGAGGGTTCAGCGAACCACCTTCGGATTATTTCGCTACCGTCCCACTCTTTAACAGCGTGAGCGACAAAGGACCACTTAAATCTTTTCTTACGAGTCCTGAATTACATTATTACAATGGGCATGTCTTCTTGTGTAAGTTCCCGAGGAAATAATGTTTTGTCATTCAGAACAGATGTTGATGATTTCGTGAAAACATCTCGCGGCAACGAAAAACGCTTTTGTTTTCATGAATGTCATCCCAACTAGCTTATCAAATCTGGGACTATCTCTCCCCTATTTCGTGACATTACAAATCTTGCTACCGTTCCTTGGACGTTTTTTGCGTGCACCGTCAATCACATCTCTCAAGGATCCCATACTGCGCAGAAGTACTATAGCAGTGGACGGACAAACGTAGTGTAGGCAGAGTTTTCAGTAGACCTGTTGCGTATTCTTAGTGTGCGGCCAATAAAACGTAGACTTTCGTTTACCTTCACCACAAAAGTATGTTTGCGATCGTTCCAGTTTAAGTTTTACTGGGTACTGAGATTAAAAGACAGTAGTTCGACTTGTGTTTTGGCATGTAACCAAAAGTTAATTATTGTTGCTGGACGCAGCTTTCGTGTTTAATCTATTCCTCATTCAATAGAGTACACTCCTCGTACACCACACGTAATTGTTTCAAGTTATTAAATTGTTACTGATGTTACAAAGTTGCAGTGGTCATCTAAACTTGCCGTTTTGAAACAAAGGAAAATATTAAAGCAAAATATGGCAACTAAGAAGTGGACTATCCAAATAAACAAACATTTGCAGTTCACGTCGTTGCAATAGGTCTACTACACACTGAAGAACTGACTAGAATAGTCGGATTTTAATTTTTTCCTTCAAAATTCAACTTCAAATACATGAAAAGCAACTTTATGCTAATAATAAAGGTTCAAATGGCTCTGAGCACTATGCGACTTAACTTCTGAGCTCATCAGTCCCCTATAACATAGAACTACTTAAACCTAACTAACCGAAGGACATCACACACATCCATGCCCGAGGCAGGATTCGAACCTGCGACCGTAGCGGTCGCGCGGTTTCAGACTGTAGCGCCTTGAACCGCTCGGCCACCCAGGCGCTACAGTCTGGAACCGCGCGACCGCTACAGTCGCAGGTTCGAATCCTGCCTCGGGCATGGATGTGTGTGATGTCCTTAGGTTGGTTAGGTTTAAGTAGTTCTAAGTTCTCGGGGACTGATGACCTCAGAAGTTAAGTCCCATAATGCTCAGAGCCATTTGAACCAGCCAACACTAATATGGGTAAACAGGAGACCAGAACATACGTAAATGGTGCTAACCTTCTATTTTTCTTTCCTTATTCTATTAGTGGCCACTCATTTGTTGAATTCAATTGGCAGACAACATGTGTAATTATGTTAGAAGACACGTAACTGAACTGGTTTACTTCTTTAATCCAATCCCGGCCTTTCTTCCACTAACTAAAAGGCAGTGTCAATTTATAGTTATTTCACTTCGATTATTATATTTTTATCTATTCTTGTATTAAGACAGTCAAGACAGATTTTCCCAAGCACATGTGATGCTTGTGGCGACCCTAACATTGTATCTGTTTGTGAATAAATGTAATTGTCTAGTTCGCAGTTTATTATTTAGCAGTTTTGGTATGACTCATTTTATTGTAGCTACATCACTATCCACCACAACTTAGTCAATGCGGCCATGAATAATAATCAACATACATGTCACCAGTTTAACAGTTTCTCCAAAATGTAGCAGTTCTGTGACCGCTGAATTCATGAGGGCCCTTCCATCACCGAATCCAGAGCTTCATAGATTGAAACTAACAATGTGTTACGTCGTGAACTCAAAGATAGGTCTGCATCTAGCAACCAGATAACGTATTTAATAATACAGAAAATAAATAACAAGATTCATTAAATGTGTTCTATCTCAGAAACCGTTCATCTGTTTGGAATAAGGCATATGTCCACATGAAGTTTTTTGTATAAAATGGTAAGTCCTATCATATCCCTGAATACTGACAGTTCCGCCTAGGGCACCCTATATTTGTAAATGTCTACCCACCCGACAGCCATGCACGTAAATGAGCCGCTTCTGGAACGGGGGGGGGGGGGGGGGGGCGATGTGTGGGGGTGGGGGTGGGGCATCTTTGAAATGTGAAGTGAGAACCTCTATTTTTATTACAGGTTCAGATTCTATGGAAAAAATAAATAAGTTGTATCTGAAATTATTTTTGTTTCGTGACAGATGGTGCTGTACTTGGAAAATCAAATTGGATAGTAAATTGTATGTTTCAAAATGCTATCCAGTAATACTTGAATTAACTCCCCTACCTCCACAGTTCGAAGGTGAGATATAAAATTATTTAATAACTTTTAATGGGACTGCACTGACTTTCACGACAAGTCGTTGTTCAATACGCAGCCCCAATCAGGTGTCGACAAGTCCCCTTTTCGTTTCGTTGGAGGAATACAATACTGAGCATGGGGTTTCCAATTAAAACTTTTGAAATAATTGCTTGTCCTACCCTCGCAGCGTGGAGGTGATGGCGGGGGGGGGGGGGGGGTTAATTCAAAGGTCATTGGATAGCATTTTGAAACGCAATACCCTATCCAATTTGATTTTTCCGATTACTGTGCTATCTCTCGGGATACAGGAAAACTGTTTGAGACAAAAATTATTATTTTCTCCATATAATCCGAATCTGTAGTAAAAAATGGAGGTTTCCATTTATGATTTAAGAGTTGCCACCCTACACTCACACCTGAGGTGGGTGGGTGTTCGAGTTTACCGTCATTGGATGTCCTCCTCTGAGACATACAAATTTTAACTATAAATTGGTTATATCCGATGTGTGTGTGTGTGTGTGTGTGTGTGTGTGTGTGTGTGTGTGTGTGTGTGTGTGTGTGTGTGTATGTGTATGCGGTGATGGTGCTCGATAGTGGCCCAGAGGGGATCCATAGGATTAACCTCAGGTTAATTTGGTCATGGAGACACCAACGTGAGTTCACTATAATGGTCTTCCACTGTAGCACGATTCTGACTCCAAGACATGGACAGATATAGTGCTGAAAGATGAAATCCCCTCAGGGAAGACGTCAAGCATGAGGGAATGCAGATGGTTTGCACCAGTCAGTGTGTCTTTGATTACTACCACAAGTCCCATGCAAAACCAGAAGAATGTCTCACATAACATAATACCACTCCCACCAGTCTCCATCTGTGGTGTGCTGCACATTTTGAGGCGCCATTCACTTCTATGACAGACTTTGTGGAGATGAGCATTGACCTTGTGTAGCAAAATTGTGATTCACCTAAAGAGTTGACTCATTTCCAGTGATCAACAGTCCAATCCAGATATTCCCATCAGCAGACACAAAAAGTAAGCATTATGAAATTCTGCTGAATTTAAAAAATTTGAAATTTGTAATTATAAGAAAGGTATTGGTATTTTAGGATTTTGAATCTTCTTGTCTTAATGCAAGTTCATAATGAGGATCATATTTAACAATAGGTACTCTAATTTCCACATTTTCACTAACAACTTTTCCTTCTTTTGGTAATGTATCTTTTATTTCGACTCCAGCATTCTATTTGTCAAACCTTCTAAGAACAGCTTCATTTGAACAAGAACTAAAAGAAAAAATCCTAGTTAAATTTCCTTCCCACATTACTTCTTTATAATCTTAAGAAAAAATAACAAAATATTTATAATGCATACAAGACTTCATTTTTTATACAATTTTCTTACCATAAAAATTTTGTAACAGAGGGAGAAAGTTGAATTTAATAAAATGGATGAAGCAACAAAACGATGTTCTGTTCATCATAAAATATAACTTACTTTTCTATAGTTCCAGAGTCACATCGTTTTGCAACATAATTATTAACAAAATTTCTATTACATTTTGTCATATGTATTATTTTCTGATTCATCAGTTTGGACGTTTTTAAAATCTATATAGCTGAGCTTGATTGGGATGAACCCAACCATCAACAATACTTATATTAATCTCTACATGTTTATCAGGAAATTTTTTTTACTTTTCTCTTTCCCTGGAAAATAATAAAATTGAGGGCTTTAAATTTTGTTCACTTATAAAAATTAAATTTAGTAAAAAATGGCTATTTTGTTTTTTGTAGTTCTTGATCATAACAATTTTGATTGACTTCTCCATTAAAATCCCTTGATTTGAAATTGATTTGATTAGAATAATTGACTTTTTCAATTTTAGCTGTATAGCCTTTTCCAAAAATTCCTTTCAATTTACTTATTGACCTTCTTAATATTTACACTTAGTAACTACAAAATTTGGTGCATAAACAATATGCAACTAATTTTATTTCATTTTCTTTGTTGACATCTTTGGCTTCCATTTTATTGTTGAATATATTATATTATTCCATTACTTAATTAATTTAGAAACCAAATAAACCCAAGTATAATTTGCTTGTAAGTTACATTTTTCCCACATTTTTTCCTTTAATACCCTATTAAATCATTCAACAAGTCCTTTTAGGGCAGTAAAAGTTGAACAATGATTAAATCTAATTTAATAAAGCATACCTTTGAAATGGTTAATGATAAAAATTATTAAATTTATACGTTTTTCATTATAAATACTTTTATTTCCAACTAATTCCCCTCCATTGTGTAATATCAATCTGTCGATTAAGTAACAAACATCATTCATCCTTGATAACGTTTTTTTATCAAAACTTCAATCTTTAACCAAATATACAGGTATTTCGTTTTAAATAAATGGTACAGTTTCATTTATACCTGCATTTGTTTAGCTTTTGATTTCTTATCAGAATATAATGCACATAAATTATAAAACAGAACCACCTAATTTGCTAAATCAATAACATGATTTTTTTTCATACTATCCACAGTAATCTGTTATTTAGTTAAAATGTTCATTAATCCAGTTCTGTCATAATGTCATATTTCACCAAACAAATTTCATCTACTAGCAGGTATTAATCCAACATCTGTACCTACACTGTGCTTAGTATATTCTAGCATTCTTCCATTTACAATTATTTTTGTAATATTTGATGATTTTTCACATCTCTGAAGCCTAACTGGATTTGACCTCACCTTCATATTTATTCAGTTATATTTCTGATTTGCTTAAAATGTAATTTTTATGATATGTTTTTGATTGCAGGTAGATCATTAAATTCTTCTAAATTATGTTATTGTTAATAATAAGAAAGAATTTGTTCTCCATTTTCTCTATTTTCCTCAATTGCTTTGAAAAATTATAAACTGCTTTTTCAGTTACAACAATAACAGTTTGACCTTATGCTTTATATTTTTCATTTTAAGCTGTGACAGTTTTTTTTAAAATGAATCTCTTAACATTTCTTCTATCTTTCTATATCTTCTAACAACTTGTCTAAAAATATTTTAAAATTTAAATTATTGTTAAATAATTGTTTTTGCACATATGAAAATAAATTTCAAAAATGCATTTGTTTATGTCTTCCTCTAGTATACTATCCCTTTATTATATATTAAGTTTCAGGAATACAACTGTGAGATAAAATAAGTCAATTACCTTCACAATTATCTAAAGGCATAATTTCATCATTATTTTCATTAAAATTAGAAAGTTTTTTTACTGTGTTTGTTATCAATTTTTCACAACCCTTTATCGATTCTCTGTATTTGGTTGATCTATACATTTATAATAAATATGTAACTGATTAACTTCATCCAAGTTTAGCCATTCAGGAGCCAAAATATAGTTAACCATCGTTAATGTCGTTTTTCTATATCCACGTGGTTCTATTATTGCACATCAAATTGAATTCAGGAAAAGCTTACATCATTATTTTTCAATTACTTTCCTGAAATTCTAATTTTTTTCATCTCATTCAGTTTTCATTTTATCAAAGTAATATTTATAAGTATTGAATAAATCACATATTACTATTACAAAATATTTCATTAGTTCTTAAGAAAGATCCTGTCTCTATAAGAGATTGTTATGGAATTGTTGCAGTTCTTGGTTTTTCTGCAATTTTTTAACTCCAAATATTACATCAAAAAACGATAAGTTATAATCTGACAGAGAATCTATATTGGTTGTTGATGGTCACTGAAGTTTAGAAACTTTAGAAATATTTATTCATAAAAAAATTCACATTATATTACTTAAAATTTTAAATACTGTTATAATTGAGACTCGTGTTAAATTATGTACTGATACACAACTGATACACAATTTTAGGGTTTATTGATCAAATTATTGGAGCTAATAATAAACTGTTGATAATAATTTACCAAAAATTATTAATTTTGAAATAATAAATAAAAATTTTTATATAGCTACTTGTAATTTTCTAAGAAAAGACAAATATTTGCATCAAGAAACGAAAATTTTGACGTCCTTTCAAACCAAATTTAGAATTTGGTCCTCAATTATTTATGAACTAACATATCCCTTATTTATTTTTATGTGTGATGGACGAATTCAATATTTAGAGATAAATACCACTGGTTAATATAATATAAAGATATTTTAATGGCGCTACCATAGGAGATAAATTAGAAATGAATTAAATACATTAAAAGATTGTGATGATATTCATTTCTGAGACTCTGAGATAATTTTTCTATAGATAAGTGGAATGACTCATTAAGAAAGTCAACAATATAAACAAATCTAATTTGTAAAAAAAGTTAGTGATCTAGAATTAAATTTTCGTATAATATTACTAGCTGTGAATAAATAACTATTAGATATTACAACTTAATTATGAATAAAAATTATTTTGCTCGATAGATATAATAAATTAATTAATTGACATGATTTTGATTATTTTGAAGATGAAAATATTAAATTACAGTACAAAGGAATGATAAAAATATAAAAATAATGGGACTCACAATGGCAAATTATTAAACATAAAAACTCGTTTTTACAATCTAATATTATCTTAAAAAAGGTAACAACACTTTTTTGCCTTAGAAATTAGATTTACCTCATCTCCTTTTCAATTTTAAGTGCATGTTATGTAAATGAGAATGCAAAAAGAAGCGATTCTAATTTGTTTAAAAAAACAGCCAGTTAAAATTAAATTTTGTTACATGATATCACTAACTGTGGTTTTATATAAACCAAATACAGCAAAAGAAGTTGTTTGGAACTCAATAATGTTTTTAAAAATATAGGGAAGAAGGATATAGTAAATGAACTGAAGGATGTTTCTTTGAATTTCTTGAAGATTCGATAGCTAAATTAAAATTAAATGCATTTGAAATGATAAGTTTTTCTACTTGTAATGCACTAATGAACCCAATATGACTGAAGCTTGTGACAGTGTTAGAAATAACTAACTGTAAATAAACTGCCTTTTTGTGTAAATCAGATATTTGAAAGGATATCATAATTTAAATAAGCATAATGTAATTACATTTACAATTAAACACTTAATAAGAAGCAGAACAGACAAGAAACCATTACCTTTTTCTAATATTGAACATATGAATAAAATATTTTTAATTAAACTTTCTAGAAGAACAGTTAACTATTATTTAATTTGAAAACTTTTTAAAACAATATAAACTGAATTGAGCCTAATCATTTCTTAAATGCAGCAAAAGAAAAATAATATGAAAGCAATTACAGAAATTTGAAAATAATGAAAGGTTTAAAAATAAATTTTAATTTGTGTTATGAATACAAAATGCAATCAGAGAATAATCTTAAGGAATATGGGCATCATAACACATATTATACAAATGCTACAGAAAAAGATATACATAAAAATTTATGTATGTGTAACAATTTATTTCAACTAAAATGATTCATTTTCAAGATGTTGTTTCTGGCTGGACATTAAAAAGAATTAATGGAATAGAATTAACGATTAATATTTATGTTCCATTAAGAGGCTTACATTACATCGAATTACCAGAGAAAATAAAAGAAAAATCTTGTATCACTGTTACAAATAATGATCAAAAATGTTTTCTGTGGGCTATAAAATCTGCATGGTATCCTATAAATACAAATCCCCATATAGTTACATAATATAAGAAGGGTTGACTCACTGTTGATAAAAATTTTCAAATTTAAAATTCTCGATTTAGACTGATGGTAGTTCAAAAATTGAGACTGTAATTAATGTCTTTTAATGTTTTTTTTCTTTTGTTAAGAAATATGACTTACATCCATTACATACAAAACAATTTTAAAAAAGTGTTGAAAATATATTAATTTATAATATTTTTAGAAGGATATAATTCACACTATTGTTGTATAAAAGATTAATCTAGGCTAATTTCACCTCAGTCTCATAACATAGAGAATCATATTTCTATGTGTTACATATATATTACTTTTTAATAATGAACGAATATTTGATGATCATGTAAATAATACTTTAATTAATAAGCCAGTAATGGTAGAACTACAGTGGAAAGTTGAATACATAGATCTTAAAAATCCTAAGTATATTCAAAGAGCTCCTGATGTTACTTATGCTCATTTTGAATTATTTTTATTAAACGTGGGTAATTGTCAACCAAATCCATAACTGTCATAAATATTTACATTAATTCAGAAATATCCAGTACACACAGAGAATGATTTACATAATCAATTCTACAAAGAAATATTAGATGATTGATACAAACATAGCAAAGAAAAAATAAATGCAATGGAATATAAATTAAATGACGAATCTTACACTATGAAATTTCGAAAACAAGTACTGAGTGGTAACTGTTATTATATTAAATATATAAATAGTTCCTAAAAGGAACCAGTTATACATTCAGGTCCAAATACAAATAAAACGTCCTTTGAATGTATAAAAAAGAAATAGAAAATATTTGTTAAATTTATTCTGAAATTGGAGAAATAAAACCACTACCAAGTGGAGAACAATCTAGACATATTAAATCTAAAATTTGTTATTATGTGAAAAACATTATACAAAAAAATAAATAGTTTATCACCATTGTCATTCAACAGGAAAATTATTAGCTACACACATCAAAAAAAGTTTTGCATCACCACAGATCCCAGAACTCCTGAAGATAGTCGCTGACTGTGGATACTGTATCACAGACACAGTCCCTCTGACTGTTCAGAGCAGACAAAAGATGCAAACACACATTTTTGAGCAGTGCCTATTAGACAGACGGGGTCCAACATCTGATCAGTTCCAGTCATTCCACCAGGAAGGAGGTACATGGCTCCAGTTGTCTGTAGTTCAATCATGCCTAGACAGTCAATACCGCGGTTCGATCACGTCCGCATTTTTACTTTGTACGTGGAAGGGCTCTCAACAATGGAAGTGGCCTGGCGTCTCAGAGTGAACCAAACCAATGTTGTTCGGACATGGAGGAGATACACAGAGACAGGAACTGTCGATAATTTGCCTTGCTCAGGCCGCCCAAGGGCTGCGAATGCACTGGATGACTGATACCTACATATTATGGCTCAGAGGAACCTTGACAGTAACGCCACCATTTTGAGTATTCCTTTTAGTGCAGCCATTGGATGTTGTGTTACAACTCAGACTGCATTGTATACAACTTCACTCCTGACGTCCATGGCGAGGTCTATCTTTGCAACCACAACACCTTGCTAACGCAGTATAGATGGCCCAACAAAATGCCAAATGGACCGCTCAGGATTTGCATCATGTTCTCTTCACTGATGAGTGTTGCGTATGCCTTCAACCAGACAATCGTCAGAGACGTATTTGGAGGCAACCCAATCAGGCTGAACGCCTTAGACACATTGTCCAGCGAGTGCAGCCAGATGAAGGTTCCCTGCTGTTCTGAGGTGGCATTATGTGGGGCCAATGTACACTGCTCGTCGTCATGGAAGGCGCCATAACGGCTGTACGATATGTGAATGCCATCCTCCAACTGTTAGTGAAACCATTTTGGCAGCATACTGGCGAGGCATTCGTCCTCATGGACGACAGTTCGCGCCCCCATCATTCACATCTTGTGAATAGCTTCCTTCAAGATAACTACAACGCTTGACTAGAGTGGCCAGCACATTCTCCAGGCATGAACCCTGTCGAACATGCCTGGGATACACTGAAAAGGGCTGTATAGATGACATGACCCAACAACCACTCTGAGGGATCCACACCGAATCGCCTTGAGGAGTGGGACAATTTGGACCAACAGTGCTGTGGTGTACATGTGGATAGTATGCCATGACGAATACAGGCATGCATCAATGCAAGAGGAGGTACTACAGGGTATTAGAGATACCGGTGTGTACAGCAATCTGGACCACTAGCTCTGAAGGTGTTCACTGTATGGTGCTACAACGTGCAATGCGTGGTTTTCATGAGCAATAAAAAGGACAGAAATAATGTTTATGTTGATCTCTATTCCAATTTTCTGTACAGGTTCCAGAACTCTCAGAACCAAGGTGATACAAAACTTTTTTTGACGTCTGTAGTAATAAAGTTTTAAAATTTAAAGAATCTGATTGTGTATGTGTGTGTGTTTAAATATAGATATGAGAATGATAGCAAAAGGTGATTTTGAAAAATATTTCTACTAGCTGATGGATAACAACATGTTTGGAAAAACGATGGAACATGTAACAAGCAGAGTAGATATAAAATTAGTATTGGATGTTTACAAATATTATAAATTAATAGCTAAATCAAGTTTTTAAAATGCAATATTATTGAGTAAACATTCAGCTATTATCCATATGACTAGAATCGAAATTTTGTTTAGTAAACATATTTGTATTCGAATGTCTGTATTTGATTTAAGGAAAGAATGTATGAATGCTTTTCACTACAACATTATGAAACCAAAGTATAAAGAAGATATTGAACTTTGTTTTCAAGATATTGATAGTTATTCTACAATACAAATACTGAGGATTTTTATGGATTTTTAAATCAAGGATTGGTTGTTTTGTTACTAGAAATATACAGACAATGATATTTATAATCTGCTTCAAATTAGTATATGTGAACTACGAAAAATTTAAGACAAAAACAAAGGAAAAATATTAAAAGAATTTTTGGTCTTAAGGGCAAAAATGTATGCTAAAAAAGTAGATGATAAGGGAGACAAAAGATAAAAAGGCCTAAAAACACGTGTTGCTAAAATTAAAATATGTTTACAAGATTGTGAAGATTATTTATTTAACAATAAACAACAATGTAGAAGTATCCATTCTCTACAGAGCTTTAGACACAAAACTTATTCTATTGAAAGTAATAAAGAATCATTAATTTTGTACAATAATAACAGATATGGTTTAGAAAATAAAATAGATACAAAACTCCACTGTCAATATATATTTAGATTTATTACATTTTAGTTTTATGAAATGCATCTATTTACTCTTTCCTTAAAAATAAATCAGTTATGTGTCCTTGGATTACCCAGTAATCATAATATTCTTTCAAATTCATAACATTAGTGAAATGTGAAAAACCTTTTCATCGTTATCGTCAGTGTACAGTGTGTCTATGATAATTAACATATTTATAGATTTATCTAATAACACTTTTGATGTTTCATTAAAATATATTTTATGTTATATGTTTGCAACACTTCAAAAATGTAAAAAAGACCCATTTATGTAGAGTTAATTTTTTAATTTTTATTATGTTCTAGAATACATTTTTTGCATTTATTTGAACAGTATTCTTTAGTTGTTGTATTCTTATTAAGACACTTTAAATCTTTACTTTCTTGAAAATTTATATTAATTTTATGAATATGCATCATCTAAAAAACTTGTTATTCTTACGTTTTCCCATGATTATAATATTTTTTAATATTCTTCACTCGGATTTCGTTTTAAATGTTGTTTATAATAATAATATTAGAAACATATTTTTTGTGTATACAAGGAATTTGATTTTTATCATATTTTTAATATGATGTTCATTTAGACAAGGTCTATACATTGTTCCATAACAGTCTTTTGTATATACCTGTGAAATAAAATTATCAGTTGATTTCTCAACCATATTTTTTTTACAAATATTAGATTTGGCGACCTACATTTATAGAGAAAAAAATTTGTCCCAAAAATAAAAAATGAAAATGTGTTCATATTTTTAAAATTTCATCTTACAACATTTAAAATTTTGTCACGTATGAGTTTTATTGTTCTTTTAAAAATTTAAGATTATCTGATTTTCGTTCTTTTTCATATTCAGTTAAAATTTATAGTTTTTCCGTTTTTTATTTATATTTGTATTTGTCCAAATAATAATGGTGTGATGGGAATTGATTTGGAATTCAGTTGGTTGTAGATAGACAATAGGGCTGCCCACTGCAATCATAATTAACAATGCCATTGTGCCATTATGTGAGCTTGTAGAGGTCGTCTGCTGCAGAGCTCTATGTTCAACAATATAAGATGAACCGTGTGCTCCAAAACACTTGTGCCTGCATTATCATTGTGCTCTTTTGGCAGTGATGCAACAGATCACCATCTATCATACTTTACAGAGCAGATAAACCTCCGAACCCCAAGTTCTGTGAATAGTCGTATACATCCAACCAATTAGCATCTAGTGATAAATGCACTGTACCTCTAAATCTATCTGTAGATGCTCATGACAGTAGCACATGAATATTCGATCAGCTTCGCCATTTTCCAAATACTCGTTCACAGTCTCTGCATGACAATGATCTTCCCTTTGTCAGTCACTTATCTTAATAGCTTTTGCCATCTGCTGCCCATATCTTCACTTGGGTAATCCCCATCCATGTCTGCTCTGCTTACATCCTTTTGTTACTGCATCATGTGCCCACAAAGCCACCAGGTATCGTCCAACGTCGTGGTGGGCTGTGGGTATAATGTTTTGGCTAATCGGTGTATGTAAGTAAACTTCAGTAAACTATCTCGGGCTAGGAAACACCTCATTGGAACACTGCAAAAGAAGGAGATGCCCTTAGAAATCTAGACTGAATAGGATAGGCGTTAACAAATTAACTATTTACTGATATAACAAATACATAAAAGTAGCCTGAGAAAAGTGAAAGGTTAGCGATGAAGAAATATCTGTTTAGATCACATTCTAGTCATTTCAGAGCTGTGTATTAGACTGATAACAGAAACAGAACATAAGAGGGGGAATTTGAGGAACTAGAAGAACACACTGTAAAATAACGCGGGGTGAGTGAGCTACACGACATCAATGGAAGATTAGAAAACTTTTAAAAATAGACTGTAAGACAAAAATAAAAGATGCACCTTAAAGGAATTATGCAAATGGAACGAAAATTGGTAGATGAAATGCACATGCACAGACAAACAAATGATTACAATTTCAGAAAAATTGGATAAGTTGTTCAAGAGAAAGAACTTCACAAATAGAGCAAGTCGGCAATGAGTTGGTCCACCTCTGGCCCTTATGCAAGTAATTATTCAGCGTGGCATTGATTGATAGAGTTGTGGGACGTCCTCCTGAGGGATATTGTGCCAAATTCTATCAAACTGGGGAGTTAGGTCATCAAAATCCCTAGATGGCCTGCCCATAATGCTCCAAACGGTGGTCTCTCGACCAAGGTAAGGTTTAGCAAGCATGAAACAAATAATAGAAATTCTCGCCATTTATTGACGGGTATTGTCTTGCTGAAATATGAGCCCACGATGGGCAAGCAAATTGGGTATAGAATATCGTCGATGTACCGCTGTGCTGTAAGGTTGCTGTGGATGACAATCTAAGTGGTCCTGCTAGGAAATGAAATTGCACCTCAGACCATAACTTCTGTTTGTTGGGCCGTATGGCGGTCGACAGTAAGGTTAGTATCTCATCGCTGTCTGGGGCGTCTTCAGACATGTCGTTGCTGGTCACCAAGGCTCATTTCGAAACGAGACTCTTCACTGAAGAAAATTCCGCTGCAGTCAATGATATTCCAGGCTCAACTTCCCCAACAACACTGCAAACAGGCTCGTTGGTTTACGGAGGTCAAGGGTAGTCGGCGCAAGGAGCGTCGTAAGCACAACCTCCTTTATGTGAGCTGCATACTAAAGGTCCTACTGGCCACTGAAGCACCAGTTGCACGATAGATCATTGACGGTGTTGACTCTGGGGCTCTGAGTGCTCGGTCAGCATGTTTTGTGGTCTCTTTGGGTCGACCGCTTCCTCCTTTACTGCTTCCATTCCTGCCACCATTGTCGAATAGTGGCATCGCTCCTACACAAATGTTGAGCGATTCGCCCATTACTTCTTTGACCTGTACATCTGCTCTCAAATACTGACATCAGACGTATATTGTCCACGCGCCTGTCTGTGAGGCATAGTTACTGTCCATCAGAATACATGAAACGAAATTCGCAAAGACATTATGCCCCGATATCGTCATGTCCTCTGTTTACATCCTTTCCAGTTACGCGATGAAACCATGCTGCAGCGTCACACATCCATCCACCGGCCTCTCAAGTTCCAAATTTTGTATTTTCCGTCGATACCTGTATGAATATTAATCTGTGACTAATTTGCATAATTCCTTTGGGGTGGTAGGAGTAAAGAGTGGAGAGAGATAAGGACGAGATAATGACGAAATGATTAACAAAAAGGAGGAAAGGAAAAAGTGGAAAAAGGCAAACATGTGGGAAGAAAAGTGAATGTAAAAAGCTAGCGGAATGTATAAAGAAGAGTTTCAGACAGCTGTGCTACAATATTGACTGCAAATTACTCGACCTCCGCTATTGCATGGAGAATTATAGGACACTCCCCCAGGTAACGCAACTGTTAGTCAAGCTGCATGTCCCCTTGAGAATCACTTTCAGAAATGTGTCCACTTGAGACTTACTCTCTTCGAGACTTACTTCAGATCGTGTCCACCTGAGAGTTGTTGTAGACACCACGAAGAGTTCTCCGCAAAGGCAAGTTGCCACTGCTTTGATAGCAATTATTCGTAGAAAAGGAAGACAGACGAGTGATAAAAGAGTGTGGGCTAAACCATGGATAGACAGAAGAAGTGAATTGGGTTCAATCCATATGCTAATTCGTGAACTACCGATTGGGGAGCAAATCCGGACGTTTTGCCGACTAACGAGTTGGCAGATACTGTTTCTTCTGGATTGTCTTGGGTCAGAAGTCGTAAAAAGAGACAAAAAATGAGACAAGCAAAATCCGTGCGCCGGCCTTTGTGGCCGAGCGGTTCTAGGCGCTTCAGTCTGTAACTGCACTGCTGCTATGGTCGCAGGTTCGAATCCTACCTTGGGCATGGATGTGTGTGATGTCCTTAGGTTAGTTAGGTTTAAGTTGTTCTAAGTCAAGGGGACTGATGACCTCAGATGTTAAGTCCCAATAGTGCTTAGAGCCATTTAAAACATTTTAAAAAATCCGTGCAGGGAAGACTGACGATTACCTTCGAATTCTTGGTAACAGCTAAGACAATCTTCCATTAAAATTTTTTATCGCTTCACAAAAGCTGTACATTTAAATGTACTATTTCAATATGACACTCAACTATCATTTTTCAGGTGGTTCATACAGCAGTTTACAGTACCTGTTTCACATTCCTGTTTGCACAGTCGGCAGGATCATTAAAAAATAGCTCTGGTCGTTTATAGCGCCCTGAAAGTAAAGTATCTACAGGTAAGAATGTAAACATCTATGCAAGTAATCTGATCACTCCATATTTATAATGAAATTCGAATTTTGACAATTTTTAATTGTCACTATACTTCGAAAGTTACTGACACTACATTCGCTTGTCGAGCCATGTGTGTTTATTCCTTCCTCTTCATTATTAGCGCTACAGCTCTTTCTGAGAGTTGGCTTCTTCAAAGATTTTCCTCCAGATTTCTCAGTTTTTGGCTGCTCTTTTCCACCCCCCTGACTCCGTTAGTGGTGAGATCAATTATTACGTCGCCAATCCATTTTCGTCTACGTCTCCCTTATTTCCTAGCTGAATGTATCACACCTCTTTCACTTTTTTTTTAATTCTAACCTCTATCCTTCTCTCCAAGTATCCTAGCCATCGTATTCGCTGTGATTTAAAAAAAATGTTACTATGTCTCTACCTTCTTTTAATATTTGTAATTTGGCGTTGTAGTGTATTCTCCACCCTTCTTCCTCCCTTATTGGACCATAGATTTTGCGTAGTATTTTCTGCTCAAAGGGTCTTCGTGCATTTTGGTCATGTTCCGTCAACATCCATACATCTGACCCAGATGTGACAACAGGGCATACTAGGGAGTTATATATTAGTAGTTTTGTTATTCTTGTAGCAAGATTATTTCTGAAAAGTTGCATATTTGCAAAGCAAGCGCTGTTTCCTGCTTGGAACCTTTCCTTAAAGCCTTTACAATATTGTTATCATTTGTTATTAGGAATCCCAAGCAGTTAAAAAGAGAACATTTCTTTGAAGCATTTACCATTGATATTTAGGTCTTTAGGATTCATCTGGCCTCAGATTGCGACATAACGATATATTTTGTTTTGTTTTCATTTACTATGAGGCCAATATTTAATGCTTCTGTTTCCATTGCCTTTATTTTTGCTCTTGTCTCTGTCACTGTCATTCTGATTAGTCTTATTTGTTTAGCATATATACCAACTCCTTCCAGTACTCTGTGTAGTTCCTGCCAGTTTATGCTGTCAGAGGTTTGTTTGATGTCAATGAGCAGGAAATGCAGATCCATTTCATATTTGTGGTACTTTTCCATCATTTGTCTTATCACAAATATTTGATCACCTGTTCCTCTATCTGGTCGAAACCCACACTGATATTCCCCTAGTATGTCTTCTGCGCACTTCTGTATCCTTTTGTTTAATATACTTGTGAAGATCTTATATGCTGAGCGTAGGGGTGTTATGCCTCTATAGTTTTCACATGCTGTTCTATCCCCTTCTTATAGATAGGATTATCATTCCTGTTTGACAATTATCTGGCATAGTTTCGTCTTCTGCAGTGCCTTGGAAACCTCTTGTAGTGTTGGCTTCCTTGCCTCATCAGCATCATTGTCTATTTCCACCTCCGCTCTTTCCACCTGTGCAGCTGTCGCTTCATCTTCTAGGCTGGTCTTTAGTATATCTTTGAAATACTCTGCCATCTTCCCACAATCTGTTCTTCCTCCCTTACCTTTTTTCCGTCTTTCCTGGAGCATGCCATTATTTTTGGCTGGAGTCTGCTCTTTATTTTGCCTACAGCATAATAGAACTTTCTTATTTCATTCTGTTCCTTTAACTCTTGTAGTTCTTTAAATTTCTTCTTAGCCCACTCTCATTTCTTTTTCTTGTCTGTCTGCTAGCTCTTCTCTTTAATTCTCTATACTGTTCCACATTATGTCTGATTTCACTCTGTAGCACTTTTACTCTTGCCCTGCTCTTTTCTGCCGTTGCTGACCTGCAATCTTCAAACCATTAGTGGGGTCTTTTTTTTCCTTCTTGTGCCCATTACCTCTTCTGCATCATCTTTAATGTCTTTTTCAATCCTGCTCCAGCTTTCTTCTAGTCCTACTGCGTTCTCTTCATTGCTCAACTTCCTGCTTAGTGTTACTTGGTATTTTTTTTTTACTTCATCGGGGATTTTCAGTTTGTCAGTATTCCAGTTCATCTTCTTTTCTCTTGTGTTGCCATCTGTTAATGACAGTCTCTCTCTCAAGATTGATTTTATCACAAAGTTATCTGGGTCACAGTTTGGTCCTTTGTAGCTCTGTACTTGTATAACTGTCGTGGAGTGGCGTGCACTCACTAAAATAAGGTGCATCTGATTGACTTATCCATTGACTGCAGATATCCAAGTACCAAGGTGGATCCATTTGTGTGGGAAGCAGGTACTTTTAATAATCATGTTATTCCTTGCTACAAATGGCATAGTAGGTCTCCATTCCCGTCGTTTTCTTCACGTAGCGAATGTTTTCTAGAAACTTCATATTGATGTTCATCCCTCCCTATTTTTGCATTGCACTCTCCTATTAGTAGCATCAGGTCATATTAAGGTACTGCACAGCATACTTTTTCCAAGTCCTTGTAGAACTGTTCTTTTATTATATCCTCTTGTTTCTCTGTTGGTGCATGTCCATTTACAATTGATATATTCCTAAATTTCCCACTTAGTCTGTATCCGCACATCCTTCCATTTACGAGTTAAAATTCTAATAGGCTTTTCCTAGTTATTATAAACCCTGTTCCGAATTGGCCTCTTCTTCCTTCTGGTCCACTATATACCAATGAGTACTCAGATTTATCTCTCTGCCCATTTCCTTACCATCTTGTTTCCTGTAGCCCTATGGTATGTACTTACTTAACTTTTAAAATTTCGTTGGCTAGGTCTTTCATTTCTCCAGGCTGAAGCATTTTCTTCAGACTCCCTGATGATATTGACAGATACTTTATCCGTTGCCTTTTGCTGGGGTCATGATACATGTTTTCCATCTGGTTTCGGAGGCTTCTGTTGAATTTACGTTGTTCTTTTTTTTTTAAGTAAGGGGTTATTATCTCCATGCTCTACCCCCAACCTGGAGGACCAGATTTATATTAGGTTTACTCCTCTAGGGAATCTGGGAAGGATATGTGTTCATTACTGTTCCAAACAGCTTAAAATATTAAAAGATATTTGACTAAACATAAGAGTAATCCACTGAATTATAGACCCATGTCACTAACTTCGATTTCAATAAGATTTTGGAACATATGCTATGTTCGGGCATTATGAATTACCTCGAAGATAATCTTTTATTAGCGAACAGCCAACATGGATTCAGAAAATATCGTTCTCGTCAAACACAACTAGCTCTATATACATGTGAAGTAACGGGTACTGTCGGCAGAGAGTCTTAGATTGATTCCATACTTTCAGGTTTCCAGAAGGCTTTTGGCACCGTTCTTCACAAGTGACTTCTAATCAAATTGCTCACCTACTGAATAACGTCCCACTTGTACGACTGGATTCGTGATTTCCTAGCAGAAAGGTCACAGTTCATACTAACTGATGGAAAGTCATCGAGTAGACCACAAGTGATATATAGTGTTAACCCTGGGAAGTCTTACTGGCCCTCTGCTGTTCCTGATCTACGTAAACGATCAAGGATACGATTTGAGCAGCTCTTGTAGATTGTTTGCAGATGATGCTATAATTTACCGACTAGTACAGTCGTCAGATGATCAACAACAATTGCAAAATAATATATATATAAGATCTTTGTATAGTGTGAAAAGTGGCAATTGACTCGAAGTAATGAAAAATTTGATGTTATCCACATGAGCACTAAAAGGAATCCGGTAAATTTCGGTTACACGATAAATCACACAAATCCAAAAGTTGTGAATTCAACTAAATACTTAGGGATTACAATTTTGAATAACTTACATTGGAAGAGTCACATAGATAACGCTACAGGGCAGACAAACCAAAGACAGTGTTCTATTGGCGGAACACAGATGTAACATGTCTACTAAAAGAGACTGCCTACACTACGCTTGTCCGTCCTCTTCTGGAGTATTGCTGCAAAGTGTGGGATCCACATCAGACAGAATTGACAGAGGACATCGAGAAAGTTCATAAAAAGGAAGCTCGTTTTGTATTATAGCGGAACAGGAGAGAGAGTACCACATATATGATACACGAGTTGGTAGGCTATCGTTAAAACAGAGGCGTATTTCGTTGTGGCAAGAGTTTTCTCATGAAATTTCGATCACCAACTTTCTCCTCAGAATGTGAAAATGTTTTGTTGGTGCCCATCTACATATGTAGAAACGATCATTATAATAAATTAAGAGAAATCAAAGCTTACATAGAAAAATTTAAATGTTTGTCTTTCACACGCCCTGTTCAGAGTGGAACAATAGGCAAATAGCTTGAAGGTGGCTCGATGGACGCTTTGCCAGGCACTTAATTGTGCATTGCAGAGTAGTCACACAGATGTAGAGCATGTTTTAACTGTTGCCTCTCCAGAGGTCGAAGAACGTTTGAAAACGTCTATCGCATCCTAGTTAACAAATTTAGGGCGCTCAGGAAGCCAGTACACTTGAACTCAGACACGGTATCAGAAAAAGTGTTGTTATATGTGCCCTCCATGATTTCCTGCTGACATAAAACTAGTCCTCTTATATGGGTAATGGGATGTGCGACTCTGAGGATTCTACACTGGCGGAAAAAAATCGCAACACCAACAAGTAATTAATGCAGAGTAATGAAATTTCGGTAATGCATTTCTATAGGTAACATATTTAAGTGATTAAATTGCAAGATCACAGGTTAATGTAAGTGCAAGATTAGTCGTTGCAAATGTGAAATTCTGCTACATTAATAATTGGTATAACTGACACAATGTTGTATGCAAGTATGCAAACATGCAAGAACTGTATTGGATAGGTGCCAGATATCTGTTTGTGGGCTGCAGTTCCATGCCTGTTGCACTTGGTCGGTCAATACAGGGATTGTTAATGCTGGTTATGGATGAAGCTAGAGTTGTCATCCAGTGATAATTCATATGTTCTCGATTGGAGATGAATCTGGCGATCAAGTAGGCCATGACAACATGTTGACACACTGTAGAGCATGTTGGGCTACAACAACGGTATGTGGACGAGCGTTAGCCTGCAGGAAAACAACTCCTGGAATGCTAGTCATGAGTGGCAGCACAGCAAGTCGAATCACCAGACAGGGCCGCACAAGATGCATGCACCGGTGCATCGCACAGTGCAGAGTGCAGAAGACGGCTGCGCTATCTTGACGACGGTGCAGACCCCCACTCCTCGGATTTGCGCAACAGCGGTGCCTCTCACTTCTTTAGCTTGTGTCGCTCGCACCGCCTGTCTCGACCTGTTTCAAAGCTTTTACCCTGTTGTCTTCGTCATTGCCAAATACTAATGTACACTACGCGGAGAGCTTAGTTTGGTGTACCGGTACAAAAGAGATTTATATAATAACTGTAATGGTAACAATTTTAAATTTGGTTTCAACACAAATGTATCTTCCTATGGGCTCTTTATTTTATTTGCAATTATGCTACTAAGATCTGGAACAAGAGATTGGCTGACAGCAATTCTGAGAGAATTTTTTAAATTACAATTAGAAATACTCGCACGCAATTTAGTTTTTGTAGAAGGAAAAACAGAAAAAAACCTTTCACATACACAAGTGGAACCAAACATAGAAATAATCTTCGCTGCTTCTCTGTGTAACTTGGGAAATTCTTCCTTCGACAAATTCTGGTAGAATTGGAGCAAACCTTTAGTATTGTAAAACACATCCTTTTGGTGAACATCGCTTTGCAAATCAATTAGTTTGAAATGTAAATCTGAAGGCGCACTTTCAATATCCATCGAAAAAGGTTTCACAAAAACATCGAGAATTGGCTGCAGGTAGCTAATTTCCTGAAACAATAACAAAGCCAATGTTAATAAATGAAAGTAATGTAAGCCATTGTTTCAAAGTACTAAAATGCGATAGATTTTAATAAACATGTAATGTGTACTACTGTTTTTAATGTAATGTTACACTTACATATGTAACGCAATCTCCCTTATTTAGCTTTACGTCATATACCGGCACATTACCTGGAATCGGTCGTTAAACGCATTTTCAAGGGATTGTAGCACCTCGACGTATTTTTCAAAGCGCCCCCCTTCCTGCACAGATGCTGTCAAACAAAAACATAGTACCGTTTTGATTAGAGCGGTTATAAAAATCAGGCTGTTTTAATAAAGGTAAATTTATATCTCGCTTACCTAGTTCAGGAAAGTGTTGCGTATTTTTCTCTGAAAGGTTGTTTTTGAGGAGCTTCAGTTTATACTGGAAAGCGTTTATTTTGCTGATCATATCGTTGATGAGATTGTTTTCTTTTTGGAGTTTCAAACTTAAATCATTTAGGAAAGCCATAATGTCTGCTAAAAATCCTAAATCAGCTACCCATTCAGGGTCATGAAAAAGTGGCTCCGGACGTCCTTTGCTCTCCAAAAACTGAGCCACAGTGTGGCGTAGTCGAAAAATTCGGGAAATCACTTTCCCTTTGCTCAACCAGCGCACCTCAGCGTGATAGGGAATATCTGGATACTCCTCTTCAAAGGAAAAAAAAAATTCTTTGAATTGACGATGAGTGAGTCCATGAGAACGAATGTAGTTCACAATACGCACCACTACCTTCATCACATCTTGAAGACCGATAACTTTCGCACAAAGAGCCTCTTGGTGTGCAAAACAATGAACGGAAGGTAAATTCGGCATGTTAAGTTTTTTCCGCAGTAGGCCAATAAACCCTTTTGCTTTACCACACATTGCTGGAGCCCCGTCTGTGGTTAAAGAAAATAGCTTTTCCCAAGGGAGTCCTGTTCCTTCAGCTGCCATTTCAACAGCTGCTAAAATATCCGCCCCTGTAACAGTGTCCTTCAACGAAATCATATCCAGCAGCTCTTCCGTTACATGTAGGCCATCGTCCACGCCACGCAAAAATATTGCTAACTGAGCCGTGTCGTTAATATCCGTGGACTCATCAAGTGCGATGGAGTACGGTAGAAAGTTTTCAATTTTGGCTGCCGGTTGTTCATACAAATTCTCAGCAATGTCCTCGATTCTCCCATGTATTGTCATTCTGGAAAGTGGTATTCTGCTGTACACGGGAGCTAATGTGGGATTCATTGTCTCTACTACGTCCAACATAATGTTTTTTATTAATGGCCCATCCATAAACGGCCTCCCAGCTCTTGCTAAACGTAGAGCAACTTTGTAACTAGCTCTGAGAGTCCTTTCGCAACACCCCTCATCTTCTTCAGTCTAAAGTAGAGCAAAAAAGATATGTTAGAAATAATTTATGCGATAACAAAAACTAAGGAATCTAAACAAATGTTATTTCGTTTCGCATGACCTTTAACCAAAATATACATGCTAAAGTACTTGCAACAAACCTCGTTTGTAGATACAGAATTCTCTTCTGCAAGAGTTTGCAACTTCTGTAATTCTTCCTCTCTGGCATCCCCTGTTATATCACTATACTTTTCTGAATACAATTTGCTGTAGTACCTTTCAATAGACGATTTTCTGACACACGTAATTAGTGTACCGCAGATTAGACATTTGGCTCTATCGTCACAACGCACAAAAAAGTATGAGAGTTCCCATTCAGGTTTAAATTGACTTTCGGCAAAGTTCCCTTTTTTTGGAGCAGATGGTTCCATGATTCCGGTATTTGTCTTGCGCTTACGTATTCCAATGTTGACTAAGCCGTCTGGCAGCGCATTCGGCAGCGCACAGCGTCGGTCTCACCTAGCAAGCCGAGTTGAGGCGAAGTATACCGAGTTGAACCGATGCACTGTGCAGGCATTCGCTGCACCTCGCTTTGCACGTGTGCGGTTTTCCGTGTTTGTGCGGTCCTGCACCAGACTGACGTACACATTTGCAGTCAGGGCACGTGGGATAACCGTGAGAGTGTTCCTGCTCTCCTAATCAACACACGGCCATCACTGGCATGGAGGCAGAACCAGCTTTCATCAGAAACACAACAGACCTCCACCCTGCCCTAAACTGAGCTCTCACTTGACAGCACTGACGTCCAAAATAGCGTTAGTTGCGGTCAGTGAAATGCATGCTACAGGACGTCTGGCTCGGTGCTGTCCTTGAAGCAACCTATTTGTAACGGTTTGTTGTGTCACTGTAGTTTCAACAGCTGCTCAAATTGCTGCTGCAAGTGCAGTACGATGCGCCAGAGCCATACACCGAACACTATGGTCTTCCCTGTCGGTAGTGCCACGTGGCTGACCAGAGACCAGTCTTCTCATGACCACCACCGTCAGAAATCATATACAGTGGCTACATTCCTGGCAAGTGTTTCGGAAATATGGCAGAAGGAACATCCAGCTTCAAGTAGCCCTATTACACGACATTGTTCAAATTTAGGGAGATATTGATAATGGTGTCTCTGCCGCATTAAAAGTATTCTTGGCTAACATCAACTAACTACGTCCAATCAAAAAGGTAAATAATGCTTACGACCGTTACAGCGTTGATTTAAAGCAACCTTGATTTGCATCCTTATAGTGGCGCTACTACCGCCACTATTATGCGACTGGCGCGAATAATGAGTAGACTTCATCTTTCAGATTTGGAACCACTCCTACCAACTTACGTTTATGTCGCACAATACCTTCCTGGTGTTTGCGATATTTCTCCCAAACCGCTTGGCCTCTGGTATAATGAAGGTAATGCAGGATATTCTCTTTCCTGTCATTGGAACGAGGGAATAGAAATAATGCTCCACTGTCACAAAAATATGTGAGGAAATTTAAAGATTATTTGATAACTAGTAAAGGTGAAGTGAGTTGACAGTGCAGAGACATCTCAACCTGAGCAAAGAGCTGCAAGCATTCTTTTAGTAACAGCTTCCAAAAGACTGAAATATCACCAATTAGTTCTGTGATTTTCATCTTCTCTGTATCTAATTTTTCGGTTTCTCACATTTTTCAGCTCTTCACCCACCTCAGAAAGAGAGCAAAATTTTTGTTAGCTTGTTTACCACCAATGTCATGGCTATTTTCACTGTAAACGAAATAAAGTTAAAAGTAAATATAATAACATAATTTTCAAATTGGGCAGTTGTCTTTCACCTTGTCCTGCAGACACGAAAATTCATCTCCAACTGACTCCTTAGCTTTATTTCCTTCCTTCCACATGTTGATGGGCGTAATGTGTTAATAGTGGAATCGAAAACTGATGCAAAACAATTTTGGAATTATCCGCAAACTATAAAGTGCAACAGTCATTTATACAAAATTCTTATGGCAATCTCTAGTATATTTTTTTCATGCATCAAAATGCTATTGGCAAAATTTACGGTGCTTTCAAAAGCAGTATTTACTCGACAACATATGGGCCTAATCACTGGTTAAAAGGTAGACAACTTTTCATTTAAGAACTATGTAAGTACAATATGGTATCAGTTTCAGTACATATCTCAAGTTCGAAATTTATCTGGCCTGAAATGCACAACGATTGCTGCGGCGGAATTTTCTTCACAAGCTCCAAGAATTGTAGGAGAGAGGTGTTGTGCATACACATTCAATGCTTAGGAAGCGCTAGCGATTGTATAGGAATTATAGTTAGTTTCACGAATTATAGTTTCCCTTATCTGAACTTTTATCTGCCTGAAATTGATCATCGGAGCTATTTAGTAATTGTAAGGAATCACAGTAATAGTTTGAAAGTGGTATAATAAATTCGGAGTAACAAGTGATGTGCCCTACCATGGCAGAGACAAAACAAATACGATACTATAATTTTTCTGATTCACAAAATAGAAACTTGAGAAATAAAATGCAGACAATACTAACAATCTAGTACGATAGAAGTTTCTTTGCAATACTGACACATCGATATTTGACAACCAATTCTGAAGAACAGAGTTAAATATACTAATTCGCTTTGTGTAGGAATACAGCCACCCAGTCCCAGAATAACAAACTTAAGTGCATCCAAGTAAGGCCAACTGCTTTTGTAATTGTTATCCGCCCCACTTGCGCTTCTTATCTGCTTAGTTTTCTTCAACTCTTGAGATACCTTAAAAGATGACAGACTACTATTAAATTTTTGTTTCCAAACTTACTACTTCCATCCTTAATCACACATAACAATGCCAGTAGAGTTATTTAATTTCGTATAATCAGATTGTATTAAAAAGAGCAACACAAGTATTTATTTGCAGTTCAGTTTCTATTAACATTAAATTTTTGTACCTGGTTTCTTAAATTGTGTACTTTCCTCTGAACTTCCTCTGCCGAACAAGGAAATTTCACTCCCATTTGTTGCAAAAGTTCGTATTTCTCTATTCTATCTCTATATTCGAAACATTTTACGTTCCATATGCATTCATTTGCTTCGTAAAGTGTGTTATTTTATAATTTCTTTGCACGGCCATTGTTTCCGCGTCTTGCATTGCACAACGAACAGACAGGGACTCTTGGAACAGGAACACTTTTCGAGAGCAACTCGCGATTCCACCCGCGATTCGGCAGCTGCGAGTCAAATTGGGCAACACACTTAGTGACGCCTGTTTACTTGCGACTTTTCCCCGAGAAGTCCTCTCGAGAGCAACTCAGCGAGTTTATTCTCAAGTGGACACCCACACTGATTCCAAAATTTCAGTTATTTCCCTTGATAAACTTGAAAATTTTTAGTTTATTTTGTATTATGGTTTAAAATGATGTTTTTTCCTTCCATACTTTTACTTATTTTTTGGTAAATTGCTTTTTGGTGCTAAAAATCGATATATTGTTCTTCCATTTTTTTCTCAGGGTTGGCAATACGCGCTATTCACTTGTCATATTTGTTTTTAATTTTCACGAGCATGACGTTTTGTAACCCTCTAATTTACAGAGTTTAGGTTTATTTTTGTTGGTTGTCTCTGTGTCTTCATACTACGTTTATTTCGTGAATTTTATGTACAATCTGATAATTTAATGGAAACAAGAGAAAAATCATTGGAAAGTGAAGGTGGTGTTTGCAGTGGAGACAGTGATGTAACTGCTGTCAAAAATGTGAATCCAGGTCTAAAAATGGTTTATTCGTGAAATTAAAATCGTAACGAGTTACTTTTAACCACGACTTGCTATCTGTCGATGTTGTTACCAAGCTGAAATTATTTCAGGCCCTATGGGAATAGATATGGCAGAGGTTTTGACGGATGCAGGCATTTACTCCTATGCGGCGATATGTGCCTTATCGTTACATGAACTTTTTGACAATTGGTGGGATCAGGCATTCAATCATAAATGCATGAAAACCATACTGGAACACTTGAAACTTCCCAAACAGGTGAGTCAACGATGTCTCGTCTAACAACCACCAGTAGTTAGTGCAAAGAATGCTGTTTCCATGTTCCAAATTGTGTTATGTAAATGACTGTTCCGTTTGCTGAAGCATGCATACACTTGCGTTATATCCTTGCATAAGTTCCCAAAGACTGTGTTATGCATTTCCACATGATACGATTATGCTTTTAACTAACCAATAATCTGTTGTCATGACAACATTGCTGATTGCTTGTGAGCGTGTATGTGGTACAGATCCGACAGGCATTACACCCCATAACTGCCGTCTAGTAATGTTTCTCTCTCTGTTCAGATTGTACTTCCTATATGTGAGAACCTATCTGTATGCTATTACTGTGTTGTTTTTATTATTGTAAAGTAACCATTAGGCCTCCTCTAATTTTACTTGAAGTTTCAGTAATCCATTTAATATATAGTTACAAAATTGTAGGTATTTTTTATTTGTTTCTGTTGAGTGGAGGGTTGTAGCTGCAGATTTCCATTTCCCCTACTGTTCCTATATTTATATTATCATGAGAGGGAGGGAAATGGCTATTTGCTGTACAATTTTATAGCATAGACGGATCAAAATCTGGATTAGATTGCGATAGTGGCCCATCTTGAAATCTTATTTTTTCCAGGCCAATCTGTGTCATAGCGTGATTTGTGTGTTCATTTCGTATGTGAAATACTTATTACTATTATTATTATTATTATTTATAACAAAACCTGTGAGGAAATTTCAAAAAAGCTATATTATATGTTAGGCAAACCTAACAGTATGTTGGGGCAGATTATGTAAATACATATATCAACAACTGTGAAAAATATCATTACCAAGTTCTGTTATATGTAATAACACTGAATTTGTTTCAATAACTAATATTCTATGGAAAATAATGTAGAAATTCAGAACAGTACTAGACTTCCTTATAATACTTGCAGATAGCATAAACTCTTCATAAATTGTCATTTGTTGAAAGAGAAAGTCACTAGAAAACTTCCCAGTGTTCTCATATTTCCTTAACAGACTATAACATATTCAACAATTAATTAATTAATTGTCAGTGCTAAGTCAAGATGAAGGAAAAGTGATAAGTGTCATATGACCATTTACCACTTCTTAAGCCATTTTGAACACTAAGACTCCAGTATACTTGTTCGGATCAATATATAGTGGAACTGCCTTATTCAAAGCTCTTGGTCCCCATAATAATTAGGCTGTCCTCAAAGTCTCGACATTAGTGTGTTGTCGTTAAATAATTGAACAAGTGATGTTAGAGGGCATCGTGACCAGTTTTAATATAAAGAAGAAAGAAAGACACTATCTGGGCCATTTTTTATGTTAACATGGAGTACCGGTTTCAAATATCTAACGAAAGAAGAAAAATGAGTACAGCTTTACAAAGGTGGTTATAATGTGTCATTAAAAAAAATGCACATTGAGGCAGTATAGAAATAAAAAAAAAGGAAATTTTCATAAAGCAGTTCATAGTGAACTGCTGTGAATCAGTTTTTCAGCAAGGTGAAGATTCATTTAAAACAATGGAATTTGTGAAAATTGAACTGTTAAGGAAAGTTACACACATTTGTACATGGCTAATACAGACTTCAATGCCCTCATTTACCAAAAGCCACAGTCATAATTAATTAAAATTTTAAAGTAAATGTCTAACAAAATACAGATTTTAAAAGTATGTATTAAAATTGGTATGTATTAATTGTAATATAGTATGTCTATGAATTTTTGATCTTTATTTTTTTAAGCTTTTACTTTGAAATATTAACTTATTATGAATGTGGCCTTTTCTATGTGGGGATGCTGATGTATGTTGTCAGTCATGTGACAATTGGCAGAAATTTCCTTATTGTTCAGTTTGCACCACTACATAGTTTTATTGTATATTGCTACCATATCTATGTTTACATCACAATATGGTCAGCTGTGTACCATCATATATCATTAGACATCTAAGTCTGAAGATAACCTGTTACAAAGGTGAAATAGGTAATCCAAATAAACATAAAAACTAACACAGAGGGAATCTGTCTTCTTTCTTCTTATTTTCTGCAGACATATGCAAATGTTTGAGTTAAAAGTGTGTGTGTTTTTATTCTGTTCGGTCCCATACCATGTTTTCAGCAAGTTCATTGTTTGAGTGCATTATACATCTTATGTGTTATGTGTCCAGTGTTTTCTTGTAATTTTGAAAGTTACATAGTCCAATTGCAAACATAACCTGCGCACTTGAGGAACTTTTGGCCACAACATCCTCATTCAAAACCAACAGTGCCCTAATTTTGTCATACATTTGCATGAAAAAAAAGGGAATATTTCTGAGAATTTTGGGACGTTTGCAAACATATATTCTTGAAAGTTGTGCGTGTTAGGCACAACCTACTTTGTAATAAATTGGATTTTGTGATTTACGGTTAATGTTAATAACTAACACATTGTGTCATGTTAGTCTTCTCTTTTAACAAGAGTGTATATTGTCTGCATTGATCATAATCTAGAGCTGTTTGTTAGTAACCATAAGCTGAAAATTGTTTCAAATAGACAGTAAATTTTATACCAAGTTTCCCTGTTGTCATAATAGATATCTTGTCTTCGCTGTAGATTGCTTCATTTCTAAAGGGCTAAAGGTAATAATTGCGGTATAAAATATCTTAAATTGAAAGAAAATCCACACGCTTACTTTAAAGCCTGTGAAATATTGCCCCTAACCAATGTGGATACTGTCTCTTGTGCAGGATCTATCACTACTCGTCCACTTGACTGAGATTGACATGTCAGTGGTGAGTCCAGTGTCCTGTACAGTGAAGATGGGGACGAGGAAGAACTCTAGATGTTTATCCATCCTCTTAACTAACAAGTTCGGGTGTGCTGTCTTCCAAAGAAACTGAGCCAGTGACATTTGCTTCGCGCATTGCAAAACATTATATTCCCATGTCAAGGTGAGGCAAACACAGAAGGGTAGGATCTATTAAAATCATCGGCAGTTCAAACATATGGCAAATAATGGTTCCCCTTAGGCTAAACTGCAGCAAGAGATGGGAAGGAACACGATGTATAATCAGTGTATATGCCTGGGGGCCTCATTCAACATGTTGAGGCTATTCTGGCAGCCTTTGAGGGAGCAAGATGCAACCAACTGCAGATTGTGGCAAATGTTGAAACAAGTGATGACTGTCATTTAGGTTCCAATTTCATGACTGGCTGAGAAAGTTAAGAATGCCAGCCTCGCTCAAGGAGTTTCAACAAAGCTGCAGCATTGTCCCCAGAGCATATCATGTCAACTGATGAACAACAAAGTGCTTGAGTTTGAAGCATTCCTAAAAAGTTGTGAAGCACACACGATTCTAGGTACAGAATGCTGGTTAAAACCTGAAGTTGATAGCAGCGAGATTTTTGGGGAAAATTTCCGTATAGCCTATTGAAATAAATAGGCTACTGGGAAATGGAAGGCAATGTATTTGTCACAGTAGACAAGAAACTCAAATCCACCAAGATAGAAATTGCAACTACATGCAAGATTGATTGGGTAAGACTCAGTATCAGGTGTGAGCATAAAATTGTGATTGGAACCTTCTAGGGACCACCTGGCTCACCTCTTGATGTGACCAAAATCTTTTGGGGAAAATCTCAGTTCACTTGTACGTAAGTATGCCAGTCATTGGAGGTGACTTTAATCATCCAACAATCGATTGGGATAGTTACAGTTGGTGGTGGACCACGACAAGACATCCTGTGAAACATTACTAAATGTATTCTATGAAAACTACCTAGAACAGATAGAACCCCACTCATGATGGAAATACTGTATATTCGATCTAATGGCAACAAATACACCAGACCTCTTTGAAGATGTCCATGTTGAAACTGGAATCAGTGACTATGTAGCAGTTGTAGCAACAATGGTTACCAACGTAAATAGGGCAACTAAAACAAGTAGAAAGATTGATATGTTCAATAAACTAGATAAGGAAGCAGTAACTAATGTCATACCTCAATAAGAAACTTGAAACTTATGACTCAGGACAGAGGCATGCAGAGGAACTACGGCTCAAGCTAAAAAGAATGGTTGAGCACATGCTGAATAGCTATGTACCCAGTAGGACAGTTCATAGTTGGAGGGACACTCCATGGCATACAGCTATTGTAAAGAAACAGAGACTGAGACTGTTGCATAACATGTAAAAAGTGAAACATGTGCCTTTAGGCAGAGAGATGTGGAATGATGCAAATTTGGCTGTCAAAAGAGCAACATGTGAAGCCTTTAGTGAGTACCATAGCAGAATACTGTTGAGGTATCTCTTGCAAAACCCATAGAAATTCTGGTTGTTTGTAAAGGCTGTTAGTGTTCACTCACTCTCAGATGAGAGAGGAACTGAAATTGAGGGTAGCAATTCAGAAGCATAAATGCCTAACTCTGTTTTCAAATTTTCCTTCACAAAGGAAAACCCAGGAATATTGTGACAATGTAATTCTTGTACCGCTGAAAAGATAAATGAAATAGACACTACTGTCAGTGTTATTGAGATCATGACAACTGAACAAAGCCCCCAGGGCCTGATGGAATCCCTCTTATCTAACTACAACTTATCGTAGATCTGTTGAACAAACGAAGCACGTGGGGTAGCACAGTGGTTAGCGCACAGGACTTGAGTTCAGGAGGACAACAGATCAAACCAGTGTCTGGCCATCCAGGTTTAGATTTTCTGTGATTTCCCTAAACTGCATAGGCCAATGCCGGGATGGTTCCTTTGGAAGGGCACAGCCACAGTGAGGTACCTTCAACAGATTTACATTATTCATGGAACATGGATTTCGAAAACAATGAACATGGGAAACCCAACTTTCACTTTTCTCACATGACATAATGAAAGCCGTGGATCAAGGCAGACAGGTAGATTCAGTATTTCTTGATTTCTAAAAAGCATTTGGCTCAGTACCACCTCCAGGCTTATAATGAAAAATATGATCATATAGAGTATCAAGCAAATGTTAGGACTGGATTAAGGATTTTTTGGTAGGGAGGACACAGCATGTTATATTGGATGGAGAATCACTGACATATATAGAAATAACTTCAGGAGTGCTTCAAGAAAGTGTGTATGGACCCTTGCTGTTCATGTTGTATATTGATGACCTTGTGGACAGTATTAATAGTGACCTCAGACTTTTTGCAGATGATGCAGTTATCTGTAACTAAGTACTCTCTGAAAAATGCTGTACAAATATTCAATCAGATCTTTATGATATTTCAAAGTCCGATAATATCAGTGGGTCACAGTTGGAATCGGTAAATCCATACAAACACCTGGGTGTAACACTGTGTAGGGATATGAAGTAGAACACTCACACTCAGATAGGAGACTTTGGTTTATTGAGAAGATACTTACAAATCACTTGTGTTAGTTATTTTCATATTCCATGGATCACTTTGCACAATAAATCATAATGATGTGAAATGAGTCATTTTACATTCCTGTTGCGAATTAATTTGTGTATGTGGCTATATGTTGAAATTTATAAGATCCCCCCCCCCCCCCATTTTTTCTTTAAAAAAAAAATCAGATGTGAGTTAGTAATTCAACCTAATTACCTTTTATACGTTACAATAATAGAAATTCTTCTGTGGAATAGAAAAAATTGTCAAGGAGAAACATTTTCAGTTTACTTTAAATGCATGAGAGTCATCCTAAAATGTTGCTCATGTGTGTGGGACCCACACCAAGTAGCACTGAGACATTTAATGTATACAGACAAGGGCAGCACAAATGGCCTCTTAGGTTTGTTTGACCTGTGGAAGAGTGTCATGGGGATGCTGAAAGAACTGAAAATGCATACTCTTTAAGATAGACGTAAACTATCCCGGGAAAGCCTACTTACGAAACTTCAAGAACCGGCTTTAAATGATAACTGTAGGAATACTCTACCACCCCTTACTTACCACTCTCGTGGGGACTATAATAACAAGCTTAGATTAATCAGAATGCACACAGAGTCATTAGTCATTGAAATAGTCATTCTCTTTATGCCCCGTATGTGAATGGGATAGAGGAAAACCCTAATAACCGGTACAATGGGATGTACACTTTGCCATGCACTTCACTTTGCAGAGTGTAGATGTAGTGCAAAATTCCATTATGCTTACACATGCAGAAAGATAACTCTTCATTGAATGTCAGCTTTAGAGGATGGGACAAATCAGGTGAAGTTATATTGTATGAATTCTGAAGTTAACTTGCATGAATTTCCATGTGTGTTTCAGTGCATTTCAAAACGTAATGTAGCTACATGGCAGCCCTCTCATAAGGGCCTTAAAATACTGTCGTCCTGCACCAGTTATTCAGGATACATTTTACACTCATATTGGAAGTTAAATTGCTCCTTCAAGATGGAAAAGCCTATTAACATGTACAGTCCTGATAGTTTTATTTAAAGTATCTTGCAATGGGACTCGACCAAGAAAGATGCTTTGTAGGTACTGCTCTTCCTAATGAGCCATCCAGCCACTTTTATTTTGCTATAACGAGAGGGCTTCTTTTGAAATTGTGATTGAAGAAAGGTTTTACTTACACTATCAGGTCTTAAAGTACATAGTGCCATCCATCTTATACATAGCATTACATTAAAATGTAAACTTCCATATTGTTTCCACTGAAGGATGGGGACATATTGGAAAAATATAAATGCACAGCAAATATCTATGTCAGAGCCAAAATGTTAATTTTCCCTGCACTGATCCTCTATGGAATGGTCTTGGAAATGGAATAAGCAAAAGAGGTGTGCAAAAGTATCCAACAATGCCTACTTCAACATTAAGGCTTGCTTTGAAGCTTTCTTAACACACTAGAGATTGACACTAGAGTTGATATGTAAACTGCTGTTTGTGTTATGAATTGAGCATCTTTTGTTCTTACCTAATTTTTTTAAGGTGACCTATTTTTGAGTGAAATTATTGCTTATATTCTTTCATATAACCCAGTTATTCATTGAATCTGAAAATGTTGAATTTAACTAATAAGGAGATAATTGAGCATATATTACAACTGGTAGCCTTCAGAATGTTGTAATTGCTCAGCTCATATCTTATTCACAAGGGCCCTCTGTTACTTTTTGTTGCTTCTTTTGATTTTTGTATTCCACATGCTGTTAAGGCTATATTCTGTTTGCAGTTATGCAAACACTCTAACCACACTTTTTTGTGTATAAAAAGTTCAGCAATCCAAGTCCCATGTCAGTGGTCATTTTATTAAAATCTACTTTCAGAATTTCCTTCTGACTGCGTTCTGGTAGAGTTAGTCCTGTTTTGTATTTCAGTCACTGCCTCCCTACATTTCTTGCTGGTGACACTATCGGATTCTTATTTTTCTGGTATCTGTTTCTATTTTAATGTCAAGTTTGAACTTTATTAAATAATGAAGTAAATAGTGTACTAGTTAGTTTAGTGCATGCTAAGACAGTCACTTTTTAATGTCAAAGTAGTTAGATGTTTTAATCACAAACTCACTAGCCTAATCATGCCAGAAGTATTAAGATTATTAGAATGTTTTAAACAAAAGCTTCAGTACTATAAAAAATTCAATGATTTTTTTTAATGGCAACATTGTCTTCTTTCATTTAGTCGTGATTTTTTTTCAACCAGGGTAGGTGTTTGCTTCAATAATGATCACTGCTGTAATCTTTTATAGGTAGAATCTGTGATGATATTAATGATTGAGGGGAAATGCAGTCAAAAAGCAGATGCATATGTGGACCTGCTTCTTAATGAAGAACGATTACATGGAAATGCCCTGCCAGTTGTTCAAGATCTTATCGTGCTTGCAGTTAGGGGAGGTGTGTCTAGTTATTTCCTTAAATGTGACATATGCTATTAGAATTCTTTGTCTCACATTTTAGAGAAAATTCTGAATACTGCCATTTTAATTGATTTGATGAAACCCAAGTGGGAATATCCTGGAAATGGTTAATAGATACAAATATCATTCATCTCTTATAATAACTGCTATGTAGATGTCTAATTTTCCTGTGCAAAAGTGTGTGTGTGTGTGTGTGTGTGTGTGTGTGTGTGTGTGTGTGTGTGTGTGTGTGTGTGTGTGTGCGTGTCAGAGAGAGAGAGAGAGAGAGAGAGAGAGAGAGAAATGAAGTTTCTCAATAGTTCTCCTGATTTTAATTATTTCATATTGATAATGTATTTCCATTGTTTCAATGCGCAAAGGATTGGCAACTGGTATGTACAAAAGGCTTTGAATGAGAATTTTCTGCATGTGAATGTTTGAATTTACAAAACACTATGTGCATGTGTCAGTTTTTTTCTACCATTTTTTTTTTTTTTTTTTTTTTTTTTTTTTTTTTTTTTTTTTTTACAAATTTCTAATACCTTATGATATCTACATGTTGATCATATTTTAAGTGTCACTTAATACTTTCCCCACAACTCCTTTTTTGTTCCATTGTTACTGTTATAATCGTAGTATATTCGTTAGAAAGGTGCTTCATGCTTTTATAGCATTGAGATTGAGTTCTGTAATTAAAATAATTTGTTGAGCATTGTACGATTTTGGTTTTTTGTGGTTTTCCCAAAACATTCGAGGCAAATGCTAGGATGTTGTACAAAAATAGGGCACATTCTTCACACACATTTTGCTGCTAATAATTTGTAATTATTTTTGTGCAGACATTATTGTTCATTAATTCATAGTATTCCATAATAATTCATTGAATGTCAAATGATTTTTGATTTTATGGCAAATTTACAGGGAGCTTATAAAAAAATTGGTACCAATAGGACAAAATAACCACCAAACAGGAATTTTGTTGCAATCCAATAAGGTGTCTCTTCTACCTGCCTACCGAGCAATGTAGCATAGTGGTTATGACATTGCACTTGCATTCAGGAGGACAATGGTTCAAACCTGCATCCAACCATCCTGACTTATGTTTTTCGTGATTTCCCTAAATCGTATCAGGCAAAGGCTAGAGTGGTTCCTTTGAAAGCACATGGCTGATTTCCTTCCCCATCCTTCCCTAAGCTAAGCTTCTGCTTCATCTCTAATGATCTCATTGTTGATGGGACATTAAACAATAATCTCCTCCTTCCGTCTGCCTCCAGTGGCCAGTTTCAGTAACAGTAGGTAGTACTGCTCTTCTAGTAGCAAATGTGGAAGTGTGGAAAGTGGCTCAGTTTTTCCCTTGTTTCTTTTCTCATGTCCTTTCAGTTCTGTGTGACCACATGAACCACACTCACTCTGTCACTGAAGAGTCACTACATAATTCATAAAATAATGATAAAAACTGAAGCAACACAAGAAAACAAAATATTTGTGTTGGTTTATACAAATGAGTAATGCATTACAGGGGGGAAAATCTGTAAATTAGTGTGAATAACTCCTGTCCAGAATGAAAAACAGATGACTCTTTTTGAGACACCCTGATTTGACATGTCTATATTTCTGAAACTAATAAACATTTACAATGAATTTTGTTTTTTGATGAACAGGAAACTCAAAGATTTTTTGCCCCCATCGGTGTTCAGTATGGTCCCTCTTGAGATGCGCGGAATATGTCAATGTGGTATTCAAATTGTTCCCAAACTGCAGCGAGCATGTCTAGAGTTACAGCTTCCACAGCTGCTGTTATGCGATGCCTCAGTTCACTGATTTTTGTTGGTAATAGAGGCACATAGGCTGAAACCCCCACAAGAAATAATCACATACAGTCAGGTCCCATGACGTTAGAGACCAGTAATGTAAGGCTGAATCATTTGGTCCAGTGCGACCAATCCATCGTTTAGTAATCTTTGGATTTAAAAATTCCCGCACTTCTAGATGCCAGTGTGGTGGTACCCCATCCTGTTGGTAAATGAAGTCATTCAAATCAGTCTCCAACTGTGGGAAAAGAAAGTTCTCAAGCATATCGAGATATGTGCTTCCTGTAACAGATTTCTCGGCAAAGAAAAATGAACCATACATCTTTTCCTGTGAAACTGCACAAAACACATTAAATTTTGGAGAGTCCCTCTCATGTTGAACAACTCCATGCGGTTTTTTCATTTCACATAGTCTCACATTATGACGGTTCACCTTTCCATTTAAATGGAATGTTGGCTTGTCACTAAACACCAAGCATGGAAGAAAACTGTCATCCTCCATCTTGCCAATAACAAAATTACTGAACTCCACACATTATTGTTTGTCACCTTCATGAAGACCTTGCAGTAGCTGAATTCATGGTTTCATGTGTAAACGTCGATGCAACACATGCTGGATGGACATCGGGGGCACGTCGAGCTGTGGAGTTGCACGGCAAATGGATTTCTACAGGCTATTTGTGAAACTATGTTGGATCCACACTATATCTAGCACAAAAGCGGTGCTGAACAGTTATTACTGACCTGCACTGCGCAAAACATAGAACACAAAACGCTTTCTGTTGTCCTGACAGCATTTTCTCTAGAACTGAAGTGGGTTAACATTGCTGCTACCTAGCAGAAACCATGTAAATCTCGAGAATGTGCTCTTTCCAACAGTTCATTATTCACTCACATATATATCAAATAAAATAATAGTTATAATTTTTTTTAAAATCTGATGACTCTTTTTGATACACCATGTAAGTATGTTCCAAGGAAACCTTTTGACATTATTAGGAAACCTGTGTTTTATCTCAAAAAACAAAGCGGTTCTGCAGGAAACCTATTGAAAGTAGAACCTTCAGAACAGTGAACACCTCTCAGAATATAGTTAAAATAGTGTTATCCAGTACAATTTCTGATGAGTTGAGTGTTGCCAATCTTTTGAATAGTTCTGTATTATCACACACATATCTTGTGAGGAAACTACTGATCATTCTGACTGTCCATTTCTTGGCAAGGTGTTTGCTTTGTGAAGGAAGAGTTTTCCACCAAAGTAGGATATCATAGGTGATAATATATTGAAAGTGAGTGAAACATGTTTACACTGATTTTTTTTAACTTCATCTATCCCATCATTGACACGTGACATGCTTTAATTTCCATTGTTTGAGCAGTATGTCATTATTTTAGGCAAGAAAACAGAAAAGTTCAAAATCTATTAAACATATACACAACTTCAAATATTAATTTTTTTAACATCAAATGTGGAGCACCACAGGGCAGTGCATTTTACTTTACTATTCTTAATCTTCTTCAATGAGCTGCGTTAGCCCAAAAGCACACTTCGTCTTATTTGCAGATGATGCAACCATAATGATCGACAAAGTACCCACATAACTGCAGTCAAGAGAATGCTGTGATGAGCACATTCAAAGAAGCTGTAGAGTGGTTCACTTCAAGTGGTCTGTCCCTCAATTTTAACAAGACTCAGTTCATTCAGTTTCACATAGCACATAAAAAAGAGGAAAATGTTGAAATCAAGTGTGATTGCAAAGATATACTGGGAGTTGGGTCTTCTAGAATCCTGAGATTACATATTAACAACCACCAACTGGATAATTCACATCCTCAATCTATATAAGAGACTGAATTCAGCAGCATTTACCATTCACTTGATTGTATCCATTTGTGACCGGGAAATAATCAGTGCTGCCTACCATTGATATTTTGATTCACTGATGACATGGTATCAGATATGGCAGAAACCAGTCCATCATCAGAATTATACGTAGAGTGCACCATATATGCTGTTGCAGAAATGTATTTAAACAGATGGAGATCCTCACCGTGCCATGACAGCACAGTTTTTTGCTTATGTATTTTGTCAATAAGAATAGTACAAGTTGCAAAACAAACAGTGCATATCGTGATCTTCACAAAGATATAAAAAAGTCAGAGTGTGGTACAGAAAAGAGTACATTATTCAAATATAAAGGTATACAATTAACTTCCAGTTAGTGCCAGATCAGTCATTCGAGAGCTGACTAAATTCAAGAAACAACTAAAACTTGTTCTTTTGAATAGTGCTTTCTGTTCTTTACACGAATTTTTTTTTTTTTACTGTGTGTAATATTTTGTGAACTATGCTTAATTTTAAGCATTATTATATGAACTTCCTATGCAGCACTAGTATCTCACATATTGACAGAACATATTATATATGAAGTAGAGTGTAAGCCTTAAAATTTGTTGTGTGACTATTACTACAATTATCTGTGTTGTTATCTGGGCAATTTGACTAAACTTTTTTTGTATCTGTTTAACGTATGTTTTAAATTGTAAGCCTTATGATCATTTACTTATGGTTATTACTGTAATAATCTGACACATTCTAAATCCTAGTGATAGACTCTCATCAAGGTCCCTGGAGCTCAAAAATAAATAAATAAATGTGTCCTGTATGGTGTACCACTGTAAAAAAGACAAAAAATAAGACCAATTAGACATGTATTTACACATAATGTTGCTTTAAAAAACAGTACTAAATGGCAAGGATGAGACCAAGAACATTGATACTTGTGAGGCTAACCAGTGATCTGGTAATGCATGTTGCCTCAGTGCCTGGGCTTGTGGCTGATGGTCCTATTGTGTCACAGTATGAGTGCTATATTTTACTTGTTGATTACATTCTCATTCATGCACAATGCTTAAGTAAGTGCAATTGAAAATAAAAAGCAGCAAAATGCACACTATATATGTGCCTTGGCAATGTTGCTAAATATTTTTATAAGGTGCGTGGCATGGGTAGAGACTGTTCTATCATCATTTGCTCCGGTGGGTACACCGAACCTCAGGGAAATAAACACACATTCCTGCAAGTCTGCAATAGACTGAAATCACGAAATGAACGAAGCAGCAAAGAGTCCAGGACATAGCAAAGTTGGCATAGAAGTATAACAGTTCCAAATCAGTAACCTCTTGAGACTGGAAACAAACTGCATCAACTTGGCTGTGCAGTGGCACAATAAAACAGCTACACTGTATCTGTTGTGTCCACATCCATGTTAGGAGAGGAATCCGAATCACTACGGATACAAAAAAGTTACTTGGCAGCAATTTCTGTGACATGAACAGTACAGGGAAGTACCAACATTGCTAGAACTTCACAGTTTGTTATGCAGAGGTGGGAGCTAGTAAGAAACGCCAGTGAGGAGAGGGCATGGGGTCAAGGATAGGTATCACAAAATGGACTAAATGATGTTGTTTAAGGTGCCTGTTACCTTACCATAAAATCGTTCATTCATGTGGCATTTCACTCAAGAATTGTCAACCTGGTGAATTTACTTATGATTTATTAAAATGACCACAGCCTCGAAAGAGCATGATAGTGCAGTGTGTAAGGTTGCAGGCAATTACACTGAGGTTTGCGGGTTCAAACCTACTATTCAATGGATTCTTTTTTCCTTTTTGGTTTTCATTATTATTAGTTTACTTTTGATGAGAACTGGTAACTGCCTACATTATGTTGATTATAAAAAAGATGACAAAGAGAGAAAGTGCAGTTGAGTTCATATGCATTAGGCACATACAATCTTTTTAAAAATTGTATTATGATTTAACAGTTCTTAGAGTGATGGTTGATGTAGAAACACTAGTAAGATAAATTGTTCTCACATCATGAACATTGTATGAAGGACATCTTGTCATAGTGTCATTTAATTTTCAATAAATTTTAGAGGAAACTTACATAATATCATTTTGCAACATGGCTTTTCATATTTTAATTTCGCTGCCATAAACAAACATTCAACTTAAATACAGTGGTCTTCACCCTTATTTTCAGCCATACACACCAACATTTTGTTAGCAATAAAAATAAATTGTTTTTATAAGAGTAACAATGATCCTGTTATCTACATCACATCAATATGACGCTATATACAATAGAGTATCTCACCATTGCTAATGCAGCTACTGTTGTAATGGATGATTGGTAAATTTGCATTCAGTCCATTTTGTGATACCTATCCTGACCTGCATGCTCCATTTGTGAGAAAAATTGTCTTTTATTTGAAATATGTTTTTAAATTGTGCTTGAATGAATGAGTTATCCTGTATGAATGAGGTGACGTAGTTTAAAAAATGGAAAACTACATTACATTTTATGAAAATATATGTCATAATAATTAAAGTGGCCAGTGGTTTATTTAGAAGAAACATGAATTTATGTCACCCGAGGAATATTGTCAAACAAAAGTTCCAGTCTGCATTTATTGGTTGTGGTATGCAGAGTATTGACACACAGACACGTGATGCGTGGTGGCAGCACACAGTTGTCAGGATACTGGAGTGTACATTGTTAATGACTCCTAACTCTGTTTGTCTACTATAAAATCAATGGTGCTACCACCCTGGTTAAATTTTCAGTTTGGTCTCCTGGGTAATACTTATAGTTCCATTTATAACTAAAAACAAATGTGAATTTTACTTGTTTCGAGGTACAGGAGATTGAAAGGTTTAGCAAGCCATAAAAATCCACAATGGGAATTTAAGAATTCATTTTGCATTTGATTTATTGTTACCATACTTAATAATGTTGGGATATGAGATTCATAGCTATATCCCTTCTGTCTTGGAGGATATTGCAAAATTGTTGATCTGGAATTAGAAAGACTTATTAGACTTTCACATATGTGTTACAAGTAAATCATACATACTGGTAGCCAAAATACCTTTCATGGTGAAACAAATCAAGAGAGAGTACAAACCAAAGATTCAATTGATGAACTGTTAACAAAGAATCTAATCAAAAATTGTTTTCATCTACATCAGAGTCCTCTTCAGACTTGGTTCAGGTGTTACATCTCGCACAATTTCACTAGTCAACAAATTGCAGTAATATTCATGGCATTCTCTCAGAAGTGCCTGTGTCACTCCTAGAGAACATACATGTAAAAGGCCATCCTTACCTTTTCAAGGTTACTTCAGGGAAGGACGATCAGATTCCTTATTCTTAAAGTTAAGGAAATTGTCATACAGCATAGTGCTGGAAGATGATGAAAGGGTGGTGATTCTTCCCACATCATCAAATGATTTTACCTGTGCTTCAGGGATGTACAGTGGCACATACTTGCTTTTATTTACTGTCTTGGAGTGAACAACACTCCAGGTCTTTGTGATTTATTAAAAAAAAAAAAAAAAAAAAAGACTGGACAGCAACGTTGGATTGTTCATGGACATGGTGATATGCAGAAACATAGAGTTGTTCTGCTAACCCATATGTAATTCTGATGTCATCTTCACATGAGTGATGCCTAATTACACCTTTAGGTAATTTTAGACACATGTGGTAATGTTAGTTGACACTATATATAGTAAAATTACACACTGCCAGTTTTCTCAAGAAGAATATTTGACCACTAAGTTCTTTTGGAGTGTTCACTGGAGCTTGAATATGGAAATTTACAGCCCAACGCTCAGATAGCTGCATGCTAACATTTTGTCTTTGTTGCATTTCTTTTGAATCAAATCTCTCCTCTGTAAATGTCACATTCTTATTGCTTTGACAAATCCGTTTCATGTCAGTGAATTGAATACAAAACATTTATGGCACTGATCTTTCTTTGCTCTAAAGAACCTTAAATTGCGCTCTTAGGATATTTGTCTGTGTTTTGGACGATGTGCTGACTTGCAGTGCTTTTCTTGACATTAGGATTTACAGTCGTTGCACATTACTGTAATACTCAGTCTTGAATCAAGATACCTTCTTGATGACTTCTGCCTACAGTAAAGTGATTTGACAGAAGGATAGCTCAAAGTGTACTGTCTTATATGATCATCACCAACCTCTGACAGTTATGTTGCCAGTGTCTGCCAATTTTGTCTTTCTCAACATCATCATTAAAGTGTTTCGAGAGAGCACATCTCACCCTAGCTTCTGTCACATTTGAGGCAAAAAAAATTGGGGGGGGGGGGGGTGAGGGAATCATGGCCACTATGCTTTTCTTTTTCCATTCAACGTGAATTAATAGAAGTGAAATGCCTTAAGTTATTTTGTATATTTCTTGTTGCTGAACCTGTCAGTCACTAATGGATATGATTTACAATGAACTAGCATTTTTAAATCTTAATTATCATATTGCTGAAAGCACTGTGTCTGGTTTGGTGGTCTGCATTAACTAAAATAAAATGTGTGAGCCTTTATTCTGAGATGGATCAGGATACAAGTGTTGGCCCAGTTGCTGTGTTCCTCCGACTCCAATGTGGTGTTCTCCATTCAGCCACTTTTGTTTCCCTGGTAATTTCATTTATTCATTTTTGTATCAGTTGTTCTTGATTCCTGCAAAATGAGAAGTGTGTATGAGAATGCTTGTAAACAATTTGCTATTATTAAAACTGTATTTAGATAGTATGGTGAAAGTCACAATGATATAGCTGAAGCATGTAAATACAGGAGGTCATGTTACTTAGTTCTACTAAATGTTTACAAGTTCCCTCCATTCTGATTGCTGGTTGGTTGGTTGGTTGGTTGGTTTGTGGGGTTAAAGGGACCAGACTGCTACGGTCATCGGTCCCCTGATTGCTGGCTTCTGTATGTGACTAACAGTGACTAACAACAATCAGCACTGGAGCTGATTGTGCGAGTGCAGCTCGAATGCTGGTATTCGTCAGATGAATCCTTAAGGTTTGATATTGGGCCAAGTGAGCCTCCTGTCTAACTGAATCATCTAAATAGTGAAGAATTTTTTATTTGAAACTGAAGACGACAGATCTGTTCGTTCTGCTCTCATTTGAACTATGAAACATAACACTTTTTCCCTGTGCATTGGTGTGTTTTGTAGCTTTAAAAGTTGTTCTTTAGACTTAAAGATTGCTCTGCAGGCTATTTAACAAATGTACCCAGCAAATAAGATATTTCAGATGGTCCAAGACATTTGTTTCTCCTGCAAAGGCATAAAAGAGGTGGAATTCAGCTGGATACCTGGACAAACAGAGATCAAACGAAACAAGGTAGCTGGCAAAGCGGCAAAAAAAGCACACTGCCAGGGAAACACAATGGCTCAGTATAATATTCCCTCAGAGATTGTATTATCATGGTAAACAAACAAGGAGAAAGATGGCTGAGAGAGAGACAGTGACAAACAATAAACTGTGGCCACTCAAAACCGACAATCCAACCGTGGCACCTTCCTTCCAGTCACAAAGGAAAGATGAAGCGGTCCATACTCGCCTTTTTATTGGACACTGATCAATGAATGACACATGCTCATGTACTGCAGCATGAAGATCGGCCAGAATTCATTGTTGTGGAATAACACTTACAGTGCATCATGCTTTAATATCATCTCTTTTATATGCTGATGAGAGAGAAACGTTTGTCTTACCAATGGACTTGCCCTCAGTTTCAGGTGACAGTGAGAGACAGCAAAAAGAAAAAAAAAAAGTAATTTTCTGTGATGTCAGAACTTTTTCCCTGCCTGATTTGACAGAGATTTTAATGTGTTCCTGGATGACTGGTTCATCCTATTAATCATGTGATCGGTCATCCATATTTATGCAATAAACTGTTCTATGAATACTTCACAACAGCACAAACAGATATGCTGGTGAACATATGTGCAGCATTTTAATGAGTGCATTTGCAGATACATCATCTTTATTTTTCATTTCAATGGTAGTGATTATTCGTACCTCAGTATTAAAGAATGGGCATTGCCAACCTCACTGTTTAGTGCCCAAAATTCATTCTTTTCATCCATCTATCTTTTTACTCAATGGAAAATTAAACTGAATTAAAACTTAACATACATTTCTTCTGATGATTCTGCACTTTTTGTATTTGATGCTCCATCTTCCCAAGATGTTGGAACCATTTAGTTTTTTTTTTAAACTGCTTGTAAGCCATCCTGAGAATTCTCGCTATTTCACTCATGCTGTTTAGAGGTACTGCTCACCACAAAAGTGTAGCAAATAATGCACACCCTCATTTCCAGGCACTCTGTTGAGTTACATTATTGTTCAGCAATAATGCCGTCTTTAATGAAATGAGCCTATAAATGAACTACTGAAGTGTTCTCAAGCACATTGTTTCATGTGAAGTGATATAAATATTAACAAAATACATTATTTTAATCATGTAAGAAAATTAGACAGGATTCTAATATATGTAGCACATATGTGCTTGCACAAAAATTGTAAGTCATTCTGTGGAGTGCCAGAAGCACAAATGTGACACTTTTGCTGCTCTGATGTTGCACAGTATTGGACCTTGCAATTTCTTCTATAGTATCACAGCAACACGTAGGACATTTTGCCATAAATGACCAAGACAAGTTGCTGCTACTCGTAATTCAGAATAACCATTTTTGCACATTTGTTGTTTTGGCATAAGAGGGGCAGTATTAAGGTGGGTGATGCTGTTGTACCTCTCTTAACATAAAAGGAAACTAGTAAAGCTGACAAAAACATATATGACAATATAATTCGTTTGTGCAATCCATCTGAAGAAATTGTTAAATTTATAAGGAGAGAGAATGGTTAGTCAGTACTTACATTCAAGGGTGGACATTACTGGACTGATGATAGAAACATATATATTTTTTTTTTAAGAAATATTTCTGTTTCAATCAGTGGTACTAAAAATTTTTAAATCCTGAAGCTACGTACTGGGCAACCATTGTCTCCTTGTAATTATGGAAGAATTCATTGACTAAACTTCTGAAATAAGAAAGAGCTTGGGGATATTGTGCTTGTTGCATACAAATTCATGTTTTTTTAATGAGGAATGAAAAGAATGATACATTAAGGGAACAAAATTTGAAACGTAAGTGTACTGTTTTCCTTTTTTCAGGCAGACTCTCTTGTATTTAGATTTGAAATGTCAGACACTGATCTTAAGCTTGCTTAATCAAAGAATTCATCAATGATCTTAATAATTGAGGGTGTAGTGTCTTTTCAAATTTTATAAACCACTGTTTGTCATGTACTCCTCAGTCCATAGTAAATGCTCTTAAAATGTACTCAAATCCTGTTAATGGCCTGAGTAAAGTGTTATATCCAACAGCAAATAGTCCAAAATGGATTTGAACCACGTAAAAAGAAATCTGCCTTTAGTTTTGGATGGTGATAACATTCAAAGTCTCACTTGATATGACAGACAGATGTTGACATTTCATTATTGGGGGTCCCTTCATCTGCACAAGGGAAAGAAATGCCATAAAATATTTTTAGTGGACAACTTCCAAAGTTGCCTAGTAGTTTGGTGCAAGCAGTACAGTGAGACAAGGTCAAAATTAGCATTGGAGTTATACATACATATTTGAATTTAGAACTGCTTTTGATGCCACTCAAAATCAGAGATAATGAAAGCAATGTGAAAGTGTCAACAAATAGTAACAAAGCAGTTCAGTTACTGCATATTGCTTTTTTGTGTAGTTATAACTGTACAAAACATCTCGATATGTTTCACATGATTGAAACAATTTTTAAATGTGTAGCTCTGGGAAGATAAATGAATCTCTTGTAATACACAGTTCAATGCTTCTACACTTTCAAAACAATAGTACTTTTTCCATTGTGTTATGTGACAGTAGTTGCATGCCATATAAACTCCTGTATATATTTTTTTGTATCTGTGCCTACCAGTGAAACATTGGTGCTCCTGGGTTTATTCTGTAGTACATTCTTGTAGATATCTAATTGAAACAGTCGAATATCTGTTTGAATCCTTACTTACTTGGAAGGTATAGGCAGTTTCCCAATCTTTTAGATTCCAGAAACTCAGGTATTTGTAAAAAGGTCATCAATAAAACCATTTTTATGTTTTTTAGATGTTTATGAGGATCGTCAGGTATTTTATAGTTGCTTGTTGCAAAAAGACTAAGTGAAGTGTCTCAGTTGCTAGTCATTGGACTCATATTCAGGGCGGCAGGGGTTCCAGATTTCCATTTGGCTACCCAGGTTTAGGTTTACCATGGTTTCTGTAATTCTATTAAGGCAAATGGAAGGATGGTTTCTTTGAAAGGACATGGGCAAGTTACTTCCACAACCTGATTGTTTGCACCATTTCTAATGTCCTCATTGTTAACAGGACATCAAACTCTAATTTACTGTACTTCCTCATTGCTGCAGTAAGATGATTCCACTGCTGAACTAACAAGTTGGATATGGCTTTTGTGCCAAATGAAAGCTAATTTTAAGGAAGTAGGAAGTTTCCTGACAGATAACCCTTACAAGCACAGTTAACTGAAAACTTGGCATTTTAACTTTGTTGGAATTTTGGGAGTAGGTTTTAGAATGAATCTAATCTTAGTTTGGCCATATTATAGCCATGTTTTTGTAAGGATAATTTTTCCTTACATTGAAACCATGATAAATGTTTGCTATGCATACAGGGTGTAGTCAAATCCGTTAAACTGTAAGTTGGTGATGTTTTTTATATATATATAGGTGATGTTTTTGATATATATAAAGAATAATAGAGTGAATTACATGCAAAACATTTTGTAAGATATTTGTACAGTAGGCTTTAAGTCAAAGCACTATGTCAATTCTTTTCCTCTTTTCTTCAACCTGTTTCATTCCTTCCTTTTGAGGAAAAGGGCAGCAGTTTTAAGCCAATCTGTACGCATTTTTTTCATAATAATTCTTACATGGATGACTGTGGTGCTAAAATGGTATGTCTCCCAAGTCACCTTTGAGGATTGTGGGAGGATAAAAGATTTCTGTTTGATGTGATGAATGGCAGGCCACTCTAAATGTGGTCAGATGTAAGCTACTGAAGACAGTAGAAAAAAAAAATTCTGTGGTGTTCAAAGACACTATTGATGGTGAGCCGCTTGAGACAGTCATGTATATTAAATAAGTAGATATAACATTGCAAAGCAATGTGAAATGAAACAAACACATAAGATCGGTTGTAGAGAAGGCAAATGGTCAATTTCATTATAGTGGAAGAATTCTGGGAAACTGTAGCTCATCTATGAATGAGATGGGGTACAGAACACTTGTGCACCCCATTATTGAATACAGATTGTTTCTGATCCCCAGCAGGTCAGATTAAAGGAAGACATCAAAGCAGTTAAGAGGTCTGCTGCTAGATATGTAAGCAGTAGGTTCAATTGACATGTGTGTATTAAAGAAATGTTTCATGAACTTAATTGGAAATCCCTGGATGGAAGAAGACATTATCTTTGCAAAACACTGTTGTGAAACTTCAAGAGGACCAGTATCTGCGACAGACAGCAGACTGATCCTTCTGCCACCGTCATGCGCCTTGCATAAGGATAATAAATAAAATCAGGACTCGTAGAGAAGCATATAGACAGTTTTATTTCCCTCACTTCATTTCCGAGGGAACAGGAAAGGGACTGGCTAACAGTGGTGCAATGGATCCTCCACCATGCACCATATGGTGGCTTTCAGAATGTGTATGTAGATGCAGAATTGAAGATTTATTTGAAGGGAGCTTAGAGCACAGCCCTAGAATTCAACTTAAAGCTAGTGGAAACTTCAAAATACCTACGCTAGAGTCACCTTCATTTTACTACAGTAAGTATGGCCTTCAATGTCCTGGAGTGTAGCAGATAGCTGTTAGGTGAGCCTCAAAACTGCTGCACTGAGCAAGATGGTGCAATGTTAAGGTACTAGATTCACTTTCAAGAGGATGGTGGTTCAAATTCTCTTTAATCAACCAGATTTAGGTTCCTCTAAAGGCAGAAACCAGAATGATTCCTTTCAAAAGGGCATGTTCACTTTCCATTTACATCTTTCCCCAATACAAGCTTGAACCCTGTGTCTATTGACCTTGCTGTTGATGGAAAATTAAACCCTAATCTTTCTTCTTTTAAGGCATTGGTCAGCATGAGAATTTCACCCTCCAGCTCTCTACTGTGCATCGTCTTTTTGTCAGTCCTGGTATTGTAATCACCTGTGGTGGTAATAAGTTTATGTCAATACTCCAGTTGGGAATCTTTGCTTCTCTCATGGCTGGTGCTCCCCTCTACTGCCACTGGCAAGGTTTGCTGAGCTCTCGTGGAAAGGGGAAAATTTTACTAGCTTACTCCACCTGGCAGTAGAATGGAGGCATGTCTTGTGTCCTTCTCCACTTAGACTTCTTGACATTGTCTGTGCTAACGGTGTTTGCCTGGTGATGACATGTTAGTATTGATGTTCCAGTGGTGACTCACTGCTTTGCTTGTGGCTAGTATCCTGCAAACTGAAGGGCATTGCTAGGTTATCCCCCTACCTTTGTAGGGCACAGGCATGTCACATGTCCTCCGTTTGGTCTTCTCAGCTTCCTCAGTGCTAGCTGAGTTGCCAGTTGTTTCCCAAACCTGATGTATTACTGTTTTATGTGGAGCATTTCCATATTCCACAACCAAGACAATCCCTGTAGAAGAGCCTTGATTACTGGGATATTTTTCTTCTGTTGCTCAGGTGTTGTGTTGATTTATTTGGCCACTGTCATACTGGTTTTCAGCCTTTACATTGATGAATGTCATTGTCTGTAGACTCAGGGAGATGAGGACTGTTTAACTGGGGAGAACTTCTATGACTTTGATGATAATGACATGGAAGATTACTGAAATGCCACGCAGTCTAAGAGTTTGCCACAGAACTCCAGTCAACCTTCCCTTGCCTTGGATGTGCAATGGAGGGACATGTGTTCACAGTTTGCAGTGGTCTTGCTCAGTGATCCTTCAGTCATTTGTCTGTTTCAACCATCTGTCTATGTGCACATTGCAAGCTATGTCATATTTAGCAAATTTGTCAAAATTTTTCTCAGTTGAGCTTCACACCTTGTTTCCATGACCTTTAGTCAGTCATCAGTAATTTGTAGTGTAGGTGTTGTGTACATAGTTCCGCGTAGTCAGCGCATACACAACTTTCCCACTAGAGCGCGCCCCGCTAAGCACAACAGTGCAGGCGCAGCGCTTGTCCGTCTCCGCACTACAAGATGGCACTGTCTTAGAGACGGACCAAATTCTGCTTCCGCCGATCCGCGTATTAATATGTAACGCAGCCAATGAGATTGCTGCTAACATAGAACCTTTTCTCCTCGCGGATCACACTCGTGCAGTGATACCTGAATGCTCGAGGTATTATAACGAGTGTACAGACCTCTGATTAGTCAGTCTGCATTAGTCTGCGTTTGTTTATACCAGTCTATATTCAAGTTTCAGTCTGCACCTAATAAGATTATCATGTTCCTGTACGTAGCCATGAAGATAAATGTATCGACACTTTGTCGAGTATCAGAGAGATGTGAGAGTAAGATAAACGTACCAAGACCAAAGGAACTTCAGACTGTCAATTGTAAATAGCATCCAGAATCAAGTTAAGTAAGGTTTATGAATTGTTATTATTTTAATAAATGTGTGTGAAAATTAATCAAGTTCTGTTTAAAGATGGTCACCGTCAATCTGCTACCCTCAGCGTGCAAGTGGCATTTCTATCGTCTGACCTAACGGCAGAAGATAAACATGCCACGATAAGACCACGAGACATATTGCTGACACTCGCCCACTTCGTTAGAGTGACAAGTCAAATAATCTGATGGTGTGTGTACCGAAGGTCTTCCAGTACACACACCACAGTAGGTTCATTGATAAGTTAACTCAGAGACTAGCACCACTGATGGTCCTGTCCTTTGAGCATCTTTCCATATCCAGCACTTAAGGCCTTATCCATACTGCATACAGAAAAGTGACAATTTGCTTTCACATCCAGCACAGTAAAAATAGCAATTTTGTTGAGCTAGTACAGCATTTGTCTATCTGCTCAGCTCTCCCCACTGAGACTGGCAAAATCACCTTCATTCCTGAATGCTCAACTGCTGTCCCCAAATCATGGATATTAAGCAGAGTCAGGTCTGATGCTGACACATCTTGCTGGATGACATGCTTGGTGTGCTCTATAGGATTTTTGTCAGATGACGTGGAAGGGCCACACAAGTATTCTTCTGTCCATTGTGTTGCAAAAACCATTTTGGCACAATTTGGGCATAACAATGTGAAGCATTTTCTTTCTGAAGGTTTGAGTTGGGTGCAGGTTGCTGTAGACAAACAAATGGGCACTTGGTTGGATGGTGGTTAACTATATTGCATGTAAGTGAGAAATGTTGGTAGATGTATCTGGCACCCCATTTCATCCTCCAGACAAGAATTATTCTTTTACCTGCCTGAATGGTTCTCTGCTGACATTGCCTCATGATTTTCAATATACTTCTACCCTGACATTAGTGTATACCAAAGCGGAATCAGGCTCATCAGTCCAGGTGACCGTTTTGCATGCTTTGAGTATTCAATGGCAGTGTTTATCAGCCCATACTAATCTTTGTGCTCCATGATAAGAATAGGTATATGTGTGTAGTGTTTGGCGCTGTATCCTGTAGCGACAAAATGGCTCAACATATATGTGTTTATACTCTGCAAGCCACTTCATGGTGTGTGAGGGAGGGTACTTCTTGTACCACTATCTTCCGCCCTTTCCTGCTCATTCACTAGTGACAAATGGGAAGAATGATTGTCACTAAAGCTCTGTATGAGCTCTGATTTGTCCGATTTTCTTGTTGTGATCATTTTACGAGATGTGGGAGAAGTAATAGGTCGCAAGACACTTGGCAGGACATATAGTCTAGGAATTTCAGTAGTACTCCTCTCAGTGATGTACAACTCCTCTCTTGTAGTGGCTGCCAGTGGATTTTTTTTATATGTCCATAATGCACTTGTGTCTAAAGCACTGCTCTTTGTTGGCTGTTCTCTATCTCTTCTGTTAATTCTATGTGGTAATGGCCCCAGTAAGATGATCAGTGCTGAAGAATTGGTCGAACAAGTGTTTTGTAAATTGTTTGTGCCGTGTACCTCTGATGCCCGATGTTCAGGCACGCCCACCACACAGCAATGCCCTGTGGGTTGCCATCGTGCCAGAAGCCTGCAGCCAACACTGTTTGACATCACTGTACCATCCGCTATGGTATGGAGGGCACCATGATCACTGGACACAGCCAGCATGACTTCGCATCTGCAAAGCCATGTGATGTCAGCCATTTCCAGGTATCCCTACACTGGACGGCCTATATAGGACTACTGCCTGCAGCTCTCCAGCAGTGTATGCCACCAAGTCTACCACCGAGTCACAGATACAGCACTACCAAATGAAGAGAATGCTAGTGCACCACTGATTGGGGACAACTGATTCCGACCTTGGAGTGTAATCGATTGTGACAGATTGCATGCTTTCTCTTGCATCTTTGTGGAACTATATTCACAGGGTGACAGTTATTATTATCAGATCAGTATAATCTCTTGTGTTCTTTGCAGAGATTCAGTTTCTGTTGTTCATGTTTCCTTGTTGCTTCTTTGTGCATGCACCATCCCACAACGGGACACATCATTTTGTTTCTTTAAGATTGTCCCGTGAATCTCAGCCTGGCATCTGCTTTTCCTACTACTTGCTTCAGAGTACTTAATGTCAATTTGGATTGTTACTCCTAGGTATTTTACTTTAGTTACAGTTTCCAGTGATTTGTCACCAATAGTGTAATCATACAATATTGGATTTTTTTACCCATTTATGCACAATAAATTTGATTTATTTAATTTCAGGGTACACTGCTAGTTCATGCACAAATTGTCAATCATGTGCAGGTCTTCTGACATTTCAGTCTTTGTATAGACAACCGCACCCTCCACAAATAGCTTCACAAAACTTTTAATGTTTTCTGCTAGATCATTAATATAAATTGTAGATAATAACAGTCGTATTATATTGTATCATGGTATCCACAAAATCAGCTTTACATCAGTTAATTTTGTTCCATTAAGAACAAAGTGTTGAGTTCTATCATCAAGGAAGTCCTAAATCCAATCACAAATAACGCATGAAAATCAAACGTGTTTCGTAATTCTACAATAGATTGATGTCATAGATATAAGCCTATGATTGTGCTAATGTGTCTGATGACTATTCTTGAAAATTGGAATGCCCTGCTCTGTTTTGCCAGTCAGTAGGTACCATTCGTTGCTCTTGTGTCCTGTGATAAACTGCTGCTTGAATGGGAGGAAGCTATTTTGAATAATCTCTGTAGAACCCCATAGGTATCTTATCTGGTCCAGCTGCCATTTTGGCATTTGTGCAAAGTTTGATTGAAAGGAGGAACCATATTATAATAATCCACAGTGAAACAATTTTGGAAGACTGAATTTAGTATTATTTCAACTTTCTTTCTGTCATTTTCTGTTTTGGTGCCAGTACGATCACTGACTGACTGAAAGTAAGATTTTGATCTGCTTACTAACTTTACTAACAAAAACTTATCAAGATTTTTAGTCAGACTGTTTGGAAAACTTATACTTTCAAATTCATTGAATGCTTCTTGCATTGCTCTTCTCACACCCATTTTTTGTTCATTAAACTGCTCATTTTCTCTTCATTCAGATTTGGTGTGTTTTGACTTTGCTTAAATTGGAGATGAACCTCTCTTTGTTTTTGCAGCTAATTTCTGACATGTCTGTTGAACCACATTTATTCAGCAAATACTGGTCTAAGGCATATTGAACAATTCTTTTGAATTTTATCCATTTGTTTTCCGCATCTTCATCCTCAGAGCTGATATTTTATGCTGACAACTCAGATAGCCTACAACTTGTATCCCATCACTGTTGCCAGAGAAAAATATTATCCTATTTTTTAAATGTTTTTTGTAATACATGTAGTCATTGATGCTATTACAGCCTTACGAATACTGACCCCCTCCTCTCTGTTACCTGATTCAAAATGTTCAGGTCTGTTAGTTATTAGGAGGTCTAAGACATTGCCCTAGCATGTTGGTGCTTTAACTATGTGCTTTATGTAATTTTCAGAGAAGAGGTTCAGAGTACTCTCACATGTTCCCATTCTCTTGCACCAGTTTTAATTGGATGACTACCATTCTATAGCCAGGAAGTTGAAGTTACCCCTATTACAGTCAGCTGATCAGGAAATTTACTCGGAATATTCTCAAAGTTGTCGCTGAAGCTCTGTGTCACTACAGCTCCTGATGCAGATGGCCCATAGAAGCATTCAATTACCAAGTTTGATTCATATTTGATTCTTAACTCAACCCAAAGAATTTCACATTCAGAATCTGTAAAAATCTTACAACTGTACTACACTATCGTCCTTTATAATAATAAATGCAGTGCCATCATGTGCAATATACTTTCCTATCTGAATTTAGGATTTCATTTTTGCTCACTTCTGATTTCAGCCAATTTCTATTCCTAATACCATGTAGACATTATTACTTTTAATAAGTGAGACTAGTTTCAGGCCTTAACATGGACGTTCACACTGTGTAATAACAACACCTTAAAATGTTTTCTCTTTGCAATCTCCAAGGTCAGAGTTCTCCTCTGATAGAAATGTGGCTAACCTGTTTCCAGTTTTGACGCACATTTCATCATTAACCCTAACCCAAAAAATGAATCCTTCCCCGTGCACACCACACATACCCTGCTACCCTATTAAGGGGGTTCTATAGTTGTTCACCAAATACTGGAGATTGAGAAATTCGCATCTGAGATTGTCACAGAATACTCTGAGTGTCTGGTTTAGACCTTCCATTTGACCCCAAACCAAAGGACCACAACCGACTCTGGGTATGATGCTGCAAATGATAAACTCTGTGTGTGATGCAAGCTACCTTCACCAATCCAGCAAACTTCCTGAAGGAACCCATCTTGGCCTCAGAGCCCTGGGGATAAGTGTCATTCATGCTGACATGAGCCACTATTTACAGCATGTTGCACCCGTTGCATTCAGTATCTGCTGGCAGAGCACCTCCACTTCTCAGACAAGACCTCTCAGAAGGCACACTGAGCCCACACTGGCCTTTTTCCTGATCTACCTGATATTTCATTGAGGGACTCAATACCCATCTAACAGAGCTCTCAGTGACCCAGAAATCCACCCTCTTTGTTTGTCCAGACATAGCTAGAAAATTGGCCACTGGTCTAACAGACAAGGCATTCTGTGCTTCATCAGATGTGTTATGAACATTGTTTAGTCCCTTGTACATGTTTCTTTGGTGTAAGGGGAGCAGCCATACTGCCAGTTCCCACTTGCACTTTCTGCCCCGAAATATGTGAACCCACCACTGTCCACCATTCACCCTTGAGTGGAGAAAAAGCTGTTCAGATGGCGCACGTCAGGAGACACTGTGACATTGGGGTTTCCAGGGGATTCCAGCAGCACAAGAGGTGTTGCTGCCTTTGACACTGGTGACCCAACTTCATCACAGATTAGGGCAGCAGAAGAGCCTGTTGACCAAGACCAATGCAGCTTCTAGGTGTTTGTGGACAGCAGTCAACTCACCTTGCATCAACACAGAACAAGCGCAGTATCAGTGCACTTCGTAGTATGTAAAAGCTATATAAAATCACAAACAAATTTACTAACCAGTCAGTCAGGGACTTGTGGAAAAAAATAAGGGAACTACAAAGGTTACATAATTCAAGTAAATAAAGCGACACTGTCCCTCACAGTGATGGAAAATTGCACTCAAATTTAACTCACTCTACACTAACAATAAACAAATGGCAGTCATTTACAACGAAATAAATAACACAACCAAAAACAGATAAATAAGCAGATACTCTTAACTTCTACCCAGAAGAATGCAAAAATATTACTAAACTAAATAATGTATATGAATAGTGAGCTGCTGGTGTTAAGCTCCACACTGCTCTGACTTGAGCTTTACGTGGTTTGGCTGTCCATCAGTTGACATCCAGCATTGAATTAACAAGTGATTTCCTGTACTGTGGCTTGTTTATCCATTTTTATAATCTATGATCACTGATTGCAAGCCCTGTCCTCAGTATCTTGTTGCCCACAGCTGTTAAACCAAATCAAAGTACTCACATTACTTCCTTGACATGATGACATTTGAAATGCACAGTGACTGCACAACCCCGGAATTGGGTGTGTCCATGCTTTTAACTCTAAAAATTTGGCCAGGATGGAATGTGCTCATACTATACATCTTATACGTCCTGCAACTACCCAGCACGAGGTGTGATAGCATCCCATTGATGTGATGAAACTATTCCATTTGCTCTGGTGATGAGTATTCTCTCCTACACAATGACTATCTCTAATTCAGTTGATCATATGTATTTTAACCGCATGTAACACCTATCCACCTTCGGTGTTCTGATTTCCTGTCACATCCCAGATTGTTCATTTCCACATGATTGCTCCATGATGATAACCTTCCAGGAATTCCTTACCTTCTACTTTACCTCATTTTCCTTACCAAGGCCCCTTTCCAGTAAGAAAATCCTTATTATGGATGAAGGAGAAACCATCTGCAGTCTCAAAACTTTATGACCACACCTTTTTTGCTGCAGAGAGAAACTCCACTGTTATTGTGATGAGCCATAATTATTACATGGCAGAAGATCTCAGTCAACTATTTTACACATTGACATATAAACCCTTTTATAGAATCCCGTCCCAGAAGTCCAACATGACCTTGAGTGCCTGCTCAAATCCTAAGTTCCATTATGTACCGACTATTCAGTACATTTATTGTGTGGTGATTGGTTATTTTTATTTATTCTATTGTGTATATTCCACCAAGGCTTTTCTGATACTATAAAAATTCTATACTTACTGAAGTTTTTGTAATTTAGTTCTTACTTGTAGAAAACCTAATACATGAAATAGGTTAGAACTATGAAGCATTTATTGAAAAAGATGCTGTAGCCATTCAGCTCTAGTAGTTTACAGGAAAACATTACTGAAGTGGAAGCACTGTGTTACATTTTGTGCAGGTTGGCATTTCAGAAAATTGTGTTTGGATTTATATGCATTTTCACAAAGTTCTTTTGGCTGAAAGCACATTGTGTGCCAAGGGAATTGATTGTTTATTCTTAGTGTACCATAACTGCCCAGGTATTGTTGCATACTGGAATGGTAATGATGCAGTAGTGTAGTTCCAACAGTTGTTGCATGTTTGGAAATATTTGTGATGCTTTACTTTGCTGAGGTCAACAAGTAAAAGCCCTTCGGTAGTACTTGTTTTCACTTCCAACTGGTCTTGGATTTTATATAATTTTTGGCTATTGTGGCATTTTCAGGACTATCTGCACTTTGGGAACCTAATGCAGTTTCCATGTTCATTCAGAACTTTTTTTGAGTGCAAGATTACTTACTTTCTTTCATTTTTTCTCTGAGTGGTACATTTTATATTAGTTTGGGAAGAAAGAAAGCTGAAATACTATAGAAACAAGCCATGTTGGTGTTTTGGTTGCTTTTCCTAAACTCTGATAATGTTTAATTTATCCACTTGTTTTCTTTGTGATATACTTATCTCCCAAGCCATCCACTATAAAAAAGGTCCAGACATCTATGATATGTAAAAACAAATACTGCTAATAATAGTATGAGGAACAACAACTCGTGCAATTGAGCTGTGCTTGCAGTATTCACAATGCCATCATTCTCATGGCAGTCTTTGGTAGGAAATAAAAGCCCTATGCTGTTACTATGAGAAGATGTGAATGTAGCACTCTTGATATTGCACTTCGAGTTTTTGCACTGACATTCTAGGAAAGAAAAATGTGAATTAAGTGACTGTAGTGGCAGCTAGTGACAGTGAATGACTAAATGGTATTGTGGCTTTCAGCACATAATGACTTTTCATCTGAGGAGGCATTGTGGAATGAAGATAGTATTGGTGACAGGAGTGAACTATAATCATAATGTAGTAGATATAGGAAGGTACAACACTAGAACATTACACTGAGGTGACAAAAGTCTAGGAGACCTCCAAATATCATGTTGGACTTCCTTTTGCCCGATGTAGTGCAGCAACTTGATGTGGCATGGACTCAGCAAGTTGTTAGAAGTCCCCTGCAGAAATATTCAACAATGCTGCCCCTGTAGATGTCCAGAATTTCGAAAGTGTTGCCAGTGCTGGTTTTTCTGCACAAGCTGACCTCTAAATTATGTCCCATAAATGTTCAGTGTGATTCATGTCGGGTCATCTAGGTGGCTGAATCATTCACTAAAATTGTCAAGAATGTTCTTCAAACCAGTCACAATCAATTTTGGCCGGTGACATGACATCGTTGTTTTGGAATGTGAAGTCCATGAATGGCTGAAAATGGTCTTCAAGTAGCCAAACATAACTGTTTCCAGTCAATGATCAGTTCATTTGGACCAGAGAACCTAGTCCATTCCATGTAAATACAGCCCACACCATTGTGGAGACACCACCAACTTGAACCATGGCTTGTTGACAACTTAGGTCCATGGCTTTGTGAGGTCTGCAGCACACTTGAACTCTACCATCAGCTCTTACCAACTCAAATTGTGACTCATCTGTCCAGGCCACAGTTTCCAGTTGTCTACGGTCCGACTGGTCTGTTCACGAGCCTAGGAGAGGCACTGCTGGTGATGTCATTCTGTTAGCGAAGGCACCTGCATCAGTTGTCTGCTGCCATAGCCCATTGACACCAAATTTTGCCATGCTGTCCTAACGGATTCATTCAATGTGTGTCCCACATTAATTTCTACAATTATTTCATGCAGTGTGGGATCCCCCCCCCCCCCCCCCCCCCCCCATTGACAACTCTACGCAAATGCCGCTGCTCTCAGTTGTTAAGCTGTTAAGTGAAGGCCGTTGGCCACTACACTGTCCATGCCGAGAGGTAATGCCTGAAATTTGGTATTCTTGGCACACTCTTGACACTGTGCATTTTGGAATATTCAGTTCCCTAATGATTTCCAAAATGGAATGTCCCATGTATCTAGCTCCAACTACCATTCTGCATTCAAAGGCTGTTAATTCCTGTCATGCAGACATAATCATGTCGGAAACCTTTTCACATGAATCCCCTGAGTACAGATAACCGCTTTGCGAATGCACTGCTCTTTTATAACTTATGTATGCGGTACTACCGCCACCTGAATATGTGCATATCGCTATCATAGGACTTTACCTATAGAGGCAGCATGACTCAGTATTTATGAAGGCACTTCCAATGACATGTTGATTCCATGACATGTCAAATTGCTGCACAATGCTGAGCAAAAGAGATCCAATGCAGTACTGGGAGGTGTCCCATGACTTGTCACCTCAGTGTAGTTTCTGCTGGTTTCTTGCCAGCATATGACTGCTGGAAGAGGGGGTATGGTGGGCACGAAAGGGTATAGGAAATGTCCTGATGGGCTGAAATTACTTGTTGTACTTACTCAGATTGCTCAGTCAGAAGATTGCTGCCTTTTATGAGCAAGTATCTAGAATTGAATTGTTTCTAAGACTCACTTGTAATCTGTCGGAAAGTTTGAATATACTGTTATGTTTTCTACAGATATATTATCTCAAGGAAAGAGGAGTTGAACTTATGACTGTATCAAACTATGGCTTATGTCTGTTGCAAAAACATATAAAGGACATCAAATGTGCACTGAAATACTTTCATAATATGAGACAAACTGCTATCTATGAACGCAATGACTCCTGAGAAGGGCACTTGTGAGAAGACAGACGTGATATCCTGTCCTCAAGCTCCCATGCTGCATTCAAATGGGACTCACCCATATACTTTGAAGATATTGCAAAATTTCATGATGGTGGAAAATCCAAGTTGAAAAGTATGCAGCTCTAACAATAATAGCCTATCAAATTCTTTAATGCAGGAGTCATGAGCAAATGAAATACATTCACAAAATTAGGGTTATATTCAGCAAGTATTTTCTTTTTTTTCTGTTATGGGTGAAGAATGGAATGCTCACACCCAAACCTAGATGCAACCAGTGAGACTTTGAATGGTTTACTTGAGTGTTATGGAAGGTAGGAACCAAGGAAGACTAGATAGGTCAGCAATTAGAAATGACAGAATTTTGGGGGAGGAAAGCAACAAACTACAGGAATGGAGAGAATGTAAGAGGATGCAGGGAACAGCAGCATCTGTTATAAGACTGGTTTGTTCGGGAGTAAAATTGAGGGTAAATAAAGTACATTATGGGGAAAAAGGAAAGGGATAGTGGTGAAATGGAAGTTTTTGTTACTGCAGGCCCAAAGGATATTTGCAACTGAGACCAAATGGGTATTTCAAGAAAGTGAATGTACTGATGAGATAGTGAGCCTACTGTGACAGGCTACATCCACGTTTCTGAAAACTATGGTAAAGAGATGGACAGTGTAGACATTGTTAGTGGTAGACAAGTTAAATCTTTGAAAGTGATGCAAAACTGTTTGCAGAAAGTAAGGGAAGGTTATATAGGGTCTGAAACTGAAACAGGCAATACTCAATTTTATATGAAAACTCTCTGTTGCTTGGGGGATGAATAACAATAGGTTCCAATAGAGCAAACAGATATGGCAACAACTCTGACAAAATCACTGTAATTGACTTTAAGGTACTGTTGAATGTGGTAATTTCCAAAAGGATGAAGGTCTTTATTGGAGTCAACCTTGCGAAGGGATGTAAATAATAATATTGTGAGTGTGGGATGGACATTTATGATTATTTCTTAATTGTTATGGAAATAATGATTTGATGGTATAACAGGTAAAGTGATAGTGCATGGCAGCACACAATTCATCAGTGAACAGTGTGGGGGCTTGACCTGTGTAGATGTTGTTTATGTCTGACAGCAGTTTAAGGTTATGATGGGTATGGGACTATGTGTCATCTCTCACATGCTTTTCAAGGAGCAGATGGTAAGTTTGAATAGACACTCCACCTAACCAATGATGATTTTAATGTACGTAGTATTTTAATAACTTGGGTGGTTGCTGTGCAGCTATAGTGTATTAAATTGTAGATACTACTTGTTTTGTAATTTCAGGGGAATACGATGCAAGGATGCGTGTTCTTATTCGTCATGTTGCTGCTGAGCTTATGGTTCCCCAACAGATTGTTGATGAGTGTGAGGAAGCTGTTGTCGAGTGCTTTACTGAAGAGTTCAGAGGAATGTCTGAGTATGTACACTGTTGCATTCTGTTAGTTTAATTATGATAATGTTCGGCTTTTTTTTATTTTTTAGTTTAATGTTGCAGCAGTTAATCCAAGTAAGTTGATTGTGGATGGAAAAGATTTATAGTATAAGTTCCTGAAATAGTAGTACTCTCTGTTCACAGTGACAAAAATGAAACCTGTATGTTTACGAGGGTAATCCCAAAAGTAAGGTCTCCTATTTTTTTGTAGGTACATAGACCTGTTTATTTCTATAGTGGTTTACATCAGTTTACAGCTTGAACATTTAGCTATTTTTCAACATAATCACATTTTCTGTCAATGCATTTTTGTAGACACTGTGGCAGTTTTTGTGTGCCCATGTCATATCAGCTTACCGCCCTGATAGTCACTGGGCGCCAAGTCAGGACTATAGGGTGGGTGGATGATTATTTCCACTGAAACTGTTGCAGGAGAGCAACAGTTTGCCGAGCAATGTGTGGGCGAGCGTTGTCATGGAGAATGTGTACGCCCTTGTTCAACATTCCTGTTCTCTGGTTCTGAATTGCCCGTTTGAGTTTTTTTCAGAGTCTCACAGTACCTGTCAGCATTAATTGTGGTCCCAGTGATTCAGCTCCAACGTCGAGGTGAAAGAAGAGGTTCATAACTTTCTAAACAGCATGGTGGCAAGCTGGTATGACATGGGCATACAAAAAACTGCCACAGTGTCTACAAAAATGCATCAACAGAAATGGTGATTATGTCGAAAAATAGCTAAATGTTCAAGCTGTGAACTTACGTAAACCATCGTAGAAATAAACAGGTCTATGTACTTACAAAAAAATAGGAGACCTTACTTTTGAGATTACCCTCATATTTTACAATAACACAAATAAATTATACCATTCACATTATTAAGGATCTGTCAGAGCATGTTAGCATGCAACCTTTTTTTAAACCTTGAACTGTGTCCTTATCTGTGACAAGTTTCAGAAAAAAATAAGTGCAGTGCAGTGGACAGAGCCGGTGTAAGGCTCAAGTGACCCAAGCCACCACTTGGGGTAACAGGCTGAGAGAGGCTGCCGGAGGGGCCCCAACTGTAAGTTTTCCATGCAGGATGTATCACAGTTAGTAATTAAAACTGCCACGGGTGAAAGCGTACAGGGAGGGGGGGGGGGGGGGGGAAGAGAGAAGAGGGGAGGGCACCAAATGATAAGTCTTGGGTGGGAAAATGTTCTTGAACTGGCCCTGGTTGAGGAGTTTACTACGGCCATGTTCTCACATTATGACTGAAGGCAAAGTAGGTGCCTCTGGAAATAGTTTTGAACCATAGAAGCAATGAGTGCAGATATGTGTGGACTTTTTTGCAGCATTAGTCTCATTTATTTTGTATTAATTTTTATAGATGACATTTTCTGGGAAAGTGCAAAACACATCTTTTGAAAATTAACTGCTTGCTACCACTTAGGTGATAGATTTTGGTGAAACTTGTCACAGTGCAATAACACAAGTTAAGATTGAAAAACTGTCATCTACTAATATACCTTGACAAATAGATACCTAAAAATGCAGGCATGCATGGTTTTTTTGTGTGACAATAGTAGATTAGTTACCTGCTGCTCTGCACATTTCAAAATCTGTTGAATTATTTGAACCCGTCTAACAACAGGTTTGCAAAAATATTATGTTTTCTCAGAATTCACCTACACATCTCACTGTTTCTTGATTTGCAGTTTTTTAATATAAAAGTTATCTGTCGTAAATAGCAGTCACAATAAGTGTTCATGTTGCAGACTGCATGCCATATGAGGAGAGAGAACAGTTATAAGTCTGGTGACATGTCTGGGAAGGTAGAGGGAAAAGTGTTTGAACATATCCACATGGACTTAGTAACAACAATATACAAAATTATTCCTGTGTGTCATTCTGTATTTTGTGTGTTTTTCAGAATAAAAGCTAAAACTAGTTTGAGTATAACAATCAAAGTGTATTGCATTAGTGTGGACACAAATTGCATATTGTTTTCTGGCATACACTGATCAGCCCAAGAGAAGAGATGAATTGTATGGTGGTGATTCTGGACAATCAGTAATCAAAGATTTATGAAATGTATTATGTTATATGTCTATAAAAAGAAAGACCATAGTACATTTAATGAATAATTATGTATGAGAAAGCTTTGTGCACAATAGGTGTAACATATTTTTTCTTAAGGGCACAAAACTGCTGAGATCATAAATATCCAGTGTGACATTTATTGTTGACTAAAAACAAATCCAAAAACAATTTTTCAGCAAAGACCAGTGAGAAGGGCATCATGTCAGTCATGCCAGAGAATTTCAATCAAATTACAGCCTCTACCAGTCAGGATACAACTCCTTATCTTCAGAGAAGAATTTATGTAAGGAGCAGTTAGCACTTCAGTTTGACCAATAATGAAATTAACAACCAAGTCATTATGAAATCTACAACACCATGTTGCAGAATCTCACCAATTGTGCTAAATGAGTCCGAAATTTTTGGGCCATTTAGGAAGAGTCCTGTTGATTTTGTGACTTGCTTGATTACCACTTCATGCCAGAAACAAGAGTGTAAAAAAGTCAGGTTTGAAGTGGGTGGCCGTGAAGCAGAAAGGGAGAAATCAGTTTTATCTTCCAGGAAGGCTGTGACTAGTGTTTCCTAGAATGTTTTTTATTTTATTTATATATTCATCCAGGGATCATCTTACAGTGCTATAGGATTTGTTGCCATAATATAATGAAACATCTAATTCAAAATATATGTATATGTAGAATATTTAAGTGTGTTTTTGTGAGGATAAGACAGGTAGTTGTTTGAGGCCTTGCTGAAAGAATTGTGCAAACATTTGCCTGAAATGATTCAGAAAACCTAAATCGGGATGACCAGATAGAGCCAACTCCATCTTCCCTAATATGTGAGTGTGTTAACAAACGCACTACCTCAAAACAAGAGTCTGTCACTGCACCCACTATTGACACAGGTGACTCTTGGACCACAGACATCCTGTTATGCCTCTTGCTCTCCCTCCAGTCTGTTCAGATAACTGACTCCACTCAGACAAACACGCAACCCCAAGCATTGGCAGAAATGTGGAAACATAAAAACACAACATATTACCATTCCTTAGACAATGATGAAGCTTGTTGGCATTCAGAACAGCTTCCAGTGATATCAGACTGGATAAATGTAGGTCCTGTATGGTTTTCAAGAGAATTTTATACCATTCTTCCTTCAAAATAATGGCAAGTTTAGGTAATGATGATGGAGGTGGTGGATGATTACACACCCTCCTCTCCAAAGTAGACCACGAAGGCTCAGTAATTTTGAGATCTGATGAGTGGTGGCAGGGGGGATGCGATAATTCATCCTTGTGCTCACAAAACCAGTTCTCTATGATGCAAGCTGTGTGAACAGGGGGCCTGCCATTTTGGAACACAGCATCGCCATTGAGGAATGAACATTGTATCGTGGGATGGACCTGTTCAGCCAAAATGGTCACATAATCATTGGCAGTCCAGGGAATACTATGATATGGCTGCCCAAATAATCACCAAACCCCTACTTATTTCACTCATGGGACATAAACTTGGCCAGAAGTTTGAAACAGTGCGAAACAAGGATCATCTGACCAGATGACATTCTTCCATTGCTTCGTAATTCAGGTTTTATGGTTTTGGCACCGTGTTTATCTGTTATGGGTATTTGCATCACTGATGAGTGGTTTTGGAATTCCAGTTTGCTGTGCAGTTTCTTGCGTATGGAGCTCCCTTCAGGTTGTTTTGGTTCTGACAGGATTCACGAGTGTGACATTCAGTTCAGCAGTGACTTGTGCAGCTGTTGTCCTCTTACTTTTTGTCACTATCCTCTTCAATAACCATCCACCACAGTCTGTCAGCACACACATTATTTCGCGTTGTGACTTAGCAGATGTTCCCGCTTTCCCAGTATGCGGTATAACTTTTGGTACAGTACCTCTTGAGGCAACAAACACTTCAGCTACCTTTGTTATAGAAGCACCCATGATATGAGCACCAACAATTTGCATGTTTATATTCACTTAGGTCCAACATAATGCACTCAAGACTACACAGAACACTTTTCTGACCACATGTGACACTTGCAATGTGTTGAGGACATTGCATTTCTCGTAGTGTTTCCATATGTTTGTCTGACCTCCGTATATCTCTTTCCATCCTGGCCCACGCGATCATGCGGGTTCAGTTTTAAATTAGTTGTGGCTCAACTACATCATTTTTCTGTGTCACTCTGGACTGCAACAGTTGTGTGAGTTCCCAGCTTCCATATGGCAGCTGCCTTGTGTAATATTGTGACTGCCATAGTGCAACAGGTCATTTTAAACTTCAATGAGAAGACAAAGCTTTGTGTCGCCAAGATAAATACAATTTGTTTTCCCATATTTGGTTATTTTAAGGCAATTCCTGCATTATTCTAGACTGAGAATGTTTCTTATAACATATGTAAGGTGTCTAAGTAAACACATGCATGACATGCTAATTTGATTTTGTATGTGTGTTTATTTTGATTAGCATGATCATGTTAGCAATTTCTTGAACAAACTGTCACCATGAGGATTGTTTCAGTATTTTTGCTTGATTCTACAAGTCATAACATGTGGAAATTGCTACACATATCAGATAAAGGTGTAAGAAATTTGTTCTCAGGGTGTAAAAGCTTTGCATTGTGACCATGTGTTGTAATGCAATAGGGTGTTGTAATTTCCCCTTTCCCTATTAACCACTACTCTGAGTTTTCTAAGGAATCTTTAATTGTGTAGTATGCATTACAGCTGAAGTATGTTTTTTGATAGAAAATGCAGTTTTGAGTTTTTTTGTTTGTCTTTCCGTGGTAAATACCAGGTGGTTATAATTAAACTTTCCCTATTTAACACGTTATAAGATGGAAACTAATTACTGTACAAGTACCGAACTTAATAGCATTAATGTCCAGAGTATGGGGTGCACGATTTCCATGCATCACAGCACCATTGTTGAGTTCAACTATGGCCACCAGGTGCTCTGATCAGTCATCGTGATTCATACTCACACACACCTGACCAGTTGCATTGCACTTGTTGACATGTCAACATGAGCTTGGACAAAAGGAGTAGGGCACTATTGGTGAAACTCTATTATCAAAATGAGAGTAATGCTGAAGCTGCACTTTGAGAATATCGCTGGCTGAAAGGATTACAGAAGGGTCATCTTTCTCCATGTGCTGTGTGCACAGCATGATGAAGAAGTTCGAATCAACAAGAGAATTGGACGTCGTTCCGGGAAGAGGCTGATGACTGGTTGCACCACAGGTGGCTGATGAAATCGCTGTTGCTATGGCGGACAGTGCTGCATGCAATTTCCGATCATCAGGCAGTTCACATGGTGTGTCATGACAGTTGAATATCCTGTGGTCCAATGTACACGAGGTGCTTCGAACCATTCTCAAACGGTATCCATACAAGATCCGCGTCATACAGCAGCTTGCACCACAGGACACACGACAACATGTTGACTTCACCCTCCACTTTCTCGCAAGGACTGAAGTTGATGAGGGCTGGCCCTGGACCATCCTATGGACAGGCGAAGGTAATTTTTCTTTGATGGGTGAGGTGAACACATGGAATTGCTGAGTGTGGGGATTTTCACCTCCAGTCACTGTGCATGAAGTTCCTCTGTATGATGAACGTGTCACTGTATGGTGTGGCTTCACAGCTAGGTCCATCATTGGCCCATTCTTTTTTTGAATAGGTTGGCACTCAAGGACCAAAGACATGCAGTGTGACTGGCCATCATTACTGCAATATGCTTTGCCAGCATGTCGTACCCACCCTACAGGTGAGAGACGCATTGAACTCAACAGTTTCCATGCAAGATGGGGCCTCAACGCATGTTGCTTGTGAAGTTCACCTGCTTCTCCAAAACACATTTGGAAGTGATCAAAATATCAGTTGATCGTTTCAAAATGCTTGGCTGGCACGATCACTTGATCTCACTCCCGGTGGTTTCTGGTTGTGGGGCTACCTGAAGGACAGGGGTTACCAGGGGAACATTCATACATGTGCTGATATGAAGGTAGCATACCTATGGATATGCTTCATTCTGCTGTTCAGAATGCAACCCTGCACTTTCAGACTCTTCTGGACACTAATGGGTGCTATATTGAACCCCTTTTGTAGCAGTAATGGTACCAGTATGTAATGGTATGATGTACCATAGCAGCACATTAAAAGCCTTTCAGTTGATTCTGCATTATTTCTCTTCTCCATGCCCGTGAAAATTATGCTACCAAGTTTGGTACTTCTATGGCAATTAGTTTCTGTGTTACAATGTGTTAAATAGGGAAAGCTTAATTTTAACCACCCAGTACAAATGCAAATTAGCTCTTGGACCATGAATCAGTATGGTGTGTAGCTAAATTCCCTTTACAGACTTCAATGACAAGTTCCTTACACAAAAAAAGGAAAACCTGTCTTGTAAACATGGGCTGGAAAATGAATACCTTAAGAGCTATGACCACTTATTCATCTTTGATACTCTGAAACACATCTCTTTGACTGCAAGCTCTTTACTTTCCATATTTTGGGAGGAGGTAGTATGGACCAAAACAAGGAAAAAAGTTCATTAAACATTGACTCTAAAATGAATACTTCGCACACTTTAAGAACTATGAGCAGTTGCTCATCATCATTACTGTGAAACACACATCTTCTATTGAATAAGTGCTCATAGGCGTTTTTTCTTATTGTGGTGTAAGGAACTCTGTCCTCAAAGTTACGCTCTGTATAGAATTATTAGTTTGACACTTGGCTATGTTTTCCCTGATATGCACAAAAGGGTTACATGAAAGAGAAACTTCTTATTGATTATTTTGCAGAAGGTGAAACAGTAACTGGGAAAGACTAACTACACAAGTGTTCCTGATCAGCTGGAAGAAAAATGATAGAGATGAGTCCTGTATTGTGAAAGAAAAGAATGCCCTTTCATGAGAATGAATCACAAACCCAGAAGGGTGCCACAGTATCAAAACTGAGAGATCTGAAGTAAAAATTTTTGAAATGTCCGTACTGTTAACCAGAGTTGGCACTTATATCTGAATGATCAGAAATTTGTGGTTGGAGAAGGTTTAGAGGTCGTGGAATTTGGATACCTTGCAGAATCACTTTTCATGTTGGGAGCTCCTCACTGGAGAAATACTGGAAATAGTGGATTGGGTGAAGAAGGGCCATTCTTTTTACAGTTGTTCATTACCAGGCTCAGAAAATTTCATTATGCCCTCATGCATAAAGGCTTTCAAAGCACAGAAGCTGCATTGGAGTTGTTGTGGTCTTCAGTCCTGAGACTGGTTTGATGCAGCTCTCCATGCTACTCTATCCTGTGCAAGTTTCATCATCTCCCAGTACCTACTGCAGCCTACAGTTAGTTGGAGTTAGACATATGAATTAGAAATGATATGTTTTAGGTGGAAACAACCATGTTTTGTCCACCTGGCAGAACAAAAAAATGAACATGGGTACTAAGTTACTAGTAATGTCTGAATTGCAACTTGTCCTCTCTTAAGTCTCAAGTCTTTAGGGATGTAAAAAAAAAAAAAAGAACAGTGAGAATTTTAAACTGCATTTATACTGTACATCAGTTCTCTATTGTTGCTTGCTTGTAAAATGGCAGGGTTCATTATAAAATGAGACTTCGTTCCTAATCCAGTGGCATACCATAGATTGTCAGTGCTGTGTATACACCAGCATGTTCTGCAGTCAATTTTCTCATTAAGATGAAACCATGTGTCCAACCCTACACATTTGTGAGAACTGTTTTAGTAATAATTGTGTTGGAAGTCATGACTGTCAGGCACATGTGGGGGAAAATGTAACTAAAGACGCTATAGTCACAAGATATTTATCATACTCTGAAGCTACAAAAATACAGATAACTAAAATTATGTTTAACAGGAAGGATTGCTCACTGTAGAGTTAAAAAATGAATCCAGCATTCTTTTTCTTGCAACTGCATTGCAGTGGTTAACTTGCAATAAAATCAAATCAAATGCAGTACTTTGTGTAGGTGGCGTTGGATAGCTTTTAGATATTTAAGAAACATAACTGCATACTTAAACAATAACTACACCCATGTAATTATACAGTGAAATTTCGTCAAAGTCAGATGTCTAGTTGCAGACAAGTATATTTCACAAACAACATGTTGACACCTACAGCACACATAGAAAAGTTAAGAAATTTGGCTGCTGCCATTTCATCTCCTCCATCCCCATTATCGAAAAATGTGTAAGGAAGAGCTAAAGTACTTTAAGGACTAGTGTGAAGACATCAGATTGTGTTTCACTAGTCTTGCGTGGAAAAATAGGTGAAAATAAAAGTACAAATGACTTTTGCTTGGGGAATCAGTATGATCCTTTTACAAATGCTAAAAATGCTCACTGTCACAGGATCCTACCCCAAAAAAAGATATGGAGGAAAACAAAATAAAATCTCACTACTACATGTGCTCCTGTTTTGCTAAGGAATGTAAATGGGATGAAGGAACAGGTGAAAGAACTCATTCTTGTAACACAAGGTGCACCCTTGTGCTTGTGTTTACAAGAAAATATGTTTTAAATTATTTTACATGTGTCTGTAATGACTTTATGCAGTCCGCACAGAGACGACTACCATAACGGAAATAATACCACACCTCAGCTCTCCCCGCACCACCAACTGAATAGTTGTGGCTGTGTTGATGCAAGTGCATCACAAGGGTGGATATTCCCCATATCTGTACTCTCATGAATAAATAAACTATGAAGCTTTCACAAAACTAACTGTACAGATCTCCTGCCCATTCCTCCTATGTGTGAATTTTAATGCACTAAAATGCTGACATCCTCCAAGCCAGAGCATGGAGTGTTAGATCCCATTATCTGGTGTGTTGGTTACAAAATTTAAAAAGAGATGTAGATGTGTTGAGGGTCGATACAATGAGATATTTCCAGAGGCAGATGAAGACTCTGACCATAATCTGTTGTATATAAGTTACAGATCAAAACTGAAGAAACTGGGAAAGGTAGGAAATTAAGGAGAGAGGACCTGGATAAATTGAAAGAACCAGAAGTTGTTAAAAATTTAAAAGGGGGCATAAGACAACAGTTGACAGAAAGTGGAGAAAGGTATACAACAGAAGATAAACAGGTATCTTTGAGAGATGAAATAGTGAAGGCAGTAAAGGCTCAAACAATATTGAATTTATCTGATGAAAGGCTTTGAGAGATGAAATAGTGAAGGCAGTAAAGGTTCAAACAATATTGGATTTATCTGATGAAAGGAGAAAATATAAAGTGGGCAGAAGGGTATACATACATCTGAAAACTGAGAATATTGTAAAGGTCAAAATGGCAAAGTAGGAATGGCTAGAGAAGAAATACAAAGCAGAAGTAGTATCCATGACTATGGGAAATATAGGTGTGACCAAAGGAAAAATAGAGAGAGGTTTGGTGGAAACAGAAGAATCATGATTATTAAGGGATCAAATGGCCAGCTAGTACTAAATAAAGAGTGGAAGCCTGGAAGGTGAAAGGAGGAAGTAGTACATAATAGGATACCTATACAAGGGAAACAAATTTGAAGACAGTATTACAAGAAGGGAAAAAGAGTAAATAAAGATTATTTGCAGGATGTGTACTGCTAAAAGAATTTGACAGTACACTCAAAGATGTAAGTTGAAATGAGGTCCATGAGATAAATGCCATTCCCTTGGAATTATTTAAATTGTTGGAAGAGTTAGCCATGACAAAACTTTCCCACCTGGTATGCCAGATATGAGACAAATGAAATACCTGTACTTAAAGGAGGCTAAGAATTCCAGTCCAAAAAAAGGCAGATAGTGACAGGTGCAAATATTACTGAACTAAGACTTGGTTGCTAAATAATGACACTAATTATTTACTGAAAAATCTGACCTGAGGCAAAATCAGTCTGAGTTCCAGAGAAAGATAGGTTTAAGAAGGCAAATATGTGTTCATACCATTTGTAGATTTTCCAAAAATTTTTGAAAACCTTATCTTGAATATTTTCTTTGAAATTCAGAAGGTACCAGGGGCAAAACAAGGGAAGGTAAAGGATATCTACAAAATGTGCAGAAACCAGACTGCAGTTACATGAATCAGGCATGAAAAGGAAGCTGTATTTGAGAAGGGAGTGTGACTGTGTCATAGGGTGTCCTAATAGTAGGTTACACTAGGTACGCAGAAATGGAGAGACTTGCCCAGAATAGACTAGTGTGAAAACTTTCATCAGAATGAAGACCACAACAACAATAATATGCTTTTGGGCTCTGCTGCCACCTGCTCTAGGTGCTGAGATATTGGGAGCCTGTTGAGCCTATCAGCAGGTGTCTTTTGAACATGGGCCAAATCCTACTGTGTAGTACTGGTAGAGGATATTATCACCAGCATCTTGTTACCCATGTTTATTTGTTGTAGATGTGTACAGTATATCCCACTGATGATGGGCTGTATGCCAGATTACTGGTCTGTAAAATAAATGCTTTTGAAGTTCAGCTCAGGGTGTACAACAAAATGTCCTCTGTCAAAATAATCAACACAGTTCAGAAGCCAGTCAGTTCCATTTTCAGTCAGGAACAGGCCTCTGGCTCTGTGAACTTTCAAGTGCACATCAACTGCTATTGAGACTTCCAGTTGAGTTGGATACAGTGCCATTGTGTTATTAAGGAGAACAAGATGAGACTATGGCAGGAATTCCAAAACTTCATAAATTATTCCACAAAGTCTTCATTTGGTGTGAAGACCATCATGAGAGATTCATGGAGGGGTGTAAAGTGCTTGGTAATGCTATAATAGGAAAATGTATTATTCAAACCAGCAAGAGAGACATTACCCCAACCATGACAGAATAGTTCACTCAAATTACTGCCTGTACCAACCGGGATCTAGGTTTTTGCCTTCATAGCATAACTACTATAAGGAGCAGTTGGCACATAAGTTCAGCCAGTAATGAAATTGAAATTGCTAGCTCATGACAGAATCCGCTACAACACGTTTGAAGTGTGCCCATGAGTGCAATAGGTGTTAATAGACTGATATCCACAATAAGGAGCCCCATTCAGTGCTCATTATGGGTGGAAGATTTTTCTTTTCAACTTTTACATTTTTAACATTTTTATTAGTTCATTTTCTTGTCTGTCTATTCATCCCGTGCAATTTCTTCAGCAGATTTCAAACTTACTTCCTGATGAGATAGAAACCTGCAATTTTAAACATAGCTCAGAACTGGATGAGAATGCAATGTGCAATATGAACTTTTTTTTGTCTACCTGATCCATGTAGCTCCCGTAGAAGTTGGGGTGGGACTAGAGGTGAAAAGGGTTGGTAAGGCCCAACACCTCGGCTGCCGTGGAGGACTGGGATGTGACGCAAGTAGTATCAGAACGCGTTCCAGGTGATATGCATAGAACTCAATGACACCCATTAGTTGGACTTCTACATCTGCGAATGATAAAATCACCTCTGCAGCACTGGTCTCATAGTGCCACACCAACCTTGCTGGCCAGTTAGCACCCATGGCCACCATATAAAGCAAGCCCCACCATGGCTCCCCCTTCAGTTCTGTATTCACTGTGCCCTTGTATTGTTCTTATTACACACAATTGATTTGCTCTGCTATTTTGCTACATTGTTGGTTTTTGCTCTTGGATTATATATTTGTACTTTATCGTGCCATGCTGTTTCCATTGTCTGTGTTCCTCTTCTTGTTGTCCTACTGTTCACATTTGGCTAACTACTGTTGACAGCCCATGACTGGTCATCCAGTCTCTCTTATAATCTCTTCAAAATGTTTAGTCTAACACATTTTAAATCAGGCTAAAAAGTATAAAATAATTTCTCTTAACCCCCATACAGATTCCTAACCTCAGATGCCCATAATCCTGAAAATTAGTGAGAACTTTTAAAGGGTGTGAAAATACTTGTAAGATTTATAATGAAAAAAGTGGGATGCATGCTATACATAACTGATGCATGAATAGTTCACCTCATAACTATTTATATGTTGTATGCGCCCAACATTTTTCATTATAAATCTTACAATTACACATTAATGTTACCACTGCCTATGTTTGATTAAATGTGCAATAAACATTCACAGATGGTAGGCAGCAGCACTTGCAGTGGAGGGTATGCGAGGTGTGTTCAAAAAGTAAGGTAACTTTATATTTCTGTGAAAAATATTTATTTATTCATCGATATTCATGCTGTCCCCTTCAAAGTAATCCCCCTCAGATACAATACACTTGTGTCAATGCTTCTTGCAATCTTCGAAGCACTTCTCTTAAGGACTTTTTGGTACAGCATTGAGTACTTCCTGCGATGCAGTTTTTATTTCCTCAATCGTTGAGAATCTTCATCCTTTCATAGGTCTCTCTCGGGGGACCAAATCCGGTGAATATGGTGACTGAGGCTTGATTGTCGTGTCTTTTTTGACCAAAAAATCTCTCACAAGCAACAGTGAATGAACAGGTGCATTGTCATGATGCAAAAACCTTGAATTGTTTTCCACAATTCTGGACATTTTTTGCATATTGCTTCTTGCAGACAGCACATAACTTCAAGGTAATATGCCTTATTGACCATATGACCTTGAGGCAAAAATTCATGATGCACTATACCACGGTAATTGGAAAAAAAACAAAAACAACAGTGAGCAAAACTTTGATATTTGATCGAACTTGGCATGCTTTTTTCGGTCTTGGCTCTCCAGGATTCATACATTGGGCTTTGGTTTTCACATAATAACCATAAACCCATGTTTCGTCACCGGTTATGGCCCTTTTGAGCAAATCAGAATCATCATTGACATCATTCAAGAGCTCCTGAGTGACTCTCATGTGATGGTTCTTCTGCTCAAAATTGAGAAGTTTTGGAACAAACTTCACTGACACATATCTCATTGCCCAAAACATCTAAAAAAAAATTGCACAACATGAGCCAACCGATACGCCAACAACCTCAGCAACTTCTCTTATGGTAATTCGATGATTTTCCAAAACAATTTTCTTCACATCTTCGATGTTATCATCTGTTGTTGATGTGCTGGGGTGTCCAGAGCAGGTTCGTCATTAGCATCTTCTCGGCCATCTTGGAAGATCTTGCATCACTTGTAAACTTTATTTTTACTTAGAGCAGATCACCGTATGCCACTGTCAACATGCCAACATTGCAACTGCATGTCCACGTAGTGGTGACAGGAAGCTTTTTCAGATGAATGATTTTTTATGCTTCACTGGACAGATGGTCATTGACATGTACAGTGTGAACTGTCAGAAAGCAAACACCCTGCAACAGTCATTGGAGCGGTCCTGGCCAGAGAAGGGAGTATTATGATCTGGGGAATGCTTTCGTGGCAGTCCGTGAGTGATCTCTTCATTCTGGAATTCACCACAGAGCAACCTAAGTATCCATCTATTCTTGGGGACCATGTCCACCCCTACATGCAGTTTCAAACAATGGAAAATCCAGGATGGGATAACAACAGTATTATAAAAAGGATGTATTGCTACTCACCATGTAGTAGAGATGTTGAGTCAGAGATAGGCACAACCAAAAGACTGTTATACGACTAAGCTTTCGGCCAGAAGGTGTTCCTCTGAATTAAACAACTTACACAAACACGTTTGCGCAGAAGCAACTCACACAAACATGACCACTGTGTCTGGCCGCTGAGGCCAGTCTGGCATTTGTCACTTGTGTGAATGTGTGTTGTCTAATTTGGATGAAGTCCTACATGCAGTTTGTTTTTTCTCAGCATGACGGCATCTACCATAAGGACAGTATAATGTTTTGCACAGCTCGCAGAATACCCTGCATGATTCGAAGAGCACTAGGATGAGTTTATCACACTCCTCTGACCACTAAACTCCCCAGATTCAAACCCAATTGAGAATCTGTGGGATCACCTCATTTGGGCTGTTCGCACCATGGATCCTCTACCAAGAAGCAGCTGGCCACGGCATTGGAGTCAGCATGGCTCCACATCTCTGTCGGTACCTTCCAGAACCTCATTGACACATTTACTGCATGTCTCGTAGTGGTCTGCACTGCAAAAGTTGGTTATTCAGGCTTTTGACAGATGGTCGCATTAATCTGGCTGGACAGTGTATTTTCCTAGCTATTAGAAATTCATAATCATAAATTTTCAGGCTAACTGTGTGAGGTTAGGAACTGGTATGGGCCTAGGAGAAATTATTTTATACTTATTACACCAACTCAAAAACTTTTATATTAAATATTTGTTTATTTAAATAACTATTTATCATTGCTGAAATGAGAACAGAAACACAGTTCTAAATTTTAATGATATAAGATTTCAAAGTGTCACTTTGGATGATGAATTTGCTAGCCAGGCTCTGCAAGCATAATCCCTCAAAGCATGCCCCATTTTAAAATATGTCATTGACAAGATATGTGCAGAAGACCAAACTCATTTATGCAGTTTTATAGAACCTTTGTAATGTCTCAATTTTATTGTGGTTACATGGTGTGTGGATTTAATTGGTCATCCAATCTGATAGTCCTTGATGTAGTTCACCATGAGAGAATTAGGTTGGAGTCTTAGGTGTTGGTGATCTATCCTGTTCCCACCCTTTACACAGAGGCTAGTAAGTCTAGTAAGCTGCTACTTTATGTCAAGCAGCATGCCCTCATGATGCAGCTATTATATATGTATTATATCATCTTTGTATGTCAGGAACATGCTCATCATAAAGTTGCTTGACTGTTTAGGGCGCATTATCTTAATGACCGCTTACGAGCAAAGAAGCCTACTGTAATGTATGTGAAGAGCTTTCCTTAATCTACTCACCATTAAGATGACACACACAGTTACAGACAGGCACAATGAAAAGGCTGTTACATTTAGTTTTTGGCCAAAGCCTTCTTCAGAAAAAGAAAACACACACACACACACACACACACACACACACACACACGAGATGGGCATCTCCAGCAGCTTGGACCAGAATGCCATTCCAGTCCAAGCTGCCCAAGATAAGAGTGTGTGTGTGTGTGTGTGTGTGTGTGTGTGTGTGTGTGTGTGTGTGTGTGTGTGTTTCCTGAAGAAGGCTTTGGCACGGGTGCTTGAGAGAGAGAGAGAGAGAGAGAGAGAGAGAGAGAGAGAGAGATTCTAACCTGGAGATTAATCTAATAGAATTGGATGTGGCAGATATTAATGTATTACATCAAGGCTGGATGAAATATCCACCTTGGCTTCTTGACAAGTACAAAGTTGTTAGAAATTTAACTTAAAATAGAGTTTGCAATGTTATGTTTTAAAGCATCTTTTGAGGATGTTTTAAAGAACCACCGCAGTTTGCACTGGTGAACCTGAGTAGACTACTGAGTAATTTTCTCTGGCTGTATATTCAGGATTTGCCTGACAAACAAATTCATGGTGTAAAACTATACAATACTGAAAGCACTATGACAGATGGGGCATGGTGGAAGGAAGAACCTTCTCATTTGCTCATATTGTTTCATTGCCTTCCAAATAATCAGTAGATACACCCAAGAGAGAAATTATTCCAAGGATTCATGAGTTCCTTCTCCTGGTGTAGGAATGGGTAATGTACTTAGGGAAATGAGGAAGCTGAGTTAGTATCAAGCGGACATGTTGGAGGGACGTTACAGTAAAATGTGTCATTCCCTGGAACCTTTTGAAACAGGAGGAATGGGCTTATGGGAGTAGCATAGGTGTCTGCAAAAGGAGAGGGGGGAGCAAAAGGGGGCTGTTGCCCCCTCCTGGAATCTGCGTAGAGGCTTTTTGTTTATTATGGAATCTGCATAGGCTTATTATTCATTACAGAACTCTCCCAAATTTCTAGCAATGATAGTCTCAGTGCCACTGATCAGCAGGTTAACATTGCTTGGTGTGACAGTAAACACTGACTTCAACAATGACTACGTATCTGGGGATTTTTTGAGAAATTACTCTGGGTCCTTGACACAGTGGCAGTTTCAGCAGTATTTTGCTGTCAAGATGGATGTGAACCTTCACTGAACATTATCTAATGAAATCCAAATTGCTGCTATAATAGTTTGGTGGTTTTTATTGTTATGGATACATTTTGGCTAGATAGCCATCCCCAGACCATCTGCAAAATTTGCACCACATTTTTATTTTAGTTTATTATAATGTTGGTTATTGTATTCTCAGATACACAAATTTTGCACTTACTCCATATATCATCAGTGGTCGGTGTCATACAGTGTAACAATTACACTTGGGATGGGTTACCTATTATGTTTGGGGGTATTGGCGTGGTACCTGTGGACCAATTGAAACAGTTTGCTACATTCAGTTGGAAGGAAACCATAGTTATACTCACATGAAGTATAACATTTTGTATTCATGTAATGATTTCTAACATTGAATATGAACATTTGATTACTCATATCTACATCTGTGGACTGTATGATCACACTTACTACGTTTAAGGTTATTGTTTGAAAATGTACATAATGCTCCAAAACTAGTCATTACAGAGAAATGACTATTGTCACAACTGTGATGGCTATGGAAGAAAATAAAAAAAAACTTATGGTTCATCATGAGTGTCTACTGCATAATTTGCCTTTGTAACATAACAGAAAAGCCTGGGCTTTTAATTAATTTTATTTTGTAAATCCAGTTTCTCATACTCTCACTTTTTTGCAACTTTAATTAGGTCTTCTTGGCTGTTTACTTTAATTATCCTTGCTTTGGTGATTAGTCAGTATATGACTACGGCCATATGGGCAAGAATCAACACCGCAAATCCAAAAGTCCAACATTCGTTCCTCTGTTGGCTCGTTTTGTGTCACATATGCAAAATTCCAAGTTTCATGATGGTACTTGTTTCAGGGAACAGGTGGAAGAAGCGAAACAACGACATCAGAGTAAGAAATATAAACGTTACATGATGATAGGTTTGGCAACAATTGGTGGTGGTACACTACTTGGATTGAGTGGAGGTTTGGCAGCACCACTTATAGGAGCAGGTGTTGGAACAATTCTTGGGGGTGCAAGTGCGGCAGCTATTGGGTCAGCAGCAGGGGCAGCTGTCATTGGGTCTCTTTTTGGACTAGCAGGAGCAGGACTTACAGGTAATAATAAATCTCTAAAGTAATAAAAATGGAAAAGATGTGAAGTTTTAAATGCTATACTGAAATACAAAATAGAATATAGACATTGTTTTTGTACCTACTGAAAGAAAGAAATTGGTTGTACTATAGTGAAAATGTGAAATGGTTCATATTGGTGTATTTGATGTCTGCCTAAAAATAATTTATGAGGAGGGCAAACTATGGCTAGAATTTCACAAATTACCACGGGAATACCTAGGTACTAAATGGCAGTTGGGGCATTCAGTCATTTGTTATGTAAATGCAAGAATTAATTCATTGGACCCTCTGTATGGAAATGGTTCTGGACTGAAGACACGGATGGAAGGGGAAACTGCCTGTCTCAGTAAGACGTGTGAAGTTAGGGAAGATGAATATAGTAATATTTGTAGAAACACTCTTAATAGATAAATGAATATCTAGAGCTTATCTCCAAATAATAAATTAGAGCGTATGAAATTGTTTTGTATCTACAGGAGCAGATATTTATGGAGCCACAGTGAAAATAAGTGGACTGTACAATGAGACTACTGTGGCAGTAAATATGAACCAGTAAATAGAGTCCAATGAGAGTAACAAAGTTTATATAACCCCTAGAGAATCCAGAACATCTGAGGAATTGGATAAATGGCAATAGTCATACAAAACTATGCGTGAGACACTAGAAAGGAAATAATGGTAATCACAAGACTACCCTGTATTAATCTGTGAGATGAAATGTAATATGATTTTCTGCTGTATGCTCTACAGGCCTCTTCATCTCCAAATAACTACTGCAACCTACATCCTTCAACATCTGTGTACTATATTCATCTTTGGGTCTCCCTCTACAATTTTTGCTGCCCCACTTCTCTCCAGTACTAAATTTGTGATCCCTTGATGTCTCAGAATGTGTCCTGTCAACTGATCCTTTCTTCTAGTCTGGTTGTGCCACAATTTTCTTTTCTCCTCAATTCTGTTCATTTCCTCTTCATTATTACATGATCCACCTGTCTAATATTCATCATCCTTCTGTACCACCATATTTCAGAAGCTTTTATTCTCTTGTGTAAACTGTTTATCACCCCTGTTTTACATACATACATGACTACACTCCATACAAGTACTTTCAGAAAAGACTTCCTAACACTTCTTCAGAAACACTTTTCTTGCCATTGCAAGTCTGCATTTTATATCCTATCTACTTTGGCTATAATCAATTATTTTGCTGTCCAAATAGCAAAACTCACGTACTACTTTGTCTCATTTCTAAATCTAATCCCCTCGTCATCACCTGATTTGATTTGACCATGCTCCATTCCATTCCATTCAGCTCACCTTCCAAGTCCTTTGCTGTCTCTGACAGAATTACTATGTCAATGGCAAACCTCAAAGCTTTTATTGATTCTCTCTTAACTTTATTTTGTATTCCAAAGTATTCTTTGGTTTTTACTCCCTTTTGTATGCTTCATTTACTGCATTTTTATATTTTCTCCTGTCATCACTTAAATTCAATATTTCCTGTGTTATCTGACAATTTCTGCTAGGCCTGTTTGATCCTCTGCTGCCTTCACTATATCGTCTCTCAAAACTCTCCATTCATCTTCTACTATATTCCGTTTCCGTGTTCTTGTCTGTTGTTGCCTAATTCTGCCACTGAAACTTTCAAAAACCTTTGGTTCTTTCAACTTATCCAGGTCCCATCTCCATAATTTTTTACCTTTTAGCAATTTCTTCAATTTTAATCATCAGTTCGTAACCAATACTTAGTGGTCAGAGTCCGCATCTTCCCAGGGAAACGTCTTACAATTTAAAATTAGGTTATGAAATCTGTGTCTTACCATTATACACTCCTGGAAATTGAAATAAGAACACCGTGAATTCATTGTCCCGGGAAGGGGAAACTTTATTGACACATTCCTGGTGTCAGATACATCACATGATCACACTGACAGAACTACAGGCACATAGACACAGGCAACAGAGCATGCACAATGTCGGCACTAGTACAGTGTATATCCACCTTTCGCAGCAATGCAGGCTGCTATTCTCCCATGGAGACGATTGTAGAGATGCTGGATGTAGTCCTGTGGAACGGCTTGCCATGCCATTTCCACCTGGCGCCTCAGTTGGACCAGCGTTCGTGCTGGACGTGCAGACCGCGTGAGACGACGCTTCATCCAGTCCCAAACATGCTCAATGGGGGACAGATCCGGAGATCTTGCTGGCCAGGGTAGTTGACTTACACCTTCTAGAGCACGTTGGGTGGCACGGGATACATGCGGACGTGCATTGTCCTGTTGGAACAGCAAGTTCCCTTGCCGGTCTAGGAATGGTAGAACGATGGGTTCGATGACGGTTTGGATGTACCGTGCACTATTCAGTGTCCCCTCGACGATCACCAGTGGTGTACGGCTAGTGTAGGAGATCGCTCCCCACACCATGATGCCGGGTGTTGGCCCTGTGTGCCTCGGTCGTATGCAGTCCTGATTGTGGCGCTCACCTGCACGTCGCCAAACGCGCATACGACCATCATTGGCACCAAGGCAGAAGCGACTCTCATCGCTGAAGACGACACGTCTCCATTCGTCCCTCCATTCACGCCTGTCGCGACACCACTGGAGGCGGGCTGCACGATGTTGGGGCGTGAGCGGAAGACGGCCTAACGGTGTGCGGGACCGTAGCCCAGCTTCATGGAGACGGTTGCGAATGGTCCTCGCCGATACCCCAGGAGCAACAGTGTCCCTAATTTGCTGGGAAGTGGCGGTGCGGTCCCCTACGGCACTGCGTAGGATCCTACGGTCTTGGCGTGCACCCGTGCGTCGCTGCGGTCCGGTCCCAGGTCGACGGGCACGTGCACCTTCCGCCGACCACTGGCGACAACATCGATGTACTGTGGAGACCTCACGCCCCACGTGTTGAGCAATTCGGCGGTACGTCCACCCGGCCTCCCGCATGCCCACTATACGCCCTCGCTCAAAGTCCGTCAACTGCACATACGGTTCACGTCCACGCTGTCGCGGCATGCTACCAGTGTTATAGACTGCGATGGAGCTCCGTATGACACGGCAAACTGGCTGACACTGACGGCGGCGGTGCACAAATGCTGCGCAGCTAGCGCCATTCGACGGCCAACACCGCGGTTCCTGGTGTGTCCGCTGTGCCGTGCGTGTGATCATTGCTTGTACAGCCCTCTCGCAGTGTCCGGAGCAAGTATGGTGGGTCTGACACACAGATGTCAATGTGTTCTTTTTTCCATTTCCAGGAGTGTATAATCAATCTGAAATGTTCCAGTGTCCCCAGGTCTATTCCACGTATACAACCATCTTTCATGATTCTTAAACCAAGTGTAAGTGATGATTAAATTAGGCTCATGTAAAATTCTACCAGGTGACTTCCTCTTTCATTCCATACCCCCAGTCCAGATTCATCTACTGCTTTTCCTTCTCTTCCTCTTCCTACTAACAAATTCCAGTCTCCCTTTACTACTAAATTTTTGTGTCCCCTAACTATCTGAATGATTTCTTTTTTCTCATCATACATTTCTTCAGTCTGCTAATTATCTGCAGAGCTAGTTTGCATATGAACTTGTACTACCGTGGTGAGTGTTGGCTTCATGTCTGTCATGGCAACAATAACACATTCATTACACTGTTCATAGTAGCTTACCTGCATTCATATTTTTTTATTCATCATTAAAGCTACTCCTGCATTACCCCTATTGATTTTGTATTTATAACCCTGTATTCACCAGACCAGAAGTCCTGTTCCTCCTGCCGCAATCCTTCACTAATTCTTGTTGTATATAACTTTAAGGTATCCATTTCCAGTCTTAACTTTTCTAACTTACCTGCCAAATTTAAGGATCTAACATTTCATGCTCCAATTCATAGAATGCTAGTTTTGTTGGCATCATCCTCCTGAGTAGTTCTCCACATGGAGATCTGGATGGGGGATTATTTTACCTCTGAATATTTTACCTAAGAAGATCCCATCATCGTTTAACCATACAGTAGAGCAGCATGTCCTTGGGAAAAATTATGGCTGCAGTTTCCTCTTGCTTTCAGCCATTCCAGTACCGGCACAGCAAGGCTGTTTTGGTCCATTTTACAAGATCATATCAGTCAATCATCCAGACTGTCGCCCCTGCAACTACTGAATCCTGCCGCTCTTCAGGAACCATATGTTTGTCTCACCTCTCAACAGATACCCCTATGTTTTGTCTGCATGTACATTATAGCTGTCTGTATCTCTGTCCGTTACATATGTTCCAAAGACTGTGTAGTGATTTGGGTGAGATCATGCCTAAAGAAAATTAATGTTTGAGCAAATTAGAGTTTAATATGATACTGTAAATTCTTGGATTACTTAAAAGTGATGATTTGGTTGTTTGATGGTGTTGTGAATGTTGTGCATTTTTTGTAAGTAACACTGAAAGTATTTAAAGTCATGTAATGAAAAATAATAAATGTTGTTATAGTTTCTGCATCTAAATCTGGTATTCTTTCTGTGTGAAATGATCCGATTGATATTAACACTTTGGCATTTACTTCCAACTGACAATACTAGTAGTTTTGTCAGAATTTAATGACGACTTTCATACCACCTACTTTCTGAACACTGTCCTGGATAACCTGAGAGGATAATTTCTTCTTCTATACACACTTCACAGTTGCCGTGATTTCTTAATGTTGACAGGTACTATACTATAAAAATAGCAATCACACTAGTTTTTATTTATCAGTGACATTTTGAGATAAAACGTCTAATGGTGGCTATCATTTTTATGTTTGGCAAGATTTTTGTTTTAATTTTTATTTCTTTATTCCAGGTACTGTAATCCTATTTTTTATATGTGTATTGTTGAGCTATACTGCAATACAATGCTCAGTAGCTGACATTGTTTTTCATAATTGAGAATTGTCTACCTGTATTTGCTCAGTGCACAGTTCAAAGATAAAATATTTGGTAATTTAATTTTTCTCATGTTGAGATTTAAGTAACTTCCTCTAATATAGTTTCAGATTCAAATTTTATTGTTCACATCAATTTACTTTTATCGTATTTTAGGTTTCAAGATGAAAAAACGAGTAGGTGAAATAGAAGAATTTGCGTTTGGTGTCTTACCTCCAACAAGTGAATCTGAAACACAGGTCAGACAACTTCATATTACCATAGCGATATCTGGATGGCTGACAGATTTAGAATCTGACAACTTCACTCGGCCATGGCAATCCTTGTTTTGCTCTCGAGAGCAATATTATCTCAGATATGAATCATCATACCTGCTGGAGCTGGGTCAGGCCTTAGATTACATCCTCAGTTTTGCTGTTTCAATGGCAGCACAAGAAGCCCTCAAATACACAGTACTCTCTGGTAAGTTGCTGATACTGTTACTGATGTTGGTAGTGTTATGAGTCTGAGAGTAATAATCTGATGATTTTGTCTTTTGTATGTTAAAGGTTAAACTGTGATGGAGTTTTGAAACATACATTCAGTTACACTCTTGTTTCCTGCAAAACTTAATCAAGTTCTCTGTCTTTCGTCAGAAGACGTTACTGTAATCCCTTGTATTTTTCTATGGTTGGGGGGCATTAGGAATAACAGTTGGTACCCACTAGGTGACGCTATTGCAAGCATACTGCACATGTGAAAGGTACATGGCCACCCTTGCCCGTGGGTGCTTGGCCAGGGCAATACAGATATGTGGGCTATGGCCAGGCTGCTTGACTGCCCATGCATTAGCTGTTCACCGACCCCTGCCCATGGACAACCACTGTGAGCTAATACAGCCTGTGATGTGGGGTCTATACACTAATCGGTAATTGAACAGGGTGTATATGACCCAGGACAACCGGGAGATCCGGGAAAAACCCGGGAATTTTTCCGTCTGCGAGAAAACTGGGAAAACCCCGGGAATTTTTTATAATTCTGGGAAGTTTTCATTGTTTTTGTTTTCCATTAAATTTTTGTAATTTTGACTGGCAAGAACTGATACTCTAACAAAGGATATTACTGTATACCGCTATTTCAGAATAATACTGCAACAATAAAACAGGAACGAGAGAAAAAAATGAAAATAAAACTTAAATTGCAAAGGAAATGCACCATATACAGCAACAAAACACAGTGCTCATATAAGCATCTGCCAACAGTAAAATATGTCAAAGGCTTTAGGAAGGCGCGACCGTTACGGTAGCAGGTTCGAATCCTGCCTCGGGCATGGAGGTGTGTGATGTCCTTAGGTTAGTTAGGTTTAAGTAGCTCTAAGTTCTAGGGGACTGATGACCTCAGAAGTTAAGTCCCATAGTGCTCAGAGCCATTTGAACCATTTTTTTGCTTTAGGAAGTCTATGCAATGTTCCATAACAACAAATTGCCTCCGATGAGCGTGACATCACAACTGTTTACATTAGATTTGGTTTAGCAGTTACGAGCATGCGCAGTTGAGTAGTACCTTCTCCCGCTTCTGACTACAGAAATGTGGCTGTTGGCTGTGTAAGCAGTCGCAACAAGCAGCTAGATGCTACTGGGAAAAATTTTACTGGAGCGCCCAAGCCGCCAGATTCTTGCATGTGCAGCAGGCCCAGTTGTAGGAGAGGGGTGGGAGACAAATTAATAGTATTGAGGGAAAGAACCTTGTTTCACAAAGCGACTAGCATCCAGCGCAACTTAGTCTATCGATTATTCATATGACTTTGAAACGCATCCCTGTCGGTTTTTGAACATTTTTGAACACATTCTAAGTTGATTTCTGAATGAATCGTAAGTTGATTTGTGAATGCGTGCATAGTGTACATGATGTCTCTCTCAGGGGAATCCTCGTTGCATGCAGAAACAAACTTTCCTACAGACAAAAGGGGCTATACGAACTACAGGAGTGGAAATAAATGAATAACACGTAAGAAAGGTTACGTATTACCTTTTCGGTGTATCTAAGAAAATGAAATTTTGACAGAAAATTGTTGGCCAGGTTGCTATACCAGTAAGGGCCAGTTGCACAGTCCCTGGCTAGCAGCCTCTTTAAATTCTATTCTGGAAGAAGCGCGGAAAACGCGTTGTACGAACATCTAGCAACCCCTAACCGGAGAATAATTGCGGGATAACTAAACCGGTGATTCTGGCAGAGTTAGTGGAGTTAACCTGCGAATAAGCTTTGACATTGGCAGGAATACTTACAGAATTAGTGATAACAAGACTGTTTGTTTGAACGAGGAAGGAGAAGAAACGGGGACATCACATAAATTATGGAACAATATGACGATTCCAAGTTTGTATAAAAATTTCGTACTACTACTTTTCGATCTCATACTTGAGTAACTGGAGCGTATGAATGAAGTGTGAAACTGTTTCCTAACATAAGGGTTTTAGATTGTAGTAGGCCTAATAGGCATTTGATATTGGTATTTTGTGTATTATATTCTGTCATTACAAAAAAGACCTTTTGTGCCAAAACAGTCTTGTTTATTTGGTGTGTATTACAATTGTTGCAGTATTAGAAAGACCTATTTTGTTTTATCTAGCAGAGAGTGACAAAATAGACGCAATCAGTTCGGTAAACCACACCAGTCTTGGGTCCTATTTGCATTAACAGCTTTTTCAGTATGAGACAATGACATTTCGACTTTTTATGTAGCAAAACATTTGATGAACTTTGATGAGGTAATAGATTCTTCTGCAGAAAGGAAAGCACGCCATGTAAAGCTGTAGCAAGATTAGAGAGAAAAAAATTCTAGGAGCTAAGGATTGAAGAAATGTATATTGTCTCTCATGTCTCATGTCTTTACTGGGTTTATGTATCCTATATTTAATTTTATGTCACACAAAGCAGCAAGTTATTAGCTGATAGGGAATAAAGAGTGTAAATTTTCTGAAGAGTTCTCTCTTCCCCCCCCTCCCCCCCTCATCCCCACCCCCGCCCCACCTGTCTGGCAGTCAAGCATTAATTGCTTTGCAGAACAATGAAGTTATTTTTGTCGTTTTACTAAGGAAATTTTATTTTTAATTCCACACCCTGTTTGATGCATTTCAAGTGCACATTTTCAACTTCTAGCACGTGTGGCATTATGCCAGAATAAAGAAACAAACATGAGATAACACAGTACTGGTACTCCAAGAAAATTTACATCCCGAAAACCACATTGAAAATCTTAATATCAGGTCGTGGCCTACTTAACTGGGAATCTGGACATACAAAAGTACACTTTAAATGTGCACATTTTAGTATGGGTCTCAAAATTCCGATGCTCTTGGAGTATCCTCTGATGCCTTGTTTCTTCTATGACATAATGTACGATCTTTTAATGTTTTACACGTACGAACATACGGGCTTCCTACGACATCGTAGCTGTGCAAGCGCAGTGACGCCTGTCATCTGGTGCTCTCTGGCAACTGCGGAAATGAACCTATTTCTAGCAGGTCACAGGAAAATATTCCGAATGGTGGTTTGAAAAGCGTTACCATCAAAGTACCATTCTGGCAGTTACAACGGAGCTATGTGCGATAATGTGCGATAATGTACGATGAATTTCTTAAATCACAGAGCGTTTGACTCTCATTTAAAAATCAACTCTTTGATGACGAGCCATTTAGATGAATTTTGAGACCAGATGATCAGGCATTTAAGCTGTTATTAAGAATTTTACGATCACATATGTGTGATATACCTTAAATTGTAATACGCACATAAAAGACCAACATTGTATGTGAAAGCTTAGCTTCTCTTGCAGCGTATTAATCATACAGACCAATATTATATGTGAAGGCTTTGCGTTTCGTGCAGCAACACTATGTATATTAATTTAAACATTAATTTTTTGTGTTTGTGCATTCGTGCTACTTAACAGTGATGTTGCTATTGGCTGACTACATCACGTGTCCTAAGCTCTGAATACTCGCTGTCATCGGCTGGCGAGATCACGTGACATGAGCTGTGACTGACTTACAAAAGCGCATCACAATCTCGATTTCAGTTGCTTCCGAAAGTAACATGCGGTGTTTGGTGGAATTTGAATTTATACTTTCGTAATAAGAAAATATGCAACGTACATGTTGCTGCACATCAAAGTTCTTTCCAAAACTCGTTTTTTGTCCCCTGTGTTTAGTATTATAAAGCGCCGGGAAATTTTACTCCTGTGTATAAAACCATAATCATTCAAAGGACTTATACAGTTCAGAGAGAAAATATACTGTCAGTTAACAGGGAAAAAGTATGTTTTCACCCGAGAGAAAGTGTATTTTTAACCGGGAAATCCGGGAATTTTTTTTTCCTTGTCCACGTATACACCCTGTTGAATTACTCACCTATGTTGAAATAGGTTATTGTGGCATGGGCTCTACAAGACACTGTAACCTTTTAACAGCTGCCCCTTGTTGATAGATCCCAGCAGGATTGGAGATGTACACATGTGTAGCAAGGAATCTAGATGCATTCATTGGGAGTTACATTAGAGCTCCATTAAAAGTTCTTTCAAAGATATCAAGTGTTTATCAAACTAAAGTGGCACAGTCGGTTTGGAATAATGTGGTGGTATGTTATCTGTGCATACCTCATTGGAATATGGTAGATAAACAAATGAGTCACATGGTCATCATTTGGCTCTGTGGGGGAAACGGTTGAAATACCAGCAATAACACTGGCTTACTGCCGCTAGCTTAAATTTCTACCTGCTGACAAGAAGGATCCATTCCCCTGTGCCCTTTTTCATTTACTGATACCATCATATATTCCAGCTAATTTGTCCAGGACACATTTTACCATGCCCATGGTTTTTCTAGTAATGTTTCTGTGCCCATGTTCATTTCTGTATCTTCTCATGTGTGATTGGGAGGTATATTCATGTAGGACATGACCTAATTAATTGGACATGACTCCTGCGATGGTTTTTAAAACAAGACTATGGCTAATTTTCTTCACTGGCTTACTATAACCTGAGCTTGTGCTCCAGTTCTAGTGGTGTCAGAATTGTGAAGGTATTAAACTCTTCACTCACTTACCAGCATGCAGGCTTGTGTATGTCATAATGAAGAGATATGGTATGGCTGCTCATATTTGTCAAAATGATCTGAGCATATGATGTATGTAACCAAAGGTGACTTCTGTCATTCACACATTTCTCTGAACAATTGAAGACATAGATACACGCAAATGCATTGAGATTTTTATGTCTTGCCTTTTGTGTTTCTGCTTGTCCATCTGGTGGTCAGTGTAAGGTCTGAAAGTATCATGGTCAAATCCCCAACCAAGCTGATTCTCATAATGAACCTTTCACTCTCTGGGAACTGCTTCAGGCAGGGGGGGGGGGGAAGGTTTCGCAACGTGACATGTGTTTACGTTTCATGATTGTGGATTTTGCTGTCTTCATTTACAGTTCACATATCAAAGGAAAACAAAATGGATTTCTGTGGATGGAAGCTATCAAGCGAATTAAAATATATTCACGTAATTACAGAAGACTAAAATATATTATAAGTTTCAGTTTTCTTATTTTATTTCCACGTTATTGGCAATTGAACATTAATCGTCTTTCAAAAAATGTAGATATTTATGTTGGCTTGGTAAAGAAATTTTGCTTTTATTAATATTTTTTGCATAAGCAGCCAATTTATTTTAAATGATGTGTTTTGTAACACACTGTAGGCTAGTTTCACCTGTTTGCTGAATTTCAAATGCACATTTTCATCTTCTGGCATGTATGACATAATACCATAATAAAGAACCAAACATGAGATAATACAGTACCTTTATTCCAAGAAAATTTTCTTTCTGAAACCACATTGAAAAGTTTAATATCAGGTAATGGCCTACTTCAGTCTAAATCTGGTCATATGATTGTGCACTTTGAGCCGAATTATGCAGTTTAGTATGGTTTACGAAATTTTGATGCCCTTGGAGTACTTTGATGGTCTGTTTCTTTTATGACATAATGTTAGATTTTTTGGTGCTATATACCTACGAACATATGTAAATGTTCACTTGAAGATGACTAAGCATGCAAATTTCAACATTAGTACTGAATAAAATATTTTGTGTCAGATATATTGATAGCTTTTGGAGAAATTTACAAATCTGCCTTTCATGAAACACAATGTTTTTCAATTGCAAGACGCGTTTCAACCCTTGTCAGGCCCCTCCTCTAGGCTTGACGTTACTTCTTAATTGGTGTTGTTTACTTCTAAAATTTACAGAACGCCATTCTTTGGTAAGTTTTAGACTGACAGCTACACGTGTTTTATCATTATAACTCCCCACAAGGCTTTATATTTACTCCTGCAGTACAAAGTAAAAAGCCAGTTTCTTGACTTCACAGATAACCTTGTTAATTTTTATACCATTTGAAAAAGTCATGAAAAATTTATTGTCTCTAATTCTGGTATATACAAACAACTGTTCCTTTTTATTTTTACAAAAAATTTGTTTCCTTCTTACTAGCTTTCTGCAGTGCTGTGTTTATGTAAACCTGATTTGAAATGCTAGATAACAGCATTACAGAGTACGAATAAAAAAAAAATAAAGAAAATAAAAAAAGATGAGTCACCACATAGCAAAATATTAGGGTACCTTCGAGAGTTGTAGAGTCTAGTTTTTAAATGAATATTATGCCAAGGACTGCTTTCTTATTTTGCATTCCTTACCTGGATAGGATATGATAAAACAATTACACTAAGTACAATAACTTTGTATGCGCTCTCAGAACGTGGTCATGTGATGCCCCACTACACACGAAATTCCAAACAGAAATGTGACAAAAAGCATATGAGCAGGGCAAACATCAGGCACATTCTTCTAACGTCATTGTAGCTGCACATGCGCAGTAATGTTTGTTTTACAGCACTCTGGCAACTGTTCAAACAAACCTATTTGTAACAGGTCGTTGGAAAATATTGTGAATGGTGGTTTGAGAGGCATTACTTTCAAAGATGAATTATGTTACATGTGAGAATGTGTGATGTATTTATAAAAGCACAGAGCATTTGACTGTCATTCAAAACTTAACCCTTTGAGGACCAGCCACTTATAAAATTTCAGACCCAGAAGACTAGTCATTTATTTAAAATTTTACTGGCACATTTGTGTTTGACATATCTTAAAGGGTAACACATACAAAAAAGGAACAATATTAAATGTGAAAGCTTAGCTTTTCTTGTAGCTATACTGTATGTATATTAATTTAAACCATTAACTTTTCCTCTTTGTTTGTTTGCGCTACTTAACAGTGATGTTGCTATTGACTGGCAAGATCACATGAATGAACTATGATTGGATGACAAAGCACATCACAATCTTGATTCCTGTGCTTTGGAAACTAATGTGCTGTATTTGGCGGAATTTGTATTTATCCTTTTGTAATAAGAAAATACGCAGTGTACTTGTTGCTGCACATCAAAAAAGACATCATTTTTTGCTATGTTTCATTTCCTAAAGTGTCGGGAAGTTCTACACCGTTGTATAAAACCTTTACTATTCAAAAAACTGATAAAGTTTGCAGCTCCGAGGGAAAGTATACAATGACTTAACATGGGAAAAGTGTATTTTCACCCAGGAAAAAGAGTATTTTCACTCAGGAAAATGTATATTTTCACCCGAAAAAAGTATATTTTTAACCAGAAAATCCGAGAAAAATCTGGGATTCCTTTTTTATTTTTATTTTATATTTTTTTATTTATACACCCTGCATAGGGTTTTAAGCTGTCTTCAAGGCAGAGTGGGGATGCTTGGAGTTTGGGCATCTCCTGCTGGAAGATTGGAAGATGGGTCTCGGGGACTCCCTGCCCTACCTCCTTGACCACTTCACTCTTTCATACCTCTCTTATTGTGTTTTGATTGCTTTTCAGTGTGGTTTGCCTCCTTTTTTGTGCACCCTATTTGCTATTTTGGAGTTATTGCTCTGTTAAATAGTGGGTGCTCTTTAACCCGTTAACCACAGTGTAGCGGGGGTGTGATGCCTGTGGGTGGGATGACTCTCAATGCATGCCGAGCCTCGGGGATGCCCATCTGCTACCTTATGTATTTCTCTTCTCTTGGATTATTGACAGTCAACTGATGTCCATTACATTTTTAACCTTCTCACTTTAACTGTTCTGAATCTGCCGTCTTGAAGACATTCTTTCCTCTGTAACTGGCACATGTCAGATGCAGGGTGGTGCTTTTCTCGCCATTGGATGAGCCCTGGGAGACCCTCATCTGCTCTGATCTACATATCAGCCCAATCTGTACACTTCTCCATAAATTCTTTCTCACTGCGGCATCTGTAGTGCCTTTCAATGCATCAGTCTTACCGCTCCTATGTACTTTCAACATCAGAACAAGTACTTCACAGACATCTCTAATTACAGATGAGCTAGACTGATGACCTTGCTGTTTAGAACCTTAAGCCTGTCAACCAACCATCTGTTGTCATTCAGCTGAATCTTTGACATAATTTGGAGGAATCTATTTCTGCTCAATAAATTTGGGCAGTAACTACAGGAGACACAAGAATATTGACTCCAGTGATATATGATGGGCTTTTGGCTGATGCTCAAGTGGGAAATTATAACGAAGAACTTTTTTTTTTATTTCCACATGTGTGACCCCTTTCCAACCAGATATTCTACGTATAGGAGTGAGCCGATCTGCACGTGTCAGTTACCTTGTCTTCTGTGTGACATAAAGATTAGTCTGTTCTTTGAAGCCCTCTTTTCAGTGTTATCAGGACTAATATTTTATGGTTCTACATTCATCACAGAATCATGTTCATTTCATGAGCCTATGACAAAGAAAAACTGTTTCATGGTTCAGAAAATGAAGAAACATCGGAAGAGGACATTAACAATTAGTTCAACAAAAAATTTACCAAATCAAAACAAGAAATACTTACTTGAAGTGTGATGCAGTTATTTTTGTGCAAGTTCAGAATTGTCATCTGAATTGTCAATATCATCATTCTCACTGTTGTCCTTAACAAAATCGTGGTCCAATTCATGAAAAATTTCATTGTCTGTAAGACTGAATCAAGAGCTGCCGTCGTACAGCAAGTTGCTTTTATATAACAAATACAGTCTACCAACTGCTTCAGAAAATATATTTCCACAATATATCAGCTGTTTCAGAAACAACATATCCCTGACAACTCAGCGAAGACCTTCTGAGCCTGTCAGTTGTGTGATTTCGTATTTAAAAGCAGATGAAATTGTTCCCCAACAAATTATGGGATTGGCAGTTTTGAAATTTTTGTGTCCCATCAATTGACAGGATTAGCAGTGGAAGCTATAAAAAAATCCTTTGTTGGAGCAGGCATGTAAAATAATGAGAACCTAGAAGGGATGCAGTTTTGAAACTTTCCAGCTAATAAAAACTGTGCACCGGCCTAGGACTCGAACCTGGAACTGTGCCTTTCATGGGCCATGCTCTTACTAACTGATTTATCCAGGTATGATGCATGATGTGCTCTCATAGCTTCACTTCTGCCATTACCTCTTTCTTGCTTTCCAAACTTCACAGCAGCTCTCCTGCATTTGTTGCAGGACTAGCACTCCTGCTGCAAAATGAAATATTTATTTTGGATACAATCCTCTAGGCTCTGCTTAGGCTGTTTCCCCACAGTAGCCTTTCTCCCAGGAGTGCTGATCCATGCAAGATATACAGGAGGGCTTCTATGAAGTTAGAAAAGTAGGAGACAGGTACTGGCGGAAATGAACCTGTGAGGGCAAGTGACAAGTTGTGCCTGAATAACTCAGTAGAAACATAACATGCGATTTTTAGCCAGCAGACATAATGGTACAAGAGATTGTGACACAGAAGGTCTTGAAACTGGTCATGTGAGCAAATACACAAAAATGTGTGGCTGTGAGAGGATTTATTGAATGTGCTTCTGAACTACTTCAGGCACGGACCTTCAAGAACATCAAGATGAAAGAAAGATTATTATAACAAAGGATAGGAACAGAGCAGTCAGTCACAATTCTTCCTTCTATCTGTATATGTACTACTAAGAGTTTTCTGGATGGTAACTCATTCAAATGCACTGAAGATGGCTATTTATAGCTGAAATCTGGATATGCAAGAATAATAACAAAAAGAAAAAAACAGTGGGACTGTGACTGATTGCTGTGTTCCTGTCCTTTCTTAATTAATGTACAGTCACTGTGTATGAAGGTTCCTACAGAAAATTACGTAAAGATTTAGAAGCTTTTCATATACCAACTTTAACAGTAATTTTTATTTGTAATGTTAATGTTTGATAAGAAGAACGATCACCTTAGATAATGTTTTATATAACGTGTAATGTTATGATTTAGAATCAAGTATTTGATCACAACTCACTAGTCTCATGGCAGCAAAACATCTATATAAAAGTTTATAGACCTGAACATGGCATCAGCACTTCAGTACAGTATTTGTACCTACATGTGACAAGGTTCTTTGCATCGGAAGATGCTGTGTTCTTATTCACACTGTTTATTTTGTGTAATTGTTACCAGTGTATCATTGAATATTCCAGTCTATATTTTTAACAGTGTCTGATAGTGGTCACTTGAAAAAATTGGTTATTTGGGAAGGGTATCTGAAATAATTACTTAACTTGGCATTGTAAGAACGTTCACATTGTTTCTTAAATTAATGATTTTCATGTAGGTAATGAAAAAAAATTTTTTCATTCATTCTGAATTTACCTGTCAGAATATTAAAATATTTTATGGTGCTTAATGTTTCAGGTATTATAACAGCAATTACGTGGCCAGCATCATTAGTGACTTTGGCATCAGTTATTGACAATCCATGGGGTGTGTGTTGCCGGCGCTCTGCTGAAGTGGGCAAACAACTGGCCGAAGTGCTGCTATCACATGAACAAGGCCAGAGGCCTGTTACACTAATTGGATACAGTCTGGGAGCCAGAGTTATATATTATTGTCTTCGGGTAAATATGAAATAGCTTTGAATTTTTCTCTTAAAACTGAGCAATTCAACTGTTATATTAGTAAACCAAGCCAATATCCTCTTTACATGGACAGTGTTTCTGTGCATAAATTCATTTTAGTTACTTACAATTTGACAGTGGAGGAGCTTTGAATTAGAATTTGAAAACCTGTAGTTTGTTAATAACAGGCAGCATTTCTTGTGAAAAGCTATTGAAATGTATATTGCAGAGAGCTGCGTGCACTTCTGAATGGTGCATAAGGAAGTGCCTGCAATATAAAAATCATCCTCTGCCTGTATTCCCTAAATGGAGCAGTTATTCCTTTTAAACACTTTCACGATGTCAACCATAAATCTCATAAGTGAATAGATGTACTCTTATTCCAGTGCAGTAATCCCCAAGAATATTCTTTATCCCTGAATTAAAGTGTCCCAGTTATACCATATGACATCAAGGAATTAATGTATGCAAAGTAAACCATTGTCAGTGTATCTAGAAATATATGTAACCAGTTTTTTTATTGCTGTTGAGATTATTTCACATGTGTATTTGGGGTTATTTAAGATAACCCCAAATACATATGTGAAATAATCTCAACACACACACACACACACACACACACACACACACACACACACACAGATATATATATAAGTGCTATTTGTCATCATTAATGACAAAGAAAAAATTGCGTTGTATAAACGGAGATATGAATATTAATGAAATTTTGTTTTTTTTTGAATTTCAAAAAAGTGACAAAGTAACATAAACTGAGATGAAAAACAAATGTGAAGATGACTTGCTCAGAAATTTTTAAAAGGAATCCTATTGAATTTGTGCTGTGGTTTGTTTCTTTTGATGCAACGTAGATTATTTAATTCCATAAATGAAATCACTTTCACTTTCAAAGCAGTGGACAGTTGCTGGTGGTCCTGAACAAAAACAACAAAGTCAACTTCATCTGTGTGGAATATTAAGGTTGCCATGTTCAGGGCAGCAAAAAGCATTATTATCATTGATTACTTTGAATAGCATAACACAATAACTGGCAAATGGTATGAGAGCCTTCTGGCCCATCTATCTCACCTTTTATGCCTTTTACAGTGTGTGTTTTAACTTCATTATCTTATAATTTGACTCCTCTGACTGGAACTGTCCACTTTTAGTGGACTCCCTTTCTTCTGTGACTACCTTGGGATCGTGGGAGTGATGACCTCACCATTTGGTCCCATAAACCCTCACAATTAATCATTAATCAATTCTGGGCCATCTAGATGGGGGAAAAAATGGTGGAGAGAGGCACAGATTGCAAGGAAAAAAAAGAATCACATATCATGAGGACAATCCACTTGCCCTTAAAGGTTCTTTGACAGTGGTAAAAGTGAAATGTGAAATATGGATGTTGAAACATCCACCCTATGCAACAGATTTGACTCTCAATGACTTCCATCCATCCCTTGTCTAAAGAAATGAGTGTCTGAAAAATATCATATGTTGAATGAAGAGTTATGGAAGCAAAATACATATATTTTGCAGAACTTTAATGTGAAATGGCCACGTAGGCTTAGTTGTAGGTAAAACAAATGGCAGGCAGCAATTCATGTGATGAATACTATGAAACTGCAGATTATCTAAACAGAGGGGGCATATAAAACACTTGCGTGGCTCAAATGTGAGTACTGCTATAGAGTAGTGGTTCCATTTGTAATGGGACCCACCATCTTTCTCAAACACACACAAAAACCACTACAGTGACTACACAGCAATTAATAGTAATATAAAAGTTATATGTAGTATGAAACTGAACTATTATTATATTGCAAATTGTTTGCTGTGTAAGAATTTTAAAAGCGGTGAAGGGAGCATTATTAAAGAAAAGAAACAATATTTTGTCCAATAAGAAATTTATTTCATACAAATTAAATGGTAAACTCAGTAAGATTTGTGGTATTGTTTAGTCTTGGTGTTAACGGTACTTTCTGTTTCTGGATTGGGGCTTGTTAGTTTTAGGCATAAATCGTTTTCCATGCAAAGCCTGTTTGCATAATTTTTTTTTTTAAATGAGACTAGAAAGTGAATGCTTGCATAAGTAATCAGCTGTGTATCCCATTAAGTCCTTCAAAGCTATATTTGCAAGCCCTTGATACTATCCCTTGATTTTGACCCAAAATGTGACTAGGCTTGAGTTTTTAAAGAAAATTTTCAGAGAAGAATCACACGATAGTTCCATCAGGGAGTCTTCCTCAGATGTTGACAGTTCTAGCTTCTTAAAGGTGTGCTCTACAGACAGATTTCTTATCCATAACTGTTTATCAGGCATTCTTGGAACTTAACTGCTAAAACATGGACCAATTTTAAGTAATACTCTTGCATAAACAAACAACTTTTAGTGGGCGTAACATAAAAATATCAGTTTGTAAAAACTCTAAACTCAAAACATTAAGCTGTAACCATTATCATTTTGTCTTCATTGAATGAAAAATAATATCATGAAAATAGTAATACTTACATTTAATAAGAAATACTTCAAATCTAACTGTTTACCCGCCAGGTTAGCTCAGTGTGCTAATGCGCTGCTTCCTGGACTCAGGTAGGCTCGCTGGGCCTGGATCAAATCCGCGCAGCAGATTACCAACAAGGGCCAGTGTGTCGACCAGCCTGGATGTGATTTTCAGCCGGTTTTCCACATCCCACTAGATAAATACTGGTCTGGTCTGCATGTCCCACGTCAGTTACACGACTCTCAGACATTTGAAAACATTCACACTATTTCATGGCTTACACTAGATGCAGACAGCGGGCGTACGCTAATTCCGTCCCAGGGGGCACGGGGTGGTGTCAGGAAGGGCATCTGGCCACCCACAGACAATACCATTGCCAAATCCATAGTAACTAGGTCGACCCTGCGTTGGAGTTGGACAAAGGCCCAAAGAAAATGATGATGACTTCAAATCTAAGTGTTTATCAGTAAAATCGTTTGAGAATAATTATGTGAAAATAGAGGCCAATACTTAAATATGTTCCTTTACAGCAGCTGCAGGTTTTCTCATTAACTTTGATTCCATATATTTGTAAGAAGTCATTGAGGAGTGAAAATGCATCAAACAACTGCCTTTTACGTTACTGTACCATCTTTCAAGTTTTTTAATCGGTACTTCTGTTTTATGTTGAACGTAGAACTTAGATGTTGAGAGCACTGAATATTTCACCCAAATATGAAAGCCATATTAACCAGTTTTTGTAGTTTAACAATTCTAAAAACCTGCTTGCAGATTTTTTATCACTTTCATGCTGCAAGAGAAGCGTTTTCATTTCACCGCAAAGCTCAAATAGTCTTGATAGCACTTTTGCTCTTGACAGCCAGTGTATTTCACAGTACAGGAAAAGAGTTTTGTGCTCACTGCCCATCTCAGCACACAGAATTGCAAACAGTCTTGAATTTTTAGTTCATGATTTAATGACATTCACAACTTTTACTGCATTGTTAACGATTTTCTCTAGGCTTTTTCCAGAGCTTTAAGTGCAAGAGCTTCTCAGTGCAGGCTACAGTGAGTCCACTGAACTGAAGGGATAATTGCCCTAACTTTGACAATCAAACCTGAGTAAATGCTAGACCTAGCACCGGCACTGTCAGTCATCAGTGCAACACATTTTGACCACTCTATTTAATTTCCTGGTATAAAGCCATCAAGACATTTAAAAAAATTTTCCTACATTGTTGTTGATGGCCAAAGTTTACAAAAGAGCGTTTCGTCTTCTGTCCTTCCATCAAATTCAAGCCTAACAAAAGCTATCAGAATAGTCTGCCGGCTACATCTGTGCTTTCATTAAGCTGAAGTGAAAAATTTGCTTTAAAACAGTGATCATGGACAGTTTCACAAAATTTGACATTTCATCGATTCTTCTTTTCACCGTTGTGATTAATTGGAGTGTTTCACCAATTACTTTTGTTTTCTTTTCGCTAAATAAAGCTTCAGATATTATTTTGGCTGCTGGTAAAATAATAATCTCTCCTATGCTTTCAGCTGCCCCCTTTTAGGCTATCAAAAAGGTTGTCAATCTGGAGTAGTTGTAGTTTGCTTATTTTTCTTCACCAGAAGTTCATCACTGATTTTGACTTAAGAAATGCTCATGTATATTTCTGGAAAAAATCGATTGGTGTACTTACTGATTCTGCGTGTTTTCTTGATAAATGTCTTTTAATTTTTTAGGGTTTTATACTTTCATTAGTAAGTATTTCAAAACACAAACACACTGAGGAAGCAGGTTGTTGTCTTTGCCACAAAGCACAAACCCATATTTCAAATAGTCAGAATTGTATTTATAAAAGCAGGGTTTGCCTTCTTCTGGAAGAACTACAGTTCACTAACTTCACTAAAACTGTCACCTTTAAGTGTATTACATGAATCGCTGGTACTGGATGCAGAAGGCTCATCATAATTAGCTGAAATCTGTCTCCTACAGCATGATCCAGTCTTAATCCATATATCTGTTGTGAAATAAATAGAAAATAAAAATATAATATAAAATAAAACAAAACACCACTATAAACATGCATGCACACCATAAACAACAAGCAAATAATGCATGGTACCACAGTCAGAGAAAGACCAATTCAGCTCAAAATTATTGATCTGACACTTGTCGCAAGTGGTATGGAGTGCGGCATTGCTGTATCGCAATTACGAACAAATCCTATGGCTGTGCTGTTCTCATATTGCCCTGAGCATGTTATTAGCCACACAGGTTTCTTGTTTAGAACAGGTGTTGCACATGACTTTTCAGATTATAAAACTTTTCTCTTGAAATAAACTTTTATACATTTTTCAGTTGGTGAGGTATTTTAGTTAGATATTTGAAAGGTTTTTCGGTGAGCCACTGGAATAGATCCCATGACCAACTTGTGGGTGACTACCCAGAGTTTGGGAACCACTGCACTAGATTATGGAATGCATATTAGGTCAGACTAATAGGGAACGTCTAGAGTGTATGAAAAAGGGCAGTGTGAAAGGGTACAGATTGGTTTGACTGGTGAGAGAGTGTAAAAGAAAGGTTGAGAAATGTAAAATGGCGATCTTAAAGAAAGACTTAACTCTTCTTGTGAGAACCTGCTTAAAAATCTTCAAGAACTGTCTTTAAGAGTAAATACTATTGATATTCTTTGTTCCCCTGTGTATCTATCCCACAGAGATCATGCAAATAAAATTAAGCAAATAACAGTTTCACAGATGTTTATAAGCAGACATGTTTCCCACACTCCATTGGTGAATGGAACAGGAAGAAACGTTAAAATATGGTATAGTAAAAAGTACCGTCTGCAACACACTCCGCAGTGATTTGCAGAATATGTACAGGGCTATTACAAATGATTGAAGCGATTTCATAAATTCACTGTAGCTCCATTCATTGACATATGGTCACGACACACTACAGATACGTAGACAAACTCATAAAGTTTTGTTCGGCTGAAGCCGCACTTCAGGTTTCTGGCGCCAGAGCGCTCGAGAGCGCAGTGAGACAAAATGGCGACAGGAGCCGAGAAAGCGTATGTCGTGCTTGAAATGCACTCACATCAGTCAGTCATAACAGTGCAACGACACTTCAGGACGAAGTTCAACAAAGATCCACTAACTGCTAACTCCATTCGGTGATGGTATGCGCAGTTTAAAGCTTCTGGATGCCTCTGTAAGGGGAAATCAACGGGTCGGCCTGCAGTGAGTGAAGAAACGGTTGAACGCGTGCGGGCAAGTTTCATACGTAGCCCGCGGAAGTCGACGAATAAAGCAAGCAGGGAGCTAAATGTACCACAGCCGACGGTTTGGAAAATCTTACGGAAAAGGCTAAAGCAGAAGCATTTCTTAAACAGGAGATTGGAAAACCGATGGATCGGTCATGGTGGAGATCATGATCAACAATTCATGTCATGGCCTCCACGCTCTCCCGACTTAACCCCATGAGATTTCTTTCTGTGGGGTTATGTGAAAGATTCAGTGTTTAAACCACCTCTACCAAGAAACGTGCCAGAACTGCGAGCTCGCATCAACGATGCTTTCGAACTCATTGATGGGGACATGCTGCACCGAGAGTGGGAGGAACTTGATTATCAGCTTGATGTCTGCCGAATCACTAAAGGGGCGGATATCGAACATTTGTGAATGCCTAAAAAAACTTTTTGGGTTTTTGTATGCGTGTGCAAAGCATTGTGAAAATATCTCAAATAATAAAGTTATTGTAGAGCTGTGAAATCGCTTCAGTCATTTGTAATAACCCTGTATGTAGATGTAATGGTAGGAGTAGTGGTAGACTCACCTCACACCAAGGATGGAATCTACTTACTGGCAAATTTGTAGGCAAGATGTAATGGTGATAAAAGAAACATTTCTGTTGAAAAATAATTACATATTTAACTTTAAAAAAAAAAAAAAAAAAAAAAAAAAAAAAGAAAAGAAAAACACTTTCACTGCCAGTCTTGAGATATTTTTCTCCTTGCACTTGCAACTTCAGTGTGTCAGTAAGACTGAAAGAATATTCTCTCAGTGCTAGAATATTTATTGACTTCTGTATTCAATGTACAAAAGCATTAAACAAAGTCCAGTCTCCTCTTCAGGTGCCATAGGTGCCAATGGCTTGCTCATCTGAAATATTTAAGTTAGTTCGTTACTTAATTACATGTTCCATAAATCATACTTATGATAAATGTTATGGTGTGAAACGTGTCAATGCAACACACACATGCCTACACATTTCTGTAAAAAATTATTAATTATTCTATTCACAAATTCCTCTGTGGTACAGGAGGAGTAATTAAGGAGAAACATCTTTAATTTACATTCGAAAACACTTCTGCTGCCTGTCAGATATTTTATTTCCATGGGTAGATTGTCAAACAGTTTAGTATCTGTATATTTCATCCTTTTCTGTGCCAAAGTTACATTCATTAGAGAATAACACGGATCATTTTTCCTTCTGGTAGTGTACTTGCGAATATCTGTAGCACCCTCATACTGAGACAGATTGTTAACAATAAATTTCATTAATGAGTAATTGTACTGCAAGGCTGTGGTTAATAGTCCCAACTGCTTCAAGAAATAGCTGGAAGATATACTTGTTTGACTCAATATGTGATTCTGATTACTTTATTTTGTGCTATGAGTACTTTTTGCCTAAGTGAGGAGTTGTTGCAAAATATTATCCCACAAGACATCAATGAATGAAAATATGGAAAATATTTTGAATTGCTGACTTTCATATCCCCAAAGTTGGGATTATTCTTATGGTAAAAGTACCCAAACTTAAACTTTTTAACACGTATGCTACATACATTTTCCAGTTTGTTTTCATGAACTCTAAGGACTTAGAATTTTCTACCCTGTTTATTGTTTCCTGTTGGTATACTAGGTTAATAGGAGATGGGATATTTTTGACTGTACTGAACTGAATGAGCTGGACTTTTTCAAAGTTTAAAACTAACCTATTTGTGCAAAACCAGTTAGTAACTTCCACGTAAACATCATTTACTATTTTCTCAGTTGATGCTTTGCTAAGCTTCACAACAGTGCTTGTATCATCTGCAAATGGGATTAATTCTTCCTCCCAATTCCAGTGAAATGGTAGATAATTAACATAAAACAAGAACAGTAGTGGTCCGTTGATTGAACCCTCTTGGATTCCCATTGTAATTTCTCCCCAAGCAGTTGATGCTTAAACAGCCTAGATTACTTTCTGCTTCTTAAATAAGAACAAAACTAGGCTTGTGCTGAAATGTATTCCATAAAAACTTAATTCCTCCAATAGAATGTTACAATTGAAACAATAAAATGTGTTTGATAAGTCACATATGGTCCCAACTAGTGATATTCTATTATTTAAACATTTTATTAAGTGCTCAAGTAGAGTGTCCCTTTAGAAATTCAAACTGACATTGGCAAAGTATCCCATTTCTACACAAGAAGTTGGATGTTATAGAGCTACAACTTTTTGCTGTCTTATTGGAGATGTTATCCACCCTATATGAATATTTACTATTTAGAGTCGTCAAGATCTTCCTTGTCCACTGTATTGCTTCTTTGGAGTACTGCTCTCTTTTTTTTCTTCTGAACTATTCATACCAATTTTCTCACCTATTTTTAAAAAAGTAATTACTTAGAATATCTGCTACACATGAACTGTCCTTTACACTGGGGTGAAAAGAGTCATGATATACCTCCTAATATCATGTCCGACCTCCTTTTGCCTGGTGTAGTGGAACAACTCGAAATGGTATGGATTCAACAAGTCGCTGGAAGTCCTCTGCAGAAATACTGATTCATGCTGTCTTTATAGCCATCCACAATTGTTAAAGTGTTAGCGGTGCAGGAGTTTGTGCATGAACTAACCTCTAGATTATGTCCCATAAATGTTCAATGGGATTCATGTTGGTTGAACTGGATGGCCAGATTATTCATTCAAATTGTTCAGAATGTTCTTCAAATCAGTCATGAACAGTTGTGGCCAAGTGACATGGTGCACTGTCATCCACAAAATTTCCATTGTTGTTTGGGAACATAAAGTCCATGAATAGCTGCATATGGTCTCGAAGTAGCCAAACATAACCACTTCCAGTCAATGATTGGTTTAGTTGGACCAGAGGACCCAGTCCATTCCATGTAAACACAGTCCACACCATTATGGAGCCACCACTGGCTTATACAGTGCCTTGTTGACGGTTGGGTCCATGGCTTTGTGGGGTCTGTACCACACTTGAACCCTGCCATCAGCTCTTACCAATTGAAGTCAGGACTCATCCAACCAGGCCATAGTTTTCCAGGCATTAGGGTCTAACCAATATGGTCATGAGCCCAGGAGAGGTGCTGCAGGTGATGTCATGCTGTTAGCATAGATAACTGTGCCAGTCATCTGTTGCCATAGCCCATTAATGCCAAATTTTGCTGCACTATCCTAACGGATACATTTGTCACATGTCCCACATTGATTTCTGTATTTATTTCATGCAGTGCTGCTTGTCTTTTAGCTCTGAAAACTCTATGTAAGTGCTGCTTCTCTCGGTCATTAAGTGTAGGCTGTCAGCCGCTGTGTTGTCCGTAGTATTCTCGGCACACTCATCACACTGTCTGTGGATCTCGGAATATTGAATTCCGTAACGATTTCCAAAATGGACTGTCCCATGCACCTAGCTCCAACTGCCACTCCACATTCAAAGTCTTTTAATTCCCATCGTACGGTGATAACTGCAACGGAAACCTCTTCACATGAATCACCTCAGTAACAAATGGCAGCTCTGCCAATGCTCTGCCCTTTTATACCTCGGGTATGCGGTACTACTGCCATTTGTATATCTGCATATCACTATCACATGACTTTTATCACCTCATTGTGCAATGATCCTGATCTCCTTAACAGAAACCATGGCATCTTCTACATCTACATTTACATCCATACTCCGCAATCCACCATACGGTGCGTGGCGGAGGGTACCTCGTACCTAAACTAGCATTCTTCTCTCCCTGTTCCACTCCCAAACAGAATGAGGGAAAAATGACTGCCTATATGCCTCTGTACGAGCCCTAATCTCTTATCTTTGTGGCCTTTCCGCGAAATGTAAGTTGGCGGCAGTAAAATTGGACTGCAGTCAGCCTCAAATGCAGATTGTCTAAATTTCCTCAGTAGCGATTCACGAAAAGAACACCTCCTTTCCTTTAGAGACTCCCGCCCGAGTTCCTGAAGCATTTCCGTAATACTAGCGTATTGAAGGTAAAAATTCCTGTACCTCGTTACGACTTTCTAAAATTATTTATCTATACTTAACAGCATCGCTTAATCTCTCAAAGCTTTCATCGTTAACTCACCGTATTATATGGTCGTAAAACTATATTGTCTTCAGCAATATTCCCTTGGAGTACACTCGAATACAGTTTTACGAAGCCGATGTCACACTGACCGTGCTTTCGAACGTCAACGATGGGCGTGGCCAGTTCAATGTACTTCTGAACGCTGAGATACGACGCCACTTGTTCGTACGGTACGTGTGTCTACATGTTGTACGCTATTGCAGGGCGCTCCAGATGCACTTTTCGTCCTTATGTGGATCGCAAATCACATTTTATGAAATGAAATGGCCGGGGGTAAAATTCCTACGTTAGCCCAATTACAAAGCACATTTCCTGCCTTATCCATATGCTAGTCATGTATTTCTGTCTGCAGCAGACATAAATAAAACCAATGTACGTTTTCCAGTCAGTAAGAACATCGGCTTATAAAAGTTCCATTAGAAACACTGCGATACAATTTTGCAATAGTTATTCACATAAGGTAAAAATTATTTTATCTTTTTCACTTTTTAGTAAAGCCCTAAGGTTATTCTTACTTTATCATTGTTCCTTTTCAGTAGCAGACTCTTCAGAACACGTGAAACACAAATCCCGAAACAAGAATACACGAAATATCTTGTGCAAGTAATGCAAGCCAAACACTGTAGGTAGAGCACACTAGTATTTACCTAACATCGAATTTATAGAATCTATTTTGTTGAACTAATAATAAAGTATCAAAATCCATTCGAAAACACGAAAGTTACTAAAAAACATTTGAATCCAATAAGACGCGAACCAGCAACACATCACCTCTTACTTTACCATTCTGCATATCCATTCATTCATTACGCTGCATTGAGCATGAAAGACATGACCGTACTTTTCGTCTTACCGTTTTCTGAAAGCTTTATGGTAAGTATGTTTTTGACATTTAATCATAACCATTTGTTCGAACAAACCTTTTTATGGTGCCTCAATGTGACGTTGCCTTCAAACTGCGTACTTTCGTAAAACGCTAATTACAGCAATTCCTTAACGGCCAATATGACGATTCCCGTCTTATTGCAACCAATCACATAATTAACAACGGGTTTTTGAGAGATCCTAAATTCTCTGGTGTTTATAAACGCGAAATATACATATTGACTGTAACTGAAATCCCATACAACCTAACGTTGTGTGTGAAATCTTATGGGACTTAACTGGTAATGTCATCAGTCCTTAAGCTTACACACTACTTAACCTAAATTATCCTAAGCACACGCACACACACACACACACACCCGAGGGAGGACTAACCTCTGCCGGAACCAGCCGCACAGTCTATGACTGCAGCGCCTAAGACCGCTTGGCTAATCCCGCGCGGCGTCTACATTCAAACACGCCTTCAGAATGTAGGACATACTGAATACCCAAACGTGAATTTTTCATGGTATGACGTCAGACACTCGGCACGGTCAATGTTCGAACGCACAGTCCGTTTGCAGACAGTTTAAGATGTCTCCGTTAAGAATAATATGTTTTGATCTCTCTGCTAGAATTTTGATATTTAGGTTAATGTACGCACCCGCACTTGGTAACCAAATACCATTCTACTGCATGCTTGAGTGGCCTTACCTGTGGCGAACATGAGGAGTACTTTGAAGAGGAACCTGGGCGCTTGACCGACCTCTTCGCGCCTTCCGGCGCAGTGCGTAAGGCGCTGTAGCGACCCCACACGGAAACAAGACTGTATTATCATGTTCATCCATTTCCATAGGATCTCTTCCGGGACGTAGAACTGCAGCGGGTACGTCAGAAATATTGCCAGCGTCACTGTTTTTCTCACCCACAACGCACAGGCTGCAAAGGAAAGGTGTCATCAGCGGCGTATACGCAGAAGAATCAGCTATTGTTGATAAGCTCTAAGTTTGATTTTACCACTACTATTTCTTCCTTATTTCTGAATTTTGTGACTACCGTGCTGTATCTGTACTAGCGACAGTCTACTGAAAGTAGCTGAAAATCCAATTTTCGTCCCCAAAATCGCCCTCAGTTGCATGTGTAATATTCATGGAGCTACTACAACCTGTAAGAATATTAAATGCTTAAATATAAGGATGAAGGTCTGCAGCTTGATTTCATGACTGTATTAAAAATGTTTTAGAAGTTTTTCACAATTGACATGCTTGGTGTTTTTACATGTGCCCTGCTGTTTAAGCTACCTTCAACGGGATCATGTCAGATGAAGTGTTTTGGACCTTATGGCGTTTCAACACTGACGGAAAAAATCAACACCAAAAAATAACTTACAGTAATGAAATTTCGGAAATATATTTGTCTAGGTGGCATATTTAAGTGATTATCATTCCAAGATCACAGGTTACTGTAAGCGCGACATAAACCATCGCGAATGTGAAATACTGCTACATTAAAAATAGGCGTAACCGTCAAAGTTGAATACAAACAGGCAAACGGCATGCATTGTTTGTACAGAAGCAGGATTTCGGTTTGGTGATTGGAGTTCCACGCTTATTGTACCTGATCTGTCAATACAGGGACGGTTAATGTTGGTTGTGGAGACGGACCATGTGATGGAGAAGACCAATGTAACAGTCGACGTTGCAGAGCATGTTGGGTTATGACAGCGGTCTGTGGGCAAGCATTGTCCTGTAACACCCCAAGGAATACTATTGTTGAATGGCAGCACGACAGATCGAATCTCCAGATTCACATACAGTTTTGCCCTCAGGACGTATAGGATAATCACGACAGTGCTCTTTCTGTTGTTCGAAATCCAGACTAGAGCTCCAGGTGTATGTCCAGTGTATCTAGCATGCGAACAGGTTGGTTGGAGGTCCTCAATTTTCTCCTCATAAGCAACACACTGCCATCGCGGCACCGAGGCACCACCAGTTTTCACCTGAAAACACAACAGACCACACTGCCCTCCAAATAGCTCTAGCTTTACAGCACAGACGTTGCAAATGGATGTGGTTATGGGTCACTGGGATGCCCGCTACAGGGCGTCTGGCTCTGAGCTGTCCTTGAGGTAACCCATTTGTAACAGTTCCTTTTGTCAGTGTGGTGCCACTGCTGTTCGAATTCCTGATTCAGATGCTGTACGATGTGCCGCAACCATACGCTGAACGTGGTCTTGCCTCTCAGTAGTGCCATGTGGCCGTCTGGAGCCCAGTCTTCTTGGGACCCTACATTCCTGTGGCCACAGCTGCCAGCTGTCAGATGTCATGTACAGTGGCCACATTCCTGCCAAGTCCTTCTGCATTATCGCAGAAGGAACATCCAGCTTGCAATAGCCCTATTGTTGCATATTTGAGAAATGCCATGTCTGGAAGGCAAGAGAACAGCAGCCAGAACGAATAAGTTTCTAGAAAGTACTTAGAGTACAAACGAGACGCCACAGGAAGGGTGTTGGTTTGGGAGCTGGCTGCGAATGTTACACAGACTTACAAGATATCACATGAGCTCTTGTGTCTAGCAGCGAGGCGCGGCAGTGCGTTGCCAGTGACCATATATAGTTATACACGACGCCCCGCAGGGCAGTGTCTTTAAGCACGAACGTGAAGAGGGGGCGTGGCATGCTGCACAGTAAAAAGGTGGAGGCAGCGTAGCCCATGAGAGAGTTCAGTGCAGACAGTTGTCCAGGATGGATGTCCGTGTAGGTCAGGCCCAGTTCCTGGACAAAGTATTCGCTCTGGCTCTGCTCGCACGCATACTTAACTGCGTACCGCCATGAGATTCTACAATCAGAAGTACTGTACTTTCATTCAAGTCAGTATCCAATTTTTGCCGAGACGAGCAATTAAAGGTCATAGTTATTCATGTCTTGTCTTTGTTTGATTACTTCCCCAGGGAGTTCCATAAATCTTTGAAACTCCCAGTTAGCCGTCTCCACGTTGGCTGACTGGGCTTTTTTGAGTGTCATTGAGTGTCTGAACCACTAGCTGGACGCGACACTATTGTGTTCTTAATGACGTCTCTGTTGCCTTTAAGGCATTCTTAACTAGCATCAGCTCACCACGTCCAATCTCAAAGGTAACTAATGCTCACGACCGTTACAGTGTGTATTTAAAGCGAACTATGTGTTTCTTCAGTGGAGTTCCTAGCTCTAAATCCGAAATACGCCTGCCAACTTTAGATTATGTCGCTCAACCCATCGGTGTTTTTTTTATGGCCATCATTGGTTTCAAGACCATTTTCACTTGAATGGAAACCTAAGCGGAATAAATATTCATGTTATGACGTCATCTGACTGTGAAACCTCTTAACACTACCTAAACTCCCTTTTTGCGCTACAATAGTTATCGGAATGCATTCAGATTATCACTATTTAGTCGACAGCGATGAAAATAGGTTCCAAGTAGTTTTGCACTTCATGCAAAAATTATAAATCCGTCTTAAAGATGGGAGAGCTTTTCGTGATTTGTGTCTTTCAGGTACTGTCAGACTATGCAATTTCATTTTGCATGATTCTTTGCCGCCGGAGAACAATTTAGGAGGTGTGTTTAATATGAAACACTATCCAGCCCAGTTAAGTTTTAGCGTGAGTACACCGGGGAAATGCAGACAAATTGGTAGACTAGTTCAAATCACCAAGTTAGTCCATGTTCTCTCTCTTAACAGTATCAAACTCCTGGAACTGCCGCTGGTTGTAAGTTTGATTAACTTAATACTTTCCAATTAATCCTGCTAGTGTTCTAATAGCTTACAATGGTGTGTCTTCTATATATCTTGGATTCAGTGCCGAAGAAAATACAGAAAATCGTAATGCAACGAAAAATTATGAGCTTGTTGCGGAATCACAGGCAAGATGTTAGGCTAAGTAGTTTGCAATATGTTGCCTCGTTATCTAGCTTTCAAATTAGACCTGTGCTAGACATGTTGCGTCAGTAGTGGAATGCCACATATTGTTACTGCATTTTCTCTTTGGACCACTAAAACTTTAGCTTTTCTCCAACTGTGTTATGTTTCAGTAGGTATACACCATGCACTCCCCGACCCTCTTCGAACTGAAATCTACGAAGCTTAAGAAGATTTACTTACTAGGTTTTCAATTCAGTTCCACCCAGTAAATGGGTATTAATATTTGGGAAACTATTCTTCCTAAATGCGAACAGGAATATTACAGAGACAGATCACTATAAAAATCTTGTGTGGCTTCTTTCCCTTTCTCGTATTTAATATTATCCCATATTAATTTGATTTTATTGTCTGATCTGTCAATTTCAGACAAAAGTCATACTCTGTTTTTCCATTTTTACAACTTTCCTTAATACGTTACAGTACTGTTTATAATATGAAAGTATTTCTGGATCATTTCTTGTTGTGGCTGTTTTGTAAAAATCCTTCTATCATTGTGAAGAGATTCTGATATATACAGTGATTCAAGGTTTATTTAGTGGCATCCCATTGTTGCATTTAATTAAGTTTTTAGAAAAGCTACTTTAAAAATGGATACAAACTCATTAAGAAATGTGTTGAATTTAGAGCTAGCATTAAGCTCATTGTATTTTTAAATCTTCAGTAGTTCTGTCATTAATAAGCTGTGCTGTTTTCTTTGAGTGTTTCTGAACTGTACGTGAAGGTAAATGACATAATAATATGACTGTGTATCATGATCTGGCAATCCATTTACCATAAGATAGACATATTTCTCTTTGACTTCCACTTGTTGTATGAATACATTACCTATAAGAGTACTACTATCTTCAGCAGCACTGCTAGGGAAGTTTATTTCTGGTACTGGCAGCACGTCTACATCACTTTTCATGTTAGAGTCCTTCAAGGAATTTACATTAAAATCACAATTTAATAATCTGTTCCTTCTGTCTGACAGATGGCACAATAAACTGTCAAAATGTTCCACAAAAATTTTCCAGGTACCCAGCGGAGACCTGTATGCTGTAACAATAACAAGTACTATTTTTCCCATTATTGACTCACAAGCACCTACTTCTACCCCTGATCTATAAAGAATTTACGTATTTTTACATTTTTATATTTATATTCCTTTTTTTATGAATGTGACAAGTCCTCTACTCATATTACATCTACATTAATATGCATCTAATTTTCTCTCTCTCTCTCTCTCTCTCTCTCTCTCTCTCTCTCTCTCTCACACTCTCTCTCTCTCTCTCTCTCTCTCTCTCTCTTTCTTTCTTCTTTCCTTCCTCCCCCCCCCCTTTTTTTAGAGAGAGAGAGAGAGAGAGAGAGAGAGAGAGAGAGAGAGAGATGGTCAAACCCTCTGTTGCATCCTTTTTTTAGTTCATAGTAGATTTCTGATGTGTTCTGACTAATAATTTTGTATGAGCAGTCAATAGCTGCAGCTTCTCCTTCCAGCTGCAAAAGGGGGAAATAAAACTCTAAAATGTTAATATTGAACTCTTGCTCATAAGTTAAGGGATTTTCCTGGACTCATGAAATATGGCACATGGTGATAATGTGTGCACTGGAAAGTACCATTGCAACATTGTGACGTGACATTTTGTAAGATACAAATTACACTAGAAAACCTGCCATAAGAGGTGTGTGGTGTTTGCCATGTGAGGTCTCTTTCCCAATGCCACAAATAATCTCAGTATGGTTACAGATGTGTATTTGTGCTGGTAGAGAATGCACAGCATCTTCTCATGCAGAGGATCAATCTGTCCAGCATGGCTGGAGTTAGACCTGTCATTGCTAAACGTGCTCTCTGGAGTCCATAAATCATCTGTTGTAGTGGTGTTATGGCTGTGAACCTTCAGCTTAGAGTGTACGATGTAGTTTTGACCAGATTTAAGTCTGGGGAGAGAGCTGACCACTGCAGGCACTTGACTTTCCCATGTTTCAGTGCATGCTTATCACCAGATCAGTCCTGATTCATCAGGTGGGAGCCAGCTCCATATTCACAATGTAAAAGACACATATACCATTGCAGGATGGTCAGCCCTATAGACCACAGCCTTCACAGTACCCCTACAAAACATGTGCATTGGTGTACATGGCCCTAATATGATGCCATTCCAGACGAGAACGCCAGTATTGTCATATTGGTAATCTATCACAATATCTGCACAGTTGTAACTTGTCTGTGTTTTTGCTTCTGCTCATGGTAGGTAAGACTACACATTTACTGAGGCACATTGTGTTTGTGTGTGTTGGAATGCATCTGGCAGGTCACAGGCCAACAATTCAAAGTTGATGATACACAGTCTGACAGCAGATTTGTGACCCAAATGCTACTGTGAGGTGTGTAGCCAGTGGGGGTGTTGTCTTGCTTGCATGTATTCTGAGCTCTTAAGGCTACGTTTCAGTGCTAGGTTGTATCAGAGGATCACATTTGCTCATACTACCACTAAATATTTCCTCCCTCATGGAATCATTTCCACAGTTCTGAAATTACTCTAGGAGCGATATTTCACTCCTGGCTCATGTTGCATTGATTGTGTCCACCGTGCCACTCTGCTTACCTACAGGACTCAAGTGGTGTGTACCAACAACCATAAAACACAATTTTACAACCATTTTGTTTTGCCGATATAGGTGATGTGCAGGCTCACTGTAAGTAGTCTTGTACTGGCGCACTATGTGTATCACATGTATCTATGTTGTCATGACTGAGATCATTCCACATAGTGGCAGTTATACCATTTCATGGATAATTTTAGTTACCTATGATCGTTAGATTCCTCATGTATTTGTTTAAATTATTGTGTGTTGTTATGATGTATAAATTTGGTAAGGCATAAGCCAGTTTCCTGCAAGAAGTTGCCTTATTGTAACTGTTAGTTTTTATATGTTGATGTGTCAGTTGTCTCTATCTGTTAAGGCAAAAGTTCAGTTTTCACCAGAAATGGTGATAGTAGTAACCATGCAGTGAATCTCCATGTGGTTCAGGTATTATCATTTATGCATGAAACAGATTGACACAAAAGCACAGAAGTAAATTAACACACACACCGCTGCACGCACGCGTGCGTCCACTTCCTCTGGCTGCTAAGGCCAGAGACAGTGATCACTCACTGTGTGTGTGTGTTTGTGTGTGTGTGTGTGTGTGTGTGTGTGTTCTGTTTGTTACTGATACTACTGTTATTTTAACGTGTTAACTTTCTGCATAATGGAATGAAGCAAATTCCTTCATGTTTTGCTCCCAGCATTTCTCAAGCGGTGACCATTGTCCAGTGTGTTACCTTAAGATATATTTTCCTTATATAGATTATTTTTATACCGTAAGGATAAACTACAGGAAAAAATTACTGAAGAGTTAAGGAACAAATAAATTTTTGTGGGAATATTTTCCCTCCTATAGTTCTACATTTACATCTACATTTACACTCCGCAAGCCACCCAACGGTGTGTGGCGGAGGGCACTTTACGTGCCAATGTCATTGCCTTTCTTTTCTGTTCCAGTCGCGTATGGTTCGCGGGAAGAACGACTGTCTGAAAGCCTCCATGCACGCTCGAATCTCTCTAATTTTACATTCGTGATCTCCTCGGGAGGTATAAGTAGGGGGAAGCAATATATTCGATACCTCATCCAGAAACGCACCCTCTCGAAACCTGGCGAGCAAGCTACACTGCGATGCAGAGCGCCTCTCTTGCAGAGTCTGCCACTTGAGTTTGCTAAACATCTCCGTAACACTATCACGGTTACTAAATAACCCTGTGACAAAACGCGCCGCTCTTCTTTGGATCTTCTCTATCTCCTCCATCAACCCGATTTGGTACGGATCCCACACTGACGAGCAATACTCAAGTATAGGTCGAACGAGTGTTTTGTAAGCCACCTCATTTGTTGATGGACTACATTTTCTAAGGACTCTCCCAATGAATCTCAACCTGGTACCTGCCTTACCAACAATTAATTTTATATGATCATTCCACTTCAAATCATTCCGCACGCATACTCCCAGATATTTTACAGAAGTAACTGCTACCAGTGTTTGTTTCGCTATCATATAATCATACAATAAAGGATCCTTCTTTCTATGTATTCGCAATACATTACATTTGTCTATGTTAAGGGTCAGTTGCCACTCCCTGCACCAAGTGCCTATCCACTGCAGATCTTCCTGCATTTCGCTACAATTTTCTAATGCTGCAACTTCTCTGTATACTACAGCATCATCCGTGAAAAGCCGCATGGAACTTCCGACACTATCTACTTGGTCATTTATATATATTGTGAAAAGCAATGGTCCCATAACACTCCCCTGTGGCACGCGTGAGTTTACTTTAACGTCTGTAGACGTCTCTCCATTGATAACAACATGCTGTGTTCTGTTTGCTAAAAACTCTTCAATCCAGCCACACAGCTGGTCAGATATTCCGTAGGCCCTTACTTTGTTTAGCAGGCGACAGTGCGGAACTGTATCGAACGCCTTCCAGAAGTCAAGAAAAATAGCATCTACCTGGGAGTTTGTATCTAATATTTTCTGGGTCTCATGAACAAATAAAGCGAGTTGGGTCTCAAACGATCGCTGTTTCCGGAATCCGTGTTGATTCCTACAGAGTAGATTCTGGGTTTCCAAAAACAACGTGATACACGAGCAAAAAACATGTTCTAAAATTCTACAACAGATCGACGTCAGAGATATAGGTCTATAGTTTTGCGCATCTGCTCGACGACCCTTCTTGAAGACTGGGACTACCTGTGCTCTTTTCCAACCATCTGGAACCTTCCGTTCCTCTAGAGACTTGCGGTACACGGCTGTTAGAAGGGGGCAAGTTCTTTCGCGTACTCTGTGTAGAATCGAATTGCTATCCCGTCAGGTCCAGTATACTTTCCTCTGTTGAGTGATTCCAGTTGCTTTTCTATTCCTTGGACACTTATTTGGATGTCAGCCATTTTTTCGTTTGTGCGAGGATTTACAGAAGGAACTGCAGTGCGGTCTTCCTCTGTGAAACAGCTTTGGAAAAAGGTGTTTAGTATTTCAGCTTTACACGTGTCATCCTCTGTTTCAATGCCATCATTATTCCGGAGTGTCTGGATATGCTGTTTCGAGCCACTTACTGATTTAACGTAAGACCAGAACTTCCTAGGATTTTCTGTCAAGTCGGTACATAGAATTTTACTTTCGAATTCACTGAACGCTTCACGCATAGCCCTCCTTACACTAACTTTGACATCGTTTAGCTTTTGTTTGTCTGAGAGGTTTTGGCTGCGTTTAAACTTGGAGTGAAGCTCTCTTTGCTTTCGCAGTAGTTTCCTAACTTTGTTGTTGAACCACGGTGGGTTTTTCCCGTCCCTCACAGTTTTACTCGGCACGTACCTGTCTAAAATGCATTTTACGATTGCCTTGAACTTTTTCCATAAACACTCAACATTGTCAGTGTCGGAACAGAAATTTTTGTTTTGATCTGTTAGGTAGTCTGAAATCTGCCTTCTATTACTCTTACTAAACAGATAAACCTTCCTCCCTTTTTTTATATTCCTATTAACTTCCATATTCAGGGATGCTGCAATGGCCTCATGATCACTGATTCCCTGTTCTGCACTTACAGAGTCGAAAAGTTCAGGTCTGTTTGTTATCAGTAGGTCCAAGATGTTATCTCCACGAGTCGGTTCTCTGTTTAATTGCTCGAGGTAGTTACGCCATCACTCACTCATTACTGTATTGTTTGTTTGTCTGTATGCTAAAACCATGTTTGCCTATTTCATATTTTATTGTCTAGTACACATATGCATTTGAAGGCAGTTGGAAACAGGAGTGGAAGTGATGGAAAGTAATGCTGCTGCTAGTGTCGTGAGGGCACTACTGCCATGGATAACAATACCATTCCCATGCAATGATTGAAAATATGTCAACTTCTGATAGGCTCTGTTCAGGGTTCTGCTCTCTGTGAATAAAATGGCCTCTGACATGGAAATAATGTATTTGCAGGCATACATTCAGTAAAACTTGGCCAATTTCTCTCTCTCTTGAGGGTCATGTCCTACACTTTGTCACCATTCTTCTTTTATATCCAGGGTACAGAGTTGACTGTATACATATTGTTTACTTCTTTTAGGAAATGTCCGGGAGAAAAGGATGTGAAGGAATTGTGCAGGATGCCATAATGCTTGGAACACCGGCAACAGACAATCCAAAAGAATGGAAGAAACTGTCAAGAGTAGTTTCAGGGAAAATTATAAATGGGTACTGCAAGTAAGTCTCTTTGTAATTGTTATAATTATTTTACACTTTGTTTTGCGTTGTTAAAGTGAAAATTGTTACACTAGTCAAAAACTTTGGAACTGTTATTTAATGTATCATAATAACTACTAGTCACATTTCTTGTCCTTAACTCTTTAGCTTTAAGCCCAAGGAAATGACAGTTTTTGTCTGAAACTTGTATAATTTCAATATCAGTTCAAATTGACACTCTTTGTATGGTTTTTGTGTAAACTTTACTGTTTAAAATTGAATGTAGCAACCTACCCAGCCAAAAGAAATGAATGTTCTGTGGGGAAAAAAAGAAAAAAGAAAGAAAAGAAAGTACTTATTATGATAGGTAATAACAAAATACTGACCAAACATATTAGGACTAATATTGATCCATTACTATTAGTATTAAGTACATTTTAAAATTTAAGAGTGTCAGCAAAAATAATAAAGGAAATATGTCTTGTAAACCAGACAGATCATGTAACTGTTACAGAGCAGCTACTTTAGAGTGTGAAATTCCAAAGTATGAGTAACTCCTATGCCTGCCCACACCTAACAGATGTGTAGTAGTGTGGTGAAAAACATAAATCCAATTTGTGTCATCATCAACATGAATGTATATGACTTTGTGGCAAAAGTTTTTCTGTAGTACTGTAAATGAGAATTGGAAGTAGTGTGGTCTTTACTAACATTTTTAGCTCTACAGGAAGAGGTTTTTTTTATATCATTGTAGTGCATTGAACAGCCATACACTCTGCTGTTTTGGGCTATAAAATTTTGACGTCCTCATATTGTCATGACATGACACCCAGTGACCACACAAAGTATTTTTAATGTATATTGATAACCAGGAGGCAGGTGCTGTTCTGAATAACAACAACATGTAATACATCTAAAGATGAGCCAGAGTGGTAACGCTTATAAAAAAAAACTGGTTTGGTGTGTGTTTAAAAAATATACTTCGTAACCACCAATTGATGTTTGTTTCTTCAGTCACTGAATGAAAAATTGTGGAGGAATGAAAAGCTTATTTTCAGAAACAAAAGAATGCAATAATTTAGTCAATGGCAACAGTTGATGCAGAAACTGATAAATAAAAATATATCTATAAGTAAAATGATCAAGTTGCATGGTATCTTCAAAACTGCCACATACATTAAAGAAGAGCATGTGTTTGTAGAAAACTGAATCTGTAGGAGTAAAGCATTAAGTCTACCACCAGAAATTTTTAGTTGAAGCGTAAGTATTATTTATGAGAGTTAATTATAAAGTTTTAATGGTCAGCTCGAAAAAAATCAAGCTGTGACCTGAAACTTTGTGACAGTGTCTGTCCTTGTCTGCATATTCACCCTTAAATGAAACACATTTTGTCCAAAGATGGATGATTTGTTGAAGACCTCCATTGTAGAAGTCTTCATTTTACCTATTTAGCAAGCATTCCACCTCGAAAATCACATCATCATCATTCCGGAAATGCCTGCTATGTACTGATACCTTTATCCAAAGAAACATGAAGTAGGCACTGGGTGAAATGTCAGGACAGTATGAGGGAATGGCAAAATTTAATTGGCCTAAATTGCACCGTGTATGACCATGTGATACGTAATGAGGTGGGGTGTTTTTGTGTAGCAAAAGCACCCCCCTCAGACAGCATCCTGTGGTGCTTAGCCTGTACAGCCTCCCGGAACCTCATCAAGAGATTTCAATAGTGTGCTTCTGTGGCAGTTTGCCTCATAATACCATAATCTGTTTGCTCCACACTGCTTGCTTTGCTCTTGCAGCACTTATCCATGGTAATTAGGTGGCTGAAGATGTCATCTTGACTGGCCTGATACAGCTGCAAAATTCCTGCTGCTATTTCAGTGAAGCAGGCTGTTCGGACAGTTGTGAAAACCACAGTGAGCATTAACCTTTGTAATATTTAAAATGTCATATGAGGAAGCAAAGACTGATCCATAACTGATGTTTAGCTTTTTCTGTTAACGCATTGTTTATGACAGACCAGTCTTTCAGCACCATAGCCTCAGTTTCTCTTGCATTTCCCACTTTTTTGCACAGAGATTGTCTTCCAGATGGTTCTTTGTTATTCTGACTTGTTCTACTTTATCAGTGGACTGCACCACTTTGTTTAGGCTCATCTGGTGGTGTGCAATGGTACTGTGGTACAGGGATTTCATTGTGTACCAAAGCTGCAGATGTGTACCTGCATAAAATTACTTATGTAACTCCATTTTTTGAGGTGACAATAAAACTTTGATTATCCCTGTAAAAGTAGAAGCATTATTTCAAGTAAAATAATAATGCATAGATTATTATGCTGCAATGTTTCCCACAGTTTAGCTTAGTATTATTGGCTCCTAATTGAAAAAAATAATTGCTTGTGGCATATAATGACCTCACTATAGGTGAAACTTTAACACCTGGGTTCGAGTCCATATGCAGCTTTTCACCCAAAAATATGGCAGATATAGTTCATATACATACAAAACACCAACAGAAAGTTGGACTCATTATCATCTGTGGAATTATACCATGTACTGACAGTAAGAAGAGGTTAGTTCTCATCAATATTGTGTCATCTGTATCTTGATTTATTTATGAAAGAAAAGAAAGTTTCTTTGAAAAAGTGTGAAACTACCCAATTTGCCGTATGTGAGATTGTCGTTAACTTGACATTATAAATTATGTTGCAAGGAGACCCCATTCAAAAATTCTATGATTTCTGATTTGTCAAAGGATGTCTTTGTATAGTACAATGTAGTCTCTTGATGTATTTATTATTTTGGTGTTAGATTAATTCTTCTCTCATTATTTTGCAGGACAGACTGGTTGCTGAAGTTTTTGTATAGAACTTTTGCAGTTTTTAACAGTGTTGCGGGGCTGAAACCTATTGAGTGTGATGATAGAAGAATACAAAATTTTGATTTAACAGATATTGTTGGAGGTAATTTTTATTTTCTGTATTAATTTACAAGATGATGATCTAATAGGTAATGAAGATATTCCTTAATCCTTGGAGTAATGTGTCTGTATTCGTTTTTCTGTTTGATACTATCATCAGGGAATAAATCTCTTTACATATTGAGTTCTAAAAATTGTTATGTTATACTTCAGTTCAGCAGTTTCAAAACAACATTTAAAAGACTATATGTCTGTCAGAATTTCAGACTTTTTATATCAGTTTAGAAAAGAGTAGTTAGTGCAGAATTTTAAGAATCTGCGTGGAGTTGACAATTTCTTTTGGAATAGACCTATTATAGCTGTTCAGTTAGGCCTGCTTTTAAATGGTTTCTCATTAAATATAGGAAACATAAGTATTATTGAACAAACTGATTTATATGATTTTTAAGAGGCTTAGAAAAGCAGTTTTATGGTGGTAAATAGAAAATCAATGTAAAAGGTATCTGAAGGAAAATTATCATATTTCTTATTTTCTCAAGAGGGAGAGCACTTGTGGATGGTTTGCCAGTTACTATTACTTTTACTGACCTCGCAAGAATTGATGATCAGCTACATGTGACAGTAACCATGTAGAGTTGGTGGAGACTACAATCTTTTGTTTCTGCACATGTTTGCTTTAGTAACTCCTGCTGTAAGCAAATGCAATTTTCCACATTTTTATTATTCAATATATTTTTCTCAGTTTCATGGCCAATATTGTGGTTAGCAACAATTTGCCAGAATCAGTTGTCTCACATCTGAGTTGCGGCTGTACCGTTCATAAAATGCTACAGATTTTGCACTAGAAAATTCGTGATACTGTTCATCTTAAGTTTTATTAATAGAATGTACAGAAATGGCACAATGTCCAGTCTCTATACTGAAATTTGAGATTCAGTTTACTGTCACAACAGTGTTTTCCCGTGGTCAGATAGGCATAAATATCTCATTTGCTCTCACATCATGCCACCATCAGCTCTCTCTGAATTCCATCTGTAGGCCTGGTACACAACTCCTTCATCTACATCTATGTAAATAGTCTGCAAGCCACCATACATTGCATGGTGGAGGGTACCCTGTACTGCTACTAGTCGTTTCCTTTCCTGGTACCCTCGCAGATGGAGCAAGGGAAAAATGACTGTCTATATGCCTCCTTCCCACAAACCAGTCAAAAGAGAGCAGTACCTGATATGAGACATTAATAACCTTAAACAGTCCTTGTTTTTGAGGCATAGGATAGTTCTGGTCATGGTGGATTATGGGATGTATCACTTCCTGCCAAGCACACTTTGAAATTTTTAACATGGTTTCATTTACAAATCATGAACAACTGCAATCGAGTCTAAGCAGGGTGACAGTACAGGCTGCATCATTGCTTCCCTATATTTTGGTTCCAAGATGTAGCTATCATGTCAAGTCTTAGCTTATTATTAAGAGATTTTGATTATCTTGAAGACGCATATTTTTGAAGGGATGAATGTTTTCCATGATTGAAACTTCCTTAGCCAGTTAGATATTTTTTTTTACAAGTACTTCACTTCATATACCGAATGAATAGATTTGTGAAACAATACAAGCTGGTCTGAAGTTTTAAGTGACTGTTTCCCTCATGACTTAGCATTCACTGAAGTCCCCTCAACTTCTGGGTATGACGGATTGTTACAAAGCATAGGTTTTGTTCCCCTTGTGCTGTGGATGGTGGTGTTGACTTCTCATGTGGTTTTCCTCAGGATGCCTGATTCAGATTTTCTTCATCCTCTGGTGCTGGCAGTGTAGTGGTGGTGGTGGTGGTGGTGGTGGTGAGTCAGGCTGACCAGTCACGCTGCTCGTGCACATCAGTGTACAAAGTGGCAGCTGGTGACTGTGGTGTTTCCACAGCAGTCTTCATTGCTGCAGACATCTGCACAAAAGGATTTCAACCATGCTCATTAAACGGTTAAACATTGTTATGAGCAGGATGACCAGGCTGCTGAAGTTGCCACTTCTCACAGCATCGGCATAGCTGATGTTGGCTGCCGTGTTGTGGTTTGTGACATAACGGCCACTGCCACTATTTTCTGCGAAGCTGATGCCTCTCCTCCTCTCCTCTGGCTGATGGGGGCAGAGATTGTGAGCTCGTGTTCTGCCTGCACCGCTGATTATGGACTGTACTGAATCCCCAGCTCTTGCAGGCTGTCTGTATGCACCTGCAGTGTGTGTTTTCAGGACCATGCACGCCTTCTTCTTTGGGTTGGTGTTGCTATGACTGCTACACCTGTGTCCAGTGGCAGGAGCAGCTCTGCACTGGTGATGTCACCCACCAGTCTCTCACCCTGTGGTGTTTCCGGGCGTGGTCGTCGGATAGATTGCTCCTCTGCATTGCTGACATCACACACCTGACTCAGGTGCAGATGACAATCAGAACGGTCTGCCTTATGATTCTTTGGACCCTGTATGGTAATCCACGTGGGCGAGGTAACACAGCTTTGATTCTCTCGTTCTCCACCTTTACGGGCAACTTCACCACCAGTGTGTGCTGTAACAACTTTCAATTTTGTTCTCTCCTGTGTTCGGGGATTTCATGTGCACCACAGTGCATACCTGAAACTGAGCTCCTAGAGTTCCAATATGAGGTAGTTAGGCTGCATTGACTGCAGGAAGCTGTGAGAAACAGCCTCGATCACCTTGTCTGCATGAGTGGCTTGAGTATAAACTAGCCACTGGCATGTGCCCATTTCACTTATGGTGCTCCTGTAGTCCTCACAGGTGCGAAGGTTGACCCATATCAGGTCTTTTCCTGCTGATTTGACCACTAAGTCAAACTTGATCCACTGTGAGATGAGCTGCAACAATCTTCTATAATTGCCGTTCACTTGCAAGATGACAAGTGGTGGTTATGGCTCTTTCATCTGGGCAGGTTGTAAGTCAAGGGTGTTGGGGCGAGATTCATCCTCTGCTGTGGCTTCTGGTATGTCAGCATCTTCGTCCAGAACTGTAAAGGTGCTGCCTTAGCTGCTGCACTGCAGCTTAGTGTGCCGTTCTGTATCTGATGAATATGGTCAATTTGCTTGACTAGCTAAAAGAGTAGACCACCCTCACTTGTCTGCTATAACCTTTCTTCTGCACCCCTTGTTGCTACATGAGATGATTGTGAGAGGATGCTTCTTTCTCGCACCCACTTTTGGTGCTGCATTTGCCTGGAATTTGTGGTGCTTTGGCTGTCACTTTTTATTGAGGAGGAACTCCATGGTTTACCTGTCTGATGTTCCTCCAGACTCTTGCCATTTTGCAGTGCTGTGTTTGCCTGTCATTGGTGGTGCTGTTTCTCACGCAGCTTGCTGTGTTAGATCTCCTCAGTACACATCTACAAGTGCCTTCTGCAACATCGTCCAGCTCAGTCATGATAGCAGTAGTAAATGCTGCTGTCTGTCTCAGAGTTTTGTAGTACACTCTTCTGTTGCAGCTTGGTGTGTGTAGGCACAGTGTCACACGCATCCATCTCTTCTTGCAACTTTGTCACCTGAGACAGCACTACAGGACTGGGAACAAGTGTGACCTCACAGCTTGGCCTCTCCTCTATGAATGAGCAAGCAAGTGCCTCCTCCACAAGTTGATAGAGATGACATTTTAATATTTTTGAGGGGCATTTGTTCAGTCTATATTCTGCATTTTCAAGCACCATGTATAATGTTTATCTGCAGTGCTGCTCCAAACTTTTGTGGGGGTTGAAGTACAACAGTAGTTAAACAGGGAAGAGGGCCCTCACAGTTGGTTTTGGCTGCTGTGGCAAGAGACTACACTCTATCAAGTAATCAGTAGGAGATCAAACAGTGCTACTAAGATTTAGGAGAACATGATGGACTGGTGAGAAAGAGCAGTGCTATGTGTACCCCACAGTGGTTTATATAGTTTATTTACAGGGTCACTGAGGTCAGTACATCAGGTAATGTGTTTTAATGCAGCGTCTTCGTCCAGAACTACGAATAGACTGCCTGAGCTGCTGCACTGCAGTGCTTATATGGCAGTGTTCCGACTGGTTTGATGCGGCGTGCCACAAATTCCTCTCCTGTGCCATCCTCTTTATCCCAGAGTAGCACTTACAACCTACGTCCTCAGTTCTTTGCTGGATGTATTCCAATCTCTGTCTTCCTCTACAGTTTTTGCCTTCTACAGCTCCCTCTAGTATCATGGAAGTCATTCCCTCATGTCTTAACAGATGTCCTATCAATCTGTCCCTTCTCCTTATCAGTGTTTTCCACATATTCCTTTCCTCTCCGGTTTTATGTAGAACCTCCTCATTCCTTACTGTGGTATAGTTAATGCCCACACCGTGGTGCCTGCAGCTGCGTGGCCGTGGTCTTTACGTCATACAGCCAACGGCCGACACGCCCGCTTATGCACAGCTCTGCACAGCTGTACAGTGCAGGTGCAGGCCTCACACACTTAGTGCCTCCCCACTGTCGTGGCAACCTCGGCCGGCGTCCTCCCGAGAGATAGTTACATGAGGCCGCACCGCCAATCGTATCAGGACACGACAAGCGGACTCGGTTACGGCGGACATATTCCTCCACCACTCGCCCTACATAGCCACATACGCCGCCATGCCGGGCAGTCTCGTGTTGGGCTACCTACTTGCAACGTCGACGTCGCACCCAGGAAACGACGCTACACTGTACTATGACTGTTTACCATACCGGACTTGGACTCTGCAGCCCAGTCGCTGCTCTCGATCAAGCACCAAGTTGTGTTAGTATAGTGGAACTGTTGGCAATAAACAGAATTTGGAACTCATGCCAATCGTTATTTGTTGTTTCTCCAATTACGGATACAACACTTACCTTATCAGCCCACCTAATTTTTAACATTTGTCTGTTGCATCATATCTCAAATGCTTTGATTCTCTTCTGTTCTGGTTTTCCTACAGTCCATGTTCCACTACCATACAAAGCTGTACTCCAGATGCACAGTCTCAGAAATTTCTTGCTCAAATTAAGGCCTGTTTTTAATACTAGCAGACTTCTCTTGGCTAGGAATGCCCTTTTTGCAATTGTTGGTCTGCTTTTGATGCTCCATGCTCCATCCATCATTGGTTATTTTACTGCCTAGGTAGTAGAATTCTTTAACTTCATCTACTTTGTGACCATCAATCCTAATGTTAAGTTTTTCACTGTTCTAATTTCTGATACTTCTCATTACTTTCGTCTTTCTTCAGTTTACTCTCAATCTGTATTCTGTACTCATTAGATTGTTCATTCTATTCAGCAGAACATGTAATTCTTTTTCACTTTCACTTAGGATAGCGATGTCATCAGCGAATCATATCATTGATATCGTTTCTCTTTGAATTTTAATTCCAGTCCTGAACCTTTCTTTTATTTCCATCATTGCTTCTTCGATGTATAGATTGAACAGTAGGGGCGAAAGACTACATTCCTGTCTTACATCCTTTTGAAATCGAGCACTTTGTTCTTGGTTGTCCACTCTTATTATCCCTTTTGGCTCTTGTACATACTGTATATTACCTAACTGGGCATCAAAAATCACCAATGACTTCCTTACGAAATGGATGTTTCCAAGGTACTGCAAAAACACCGGCTACAAAATTTTTATCAACAGTGTGTCTGCACTTGTGAACTTGCATCATGTTTATGTAATGGGTATGGGAGCAATGTATGAATAAATATTATTTACATGACTACATAATATTCACCATTGTAGTTTGGGTCAGCAAACATTTTGTATTTAGTAATCAAATCTATGTATGTGGACTGCTGTAAATGTCAGTGCAACACTTGTGATGAGCTATCTACTAGAATTATTTTGAATATGTGGATGAGCATTGTGAGTGATTGCTTTTTAAAACTGTATTTTGTTCCATCCTAATAGCTGTTACAGTTTATTTGCAAACTATTTAAAGAGTGTGCTAAGCTTCTGCATCAGTGATGTTCTTTAGGTATCTGTGACATTAGTTGTTACAGTTATGCCAATAAATTGAGTCTATGGGGATTACCAATGGAGCCTCTCACAGTAGCAGTATCAGCAGCCACAGTTAATGTTTTTTGCTTAGTTGTGTGTTTACATGAAATTAGTGCATGTTTTAAAATTTTACATTCTAGCTTCGTGGATCAGCGACCTTTGAGAATCTAGCTCAACAGTGCATCAGATTTTGCAGTTGGGAAAATCAACCACTTGTTTACTTAATGTATTGTATGATTTCTATTCTTTAGATCCTTTCATGTGTCTATTTAATTCTGTCTAATACTGAAAAATGAATAGGGGAATGTTTTAGTTGAGGTCAACTGCAGGGAGAATTGACAGTTGTTAATGAATAATCACAAGCTATGTTACCAACAGCCAACAGGCTTTAGTATGCCGCCCTGCACTGCAGCAGCTATCGGCTCTCTAATTTAATGTATTTGGCACATAAGAGTGTTCTGATGTTTCCCTAGATCCCTGATGATGCTGCATCTATAGGCATGCTTGTCCTTTATAAAGTTCATCTTCAACTGAAAGTGAATGGGGTGAACCATTGCATCTCAGGGCTGAAGTCTGTAATGGGTACTGGCCACAAGTTTGTCCTGTATGTGTTAACAACAGGTGTGAGATGTTGATTGACACTGAAATGGCACCAGAGGTTGTTTCATTTGTTGGTACTCGTCAATCTTATAGTAAGGCATGAACTTTGTACAGACGCATGGATTGCTCATCTTAGTGTCATGTCAAAACCATGATCAAGTCCAAATCTGAGGGCAAGGTCATTTACAACTGAAAGCAAATTTGTTTCTGACACCAACTTACAGCCGGAACAGAACTGGCCTGGATAGAGTGCAGCTACAGATTGTGGACGAAAATATGGAACTGCCAATACACAACACATTACCATGCCTAATACAGTGTAGGAAACCTATTGACATTCAAAACAGCTTCCAGTCATCTCGGAATGGATAAATATATGTCCTGTATAGCTTTTAAGGTAATGTTATACCATTTTTCCTGCCAAATAGCGTAAAGTTCAGATAATGGTGATGGAGGTGGATAGTGGTCACATGGCCGTCTTTCCAAAGCAAAGGCACAGTAATATTGAGATCTGATGACTGTGGTGGCCGGGGAAATTTGAAAATTCATCCTCATACTTGCAGAATCAGTTCTGAATGATAGAAGCTGCATGAACATGAACCCTGTCATTTTGGAACACACAATCACCACTGGGGAACTAACAATGTACCATGTGATAGATCTGGTCAGCCAGAATGGTCACATAATCCTTGGCAGTAATGTGACCTTTCAGAGTAACCATGGGGCCCATGGAATACCATGATATGGCTGCTCAAATAATCATTGAACTTCCATCATGTTTCACTCTTCTTCTTTTGGTAAGATGCTCAGAGATAAACAAAGTTTTGCAGAGGTGGGCAGAATGTTTTAAAGATATACTCAATACCACCTCAGACCACATACCAAGAGATCCACAAGAACAGAAGGAGAATATAGAGGCAAGAGAAGATGAAAGGCAAGAAGCAAAAAGACCAGCAATGCAGGCAGGTGGAGTCAGTGATACATAAATTGAGAAATAACCATGCACCTGGTGAAGACAGGGTAGTGTCAGAACTTATAAAATTTGGCAGTCATCCTGTATATAATACCTTTGTAAATGTCAAGCTGTCATGCTGACATTTCAATATGTAAAGCATAGTTTTCTATTGCAGAACCACAAGATCATTAGTCATGAACAAATAAAATTAATACAGCAAGAGAGGCAAATGCCCCTTTCTTTAATATGAAAATGTTTTCTGTAGATCATTTGCTAAAGAGGCCCTTTTCCAGTAGATTTTAGGAGAAGAAAATGAGATTTAAAGAGTTAGTTAGATCTCCAAACGTAAATCTAACAATGTGAGGGTATGGGACAAGGCTCACCAGTTTGGCTGAAACTATGTGAACAGAAGCAGGTAGATGTCCCTTTCAGGTTCCTGGAAGATTTTGTTTGAATGGGCCATAGGAAAAGGTAAAATGCTCTCAAAAAATATACACATAGAGTATCAGAAATGGCATAGTAACCAAGTGGTTAAGAGAGGGTATCCACAAACCTACTGTGGTTCGATTCCTGCTGGTTCCATAATTTTATTTTATTTCTTATAATGTTAAACAATTAATTGTAAAATTTAACTATATTTAAACAGTTCATTTTATACATAGAAAATTAATAATTCAGTTTAGAGGTGATTACTACCCCTGCAAGTCAAAGGGATATAGCCCACCACATTGTATCTCTTGGGTAAATAATCGTGTGAGCTGCTGCTGCGCAATCAAGAAAAGGCCACTGAACTTAGAGTAACCATCCTACTCTAGGAATCCAGATAGATTACACAGGTAAAGATATTTTGATTTTGCTTGCCTTGTTCATTCCTGAGATCCAGTAGACTGCACTTACAGGAGTCAAGGTTTATACCATCTGTCTTGACTTCATAAAAGCATTCGATACAGTTCTGTACTGTCATCTTGTAAACAAATTAAATAATGAAAAGAGTAAAGGTAACAATTCTTATGATACAGCTGAAGTGTTGGATCATGAAAAGGCACTTAAACAGGACTTCTAACTTTCAGACAAATCCTTAAACCCCCCCCACACACACACACACACTGCAGTTCGACATGGGTTAATGGTTGCATTAGGTTGAGTGGACAAGGGGAGAAAGGAGACAGGCATTATGATGGAGGTTGGGGGAAGTGTGTTTGACAGCTGGAAAGGGCAGGCAACAGACATATGTTTTAGGAAAGTAGGACCATTGAGCTTTTTATGGCCACAGGCAGCAGGAGTTGTGCACAACACACATTGATTTGGAGGAGTGGATTGGGAAGAGGAGATAGAACAGAGGTAGAGAGAGACAGCGAAGAAGAGGGTGTAAGTGCAGGATGGGTGACATTATGGTCATGGTGCAGGATAGAAGAGGGTATGGGGCAAGGATAGAGCTGTGTGTGGGGCAGAGACTAGTGGACACTGAGGTTAGGATTACAGGATCAACAGACACGTTGCAAGGCTATTCCCATCTATATAATTCAGACAAGCTAGTGGTTGGACAGAAGGATCCAGATAGTGTAGGTTGTGAAGCAACCATTGAAATCAAGCATCTTGTCCTCAACTGCTTGTTCTGCCTCTAGCTGGTCTACTCTGGTCGTGACCCAATTATGTAGTGCTATTCATTTGGATGGACAGATGGTTGGTCGTCATGCTCACATAAAATGCTGAGCAAAAGTTACAGCAGAGCTGATATATGACATGTCTGCTTTCACAGGTGGCCCTGCCTCTGATAGAATAGGATATGTCTGTGTTGAGACTTTAGGTGTATGGGCTAGGTGGGTATAAGGCCTGTCCAGTGCACTCACCCAACACATCCTATTCCAGTCCCATCATACACATAACCTGTCTTGTCAGGCAGAGTATGATGCTTAAAGGCTTAACTTGATCGAAGTTGACATCACTCTCTGTACATATTGCTGATGACTTCAGTCAAAGGTGACTCAGAAAAAGAGGCTCTATTCCTTGACAAGCATGTTCACTTAATTAGATACCACTTTTTTATCTTTTTAAATATCTGTAGGTTTAGTTAAAAGTTCATGACTGTAATGACACACCCGTAGAGACAGTAGAACCATTGCCAAGAGACATTTCTGCTTATTATCTTCTACAAACTATGTCACTACCGTTAAAATGTACATGACACACCATGCTAAAGCACTTCATTACCTATATCAAACTTGGTGTGGGGATTGGAGTGAGTGAGGCTGGTGGGGTGGGGAGGTGTATAACACTTGAATATTTTTGTAAATGTAAATGCAATCTCTCATAGCGTGACTGGAAAGTGCTACTACTTTCTGCTGTATATTTATAGGATTTGGCTGAGGTGTTTATGAAGTGAGGCTATTTCTTATGTCTCTCCATTTTTTGCTTCTCCACCATATCTGAAAATGTGAATCATTGTTATTTCAGATCCTTACATAGATTCCTCCTCCTAATATTTAAATTTTCACAGATCAGCCAGTACATTATGACCACCTACCTAGTATCTGATATGTCCATCTTTGGCATGGATAACAGTGACGACACTCTGTAGCATGGAAGGAGAGAGTTGGCACCACATTTGCACACGTCACCTAATTCCCTTAAATTTGAAGGAGGGGGGCAATGAGCTAGACGCCACTTTGAGTCACATCCCAAATGTGTTTGATTGGGTTCAGACCTGGTGAGTTGGGAGGCCAGCACAGCAATTGGAAATTGCCACTGTGTTCCTCGAACCACTCTGTCCCACTCCTGGCGTTTGACAGGGCGCATTGTCTTGTTGAAAGTTGTTGCTGCTGTCAGGTACATGATCATCATGAAGGGGTGTACGTAGTCTGTAACCAGTGTACGATACACCGTGATCATCATGGTGCCTTGCATGAGCTCTGCCGGAGCCATGGATGCCCGCATGGATGTTCCCCAGAGCAGAATGGAGCCGTCATCAGCTTGTCTCCATCCCGCAGTACAGATATCAAGGAACTGTTCCCCTGGAAGATGACAAAATCATGATCTCCCATCGGCATGATGAAGAAGAAATCGGGATTCATCAGACTGTCCAACACTCTGCACTGCACAAACATCCAGTGCCAATGGTCACAGGCCCATTTCAGTCGTAGTTGCCAATGTCATGGTGTTAACATTGGCACATGCTTGAGTCATCGGCTATGGAGGCCCATCATTAGGAATGTTCAGTGCACTGTGTGTTCAGGCACACTTGTACTTGGCCCAGCATTAAAGTCTGATGTTAGTTCCACCACAGTTCACCACCTGTCCTGTTTTACATGTCTGCCCAGTGTATGACATCCGACATCTGTAACAAGGGTTGGCCACACAACGCCACAATGTCTGGTTATTGTTTCACCTTTGTTTCGCCACTCCTCGAACACCCAACAAATCTTGCAGTTTCTGAAATGCTTCTGCTGAGCCTCTGGGTCATCACACTCTGCCATCGGTCAAAATCAGATAGATAATACACCTTCTTCATTCTACACATGTACAGAATGCTCACTGATACTACTTGCACCACGCAAATGTCTGATTAGCATTCATTCCTTGCCAGGTAACACTGCTATTACCTGTTTGGGTTTATATCGATAGGAGGTTGGTGGTCATAATTTTCTGGCTGATCAGTTTAAATCAATTAATATATATAAAGTCTTTGCTGATAAGAACATTGCTCTAATGCTACAGATCTATTAATAATCTGACATGCCATACTACACTCCTGGAAATGGAAAAAAGAACACATTGACACCGGTGTGTCAGACCCACCATACTTGCTCCGGACACTGTGAGAGGGCTGTACAAGCAATGATCACACGCACGGCACAGCGGACACACCAGGAACCGCGGTGTTGGCCATCGAATGGCGCTAGCTGTGCAGCATTTGTGCACCGCCGCCGTCAGTGTCAGCCAGTTTGCCGTGGCATATGGAGCTCCATCGCAGTCTTTAACACTGGTAGCATGCCGCGACAGCGTGGACGTGAACCGTATGTGCAGTTGACGGACTTTGAGCGAGGGCGTATAGTGGGCATGCGGGAGGCCGGGTGGACGTACCGCCGAATTGCTCAACACGTGGGGCGTGAGGTCTCCACAGTACATCGATGTTGTCGCCAGTGGTCGGCGGAAGGTGCACGTGCCCGTCGACCTGGGACCGGACCGCAGCGACGCACGGATGCACGCCAAGACCGTAGGATCCTACGCAGTGCCGTAGGGGACCGCACCGCCACTTCCCAGCAAATTAGGGACACTGTTGCTCCTGGGGTATCGGCGAGGACCATTCGCAACCGTCTCCATGAAGCTGGGCTACGGTCCCGCACACCGTTAGGCCGTCTTCCGCTCACGCCCCAACATCGTGCAGCCCGCCTCCAGTGGTGTCGCAACAGGCGTGAATGGAGGGACGAATGGAGACGTGTCGTCTTCAGCGATGAGAGTCGCTTCTGGCTTGGTGCCAATGATGGTCGTATGCGTGTTTGGCGCCGTGCAGGTGAGCGCCACAATCAGGACTGCATACGACCGAGGCACACAGGGCCAACACCCGGGATCATGGTGTGGGGAGCGATCTCCTACACTGGCCGTACACCACTGGTGATCGTCGAGGGGACACTGAATAGTGCACGGTACATGCAAACCGTCATCGAACCCATCGTTCTACCATTCCTAGACCGGCAAGGGAACTTGCTGTTCCAACAGGACAATGCACGTCCGCATGTATCCCGTGCCACCCAACGTGCTCTAGAAGGTGTAAGTCAACTACCCTGGCCAGAAAGATCTCCGGATCTGTCCCCCATTGCGCATGTTTGGGACTGGATGAAGCGTCGTCTCACGCGGTCTGCACGTCCAGCACGAACGCTGGTCCAACTGAGGCGCCAGGTGGAAATGGCATGGCAAGCCGTTCCACAGGACTACATCCAGCATCTCTACGATCGTCTCCATGGGAGAATAGCAGCCTGCATTGCTGCGAAAGGTGGATATACACTGTACTAGTGCCGACATTGTGCATGCTCTGTTGCCTGTGTCTATGTGCCTGTGGTTCTGTCAGTGTGATCATGTGATGTATCTGACCCCAGGAATGTGTCAATAAAGTTTCCCCTTCCTGGGACAATGAATTCACGGTGTTCTTATTTCAATTTCCAGGAGTCTATATACAGATACACTGTGGTTGGGGTAGAGCAGTAGAAAATCCCTATACTCACATTATGGATGGGCTGGTTTCGTAACTTCATACAGACTTGATTTTGATTTGTCATGGCTTCTGAGAACTGCTGTGAGTTACATATTGTGATGATGCCATAATATTGTTACTAATTTGCATTATCTTCACTCAGTATCAAAATAAAATCTTCCAAATAGAGAAACTTCCTGGCAGATTATAACTGTGTGCTGGACCGAGACTCGAACTCGGGACCTTGGTACGGCACACAGTTTTAATCTGCCAGGAAGTTTCATATCAGCACACACTCTGCTGCAGAGTGAAAATCTCATCCTGGATTACAAATAGTGATGAAAAATCCTGTTAATATAAACATATCTTGACATGGTTTAATACTTTTGCCATTAAACTACATAGGAATTATGACAACGAGATATGTATTTTCTCTTCTAATGAATACTGTCACGTAAAAGTTACTGTAGTTCATATCTTCCTCCAGTACACCTCATTTCTACTTTCATGTGTTTACCTGTGTTGCAAAATATGGGTATTTCTACTAGAAATATTTTAATGACATTAATTTTTTCAGGGCACAGAGACTATCCAGACAAACTAGATGCAATTCTGAAAGCCATAGGCATTCGTACAAAGGAAGTGGATCCAGACACAGTCTCTGCATTAAAGAAATCTTCATCTGAAATTGCATATGGCCCTCCGACAAAGGTAATCAAAATATTTGTAAACAAGGCTTCAATAAAACGTTTTAAGTATTCTCATTTTATAAATGTTGCCTTCATTATTGACAAGAGTATAATTTTTGTGGTATATCTACTACTAAAAATTTGTGTGTCAAAAGTTACGGTGATACAGAATCCGTGCAGTTGTTAACTTTTGCATTTGGATTTAGTGTTTTAACACTCAGGTGCATTTCATGTGTGAAGATATTTCAGTAAAATTTCTCTGTGCAGCCTTCATATTGGAGGAAAAATGTCTTCATGTGTTTTCAGTCTGGAAAGATTAATTTTGCCATTTGTCATAGCATTTCAGTCTTTACTGAAGATCACATTTTTATTTACATACATTGTAAACTGATACTGTAGAGTACTGAATGGAATATAAATAATAAAAGGAGTTAAGGTAACCACTCACCACACATCATATTTACCCACTATAAGGCGAGGTTGTTCTCATTTTTGTCATTCAAAAACAATAGGGTGTCTTAAATTTGCTGATAAATAAACTTTGATTGTTGAGGAAATTGTTGTTGTTAAATTACGTAATAGCTTAATGTAGGGGTTGTCTTACATACAGAGGTGAAGTTTTGGTAGCTGAGATAGCATGCAGATGTATTTGACGATTTCAGAAGTGTAGGATGGAGTGCAGTGGCACCAGGTTGGCCAAATATGGGGAGGATAGTGGTGAGCAGTCAGCAAATTTCATCATGCTGCCAACTATGGGACTGCATCCTGTGTCCCTTCCTTGCTTCTTTTCTGTCTCTCTCTCTCTCTCTCTCTCTCTCTCTCTCTCTCTTTCTCTCTCTCTTTTAAATTAGTACATGTGAACTGTAGTTCACATGAATCTAAATGTAGTCAGAACCGAATTGACTTTAAAAATGGACAAATAATCTGCAACTGTATATATTTCTACAGTAGGCAAATTAATTCTAATATAGATGTGTTCACACAGAACACCCAAAACACAGCATAATGAAACAAAATGTTCAACAATGGCACTAAATCAGCTAATGCTCGAAAGCACAGGTGATTTTCAAAATTGGCAACAAATGGTGTAGTGTGCTGTTAACTTGAAGTGGTCAGATTTCTTCCAATTCAGCAAAATGGAGCTGTGCGGATAACATATTATGGTTATTCAGTTTGCTTAATACTGTAACAACAGTAAATTGTAGTCATCGATAATGGATTCAAATGCCATGACTCTGTTGAGAAACATGAATATATGAGTTTGTAGCCGACAACATGAAACTGATTTTAAGTTAGATATGTACTATGTAAAACATTTGTGACATATCGCAGTCATATTCTGCACTTATAATAAACAGTGAAACCCAGCTATAACACTTTTCAAGGGTCTTCAAAAAAATTGTGCAAAATGTGGGAAATAACATTTTAAGCGGTAAAAGTTACATTTAGGATACCCACTTGCATTTTTGCACTGTATGTATGATAGATGTACACAACAGGCATCAAACGACTTGTCAGCAACATGTTTATTATCTAATAAAGGGCTATTATCTAATAAAAACAGCTGATGTAACTGGAACTGATAACTGTCTGGGAAGCAGGAATGTTTGACTCAATTTCATAGGTTTTTGAAAGCCTTATTTAAATGATGAAATACTGCACTAGTTACGTATTTTTTCATGCTAAGCATGACACGTTTTGAGAATTTTTTATCGTTGTCAAGTGCAAATATGTACATATGCATTTTGTGTGGTGTTTGAACACGTGATATTCTGTGTCTCTTACACTGTAGGTGTCTCTTTGAGGTTATTGGGTACTGTGCCTCCTCAGTTATGTGGAAAACCACACACACACACACACACACACACACACACACACACAAACTATCACTCTCATTGTTTGTGTAATATAAAAAATACGTACATAAATACTGCACTTGACAACGAGAATAAATTCTCGAAACACAGTTTGCTCAGCATGGAAAAATATATAACTAGCATTGTCTTTAAACTGAAAACATTTGAGCAGTGCAAAGTGAATGACCGTGTCAACTAGCACTATAAGTGGACAAATGCCAAAACATGCTAAATGTGGTTCAACAAAAGTGTGAAGATGATCACAACAATCACGAAACTGCATTTTCACAGTAAATACAGTTTGAAAATCATTGCGAGTGGTCATGAATCTTTATTCGAACAAACCTAGTTAGTCCCATCAACCACCATACCAAGTACAGCTTGGCAGCAACGGGAGATACAGCATGAATTGTTCCAACGTTTACACATTTACCAGTTCCTGCTGAGTAACATGGGATGGCCATCATGCCAACATCATTTTTTTTCTCCATAAACGTTTTTCTGTAATGCGTAAATTGTGGGAAAATTATAAATATTCTCGCAGAAGTAGTTGAGTAGCACCGTGGTGTAGTGGTTATGATACTAAACTGTTGCATGGAAGGTCATGAGTCCAAAACTCACCTGGACTGTACAATTTTAATTTCTATATTCGGTCAAGTACATTCTAGAAGTATCCACAAATGTCAAGAATCATTGTACTGGAATGTTCTGTAGCTGTATGTATAGTTTGTGTGTTCTGGCCGGAGGAAGTTTGCTCTGCGCTCTTGTATGTGCAAGTGCTGAATAAACCTTTGTTAAGTGAAGTTAGTGTTCGTCATTCATCTAATTACACCTTCTTCTACATGACATTATTCTTGTGAAGGCACTGGGTATTGAAACTTGTGATAGCGCACATTATTGACGACACAGTGGCTCCCATCTGGCCACGACAGAACCGCCGTTTACGTGGCGAGAAACCCAAGTTCAAGCCATATTCAACAGATCGCAATCTATCAGAGACAGAAGAAGAAGAGGACATTACGATGACAGCAACTGTGTGCCGCCACATGAGACATCGTTCCGGGTTCTCTGGTGACGATGGCCAAGATCCAAACAAGTGGCTGAAGGTATATGAGCATATAGACAAATTTAACATATGGGATGACACCGTGTGTTTGGCTAACGTATTTTTTTACTTGGAGGGCACTGCCAAGCAATGGTATGAGAACAACGAGGAGAAGTTCACAGACTGGGAAGTATTCCAGGCGGAACTGCGCAAGTATTTCGGAGACACACGACGACAGAAGTGCAAGGCTGAAGATAATTTAAAGATGCAGGGCACAGCATCCAGGAGAAACTACAGCATCCTATGTTCAAGATGTCTTGGAGCTGTGTAAAATAGTGGATCCTAGAGGAGGAAGATAAGGTTGCATATCTCATGAAAGGTGTTGCTGAGGACGTGTATCAAGCCCTACTCCTGAAGGAGGTTCCAACAGCAGACGACTTCATAAAATGGTGCCAGTATACCGAGACAATGCATCAAAAAAGAATTACATGCAAGAAGTTTGAATGGATTCCAAACATCGTATCGATGTCTGTGATGGAGGAAGCAACTGATTTCACAAGTGTGGAAGTTCAGAAGGCACTTGGATTTCACAGCGAGCAAAAACCAAGACACTTCGAGAGGTCATAAGGGAGGGAATGGAACAGATATTGAACTCAATCTCTCGTCCTTCATTTCCCTTTAAAACGGTGAAAAAGTCAAGACCCAGGACATGTGGTGTGCTATTGTCGAGAAAGGCGATGGATATTTGATGACGCCCGTGCCAGAAGACACCAACTCTGGGACAACGAAGATGAATAAGATGATGTGGGTGCAGGACAACATAGGTCACCATCGCTGCAAGCTAGCCGCTGAAGAGGACACTCCCCAACACGCCAATCAAGGTCTCAATTGCCCTTTAGAAGCTCCAGCGGATCACCTAGCCGCCACAACCTGGAAAACTAAAGGGTGCAACCTACCTTGGAGGTGTGGCCACCGAAGAGAAAAATCCTCCGCTGCCGATCACTACAAAGATGAAAGGAAACTACGTCGATATCCTCATCGGTGGCCGACAAGCCCAAGTTCTTGTGGACTCTGAAGCATCATATTCAGTCATTTTGGAGAAGTACAGTCGCCAATTGCAGAAAACCGTATTCGTTGACAACAAAATATCTACGCTGAAGGTGTATAATAGGAAATATGTAAAACCTACAGGAAGATATACCATTCGTGTGGGTATAAGTGGCCGTACACAGCCCTCAGAATTCATTGTCTATCAAGAGTGTAGTCATGACGTCATTCTCGGATGGGACTTTCTGAAAGCTTCTCAGGCAATTATAGATTGTGGTTGCTCGAAGATTATGCTAGACGAGATGAGATACTGTGGACAGGAAGATGCACATCCGAGTGTATGGAGACTGTGTGCTGGATGAAGTGGTCATTCCTGCAGTCAGCACTAGAAAGGTAACTGTCACATGTCATGCCACGCATCAACCCATGGATCTTGTAGTGGAATGTAAGAGAAGCATACCACTGAAGAATTACTTGGTCACCCAGCCTCTGTCATCTCGTTTAAGAACGGATTCAGTGAATTGTGGATAGTTAACTGTCACCAAGAACCACAGATCCTTCCAAGACGCATGTGCATAGCAAACGCTGAGCTGTTCATTAAAGAACAGCTGAGCGTCATAGAAGCCTCCATGCCGAGTCTGTGGGCGAAATTAGCACTACCACTATGAGACAAGATCTTCTAGCTTGACTACCACCAGATCTCACTAAGGAACAACAGAAAAAGCTATTTGCGATTCTTCAAGGGTTCTCTGAATGCTTCAATCCACAGGTGAACAGCAAATTAGACAAATCGACGGTGAAGCACAGGAGACCATCAACCAATAAGCCAAAGAGCATACCGTGTGTCAGCAACGGAACATCGAATAATTCGCGACGAGATATAGAAAATGATGAAGAATGACATCATTTACCCTTCGCAGAGCCCATGGTCATCACCAGTAGTCCTCGTCAGGAAGAAGAATGGCGGTTGGCGCTTTTGTTTCGATTACAGGAAGCTTAATAAGATAACTAAAAAGGATGTTTACCCTCTTCCACAAATTGACGATACGCTAGATTGTCTGAAGGAGGCTAACATTTTCACATTTCCTTTTCTAGGAGAATACTGGCTTAAACACACATGACCAATAGCCATTCTTGCAGAACACGTAAACAACACATGACCAATAGCCATTCTTGCAGAACACGTACCTCAGGTGAATGATCTCAGACTCCAAGTGGTGTTCGTCAGAAGTGGTGTTTGCTCTGTGTACCTGTGTATTTAAAGCTGCTATCTTCTGTAGCAGATGGTGAAAGCTCTTGACACTCAGATATAAATCAGTGTGAATCAGCTTGCAGTGCCCTGTGGGGTCAAAACATCCATCTGACTTTTGTTGTATCACTGCATCTAAAAACAGCATCCTTCCCTCTTTTTCTGTCTTGGCGGTGAACTGGATGTCTAGGTGCATGCTTTTTATATGTTCCTGGAAGTGCTCAAGAGCTTCTACACTGTGTGGTCAGACCATAAATGTGTCATCAACGTAACAATAAAATGAAGTTGAATGAAGGGGAGCTGAATTCAATGCACCTTCCTCAAAATGTTCCATAAAAAAACATGGCTATGGGTTCTCTGTTGTCTCCAACAATTGCCAGCTTTTTTTTATGGAGCATTTTTAGGAATGCATGAGCTAGGGGTGGCAAGTATAGGGGCTTGCACAATTGTAACAGCCAGTGGGAAGTGTCATATGCTTAAGGTGACTTGGGGACGTGAATTGGAAGGTGATGACAGGATAGAGGAAGGCGAAACTGCTGGGTGGAGGGTGTGGGGGCACTGGGTTACCTGAGATTGAGGCCAGAACAATTATGGGAGTAGATGGTGTGCTGTAAGGACAGCTCCCATCTATGTAGTTCAGAGAAGCTGGTGGTGGAGGGAAGAATTCAGATGGGCCGAGTTGTGTAGCAGCCATTGAAATTGAGCATGTTGTGCTCAGCTGCATGTTGTGTCATCAGGTAGTTAACTTTGTTCTTGACAACAGTTTGGCACTGCACATTCACCCTGGAGGACAGCTTGTTGGTAGTTGTACCAACATAAAAGACAGTGCAGTGTATGCAGCAGTGTTGGTATATGACATGGCTGTGTTCACAGCAAGCACGGCATCTGACGTAGAGTACGCCTGTGACAGGACTTTAGTAGGAGGTTCTAGGTGTATTGCTTGGGCAGGTTTTGCACCTTGGTCTGTCACAGAGTGAATCTCCTAGTCAACTTCTCATAGCACCCAGGCCCTGCCTAGTTGACAACCTTCATTCACCACGTCCTCTACAACTCCCTCCCAACACCCCGTAAAACCCATGATACAAGCCAACCCAAAACACTGTTGTTAACCTCTCCACCAAAACTCTTAGTTCCACAGAAGTTTCAGTCCTATCCAAAACCAAGTGAGGTGGCCCAGTGGTTAGCACCCTGGACTCGCATTTGGGAGAATGACAGTTCAAACACACATAAGGCTATCCTGATTTAGGTTTTCTGTGATTTCCCTGAATCGCTTCAGGCAAATGCTGGGATGATTCCTTTGAGAGGGCACGGCCAACTTCCTTTCCCATCCTTCCCTAATCCAATGGGACTGATGAGCTCACTGGTTCGTCCCCTCCTCCAAATCAACCAACCAATACTATCCAAAGTTCTAACGTTCAGCCCCACCCCCAAACTGAACCATGGTGGACTTGTCAAAGTCCTATGCTCCTCCTCCTTATCCATAGAGTGGAAACACTTACATGCCACCAATCCCTCCAACTGAAGCCAACCGTACTCATCGATGAACATTGGCTCTCCCAGTTCATACCACCATCTAACTGTGACCCTCCCCCCTCCCACCTAACAACCGCCTAGTCAGCTTCCAGGAGTTCCTTACCTCCGACTTGGCCTCACCTTTCTTCCCCAGTTCCCTTCCTAAGAACACTAACTTTTTGGCAGAAGAAAAGACAGTCAACACGACCTCAAAACAGATATAGACCTAATCATCCTCCCTGCAGACAAAGGCTTCACCGCTGTTGTGATGAGCCGCAGTGACTACCTGATGGAGGACCTCCACCAACTGCCTGACTCCTCCACCTACAAGCTCAGCAGGAGTATCCCATACTGGAAGTCCAGGATAACCTCCAGTCCCTACTGAAGCCTGTAAGCCCTTCTCAAATCCTCTCACCTGAGTCCATCTCCCTCCTGACCCCAACAAAGCCCCACACACCCACCTTCTACATGCTCCTCAAAATCCACAAAGTCAACAATCCTGGATGCCCTATTGTAGCTGGCTATTGTGCTCCCACTGGAAGAACTGTGGCCTTCATTAACCAACACCTCCAACTAGTTGCCCAAAATGTAGCCTCCCACATGAAAGATACTAATCACTTCGTTCACTGAATTCCCACCATCCCCACCCTTTACCTCCTGGATGCTACTCGTCACTGTTGATGGCACCTTCCTGTTCACCAACATCCCTCGTGCCCATGCCCATGCCCATGGCCTTACCACTGTCAGACACTCTCTCTCCCAATGTCCTTCAGACTCCATACTCACCACTTCATTCCTTATACACCTTACCAACTGTATCCTGATCCACAACTACTTTCCCTTTGAAGAGAAGGTTTACGAACAAAAATGTGGCACCCCCCCCCCCCCCCGCCCCCGCCTCCCCCCCCCCCTCCCCCCCCATTAACCATGGACCTTGCCGTTGGTGGGGAGGCTTGCGTGCCTCAGTGATATAGATGGCCATACCGTAGGTGCAACCACAACGGAGGGGTATCTGTTGAGAGGCCAGACAAACGTGTGGTTCCTGAAGAGGGGCAGCAGCTTTTTCAGTAGTTGCAGGGGCAACAGTCTGGATGATTGACTGATCTGGCCTTTTAACACTAACCAAAACGGCCTTGCTGTGCTGTTACTGCGAACGGCTGAAAGCAAGGGGAAACTACAGCCGTAATTTTTCCTGAGGGCATGCAGCTTTACTGTATGGTTAAATGATGATGGCATCCTCTTGGGTAAAATATTCCGGAAGGAAAATAGTCCCCCATTCGGATCTCCGGGCGGGGACTACTCAAGAGGATGTCGTTATCAGGAGAAAGAAAACTGGCATTCTACGGATCAGAGCGTGGAATGTCAGATCCCTTAATCGGGCAGGTAGGTTAGAAAATTTAAAAAGGGAAATGGATAGGCTAACGTTAGATATAGTGGGAATTAGTGAAGTTCGGTGGCAAGAGGAACAAGACTTTTGGTCAAGTGAATACAGGGTTATAAATACAAAATCAAATAGGGGTAAAGCAGGAGTAGGTTTAATAATGAATAAAAAAAATAGGAGTGCGGGTAAGCTACTACAAACAGCATAGTGAACGCATTATTGTGGCCAAGATAGACACGAAGCCCATGCCTACTACAGCAGTACAAATTTATATGCCAACTAGCTCTGCAGATGATGAAGAAATTGACGAAATGTATGATGAGATAAAAGAAATTATTCTGGTAGTTGTCCCAGAGTTGGTGTCTTCTGGCACGGGCGTCATCAAATATCCATCGCCTTTCTCGACAATAGCACACCACATGTCCTGGGTCTTGACTTTTTCACCGTTTTAAAGGGAAATTTAATAGTCATGAGTGACTGGGACTCGATAGTAGGAAAAGGAAGAGAAGAAAATGCAGTAGGGGAATATGGATTGGGGCTAAGGAATGAAAGAGGAAGCCGCCTGGTAGAATTTTGCACAGAGCATAACTGAATCATAGCTAACACTTGGTTCAAGAATCATGAAAGAAGGTTGTATACATGGAAGAACCTTGGAGATACTAGAAGGTTTCAGATAGATCATATAATGGTAAGACAGATTTAGGAACCAGGTTTTAAATTGTAAGACATTTCCAGGGGCAGATGTGGACTCGACCACAATCTATTGGTTATGAACTGTAGATTAAAACTGAAGAAACTGCAAAAAGGTGGGAATTTAAGGAGATGGGACCTGGATAAACTGAAAGAACCAGAGGTTGTACAGTGTTTCAGGAAGAGCATAAGGGAACAATTGACAGGAATGGGGGAAAGAAATACAGTAGAAAAAGAATGGGTAGCTCTGAAGGATGAAGTAGTGAAGGCAGCACAGGATCAAGTAGGTAAAAAGACGAGGGCTAGTAGAAATCCTTGGGTAACAGAAGAGATACTGAATTTAATTGATGAAAGGAGAAAATACAAAAATGCAGTAAGTGAAGCAGGCAAAAAGGAATACAAACGTCTCAAAAATGAGATCGACAGGAAGTGCAAAATGGCTAAGCAGGGATGGCTAGAGGACAAATGTAAGGATGTAGAGTCTTATCTCATGAGGGGTAAGATAGATACTACCTACAGGAAAATTAAAGAGACCTTTGGAGAAAAGAGAACCACTAGCATGAATATCAAGAGCTCAGATGGGAACCCAGTTCTAAGCAAAGAAGGGAAAGCAGAAAGGCGGAAGGAGTATATAGAGGGTCTATACAAAGCGATGTTCTTGAGGACAATATTATGGAAATGGAAGAGGATGTAGATGAAGATGAAATGGGAGATAATATACTGTGTGAAGAGTTTGACAGAGCACTGAAAGACCTAAGTCGAAATAAGGCCCCGGGAGTAGACAACATTCCATTAGAACTAGTGACAGCCTTGGGAGAACCAGTCCTGACAAAACTCTACCATCTGGTGAGAAAGATTTATGAGACAGACGAAATTCCCTCAGAGTTCAAGAAGAATATAATAATTCCAATCCCAAAGAAAGCAGGTGTTGACAGATGTGAAAATTACTGAACTATCAGTTTAATAAGTCACAGCTGCAAAATACTAACGCGAATTCTTTGCAGACGAATGGAAAAACTGGTAGAAGCCAACCTCGGGGAAGATCAGTTTGGATTCCGTTGAAATATTGGAACACGTGAGGCAATACTGACCCTACGACTTATCTTAGAAGAAAGATTAAGGAAAGGCAAACCTATGTTTCTAGCATTTGTAGACTTAGAGAAAGCTTTTGACAATGTTGACTGGAATACTCTCTTTCAAATTCTAAAGGTGGCAGGGGTCAAATACAGGGAGCGAAAGGCTATTCACAATTTGTACAGAAACCAGATGGCAGTTATAAGAGTCGAGGGACATGATAGGGAAGCTATGGTTGGGAAGGGAGTGAGACAGGGTTGTAGCTTCTCCCCTATGTTATTCAATCTGTATCTTGAGCAAGCAGTAAAGGAAACAAAAGAAAAATTCCGAGTAGGTATTAAAGTCCATGGAGAAGAAATAAAAACTTCAAGGTTCGCCGATGACATTGTAATTCTGTCAGAGATAGCAAAGGACTTGGAAGAGCAGTTGAACGGAATGGACAGTGTCTTGAAAGGAGGGTATAAGATGAACATCAACAAAACGAGGATAATGGAATGTAGTCGAATTAAGTCGGGTGATGCTGAGGTAATTAGATTAGGAAATCAGACACTTAAAGTAGTAAATCAGTTTTGCTTGGGGAGCAAAATAACTGATGATGGTCGAAGTAGAGAGGATATAAAATGTAGACTAGCAATGGCAAGGAAAGCGTTTCTGAAGAAGAGAAATTTGTTAACATCGAGTATTGATTTAAGTGTCAGGAAGTCATTTCTGAAAGTATTTGTATGGAGTGTAGCCATGTATGGAAGTGAAACATGGACGATAAATAGTTTAGACAAGAAGAGAATAGAAGCTTTCGAAATGTGGTGCTACAGAAGAATGCTGAAGATTAGATGGGTAGATCACATAACTAATGAGGAGGTATTGAATAGAATTGGGGAGAAGAGGAGTTTGTGGCACAACTTGACTAGAAGAAGGGCTCGGTTGGTAGGACATGTTCTGAGGCATCAAGGGATCACCAATTTAGCATTGGAGGGCAGTGTGGAGGGTAAAAATCGTAGAGGGAGACCAAGAGATGAATACGCTAAGCAGATTCAGAAGGATGTAGGCTGCAGTAGGTACTGAGAGATGAAGAAGCTTGCACAGGATAGAGTAGCATGGAGAGCTGCATCAAACCAGTCTCAGGACTGAAGACCACAACAACAACAACAGCAACACGTGGCACAGCCATATGTGCCCATGAATCATCATCTTATTATGCCAACCTACTTATGGGCCATCTAGAGGAAACCTTCCTCCGCCCAAAACTTCAAACCTCTAGTCTGGTGCAGGTTCATTGATGATATCCTCCTCATCTTGTTTGAGGACCAAGACAGCCTATCCCCATTCCTTTACAACCTCAACACCTTTTCTCCCAACCGATCCACCTGGTCCTCCTCTCCCCAAAGCACCATCATCCTGGATGTTGACCTCCACCTCTCTGATGCTTCCATCCACACCCCTGTCCACATTAAACCCACTAACCATCAACAGTACCTGCATTTCGACTACTGTCTTGCAGCATAGGCAGTGTTTTATGATGTATCTGCAGTGATGAGAACTCCCTTGCCCAGGATGTTGAAGGCCTCCAAAGGCTTTCACAGTCAAGCAGTGCCCCCAAACCTAGTCTACAAATGGATTTTCATTGTCATATCCTCACCCCCACCCCCTTTCTACCACTCACCAAGAATCAGCTATAAAGGAGCACCCCCCCCCCCCCCCCAAAAAAAAATCACCTAGTATCCAGTATCACCTTGGAATGGAAGAACTGAACAACAACCTTTGCCAGAGCTGAAGACCACAACAACAACAACAACAACATGTGGCACAGCCATATGTGCCCATGAAACATCATCCTATGCCAACCTACTTATGGGCCATCTAGAGGAAACCTTCCTCCTCCCAAAACTTCAAACCTCTAGTCTAGGATGCCCTGAAATGAAGGACATCCTACCAAACCCTCCTTAAGTAGTGTTCCAACACCCACCCATCCACCCAACCTACACAACTTCCTAGTCCATCCCAATGCCACTCCCACCCCCACCCCTTACCATGGGGATCATATCCCTGTGGCAGACTGAGGTGCAAGACCTGCCCAAGCCACGTCACAGGCTTGCTGTAGCCCATGAGAGGTCATGCCAACTGTAAAAGCAGCCATGTCATGTACTAACACTGCTGCAAACACTGAACAGCCTTTTGTGTTGCTATGACTACCAACCAATTGTCCACCAGGATGAATGGCCACCACCAGACTATTGTCGACCATCTGATGGCACAAAATGCAGCTGAGCACAAGATGCTCAATTTCAGTGGTTGCTTCATAACCTGAATCATGTGGATCCTTCCCTCCACCACAAGCTTCTCTGAACTATGCAGATGGGAGTTGTCCTTGCAACACATCCTCCGCTCTTGTAATTGTCCTGGCCTCAACCTCAGGTAATCTACTGTCTCGATGCCCTCCACACATCAGTTTCCCCTTCCTCCATCCTGTCACATCCTCCTAATTCATGTCCTCATGTTGCCTTCAGTGTGTGCCACTTCTTACCAGCTGCTACAATTGTGCCAGCCCATATGCCTACCACCCCTTGCTGGCAAACCGGTGGCATTTCTCCTTCTCTCCTCTCCCCACTCAACACTACACCCACCACAACCAGTCCACCTGCCACAAAATAGGGTTGGCAATGTTAGCCTAGCCTGTACCATGTAGGGGCAATAGGGTGTGTGTGTGTGTGTGTGTGTGTGTGTGTGGGTGTGTGGCTCATGCAAGTTTTCTTTCTTTTGTGTGTTCCTATCGACAGCTCGATGCTTCTGCGTTTCAGTGAGTGGTCTTCTTTAATCCTAAAGTATTTACAAAAGGAAGCCTGTAATCTTCGAATACAGCATTACTAGAATGCAGCTTGACACAGTCACACTGGTTAAATATCTAGGTGTGATGTTGAAAAGCGATATGAAATGGAATGAGCATGTCAAGTTGGTAGTAGGTAGGGTGAATGCTGGACTTTGTTTTATTGGGAGATTTTTGAGAAACTGTACCTCATGCATAAAGGAGATGGCATGTGGAACGCTAGTGTGACCCATTCCTGAGGACTGTTATAGTGTTTGGGATCCGTGCCAGGTTGGATTAAAGGAAGACAGCGAAGCAATTCAGAGGTGTGCTGCAGTATTTGTTACAGGTAGGTTCGCTCAGCACACAAGTATTATAGAGATGCTTCAGAACTCAAGTGGGAATCCATGGAGAGAGAAATATGCTATTTTCATGAGGCACAATTGCGGAAATTTAGAGAACTGGCATTTGAGGCTGACTGCCAATTGATTGTATTGCCACTAGTGTACATTAAGGAACACGAAGATAAGATGTGAGAAATTAGGGCTTGTACGAAGGCCTTTAGACAGTCATTTTTCTCTTGCTCTGTTTGCGAGTGTAACGGGAAGGAAAATAATTAGTAGTTTATGTGGTACCCTCTGCCAAGCACCGTACAGTGGTATGCAGTGTGTGTGTGTGTGTGTGTGTGTAAAAAAAAAAAAAAAAAAAAAAAAAGAAGAAGGAGGAATAATTATTGGTAGAAAGCTATATATTTTCTAACTGTTTGCAAAAAAACCTTATCCATTTCAAAATACTCTCCATTACAACTAATACATTTGTCCCACCAGTGCTTCCACTGTTCGAAACATTTTTGTGTAGTCTTCTTCAGAAATGGCTAACAGCTCCTCCCTCGTTTTTTTTTCTTGACTTCTTCAATGTTATCAAATCAGTGTCCTTTCTTGCCCCTTTTCATTTGTGGAAATAAGAAAAAGTCGCACGGAGCCAGGTCAGGTGAATAAGGTGCATGAGGCCACGGAACCGTGCCATTTTAAGCCAAGAACTGTCTAACAAAGATGGCTGTGCATGCACGTGGCATGTGGCAGCAAACCTTTTCATTTCCAAATCTTCCATAAAATGCACCAAACCAATCTCCGAGGTAACCGATTAATCTCTGACAGTTGATGAATTGCGTGTCGATGGTCTGCGAGCACAAGCTCTCGAAGTTTTTTAATATTTTAGTTGATTCAGGCAGTTATGGACATCCAGAATGAGGTTTGTCATGAATCGACATGTCGCCATTTTTAAATTGTGCAAACTTCTCTTGCACTTCAGTTTTTCCCATAATGTCATCTGGGTGAGCTGTTTTCAACATTAAAACAGTTTCAGCAGCATTTTTACTGAGTGGAAAACAAAATTTCACAGCTACACATTGTTCACTTAAACTTTCCGTCATAAAAATTGAAACAAAAACGAAACTGCACTAACAAAAACAGTCACTGCAGAAGAACAGGACAAGCCTGATCGACAACACAGTTAGCACTGAACTGGCAATGAGTTGTGGTATACACACCTATAGTAGCAGAAATTCATTCTACAGAAGCTCCACCCTCAGCAGTGTTTTTTTTTATTTATTTTATTTATTTATTTGTTTTACCCCTTTGCATGTAGATAATTTTATTTCACACAAGATTCTCTCTAGTTAGCACCATGCTTCTGTACTCTACTCATGGCTCCTACTCTCTGGCTACTTGAAAACACCCATGTAAGCTCAAAACACTTGCATGACAATTCCCCTAAGAATGTCAGTCTCCCGCAGAACTTTGCTCTGTGGTCAGTATGGTCACCTTATGAGCACACCAGTTATGTTCACCTGGGTCAGAAACGTAACTGAACATTTGCTGAACACAGTTTGGACAAAATTCAAAACACACTAGAGTTACGTACAGTGTTAATTGATTTTGGGCCAAAGTAATGAAGGAAGCTATCAGAATTTGTACCACTGTTGGCCTCAGAGAGAGAGAGAGAGAGAGAGAGAGAGAGAGAGAGGGGGGGGGGGGGGGGGGTTAATCAGCTGAGTTCTGCTTGGGTCCCCTTACTGGCCATGTACCGCGAGAACTTACAACCAAGAGTTATCCAGACAAGACAATTCCTGGCTGGTCACATTGGGATTAGAGTGCAGGCCCTCCTCTCAATCCTGCCTGGCATTAGGAGGAGTGGACTACCTTGGCTTAGACACAATTTTCTCACTTCACCAGAAGTTGTTGATAATGACACTCAGAAAAATGTCATATAATTCTGGCAAACACACTTAGCTGGAAACCCAAGAACTTTATATTATTTCAACTCTCAAGGAACAAGAATGAGATCAAATAATTACTGTTGTAAACTTTTAACTGTGATGTCATGCAACGTTATGGTAGAGATGTATACCCCACAATGTTAAGTGAAATATAATCTGTATATGCAGGGTATATTGAATAAGATGTAACATCCGTTTATTTCGTTAATGATTCAAGATATTGAAATGAGGTTTATGGCAAATAATATTACGCAGAGGTGCATGTAATTATGTTGCATAGTTAATATTCCTAAGTCTTGTGTCAACAGTATGCTGAAGGGCACATAATTATGTTGCATAGTTAATATTCTTAATGCTTGTGTTAACCAAGATAGTAAAGGAAATGTATATATTTTAAATGAAATGGTATAATTCTTTTATGACATTCAAAAGCTCCTGAAAAATGAGTATATGAAATATAGTGCTGGTTAGTATTGGCATTCAAGTTTTCCCTAAAAGTATCTGAGAAATATGTTAAAGTTCATTCAAAATTTTTTTGTTACAATGTGGGAAGTGTGAGATGGACTGCTGTCTAATTGGAACCACGGAACACTGTCACTTTTCCAGTAATATCTCTTCTAGTGCAATAGATAGAATATGCATGAGAAAGTGTGTGTACATGTTTCCATTTAACATGTGTGGTATGGAGTAAAGGTCTACACTGTCTCATCATATATTTACAGTCCTTGGCCATTGTTGTTGTATGTGACAAAGCCAGCTTGCCTTTATTGTTGACCAGTGGTGCATGTTCTGTACATTCCATCAGTGTGTTTAGTAAATGTAGTTGCATTTGGAAAATTTATCACCTCTCAGGCATTGCAGACCAGAACAGTCATATTATATATGACATTCTAACTCATATCCTGTGGTATTCAATCTGCCCTTTCACATTGATGTCCTAGTAATACAGGCAAGTACCCGGCTGTTCTCTAGTCTTCCTTTATAGTCTTTACACCACCATAGCTGATTCCATCTACCTTGCCTTCCAGTTTGACACATTTCTCAAATACTCTTGTGAAAAGTGGCAATGCGAAGAGGAACAAGTGTTATATCATTGTACTCGTCTTTTCAACAGCTTGCAGATATCATTAAAAATAGTGTGTTGTTATTGTTACATAAAAAAAATTTGCTTCACTATTTCTACTGATACAAGACATAGGGATATTAACCATGCTACACAATTATGTTCTGTTCCCCTCTGTGTACTATCATTTAACAAAAACGTCATTTCAATATCTTCAAGCCTTCACAGAATAAAAGGGACGTTACATCTTATGTGACTCATCCTGTATATGCAGTACTTCATAATGATCAACCCATACCTTGACAAATTAAGAGTTGCAAAATGTGTCGTAGCGCATATCACATTATAAGAGTCAGTGCAAATGCCAAGTTGGTGCTTGTGCGTAGGAGAACGAGGTGTAATGTCAAAAGATCAGAGTGTAATAAAATTTGTAAAGAGGGCTGGTGGAGGGAACAATATTGACATTACACTGGCATATCAGGCAGCAGCTAATAATTGTACGTCATGAGAGGTTAAACAGTACATGACCACTAGTGACCATAGTGTTGTAACTTTCAGTATTATAACAATAACCAAAAACTCTCAAAATAGTGATGATAGAGAACTGAAAACCCACCTTGATGGCTGAGCGTGCGATAGTGCTCACTTCTGGGTTGCGGGGAATCACGGTGGTCCCGTATCGAGCTTGCCTTGTGGTTTGATGGGGCCCAGTGTACCAGCCAGCTTGGATGTGTTTCTAGGTGGTTTTTCACTTCCACTTAAGTAATTATCAGACTACTTACCACATTCTGCCCCAGATATATGATAAGCAAGCATTTTGTAACAGGGTGCCACATTTGACTGTGCAATTACATTAGATGCAGGCAGGAGCAGTACACAGATTCCACCCCGAGAAGATGAGGGAGGCTGGCAGTAGCTTTAAAATCTCTTTGGGAGAGGCAACCTCATCATAACAATAACCTATATATGAGTGTGATTGGTTCTCTGCAAAACAGGAGAAGTACCAGCCCTTACTCGGCATTGATTGGATAAAGGTCACTGGACAGGAAGGACAGAGTGAAGGGGTGCAGTGGAAGGACGGTGGTTCAAATCCATGACTGGCCATCCAGATTTAGGTTTTCTGTGATTCCCCTAATTCACACTGGACAAATGCTTGTATGGTTCATTTGAAAGGGGACAGTTGATTTCCTTCTCCATCCTTGAAACGCTCTGAGCTTGTACTCCGTCTCTGATGACCTCAGTGGCAGCAGGACATTAAATCCTAGTCTTCCTGCCATCAGACAGGAAGGAAGGAAGATAACTGGAAGCTTGGAATTTTAAAAGGGCAAACCAGGATGCTTTTACTGCTGAAATAGCTTCTTATAACCTGCACCATTTACCTGAAAGCATAGACCTCGGGGTAAATGTTCTTACAGAGCTGCTCCTGTGGGTGTAAGCAAATCACATCCTGAGGAGACAGCGCAGAGCCATTCCTAACTCAGAATAGGAGATTATCAGAGTTAATTGAAAAGGTCTCAAATGCTTGAAGAAACTGGTGGCACTCACATGGGAGGGATGAAAAATGCAGAAGCCTAAATGTGTAACAGTATCATTAACAAGTATATGTAACAAAGGTTCAAGAAATTAAGGAGGCTTCTTTGAGTGTTTTTTGCATGAGCAATTGAAATGTGCCTTATGGGGTCACCCATACCATCATCTTACCGACAAGGTTATGGCTGCCTCTGCAACACATGAGCAAGTGGCTTGTGGAGGGTAGATGTAGATTTTGTCTACAATTCACAAGATGGTGAGACAGTGATAAATGTCTGGACTGACTAGACTGACTAATTGTTAACACTGTTGCCAGATGACTCCTGAGGAATAGACAGTAACCATCAATCAGTACTCCATGCCCAGATGAGATCAAAGTACAGTAACTATGATGTCCTACTTCCAGTTTCTTAGGAACAAATAGCAGTAGTGATAGTCCCACAAAAATGCAGAGCACTGGATCTAGATTGAATCCATTATTAGGCGAAGCAAAAGGGAGCACCAATCATAGTGTCATTCTTAACAAGTTTATTATGTGAGGTGCTGGGATTGAGTGAGGTACTGAAAGAATAGGTGCTAAAACTGATTTTAGGTCTGAATATGTTTTCAATTGTTCACACAGTGAGTTTAACATTCCTGAACATAGAATGAGGGACACTATTTTCATTTTTCAAGATTTAGTGAGATTCCTCGTAGTCTGTCAGAAGCTTATGTAACAGCCATATGCAAGGGACCTGAAATTTAGGTTGGAGCTGTTTTGTGTGTTGCGTAGTGGCTCATTTCTTTCCCTTTTTCTCCCCTCTCTTTTATGTGATTGGTCAGTGGTACCTTTTGGCCATGATTACTTAGCCATCCTCTACCTTTTATATTGTCACATATATGTTTTTATTGTCAGTGTAAGTATGTCTTTTGTAGACTTCAGTGGAATATTTTTAACTTTTATTCTTTAACCTCACTCAGCTCCATGTGTTTTAGTAAGGTCAAAAATCCCAAATGTCTAGCACCCTAATTTTATCACTGCCGCCATCACCTCACTTGCAGATTGTTTGCTAATGTAGATCTAACTGACATATTCAGATAGTGTGCTAGACTGGGATGTGAATCGAAATCTTCACCATTCGCAACTGAGCACATTTTATGGGCATACGTAATTGTCTTTGACTAAATATGAGTTTATTGTTTATGCATAACATGCACTGTTTTTCTGTGTGTATTTCATTGTACATTAGGTGTAGTATGGTGTAGTGATCTTACAGATTAATACATGTCAAAAATACTTTTATTTTCAATAAACTAGACCTTATTTTTGCAGTGTGCTCTGTTGCTAATCTGGGAACAAACACTTTTTAAATTTGATTATGTATGACATAGTGTTTTTAAAATTCTCTGATTCTTTTACTTTAATGATTCTCTTTTTAATAATTATTTTCTAAAACAGGTATTACTATCACTATCAAGCCTCTTCTTTTATTTTAATTATTCTCTTTTTGATGATTCTTTTCTAAAACAGGTATCACTATCAAGCCTGAGATCCTCAAAGTCTGAAAATGCACTCCAAATCGAAAATCCAGAGGATGTTTCTTCTGTGTTGGGAAATGCAGCTGCCAAGTGTTCATTCTGTTCAGAAGCAACTGAGGATTATGTAGAAGGTACTGAAGATAATCAGGAGATGCCAGTAAATGAATCATCACAGGTGGAGAGTATGTCACATTCTGCTCCAACTACAGCTGCTGCCCAGTGTGAACTTCCAACTGAACAACATGTAGATGAATTATCTAAGGAATTCCCAGAGTGTGCACCAGGTAACAAGGAATTCCCTGAGCCTACATCAGGCAACAAATGTGAGGCTGGGAAGAAAACAGAAGGAGAACACAGTCATGCTGCTACACAGTAAAAAATAAAAATTGTTGGAAAATAAACAGGCTGAATTTGGATGTGATAATTAAAATGCAACCAGCTTACATTGAGGAAATGTCACATAGCAGCATAATACTGCAGGCACAAGAAACACAGAGAATACAGTGCATTTAATTTTTAATAAGTTATATTACCTCAATTTTGAGTATGTAAATTTCTTGGCCATAAATAATGTATTAAGTGTATATAATAATATTGTTGAAACAGTTAACAGATAATAGGATGTATAATTTACAAAAGGTTTACTGTGCATGAGAATTGAGACAATATAGTCTTCTTTTCTTCTTCCCACTTGTCAGTATTCATTATTTATTTCTGTGAATCAGTTCTGTTCGTATGGTGTTCGTATGGTACTTTTACTTTATATGTTAATTATTTCAGATTTTTAAAAATCACACTGTACTTTAATTTACACAAATTTATTCTGAATTATTCACTTGTATGCATATTCATACGTTCAAGACAGGGGAAACATTCCTAACATACTGTAGCTTGTATTACTTTTAATCAAAGTATTCAATAACAGAAATTCATAAGTATTTCAAGTGGAATGCTGTGAATGTCTGTCTACATTCCAAATTCAAATGACAGCACAGACAAAAGTGTAGAAAAGCCAGATCAGTAACATATTTTGAAACTTAGGGCTTTGATAATGCTATGAAAATACCAGAAGAATTTGCAGTTCACTGTAATTGTTTTAAATCAGTATACAAATTTTTTAAAAAAAATATAATCTAAAGCCTTGCATTTGCTAAGTTATATCTGTAAAGGAAAAAAAAATTGTTGCCGTTGTTACATCTGCTGCTGTGATCAGCCTTCAACCTTCCATTTGATTCCTTCATGTGCCATCTCCTAATTTTGATGTATTATGGCACTTCACTTTTTCATAGTCATCTTGAATCTTTTCACTTAAATCATTTTCATATTTTTCCATTCCACCATTCCTGCTAGTGTAAGATGGCATAGCAGAGACATTTCTAAACATGTCTCCTTTTCCACTTTGTCTGCAGTCTGCATGACTCTTTCTTTATAGGACCTTTATATATCCATCTTTCCCTGAATAAACATGTTTTGTTCAGTTACATTATAAATTGTAGTGGCAAGATCTGTCCTCCAGTCTTCATGACATCATTAAATTCAAATCTGCATTCACCCAGCCGTTCAGTGGTTGTTTAATTCGTACAACACATTAGCTTTTGTAGCAATTTGAGTATTCATTAATACTCAGTAGATTGGCAAAATTAATGCAGATTTTATAGCAAAAAGTGCCTCATACAGCATGTTATAATTTTTGCAACATGTTCATGTAAATGTAATTGCCATAGAGAGTTCAAAAGCTATATCATTTGTGCTAGCTGTTTTTTTTTTAGAGAGAGGGTACTTTTTTCTCATTTTCGATTTCTTGCATGAAATTTCATTTGTAACACATGTACTGATTCATTAGGATGCAGAAATGGAAGCTAATTGAAGTACTGAAGACCACAATCCTGGTAGTGTGTATTGTTGAATGTTTGTAATCCTGATGTGAGCATGTATACATTATTATGTTATATTTTTAAAAAAATCGGAAGTCACAAGAGTGTTAAACAATGCTGTCCACTGTTATGAAAGACTTTAGAAGGTATTTTGTTATATCAAATAGCACTACTATTTTCTCAATCTCTCAAATTTTTACATGTAGTGAATATAAAGGAAAATTATTTTTACACTACTGGATGTTTATTAACATTAAACAATGTTTCATAGTTATAATCCTGTGTATAGTTTACAGAGAATACTTACTTTATTCCACACTTTCTGAGAGAAACAGTTGATGTTTTGTAAAATTAGTTGCTTATATTGTCTCATGAGGAAAATTTTGTGACTCCTTTACATTTTTGTTTTGTTACTGCATAGTTACAATATTTTATATTTATTTGTGTTTCATATTTTCAAAATGACTGCATTATTAAATATTCTAAATTTTTAGCTAACTTGTCCATGACATAGTTAACTACAAACTTTATCTGTTTGAGGAGATGCGTCATTTCTTCTTCTGGACCAATATAATTGCCTAATGTGTAAGACACATTTACACTTTTCTATCTAAAACTTTATAGTTTGGAAAAGTTTATATGGAAACATTAACATGGCAATACAACATACGTAATTTGATCTCACAACAACAGTGTACCAGTGGTAACATTCATAAGGTTTATAAGAAGTCGCAAAGTTTAATTTTTTTTATGTACAGGTACTCTCTCTAATTCCATAGCAGATACACCTTACAATTATTGTGCAAGAACATTCAGAATGAAAATTGATGGTAATTTTTGATAAATCAGATCAATACAGTTGCCTCAGGGCATGAACTCGTAAAGCATAACTATAAGAATCATTTTACAGGAACAGACATAATGTAAGAAACTTGACACATTACATGACAGACAGTGAGTTTCTCCACACATACCAAAGACAGTGAATATTTGGACTTGTTATACCATATAATAAACATGGTATTTCATATACCATTACCCATTTTTATAATATTGTCTTTTTCTGCCAATGTTTTCTGTATAGTAATAATGAAATGGAGTACCTTGAGCTTGTAGTTTTCTTCTCTCTGTGCTATGCTTGCGCTTTCAGCTGCACAGTATTTGATACCATTAGCCATACCTCTATAGGGTGCAAAATCAGCTGGGATAATTTCTTCTTCATCTAACAAAATAAGTGAATTTACAGCAATATCAGGATTCCATTTCTATTAAATTACGAAGTATTTGTGATGCTGAAGAAATTAATAGTGTTGATTTATCTGCCCATGAGTCCTTATATAGGCCCTTTTTGTGAAAGGTTTCAAAACTAAAACCTTCCCTGGGTTGTGTTTGGAGTTTATAGAAAACTGTCTACTATAAAGATGACTGTTAAAATCAAATTTTACTTTCAAAATTTTTATCAATAGGCATTCCTTAATTATTGGATTTTATTGCTGTGCAGATATTGCATGATTATTTAAGATCCAAATGTGTGCTCTTCCCACAATATTTTTAAAAATGTGGGATTAAAATTAAAACACTGTAAAGTTTAAAAATGTTATATTGTTGAATAACTTGACATAGCCTTTGTGATGTGTTAACAATACGGAGATCATCTTAGCTAACGCTTATAGCCGAGATGGAAAACTTAGAAAATCATAATGTGCATCTCTTCATATGCATAGATCTACTATCTGCATATTTGTGAAATAAGTGACCTCCTGCTCGTACCAAAAGAAGGAAATCTCTTTTTCCCAGGGATTTGGACAGAAACATGGAAAAGTTAGTGATCTGCTCTATATATCTAAATACTGTACATGCAGTATGACTTGGCACTTCACACAGTATGTGCTGGAAGCAGATATAAGCAGTCTTTGCCTCCCACTTAAACTGCTTTTGCTTGCAGAGAAGGCAGCATATAAAACACACAGGAATCAGGGTTATTATGCAAGCAGCGGTGACACATGGAAGTTGATTGATTAAAGGATTTTATATAGTTGAAACTGAGTCTTGTTGCTAAAAGCGAAAAATACTATTGTTAAGTGCTACTGTGAAAATTATTGTTAGGTAACTAAGGTTGGCGCTAGATAGAAACAAATCAGTGCCGCCAGATTTCTACTGATAGCTTTGCTCCCAGCACCCCGTGTAAAAAGTGCTGAGGTGTATTGTGTGTATAGTGTAGATGCCAAATAAGACACTTGCGCACAAAATGTTGATAAACATGGTGTCATTAATGTTCTAATGAATTTGTACTGTGGTTGTAGTAGTCCAGCGGGGCTGCAGGAATTATTTTACTGATACGATTTGCTTCCTCTTTAAATTGATGAACTCTATAACTTTAGCTTCTATTAATGCAATCTTGGCTGCTGTTTTTAATGGTAATATTATTTCAGTCAATAAGTTGTAGTTATTAAAAAGATAGTAAGGGAAATATTCACTATATGATTACAGGATTTGTAAGTGTTTCAAAATAATTTAGAGGTGGTGATTTTTGTGGAGCAATTGATCATTTCCTTTCTTTTGCAACTAGTTAATCTTAATGCAATGCATTCAGAAAAAGTTGTCCCTAAATAGTTATGATGGTTTAACATGGTAGCAACTGTAGCTATTTTCTTCACCTACTCAGATCTCTTTCAAACTGCTTTGAGCATTCTGAAAAAAATAATTCTCTTTCATGTTTTAAAATATGATGATGTGACTTTATTTCTGCAGTTTGTTTTTATGTTCCTAAGGTTTGAAACTTTTCTGCGTAGTGATCATTTTTAAATTACTGTACAGTTGAGATAATGTGTTCCCAAAAATTATTTTATTTCATTTTAATATGTGCTGCAGTGGTTATTTGTTTATAACTGACAACTATAGCTTTAAGAAAGATCCTTCAAGAAGGGTAAATACATTAGTCATTGTGCTGTGTTAAATTGTTAATATTCCTATAGAAGCATGTGTGGTCTTGTGTGATGTTAGTTATATGTAGTTACACCTTAACTGTCCTAAACATATTTTAGTTCTGTGATAGCTGTTGCACCTGGAAGAGTATTAATGTAATCGCAATTTTAGTTTTCAAAAGAAGAGCTTTAGACATACTTGTATAATACACTCGAATATCGTATACATATCAAATTCTCAAGGACATTTATAAAAGACTCTAGCAAGTTATATAACATTAAAGTCTGCTGTGCTTTGCATAACTGATTTTGTTTTCACAGAAGCTGATGTGTCTTCCAACTACAAAAGGAAATAGTGTTTACTCTGCAATAACGACGACACAGTATCACAATTCAGGATAATGATTTGTGCTCAGGTATTACGTATGGTTCACTAATGATCAAGTGAATTATGACAAATATAAGTTCTTCCGTTACAAATAATAAAACACAACATTTTTGCTCTTGACCTGCAGTAAACAATTAAAAATTTCACGTTTACAGTTTTCACAACATGTGCCAAAGATGGTTCTATAATATTGTGTGCTACTTTTCTATATTTTTATAAGATATACAGAAATTTTTCTTCAAAGCTTTGAATCTTTTTATAGAAAAGTAAATATATTTTCTCACATCCTTTGGTTACATCACAATGTAGTGGGTTCAAAACTTCTAAACTTATTTTGTTTCCATTGACAAGTTGTAGCATAAGTAATGTGACTTCTTCAACTATATAAAAATAGACTGTTACATATGTATTTGAGAAACATATAGTAAGAATAATAGTCAGATTTTGAATTTTCACAAATTGTGTGGCATTCTTGAATATAGCAACTGCAACTTGCTACAAAAGAAATATTTAACGTTTTCTGTCAGGCCTTAGGTAAAAAATGTACGTGCTCATGTTTCTATGTTGATGTTTCATCAGTGAATCATGGGGATCAAATAGAATTGGTGTTGTAATAAAAATTATCTGCTCTGTGTGAAATTATTACTGCATCATGGAATATTGAAGTATAAAATTCTCTTTAAGAAGGCCATTCGATTGTGATGAGTATGGATTTTTTTTACAGAATAGCACTGTTAACATTACTTGTCTGTAATATGGGGCAATGTGATAACTGTTGATGGCACAGTAGATACACCCTTATTGTATCAGATAGATTACTGTGAATGACTTCCAAAATAAGACAAATTACTGAGCGAGGTGGTGCAGAGGTTAGCACACTGGACTCACATTCGGGAGGACAATGGTTCAAACGCACGTCCGGACATCCTGATTTATGTTTTCTGTGATTTTCCTAAATCGCTTTAGGCAAATGCCGGGATGGTTCCTCCAAAAGGGCACATCCGATTTCCTTCCCTAATCCGAGCTTGTGCTCCATCTCTAATGACCTCGTTGCCGATGGGACATTGAACCCTCATCTCCTCCTCTTCAGTAAGACAAATTATTAAAGGAACTAGCAACCTGTTGGTACTTGTAAGAGCAAAATCATTTTCGTCAAGGCACTGCAGACAGTTAGGAGCTAAATATTTTGGTGATAGATGCAAAGCCTATGAAGAGCTAATATTTTTGACAAAAGTTGTTGGCATTTATTTTTACTAGCTTTGTAGTGTCATACGGGACACTAAAATGTGCGCTATTGCTCAGTATTATAATGAACACAGGAAATTTTACAGTATGTCGTGGTACTGTAGGGTATAAGTTGCATGAAAAAAGCACTAAAATGTGAGTTATTTCTTGATTTGTATATCATATTGGAGATTCTCTACTGTAGCCGGTGCTGTAAAAATGTTTAGTGACTGATTTTTTTTTTTATATAGTCTGAAGTTTTTCCTGCTGTGTCAACATTTGCACATGGCAGAACTTTTTTGTGAAGAAGAGTACCAAATATAAATGTTAGTTCTGTATACTTCATTACTTTTAGTAATGAGGCACTCAATGTGTGATGTAGAATAAAGATAATGATTTAAAAAGTGTTGTGATTAGCTGTTTTGTTAGAAATTTCTTTTGTAATGTCACTTTAGCAGAAGATTTTGAAATGTCAGTTTTTAGACAACTGTTCTTCCTAATAGATCTATAAACTTTGAGAAACGTGCAGCAGTTCCTTTCACTTTTGTCTTTTTTTTTTTTTTTTTTTTTTTTTTTTTTTTTTTTTTTTTTTTTTTTTTTTTTACGTCATTAAAATTTGTGTGTGTGCATTTCCACTTCCAGTATGCATAGATGCATAAAAAAGTTCAAGGAACTGAATCTTTGGAAGCGTGTAAATGTATTATAAGCACAAACCTGGCACACTAATAAAATATTATGTATTTTTATTCTTGTATAAAATTTCCTTTTTTGAAACAGTTAGCTATTTATAAAAAGGTGCAATATTTATTTTGTACACATTATTCTAGTGTGAAAAGAATCTTTATTGAAATACTTGTCTCATCAGTATCTATTCAATATATGAAAACAAACAATTAGCCATATTTAGTGTCTGTCCAAATATGTTTTATGAAATGGTACTTATACTGTGTGTTTAATATAGTTCATTTGTGGTGCTGCAACATTTTTCATTGCTAAATTCTTAGCAGTGTCTACTTTTCTGTTACTACATCTATTAATAATCTGATTTATGAAATGCATTTCCTTGTTATATGCTATTTTATACGTCATTAAGGTAATTTCTTTTGATATACATCTCCTGATTGCAAGGAAAATGAAGTTTGGCTCTGAGGAATGTTTCAGCATCATATTTCAAGAGTGATCCCAGTAACTAACAAAATATGAGTTTGTAATTGAAATATATATTGTGGTTATTATCAGTGATTTTGTGGAATAGAATTTAGATATAGTAATTGCATGTAGCATTAAAAACTCACATGTAATTTCTGTTTCAAAAATTGGGTGCAAATGCGACATCAGATGAAGATATAGTTAATTTTTAATTGATCTGATGGTGTGTTTTGTTTCATTTTAGTCAAATGTTTTCACTGCAATTGAGGTGGTACAGTTATGTTGCAGTAATGTTTCATTAATAGTGTTTAAAACATAAGTGACAGATAGTTTGTAATATTGTGAGTTTATTTTGTTTGTGATATGAGAATTGTATTGTATATTTATGATATTTACATCCTGTTTGAAGCACCAGTGCATAAATTTAATACAAAAATAGTTGAGTGCATAATTGCTTGTTGTTGTAAAAAACATATCATTTGAGAACACCTAGAGTTTTTGTAATAGTCATATGGTGTATGCACATTCCTAGTCAATCTAACTGGGAAATATAATTTTAATTAATTGTCCTCTGTTCATTACGGGCTTCTAATGACTGGCTCTTCATTGTACTGTGTTGTGAGTAACTCAAATTTTGTAAACATGTAGGAGCTTACCCAAGTGTAATAATATAATATTTTTCTAAAGATGTTATATAGTAACAGCAGTGTTTTGCTCACTGGATAGTCAATTACTGTCTAAATAGCAGTTCTTGAATTAGCATGTGAACATGCACTGAAGTTGCAGTTTGAGTAATTAATTAGAATCTGTGTCTTAGCGTTTGTCTGTGTCAGTGTACGATGTGATAAGGTGTGTCAAAATAGTCAATTAAAAGTTTGCATTTGCTGACCATTCACTGAAAAGGCACTGTAATATAGAATAGAGGTATGTGTTGAGTATGGTCCAGAGCTTATTATGTTTATTACAAATAATGAAAACAGATTACATGTAAGTGAGAACCTCTTTCCTCCTGTGATATTAAAGATTAAAGCTTCTCTTATTAATTAAATTTTCAGCACCTGCTATCAAACATCCTATTTATCATTAGAAAATGCACAGTTGCCTCATTGATATACTTTGTTGTATCTCAAATTAAAAGTTTCTCTTACACTGAATTGTAGCAAATTTGATAAGTGAAATCCTGTGCACTTTTGATTTGTCCGTGCAGCCTTATACTGAAACTTGTAAAACGAAAACTTTTTTCTTTACATAAAATGCTTTGATTGCTTTCTACAAAAAATTTCCTCTTTGTAGAAAATGATAACTTTGTACCTGCCTAGTGCTGACGTATTATACAGATGTCAACTATCTTGTTAAATAAAATGTTGCATTATTCTGAGGCTTTTTATGTAACTTATTTGTAATGACCTATAACTATGTTGTCCATGCCCTTAACAGTCCTAAAGGTACACAGGCCCACTTTAAGATGCCAACTGCCACAACTCAGGAGTTGGGTTGAGATTTCCTTAACCCGATCACAGGTTCAAAGCTGGGTTTTAGCCAGCTCTGGTGATCCTTTGCTGGAATTTATGTATTACAGAATAGAGGAATCGCAGGTCATCGTCTGGATTGCAGGGTTTGTAGAACCATGACTATCCACAACCTAGCCTAGCTAGTGTTCTCTGTCTATTGACCCTATCGTTGCCAGTGCCATACATTAAGCTGTACAATTTCTTTTTTATTCACTGCCCAAAAAATTTGTACATTTATACAGGGAGGCATGCCAAAATTAAATTGCTGTTGAACATTTTCAACACTTCTTCTCTTAAAGTGGTGGCAGTTGTGTTGACTGTCATCTCTTTCACATCAATGACCAGAGTACTTTAGAAACTGTTCTAAACCACTGAAATGAGGTTGATCATGGAAGAACTATACTTTCCTTGCTTTTGCTGCAATATTTCGTAAGATTTTGTGGTGACTACAGACAAGAGCCAAATTTCAAAATTGCTTTCTGCTCATGTCTGACTGACTGTTTCCTATGTGACTATTTGCCCACTGCACTTTGTTGTAATACTATTTGTGCCTGTGGATGTGCTTTACATTTCTATGTTGTGAGTTAGTGTGACCTGTTCTTCAACCAGTGTTTTGTCAAGATGTGCTTCATGAGACTGAGGAAACGTTTTTCTGTCTTTTCTCTCATAGTATTTTGATGGCACTTTTTGTTGCTTTTTTGGAGATTCATGTTGCATGAACCTGATAAATTTTCCAATAACTTGGTAAGTCAAAATATTTAGAAGACGCTCATGGATGTGCCTGGTGATAAAATCATGAACCTTTCAACCAAAGTTCTGGAGAACTGGTACAAGACAAAGTGACTGGGCTGATAGGCGCACTGGCTGGTGTGTTTACAAACTTTTTCCAGATGTCTGAGAAAGAATTATGAAACCATATTTTGGATCACCCAAGAGTAACCTAAAAAGTGAAAAAAAATCAGTAACTTGAAAAGTACTTGTACTTGGGTGATTCAGTTAGAAATACACAGAAAATCATGATTCTTTTTTAATAATGTGAGAAAATTATTGGGTTGAATAGTGACTACCACTGTTAGCTTGCACAGTCCAAATTTATCCCTAGCTTTCTTTACTGCTTGCTCAATGTGCAAATTGAATAATTTGAGAGTTACGTTGCAACCTTGTCTCAACTACAACCTCTCTTTCACATTCTTTAACTCCTAGAACTGCAATCTGATTTTAGTCAAAATTAGAGATAACCTTTGGATCCTAGTATTTTTTCCCTGATAACCACGATTCCAAAGACTGGTTTCGTCAAAACAGGTACAAATGGATGTAGGGTGCAGCAGATTAAGAGATGAAAAGACTTGCATGAGACAGACTAGGGTGGAGAGCTGCTTAAAACTAGTCTTTGCACCAATAATTACAGTTTCTACTCACAGTTATGTAAAGTTTTGTTACTGGCTCCAATGGAAGGTCTTGTGGACCAAATACAAAACATTCACTGAGCATACGTGGAGAACTTCTCGTGTAATGGGTGTGCTTGCACTATGTAAAAATTGAATTATACTATTTGTGACATTTTTAAAATTACAGATTTGGTACATTTTATGTTACTTCTGAATGACCTCAGCTTTGTGTGCTGATGCACATTGTCGTCATGTGGAGGAGTCCCACATCAGTCTACCTGCAAAGATATGAATAGTCTGGTACATACCTCAAGGGCAGCCTGAAATACCCATCCAATGCACAACAAGGCATCACAGATGCCTTGGGCCTCACAAGATGACCGAACCTGTGAATGTCCTCCCCTACCGCTGGCCTACCAGCAGCTTGGATTACAGGAGACAACTACTACTCCAAGTCAGTTAGGATTTCTTAACTCACTGGGGAAGGCCAGATCTACATGTTTATTGCCATTATCATTGTATAAACATTGCAGAAATATAGCATTTCAATAATACTAGTGTTCCCATGCTCACGCCTGCACAACCTTCTTTTGCCAGTTTTAGGAGTTAAAGAGGGTACAGATTATGTTGTACAAAAAAATGAATTATACTCATTGTTAAGTTTTTACCAGTGATCCAAAAGTAGCAGAAAATGTAACAAATCAGTGGGTCATGCTTGGACAGCTCAAGTCAGTAGTGCACTTTCCTGCAAAAGACAAAGATCCCAGTTTCAGTTCCTTGTCCTGGTCCAGCACACAGTTTCAAACAACTGTAATGTCTGGTACAATGCAAATGCGTTGCTAAAAATTATCTCAGTTATTTATGTGTAATGTTGCAGTTATTATTGTCAGTGGCTGCATGTTGAAGCCGGTCGCGGTGGCCGTGCGGTTCTAGGCGCTCCAGTCCGGAGTCGTGCTGCTGCTACGGTCGCAGGTTCGAATCCTGCCTCGGGCATGGGTGTGTTTGATGTCCTTAGGTTGGTTAGGTTTAAGTAGTTCTAAGTTCTAGGGGACTGATGACCACAGCAGTTGAGTCCCATAGTGCTCAGAGCCATTTGAACCATTTTTGCATGTTGAACAAGGCCGAAGGTTGAGCACTGAAATTCAATCACCCCTACATTTTTTATAATACTCAACAAAAAAGTGAAAAAACTATGGCTCATTGTGTATATGCCAGGCTACAAATCCAAAGGTTTGTGGTTCAGTAGCGGGTGAACACTCTTCTTTTACCCCTGCAATGATTTTTAATATAAAAAAGCCAAGTTGCATATTGTTCAGACTCCACATAAACTGTTTGTTCCCCTATAACAGACGGAGTCAGCAGAAGGCAGAGGTATACTACCTATAAGACCACTAAGAGTAAAGCACGTTCATGTTATGGACATCTTTACTTTATTGTGGTAGTCACCTCTATCAGCACATTGTGTAAGTAAAAATCGACATGATTTGGATTATACGTTAAGGTAAAAGACCCCAAATAAGTGACTGGGGTGAGCTGGTTCTGAAATTGAAAGAAGGCAAAAATGTATCACTGTGAGTAGCAATATGGTCATTTATGAACAGTAGTATTTAGTTCAGCCTTCAGATTAACTTTGGAAGCACATATCTTAGTAGCACTTCATCTGTGAAAAATCAGTTCATAAAACTAAAAGAGTGTAATGTGTTTACAGTTCTGGAAGGCACCCTGTGAGTACAGAAAGACTGCCTCAGATTACACACAGAATCTTGTACTAAATGTCCAGGCTGACACATTAATTTTAACATACTCGAGGTATAATACTCTAAATATCATTTTGAAATCATAAATAAAGTGATTGGACACAGAAATTTGTGCATTGCAGTTTATTTCAGTTTTTGAGTTTTTAGCTGTTTTACATTTTTATATTGTGTATGTGTATTTAAGTATTTGTGCAAGTAACCATATCAGTTAAGATCAATGTTTATCTTTTGTATATTGCGGTTTGGAAGAACATAACTATTTTTGAATTAGCCTGTAATTGTTAATGTGATCTTATTTTTTGATAAAGTCTTTGTAAATTGTATTTAATTTCATATGACAGAAGGCTGTGTCAAATGATATTTATTGTAGAGCCTCCATTCATCTTACAGTAATCCACAAGTTTTGTTATAGATCATATTAATGCTGCATTATGAATGTGGGAACCAAATAACGACCCACATACTTTTAGGCATAGAGTAAAAAATGCAATGAGGGCATTTTTAGGCCAGGATCTAATGTTCATGATGTACAATTAAAAAGTTATATCCACCTAAAGACATTGTTTAATTGAGGTTAGTGATTTTGGTACAACTTATGAATGCTTTAGATCATGCTCGACTTCCCACTTTGCACTACCCCCTTTTCCTTTGTACACTTTCACTTGTTTCAGTTTTCACCACTAATGGTGTGATATACACTTAATACAAATCTTGCACTTGAGTGCCCCTTTCGCCTTGACACCCCAAGCAGCTGTTTCTAATTGTGAAACATCCTGTACAAAATCTTACAGTAGTGGTACCTCTGGTGCTCCTCCCAGCTTGATGCCTCAAGCAGCAGCTTGGGTCACTTGGGCCTTAAACTGGCCCTGTGCCTACAAAAATAATGCCATGAGAAAGAAGAGGTGAAGCATGATCAACTGGTGTACCCAAACAACCTGTAACCTGAATTTAAATGAAAACCTTAAAATTGCACTGGAGCATTAAGTAATTATGAATGCATTAGACATATGCCAAATATGACGGCACAAAATAGTAACTGTCAAAAAGTATATTTTGTTAGATAGATTTCATTTGTGTAAATACAACAATCAGTTATAAGACACTATTTTCTTAATACATTCATAAATTATCAATTAAAGTAGCTGTTGCACATAAGATCCAAAAACACCAATGGAAAGCTAGTGGAAAAGTAATCAAAATCTATGTATCATACAAAGACCTAGTAAAAAAGTGATCTAATCCATATGGCGTAGAATCTGTAGCTGTATGTTTTACGCTATTTTCTTATTAATTTTTTAAATACTTTCACATTGTTGAAGAAAAGTCTTTAATTATGTTTGAGGTAGCAATTAAGATATTCAAGACTATGCAGTATCATACTGATTAGCAGTTAGTACTTTAGTTAGTAAGTTATGGCCATTGGTGAAATAGGAGAAGTGCTCAACCTATGTGCAAACCATGTCGGGGGAGTAGTGTTTTGGTCGTATTAAGACAGATTTGCGTTAGTCTGAGTGGCAGTTCAAGACACGTAGGTTTCAAAGCTGATTTTTTTTCTGCACAGTTCATGCATGGGGGTTAGAGTAGTTTTTGGGAAACCACAGTTTCATGCTCAGTAACTTTCAAAGAGACAGAATGTACTGCACACTTTGATATCTCTTTGACACATTGCTGTTGTTGTGTAACAACCTGTATTAACATAAAGCTACAGTTGGAACTTTTTTGAGTGAGTAGGAAAGCCACTTGTAGTTGAGGATTATGTAAAGAATGAATGTTTCTGATATCATAAAAAATGACATTTACCTCAGCTTTACAGCTACATCTGTAATTCATTGGATTATGCCAAATATATATAAATATAGTGAGAATGATCTATCAAAATTTACATTTTTCCACAGGTTCTCTATTCCAGATTTTCACAAAGTTGTTATAGAATTTTTTCTAAGGAACACTTTCCACATAATACACTTTCTATGGTAAGAGAATTTCAGTTATCGTCTGCTGCATTCAATAACATCTTTCACATGAAGGGGTCGGAGAGTTATAGTCATAAGCCACACTTTTGTCAAGATTGAGATCATGCTATGACATGTTTAATGATGCCCTCCTCATCATGAACTGAAGACGTTCTATCTTTCTCCAACAGGAGGCAGGTGGTACCTAGTGTAGTTCTATACTCCGCCGCCTGGTGTCTTTTTCAGATGATACATAGTCACAAGCCATATCAAAATGGCTGAATGCTCACATACATCTGAAGGTGCTTCACACATTCTAGGCGTATATGGCAGTGACAGTAGTGTAAATGAGGATTCTGATTCTTTTGACAGTGATGGTGATGAGTCTTGGTGTCCATCAAGCAACAGTACTAGCTCAGAAGATGTTTCTGTAACTATAAAAAAATATTTATTACTGGTGGTCATTATTCAGTGGCTTGTGACTTTGTTTCTCGTAACGTAGCTCTCACAGTTGATCATCACCTTTTGTGTTAATGAGAAACCTTTAGAGCCTAATTTTAATGACCACTGATTGTGGTAATAACATAGTTTTCATGGCTACAAACATGTAAGAATATTTTTATTATCAATGCCATTTCAGTGGCATATAATGATTTGTGTGGCTTGTGACTATATCTATGGGATTTTCTGTGACTATTTTTCTATTCATATTATAGCTTGAAATAAGTAGAGCAAATGAAGTATCACCCCAGAAACCAAGCTCTTCAAGAAAAAGAAAGCATAATATTGATGAGTGGAAAAAAAAATTAAGGCCAAACATGGACATAAGGCAGGTCAGCAGTATGTGTCTTGTAAAACCAACAAAACTGTTCAGACAGGATCTTTGGAAAGTCCCTGTAGTTGTTCAAATAAGTGCTATACAAAATTATTCAGAGAAGAAGAAAATATTTTTCACTTATTTTGGGACATAGGGAACTTTAATGCCCATAATACTTAACTAATGTGTTGTATGAAAATGGTACCAAAAAAGTGAAGGTTCATTTCACTTCTTTAAAACATGGATAGGCCAATTGTCACAAATTTACTTTACCTTGTTCTGCTTCACATTTATTTCTTTCACCGCTATCCAAAAACAGACTACAAAGCAAATTTTATCTTGAGCTGTGACATTTTCATACAAAGTGAAAGTAAATGGAATGGAAGTCATGATTTGCAAGCAAGCTTTCCTCATGGTTCATGGCTTACAAAACCACACAAGAAGAGTGAGTAATTTGCAACAGCAAATGAAGTTTGGTCGCTCAGTTCCAAAAGATGATTTTTGTGTCCAAATTTAACATAGGCTTCAAACTACTAAAAAATGATACCTGTTCAACATGTAATGCTTTTCTAACAGCAACGAGTAACCCAGAATTATGTACAGAAGAAATTACACAAAGAAGAAAACAACATGAGTTGCATCTAAGAAAGACTTTTAGTGGGCAAAATATGATCGTGTCTTTAACTTTTCTGGCTAAAGAGAATGTGAAAGAGCACCAAGTAATGGCAGTGGACGTGCAACTAACGTTTTCCTCACCAAAACTAACAGTTGTCCCAGTATTCTACAAGAGAAAAATATGGATGTATAACTACAGTATCCACGAATATGGGTCTAATGAGGGATGCAAGTTTCCATGGAGTGAGAAGGATGGAGGAAGGGGTTCAGATAAAATCGGGAACTGTTTATTAAAATACTTGAAGATAACTAAAACTCAAGCCAAAAAAATCCACATAATCACAGATAACTGTAAGGGCCAGCAAAGAATTGGCGTCTTATTGCCCTGGAAAGGACTTGCGTTGCCACCAAAATATTTGAATCTGTGCAGCATTATTTCCCTGTGTTAGGTCATGCTAGACTTCCTTGCAATCATGATTTTGGTCACATTGAAATTTACATGAGAAACAGATGTCCAGTAGTATACATGCCAGATGAATGGGCAGGAGTAGTCCAAAAAATTTCATTGTGACGAAAATGCACAGACAAGACTTCAGAAGCTTGAGTGATCTGAAGTCATTAATCTCGATACCCACTATATTCAGATCTGGAGATCCCATTCATTTTAGTGAAGCAACTCAATATAAGTTTGAATACAAAGATCCCTTCACACTAAGTGTGAAGCACTGCTACTCAGATATAGGAAACTTCATGTCAGTAGATCTACGTAGTGAGAGGAAAGGGAGACCTGCTGAACCAGATCTATTTCAACTGCCAATAAAATAGAGAAATCCAATTCAAATTAATCAGAAAAACATTGATGACACACTGTCTCTTATGGCATACATACCTGCAGCATATCAAAGCTTCTCTTAATCATGTGGTGGGAATAATGTGAATGACGATGATGTAGAAGAATTCCCTTGATTTCATGTTTACTGTGTAAAATAAATTATTAGACTGACTTATCTGTTATGTAAGAGTTTGACAGAGCACTGAAAGACCTGAGACCTGAGTCGAAACAAGGCCCCCGGAGTAGACAATATTCCATTGGAACTACTGACGGCCGTGGGAGAGCCAGTCCTGACAAAACTCTACCATCTGGTGAGCAAGATGTATGAAACAGGCGAAATACCCTCAGACTTGAAGAAGAATATAATAATTCCAATCCCAAAGAAAGCAGGTGTTGACAGATGTGAAAATTACCGAACTATCAGCTTAATAAGTCACAGCTGCAAAATACTAACACGAATTCTTTACAGACGAATGGAAAAACTAGTAGAAGCCAACCTCGGGGAAGATCAGTTTGGATTCCGTAGAAACACTGGAACACATGAGGCAATACTGACCTTACGACTTATCTTAGAAGAAAGATTAAGGAAAGGCAAACCTACGTTTCTAGCATTTGTAGACTTAGAGAAAGCTTTTGACAATGTTGACTGGAATACTCTCTTTCAAATTCTAAAGGTGGCAGGGGTAAAATACAGGGAGCGAAAGGCTATTTACAATTTGTACAGAAACCAGATGGCAGTTATAAGAGTCGAGGGACATGAAAGGGAAGCAGTTGTTGGGAAGGGAGTAAGACAGGGTTGTAGCCTCTCCCCGATGTTGTTCAATCTGTATATTGAGCAAGCAGTAAAGGAAACAAAAGAAAAATTCGGAATAGGTATTAAAATTCATGGAGAAGAAATAAAAACTTTGAGGTTCGCCGATGACATTGTAATTCTGTCAGAGACAGCAAAGGACTTGGAAGAGCAGTTGAATGGAATGGACAGTGTCTTGAAAGGAGGATATAAGATGAACATCAACAAAAGCAAAACAAGGATAATGGAATGTAGTCTAATTAAGTCGGGTGATGCTGAGGGAATTAGATTAGGAAATGAGGCACTTAAAGTAGTAAAGGAGTTTTGCTATTTGGGGAGCAAAATAACTGATGATGGTCGAAGTAGAGAGGATATAAAATGTAGGCTGGCAATGGCAAGGAAAGCGTTTCTGAAGAAGAGAAATTTGTTAACATCCAGTATTGATTTAAGTGTCAGGAAGTCATTTCTGAAAGTATTCGTATGGAGTGTAGCCATGTATGGAAGTGAAACATGGACGATAAATAGTTTGGACAAGAAGAGAATAGAAGCTTTCGAAATGTGGTGCTACAGAAGAATGCTGAAGATTAGATGGGTAGATCACATAACTAATGAGGAAGTATTGAATAGGATTGGGGAGAAGAGAAGTTTGTGGCACAACTTGACCAGAAGAAGGGATCGGTTGGTAGGACATGTTCTGAGGCATCAAGGGATCACCAATTTAGTATTGGAGGGTAAAAATCGTAGAGGGAGACCAAGAGATGAATACACTAAGCAGATTCAGAAGGATGTAGGTTGCAGTAGGTACTGGGAGATGAAAAAGCTTGCACAGGATAGAGTAGCATGGAGAGCTGCATCAAACCAGTCTCAGGACTGAAGACCACAACAACAACAACAACAACAACAACATCTGTTATATATGTGTGTATGGTAAAGTGCAAAAATTGTTAAAAACTACTAGTTGTTATATAATTTTCAAAATAAAACCTTAAAAATGTATTTTGTGTTCTAAATTATTTTCAGGGAGACACAGTCATAAGCCATTTTCAACCACATCATAATTAAAATGACTCTCAAATTAATATTACATAACAGAAAGAAGATTGTCTATTTTATACAAGGTTTGCTATGTATTAAAGTATAATTAAAAGCAAAAAGGAAGTGTCTATTTGGTCTTCAACATTTTTATACCTCCATGAGACTTTAAAGTCGCTGTATCTCAAAACTAATTGAATGTGGCTTATGACTGTATCTCTCCGACCCCTTCATATTTAAACCCATTTCTCTTTGTGGTGAATATACCACAAGACTATTCTGTATCACTCACGTATAGGTAAGGAAATAATTTTTTTTCTGTGCAACAAATATACACTGCCCAGTCACATTTGTGACCACCTGTGAAAAGCCTGAATAACCACCTTTTGCAGCACGGACTGCTGCAAGACATTCAGGAAGAGATTCAGTGAGAATCCAGAAGGTAGCAACAGGGATTTGAAGCCATGCCGACTCCAGTGTTGTGGCCAGCTGCACTAGGTTTCTCAGTTGAGGATCCATGACACAAACAGCCTGATCAAGATGCTCCCACAGAAGTGTGTTTAAATTCAGGGAGTTTGGTAAACAGGGGAGTATGGTAAACTCATCTTGGTACTTTTCGAGCCATGCATGTGCACTGAGAGCTGTGTGATAGGTTGCATTGTCCTGCTGGTAAATGCCACCATGCCAAGGAAAAACAAACTGCATGTAAGGATTGTCATGGTCCCCAAAAATAGGTGCAGACTTGTGTTGATCCACTGTGTCTTGCAGAATGACATGATCACTCAGACAATGCCACAAAAACATTTCCCAGACCTCAATGATCTCTCCTCTGGGCCCTTCCAATGATTTTTGCAGAGTGTTTGCTTTCATACGTTTCATGCTGATGCAGCATAAAATATGATTCATCTGAAAAGGCCACCTATCATCACTTAGTGGATGTTCAGATGCTGATTCCAGCCTTCATCACCAATGGACAGCAGTCAGCATGCGTACATGAACCAGTGCCTGCTGCGGAGGCCCGTACATAGTAACATTTGATGAATAGCGATTGAGAAGACACTGTTTATAGCCTATTGGCTCATCTGGGTGGTCAGTTGCTGAAGAGTTAAACATTTGTTCACCCTTACACATCTTCACAGCTGTTGTTCACCCTGTCTATGGCTCATGGTGCACCACAGTTGCTTTGGCACTGGTTTTGGATAGTGTCATTTTGCCATCTACAGTGCACTTTAACCACAGTGGCATGCAAACAGTTTGCAAATTTTGCCATTTCAGAAATGCTTCCACCCTTGTCCTGAAAGCCAGTGATCAAGCCCACTTGGACGTCAAATAAATTGCTCTGTTTCCACATTATGACTGCATTGCTGTCCGTGTCCCCTAAACACACTTTATATACCTTCCACTTCTAGAGCTGCCACCTGCCATCTGTGAGCATTCATTGCATGTTGACATCAAACATTGATGGTGGTCACACTAATGTAACTATGTGACTAGACTGTGTATATGCTTATTGGGTATTATATACTGTAGGTAACAGTACAGCACTAGGAAGTGCATTGTTGCTTTCACTAAATTACAATTGGTGAATTCTGCGACAGCTCATTCATCACAACCATGTTCAGTAGATTTTCTTCCCAGTCTTGTACAACAGAGCCACACCCCATCTGTAATGAGATTTATGTCATTGATAAGTTTAACTTTAACTTTCTTTGTCTGATTGAGACCAGTTCTTCCAGGATACAGCAATGAAACTATCACCCTTGGTAGAACTGAGTAATATAGAAATGGTACTCACTGAAGTCAAGCACCAAAATATACTCAACCTGACATTGGCCTCTGTGTAGGAGCACCCTGCCGACCTAGTTTATCACCAAGGTAATTAAACACCTATTCATGTCTTGTTCACCCCAAAGTGTACCTACTCCATCACAGAGACCAGCATTGGCAAATCAGTGACAAGTGACTATTTACTGATATTTCTCCTAACGCTAACTGGTCCCCATCAACCCCTACCATGCATCACCCCTACCACTGTTCCCCTGCTCCACGCACCCTCCCCTCCCACCCCCACCCCTCTCACCCCACCCCCTTCCTGGAGACACAGTCCGAAAGATAATTAGCACAACAGTATGTAAATGCTGACAGGAGCAAAGACATTCTAATAGAGCAACTTGGTACTCAAGTCAGTGCTACTAGGAATGTTGACCTTGAACAAATAAATGCACAACACACTAGAGACTGTCAGCACATAACAACAGAAGACTGGAAACCAACAATACCTTGTGAAGCCCTTGATCTAATCTGACAGAAGAGGAGACTATATCTAGAGACCAGGGAGCCTAACTGGAAACAACAATGGAACAAACTTGATCACTGAGTTAAGCAAGTCATAGCCACAGTTTGCCAAAGTCAGTACACTGATACTGGGCTGTTTCAGATGACCCAATGAGGAGGTACACGTACTCTCTCCACTGAGTCATCTAACAAATGGAATCCAAGCAAAGAGTTTCCATTCTTTTTTATTTTTAAATGAACACACTGTCATTTGAGTGTATTGTTGTTTATTTAATTACAACACAGGTTTCAGCCTTTTATGCCATTTTCTAGTGATTGAGTTTATGCCATTAACATATATTGCAGGACTTCAAGTTCAAAATTGGCCATAAATTAAGAATAATACTCGCTAACCACAAAATGCCAGATATCAAATCATGATCTTGCAAAAAGATCAATAAATAATAGTGGGAGCATGTCATATTTAATAAAAACAGGTTAACTTTGGTATACAGAAGATGAACATATGTCATTGAGTTGTAATGACAGTGAAATCAAACCTGGGTTGTAATTAAATAAACAACAATACAGTCAAATGTCAGTGCATGCATTTAAAAATTATTGAATGACTGTTGCACAGCAACATCAAAACATTACATTGTATATAGCCTTGAAAGGATCTTCCTCGATCATACTGACAGACACGAATCATGCAGTGAATTCTTGTATTCAAGAGTAGCTTCACATATCTGTAAAAATGAAGTACTAACAAAATGTCAGTTTGGTTTCCAGAAAGGTTTTTCAACAGAAAATGCCATATATGCTTTCACCAGTCAAATTTTGAATGATCTGAATAACCGAACACCACCCATTGGGATTTTTTGTGATCTCTCAAAGGCTTTTGATTGTGTAAATCATGAAATTCTGCTAGACAAGCTCAAGTATTGTGGCATGAGTGGGACAGTGCGCAAATGGTTTAATTCGTACCTAACTGGAAGAGTGCAGAAAGTTGAAATAAGTAGTTCTCGTAACATGCAAAAATCAGCACATTCCTCAAACTGGGGAACTATCAAGAATGGGGTTCCACAAGGGTCAGTCTTGGGTCCTTTGTTGTTCTTATTATATATTAATGACTTGCCATTCTATATTCATGAAGAGGCAAAGTTAGTTCTCTTTGCTGATGATACAAGTATAGTAATCACACCTGAGAAACAAGAATTAACTGATGAAATTGTCAATACTGTCTTTCAGAAAATTACTAGGTGGTTCCTTGTAAACGGACTCTCACTGAATTTTGATAAGACACAGTACATACAGTTCCGTACAGTGAATGGTATGACGCCATTAATAAATATAGACCTTAATCAGAAGCATATAGCTAAGGTAGAATATTCCAAATTTTTAGGTATGTCCATTGATGAGAGATTAAATTGGAAGAAACACATTGATGATCTGCTGAAACGTTTGAGTTCAGCTACTTATGCAATAAGGGTCATTGCAAATTTTGGTGACAAACATCTTAGTAAATTAGCTTACTACGCCTATTTTCACTCATTGCTTTCATATGGCATCATATTTTGGGGTAATTCATCACTGAGGAATAAAGTATTTATTGCACAAAAGCGTGTAATCAGAATAATAGCTGGAGTCCACCCAAGATCATCCTGCAGACATTTATTTAAGGATCTAGGGATATTCACAGTAGCTTCTCAGTATATATACTCTCTTATGAAATTTGTTATTAACAACCAAACCCAATTCAAAAGTAATAGCAGTGTGCATAACTACAATACTAGGAGAAAGGCCGATCTTCACTATTCAAGATTAAATCTAACTTTGGCACAGAAAGGGGTGAATTATACTGGCACTAAAGTCTTTGGTCACTTACCAAATAGTATCAAAAGTCTGACAGATAACCAACAAGTATTTAAGAAGAAATTAAAAGAATTTCTGAATGACAACTCCTACTCCATAGAGGAATTTTTAGATATAAATTAAGAAAAAAAAAAGAAAAAAAAAACAAAACAAAAATATTAAAAAAAATAAAAATAAAAAATAAAGAAAAACAAAAAAAACAAAAAAAATAAAGTTGTTATATTAACTTAAGTATGTTGTTAAATTAACCTAATTATGTCATGTATTGGAAAATTCGACTCGTTCCACATCATTACGAAATATCGTATTCATGATCCATGGAACTAGTATTAATCTAATCTAATCTAATCTCACATCGATTGATCAGAAATAAACCTGGGGATGTCATGAACAGAAGGGTAGTTTCCATTGGAGCCCACAGAAATTTATCCAAGAGGGTGCAATATCCTAAAATTGCCATTTTTTATGTAGACTAACTGATTTGGTGGGTTTGAGAACATTTTGTTCTCAAAAATAAACTTAACAGGAAGTATACAAAATGCATATTATGTTAAATGATTGATAGTTTTAACTTTATATTTATTCAAGGTTGGTTATGTTGATATGTAAAAGTAAAGTATTACATCCCCAGATGATTAAATCCAGTGTATCTAGTAAGTTAGAAAATAAAGCTAGTAATATTTTTTCCACGTATCAATAATGTTGGGTTGAACTTGAAAATTAAAAATGTACAGTACTATAAAAATCAGAACAACAGGGAAAACACAGTTAATTATTAACAAAAATAACCAGAAAAAATGTCACCGATTAATAGGCCTTGTGACAAAACAAGCTGGGATAATTTTAATTCCCCTCTTGTTTTGCCACCTGCCTCCTTAAATTCGTTTTGTTACTATTCATTTTGTTATCAATTTACCATTAGCATATGTGAATATAATCTGCATCTTCATAAAAGAGAAAGGTTGGCCCTCAGTTATAACACCAGATCTAGTTTTGTGCTTAGATCTATGCATGGAATTAATTTTATAATTTATTTTGACTATTCCTAGTTAGTATCTTTTGTTATAGGGTCAAGGGACTGGGTGTTGTGTTGTCCTAATCATCATCATTTCATCCCCACTGATGCGCAAGTTGCCGAAGTGGCGTCAAATTGAAAGACTTGCACACGAAGAGCGGTCTACCCAACGGGAGGCCCTCGTCACACACCATTATTATTATTATCAGGAATTGTTTCATAACTTAAATTCTATTGTTGACATATAAACAAATATAAATTCTGTAATAATTATAAACATTGAAGACAAAATATTAGTAATCTTAAAGTATTTATTTAGCTGTCTTCAAAAACATGTTAGCAAAGCCAGCCCTTAATTAATTTCAAAGTAATTATCAGTTTTGTCAAAAGTGTTATTTACATAACTAAATTTGTTAATTTCATGATTTAAACAAATAATTTGCCCTAAACCTTGTAGTAGAACAAACTGTTAAAAGGAAGGAGTTTTTCAATGTATTCAGTTAATAGAATGAGTTAAGTTTTAAATGTAATTTCTGTAAATTGTACTTTGAACAATGTGTAGTTTCAGCACATATTATTGTGATGATATACAAGGGCCTGATTTTTGGTCACGAGACAGTCAGTCCATGGCTGAGATTCAGACGAGTAACCTGTGCTGGTTGGAACAACAACAATGCTTCAAATTAACAGTGGAATAAGTGTTAAACAATTAGGCCATGTGTAAAAACAGTGAAAGGGTCTGCTCCACACACCTGATTATTCTTCAAGAACTTTGAACTTTGTGGTTAGGTTTTACTGAGCATAGATGTTCAACAGGAAACTATTAAATCAGCATATGGATGTTTGCCTGCAAACTACTAATGAGGCTTATGGAAAGTGAAACAATAGTTCACTGGCCATATAAATGTGTGTATTGGGGGGGGGGGGGGGGGGGAGGGTTGTGAAAAGTGAAAGTAAAAGACAGTGAAATGCAACTGTGCATCTATCGGCTACATTATTTACAGCAGTCAGTGTCCAAATTACAACCCCATGTTCCAGCCAGTATGCCGACACTGAGGACAACAAATGAAGAAATAAAAGCAGGTGGAACCGCTACATCCTCATGGTGGAGAAACAGGAAATAAATTTCAGAAGCACTTATTCAAAATTGATGCCACCTATGACACTTTGTTTTCTTATAAAAATTTATATCTGATCATGATAATTATTTTCAGGCCTTATATTTTTTAAAGTTGGCTGACATTGTTAAAATTTAATAAAAATAAGGTTTCAATACTACATATTTTTGGTTTCCTTGGTAAAGTGTAAGCCAAGTCAGCATACAATGAGATGAAATGTGAGTGAATGTGAGAAAGCTCCAAAAAACCTCAAACTGGCTGGTAGAACTGAACGTGGTCTCAGCAAGCCATGATGAGTCCGCTTTGACCACAGACAAATGGTAAATTCTTGTTATGCTTACATTATGCGGCATGAGGAGGGGGTGTCTTTGTGGGAATTGGGGACAAGTGTTTGGCTGCTATAACGCAGCCACATTTACTTTACACTAGGAATGGGCACTGGAATCGATGCGCCTTCTGCAGTTTAAGATGGTGTGCATGAGGAAGGGTCATGGTGCAAATTGAGGAGTCTATTTGGGCAGTGTTCTGTAGATTTCCATGTTGACAGCAGGCCAGAGCCAGAACACTGCTGCACCAAAGAAAAGACATAATTTTCCATAAGTGGCCTGACAAACAAACAAAACCAATTTATATAATGATTGCTAAAGCTGTATACAATGTTAGATCTATAGTATAGTACAATCACAGACAACCATATCTAGAAATGTGAAAGAATTCTGTAGTGAAAAAAGTTCGTATCCCAAGGCATTTTCCTATGGCTCTTTTTTTTATGTTTTGTATTTTTAACATAACATTATCAAAATGTGAATAAATATCTTTTGTAAATATTTTATAGCTTCATTTCCGAATCCATTGAATACTCTGAATTTAATTGCATATTCTTCCTTTTCATGGCCTTATCCTGTATCTTCACTGGATCAGCTGTTAATCTGGATTTGGCAATGTTAGTGGTAAGGGTGGCCAGATGCCCTTCCTGCTGTCACCCTTTTTTCCCCTATGAGAGAATTTGTGTACCTAATCCATGGGTGTCTGAAGAAATTTATCAGAGAGGAGGCAAGACTCAAAAATTGCCATTTTTAATGTAACTGATTCTGTGAATTTGAGAATTTATTGTGTACTCATAGTTAAATTTGTCAGGAAGTACACACACGTTACTGTATCCAAATGATCAATAGGTATCCATTCAAAGTTTCTGAGGAAGATTTTTTTCACACCTAAGTAGGACACATACTTCAATAGTTTGTGCAAAATACATCATATCAAATCTAAATACGAATGATCTTAATGAGTCAATGAACAGGAATTACATCCTCCTCGTGATAAAATCTAGAGTCTCCAAGTAGTTACTCACAAAAAATTCCAAGGATTTTTACCTGTCACATATCACATATCAGACATTTCAACTCTAGCAATGCTTGTTGGTGTAAAAACTGCTGTATTGCATTATTTTGATGCCTTATATTATTGGCATGTCCAAAGTTGAACAAAATGTGTTTTGAATGCAGATTTTTTGAGTTCTTCGGAAAAACTGTAACCTAGAGCCAGCATTCAACTAAATCAGGGGCGGCCAAGAATTCAGTTCACAAGTCATGCCCTGGCAAGAGCTCCTAGCTTCACTGCTCACCCCATCCCCCTTCCCCGACCCCATCCCCCCTCCACGTCAAGCTGTCTGACTTGCTCAGACAGCAGAAGGAAACTGCAATTTTGCCATATTTAAATGGAAGTATAGTTGCACTGCATTCGCTTTGGTTTTATATTTCACGTTTACGAACAACATAGCTCACAAACAAAACTTGGAGCGCTGGAGACACAATACAATTTTTATCTGGTACAAACTGTTGGCATATGGACAGATGCAGACAATTTCACATATTTTAGGACTCAGGTTGCCATGTAATCATTACTTATTTAGTTTCAGAATCGAAAAAAGGTCTTTCACACACATATGTCGATCAAAATATTGCAGCACTTTTGCAACCTGATTATGGTTGGTTGGTTGATTGATGTGGGGGAAGGGGACAAAAGAGCAAGCTCATCACTTCGGGATGGATGGGGAAGGAAGTCAGCCATACTCTTACAAAGGAACCATCCCGGCATTTACCTGAAGCAATTTAAAGAAGCCATGGAAAACCTTAATCAGAACGACCTGACGTGGGTTGGAACCATCGTCCTCACGAATAAGAGTCCAGTCTTCTAATCTCTACCTGGGGAATGCAATGTACACGTACTGGACATTTTTGACTTAAAATGATGTATGTTTAAAACTGGAATTACCTTGCAGATCAATCAGTTACATCTGCACATGCACAGGGATGCATTAAATTGAAATGGCAAACGGTCTCAAAAACAGCTCGAAAACAGATGTAAGATTCGCAATGTCCTCAAAATGTTTAAGAAGTTATCCTTTAAATTCGTTGAAGGCCATAACGAATTCTTCGAAAGCTGGCGTTTTCTTTATTGCCAGTGAACTTACAGACGTGGACTGTGTTTGCCAGAATGTGTTCCTTCTACAAAGTGAATTTCTTTTTAAATGCCTTCCCATCAAATTGGAAAGTTGTTTCTCACCTAACAATGACTTATGTGGGTAGTGTGCAATCAAATCGACTTGAAA